>NC_059143.1:23925002-25125002 GCF_020740605.2 Lemur catta
GGTCTACATATAGGAACACATACTCTATTATAAATACATAGATAGACAAATGGACAATGAATCTAAATCTTAACTTTGTATGATAAATTTGACCAGACCAAGCCTCACTTTAATAAATTTCTAATTATGATTGATAAGTGATTTACATAATAAAATGCCAGTTTGCATTCTCTTCATCTTAAATTAGCATTACAATTACATTCTGGATACATAAGGGTGTTTCTGAGGTGCTCAAAAAGAGTCCATTTGCTTCAATTGGTAGATATTTCTTTCATTTTGTGTTTTCAGTATTGGTTTGGAGTAAAAACTTTTTCGTGGTGAAAATCAATAAAATGATTGATCCAGTGTCAAATCAAGCCCTGTGTAAATTATGTAGAAAAAGAATAATCCCACTTTTGAATTAATGAAAATTGAAAAATTAAGGTTTACATTTTTGACAGTGTTCATATGGTCAGCACATAGTCATATTTTTAAGGGTATCTTTCATTAACTCTTAGCAACTTTTCTTCTTTTGCTTCTTGCAAACTTCATAATGCAGATATTAGATCTAGTAATATAATTTGCTGATTTATACCAAATAAAAAGATATCTTAATTTTTGTTCCTACATTTGGACCTTATTTTTATGTTAGTGTAGTCACTATTGTGAGCTATTTTAAACAATCCATTATTTAAAGAATAAAAGAATAAAATCCAGGTAGTTCCCCTTGCAAGACATTGATCAGAAAAAATGAAATTGGAATCAACTTCCCTTTCTAAACTCATTGGGTTTGCTTTACGTGGGGAATGATTTTCTGCAGTGTCTTAGGAAGAGACTTGGGGTGTTACAGGGAGATGTGGAAGGAAGCAGAGATACTATCAGTGTTGAAACATGGTAGATACTCAGTAATAAAGCTTTGGGGGGCAGGGAATGACATCTGAAAGGACAGTGGGGCATATATTAAATATTTTGCAGACCAAATAGAACTCCTTCAGTTTAATGAATTCTTTTTTAATACTGAAAGACACTTACAAAGTTGCTTTAGACCTCACAGTCCCAAGGGCAAGATGGAACTTAACTCGGCAGATCTGTAATGTGACGTGCAATTAATGCTCTATGAGCCGTTTGCCAGAAAAGTGTTCAATGGTCATCAGTTAAAACACTGTGATGATAATTTCAATTACTAGCTAATTTCTAGATTTGAGAATATACTTTATTTTTTAAGTATGATTACATTCCTTTCTGAGTCCTCATATGAGCTGAGAGTGAAAATCTTTGGCACTAGACTATTCAACAGGAGCATTCTGCTATGGGAAAACAATAAGAGTAGGGAACAACTTAATAGGAAGACATGATTTTTCAGAAGTGTTATCTGGAAAGAAGAGCCAATTTTTAAAAGGGATAGATTGGCAAATTATAAAACAGTTGCCCTAATCATCTATTAGTGGTTTTATTACATTTAATTAAGAATGAATCACTGAGGTCACTTTTTAAGCAATCAAGGTTTAAAAAGACCCTTTCAAAGAAATCCAACTAGATGAAATCTTTTTAAAAGGCATGTTGTTTCATCTCTTTCATCTTTAAGACCAGAGGGGCACCAGTTTGACAGTATGAGCAGGACAGATATGAGTAGAGGTATGAAAGTTGGGTCAAGCTACTGAGCTCAAATCAAAATTCAGCACTTTCCAAAATCTGAGGGAATAGAAACATGAAAACCCACATTATACTGTGTCTACTTTGTTCCTTAATTCTACATTTGTGTGTTGCTTTATGTGATCACATTAATGAATGAACTTTAGAAAAAAACAAACTTCATAAACAAGAACTGATTAAGCTCTCTCCAAGAAATTGGTATAGGGACCTGAATATAGTAAGCCCATAAGAAATTCTTGATGGCACAGATAAGAGTTAATCCACTCAAAACAAAAAGATTTCTGTTCCAATTACCATCCCACACAGTTCACCACATAAAAAGAAAATGAAGGGATATTTAGGATCAGTTCAGTAGTAATCTTTTCTTTTAACATAGTAAATGGATTTGAAGTTCATGATTGTTTGAAATGTCTTTTGCCTTGGTGTTGTGCAAGAGTAAGTTGTTAGGTATATATTCAGTGACAACACAGTTGTTATGTATATATTCAGAGAGCAGAGTGACCCACCAGAACCTTTTCCTCTCATATTTAATTCTTTTTGAATACTGCCATATCTGTCCTGGGATTCACTTTCAAACCAGCTAAGATGAGAAGTAGACTCGGAGTTTGACAAACATACCACTTCCAGATCAATCTTCACAGCTCTCTAGGTGAGGTGTAATCACTGTAAATCTTTTTTTACAGTTGATTTATATTGCAATTAAGGCAGAGAAGAAGCACATACAAGGCCAAAAGTGGAAAAGTAGCACACATTTTTCATGGAAAGTTTTTTCCTCCATAAGTCAGGGCACAAGAGAGTATTAGAAAAAAAAATTGCAAGGAACTAGTCATGCTCACTGACGATATGGGAAAATGCTAAGTCATCTGTGTTTTCTGTTTAAATGTATATATTTCAGTTGATTAAAAAGCACATGGTGAATTGATCTTGTAGCTTATAAAAGCAATATTTCAGCTTCGGTGTTTTTTATTCTTTTTTTTAATCAAATTATCTCCCAAAGCATTTTGACTGAAGTTTATTAACAAGGCAATGCAACTATTAATGCTTTGCAGTGCACTCTTGCAAAGTTAAGTAAGAGACATGACTTTTCCTATGCATACTGATCATACCTTCTGAAGGTCTAAAAGAACTCAAGGTTGCATAGCTGAGTGGTTTTGAAGAAAGAAAATTGTTACTTTGTCTTTTTTATGCAATGTTATTAGATTTTTGGCGGGGGAGCATTCATAAGAAACATTATATTGCTAGATCATAACTGATATTTCAAATATCAGATTTCTAAAAAAAAAAATAAGTTATAAATTCAGAGAGACCAAAGCAGCCGCAGGTCTTTGTGCTCCGGGTGGGGGAGATTGGAAGGAGAATCATGAACCTGGATAACAAGGCTGCCTTTTAGGAAATGTGGTATAATATTATTTAGATTAAGGGCGAAAATAATCACATCTTTGACAATATATCAAGTGATGAAGAGAAAGTGATACTTTAATTTTGCATAAACATAGTAATAGTTTAAAAAGAGGACTACTTATCCTAAACAAATATTATCTAAGGGAAGAAAGTATTTCAAGCACCTATTCCAGCTGGTTAGTAAATAAAATTCCATTTGAATTCCCCATTGAATAAATGATCATGCTCTGTGATCTTGTTAGATTCTTGGGGGAAAAAAGTTGGGTAAGTAATAATATGTCCTATTTTTTTTCTTTTGGGAGACTAAGGCTTTTCTACCTAGAATTCAACATGAGTGCTAACCTTTCCTCAAATTATTCTTATAAATAAAATTGGATATGACTTCATTTTTTACTATTCCCATATTTATTGCTAATTTAATTAGCAGGAGTTTAATCTTACATTTGTTTTGTTTCTCAGAGTACAACAGGCAGAGAGTAGCCCTGCATATTTGAGTAAAAACAAATGTTCTGTGGTCAAAAATTTTGTAAACACTGAATATTCTATTCCACTTTTTGAAGAGATATAAAGCATAATAGCATATTAAATGATTTCAGATATTCTGAAATTGTAAAAAAGAAGAAATCCTGCTTAATGTTTTAAAACTCAGCATTTCTGAAATTTATTGTCCACTCGATCTTTTACTGGGTATCACATATTAAGATCCCAGAAGGTATATTCTGGAAAAACTGTACTGGTGTGAAGAAAAAGAATTAAGTTAAAATGAAATCTTGTGTTTAGATTACAACTCTTATACGGACATTTTAAGTTACCTTTCCTTTTATTTATTCACTCAACGAATACTTATTTGCATCTGCTATGTCTAAGGTACTGTACTTGATACCACATAAGATACTGTGGCTAAAAGTGGAAAAGTAGCACACATTTTTTCAGGAAAGGACTTCCCCTGCCCCCAGGAAATAAGAGCACCAAATATGGTTTGGCCAGAAGGAAGAACATTAAAGAATAAAAAACTAAGTTATAATACTTAGGTATAATTGTGATCAATGTAGAATTTTAGATTTCTGTATCTGATAACTTTTTCTATGGTATAGCTGAATACCTTACTCATGATTTCAATTGCTGGTAATATGCTAATGACTCCTAAAATATTGACTCTAGCACATGAGTATCTCCTAAGCACAAGACCCAACACCTACATCTCTCTAGAATTTCATTATGTAATAGAACCTCAGTTCCCTTCCATTCCAACCTTGAAATCAGCTCCATCACAGCTAACACCTTTCCTCTCCTTCTGAACCACTTATAAAGATGCTCTCATGCTTTTACAAATTTGTATACAATTTTGCATTCAACTGGGATAACTTTCCTATATTCAACCCTTACAAAAATGACTCTTTGTTCCCTGAAGTTCATAGAAATCTTGGTGTATATTAATTTAATTAACCTGTGAATATCCCATGCCTTTTCCCTTATGAATTCCTGATGTACTTATATCTTCATTGTTCCCTCTACTTACAACATAGCTCCATTCTCTACTGAATTGGTTCTATTTGTGTATTATTTCCTTACATTGAGTGTGATATCCCTGTGCCCCATGTCAGCCCTGCCACAGAATTTATCTCCTTTCATCGATTTTCACAGTAAAGACCACACTGAAGGTTTTGTATATGGCAACAGAAATGACTAACAGTTCTGAGACTGAGGTAGTGGTGGTGGATTACATTATCACAATGCATAGTATGTATTAACTATTCCTTAGCTATTTCTGACAACTTGGGCTCCAGCTTTCCACCATATTTTTCCACTACCTCACTCAGCCCCTGAGGAATTCTCTACTATTTTCCCACACACAGCAATTCTACAATTAATTATGAAAATTTTGTCTATTGCACACTCTTCTCAAGTTGTCTGCCAAGATGTTCTAATCTAAAACAGTGTCTGCTTAGAGAAATTTCATGTTATGTCTTATAATTTCTTCCTTTTCTTAAATTTATAAAACTGGAAATATGTGTTTTAAATCATTGAAATTTTCAAGTTATTATTGACACTATGATGAGACTATATTGTCATGTAAAAGAGACTGAGGGAAATCAAATGCACTTGAATATACCTAAAATTCATAGCTAAAAAGAATTTATTTATTTAAAACTTTTATCTTAGAAAACTGTGCTTTCTTTGAATGGGCAACATAACTATTTTTTTTCCTATAGTGAAAGAAAAAACCAGAGTTGATGAAAAATAGAGCAATTGGTTAACATGAATATAAAATTCAGCTTTATGATTTTGTGAATTAATTCCTTCACAAGTGAATATCCAAATGAAAATCCAACTAAAATGTTGCAACACATGGTGAATGAGACCAGTTACTTTATTTAAAAATATGATGGAGCCACCGTAATAAAGTAGAAAATCAGTTGTTATATATACGACATCTGAAGAAAACATGAAAGATTTCTTAATTAAGGAATAGTTCATGTGTTGCATACATGTTAGAGAGAAAACTGGTATCATTTTGCACAAGATCAAAAAGTTATCTTTGGAAATTCAGAGGTGATTTTAATAAAATAAATATATAAAATTTTAATAACATAAGCAGATATGTAAGAATTATTGCAAAATTAGTAGGAACAGAGCTAAAGTTTTCAGGCACATAGTATCTGCCTAACTTGGGCTTTAGTGGTATTTAAGGTTTTGCAGAGGTAAAAGAACTTGACAATGCACTCAATACCATCAAATCTTTGAGTAAAATCTCAAAGTTGCATGAACAGTGTCTTGCACATTGAAAATTGACATGAAGTTCCTTAATTGGTGTCTTACAAATAATTAAGTTTATATGTATTAGCAACTATTAATAATTATATTTCTTGACATTCTTCAGAAATTATGTACATTTTACATTATAAAACAACAATTTACATTATAAAATAAATTTCTGATGTATTATTCAAAAGAATTTAAATTTTAAAGGAAGCTTACATAGTATCATTAGGACAAACAAGGTTTAGCTAAATATATTAGAATTAGCTATTATAGAAATAAAAATGCTTTGCTGTATGGCAAATGTCTGAAAGTATCACTTTCTGAATTGTTGCCAGAATATAAGATGTCCAACTAATATACCTTAAAGCAGCTTTAATAAAATGATTTATTGTACTTTGTTGTTTTTAATGCTTATTTTTGCTTTAGTACCTCTGTAAAGCAAGCACATTTCTTTTCTGTTAAAGATTTTTGCTGTTTCCACTGTGGGATTATTATCTCTGTAAGTACTGCAGCTTTATTTGTTTTATCAAAAGAAAAAAAATAGTCTGTAAAATTAGATTTATTAACCTGGCCGGTAGCAATTGTTTTACAATCCATTCATAGATTTATTCTTTTTAATTTGGTTAATACATATATTAAACTATGCTCGAAGGCAATTTGCTGGTATATGATCTTACAGAAATTATTCTGCCTGTGGGATAATCTGGAGGTATCACAGGACCATACCCTTTATTATAAATTTAAGAGCTTAACTGGTCACATTCAAAATTTTCTGCACCTATCCATCGTCTTGGCTGATTAAGCCATAGTGGTAACGGGCTTTAGCCCAAAACTACAGGCTTGATCTCTCTGGGCAATAAATAATATTTCTTATAGAGAAAAGTCATCTCATGTCTACAGACTTCTTCAATATCTAGGGCTCTCTTGCAAATACAGCCTGTGTGTGCCTTACCATTGGTGAACTGTGGTCTTTCTTAATAATAATAATAATAATATAGGATAGATATTAATCCCATTCCTGAACTCATATTTGTCAACAAAAATAAGTTGGTTATGTAGCCCAACTTAAAAATGATGAACCAAATATCCTTTTAGAAATATTACACTTAATAACAAAAGAATTAGAAACCTTTTTGGCTCATATACTCCTACATACTTTTTCTTCTTTTAAGACAATGCAGTGACATAGTTTTTCATTGTTAATTTCTGCAGCCTTAACATTATTTTTACAATGGACACCTTTATTTTGGATTTCTGAAGTTTTTGTTATTGTATATTCTCTTGTAAATAATGAGGTCGTGAATAAATGAACATTGATAACAGAAGTTTTCTTTCCATTCAAATTTCTAGAAATGTTAATTCATCAGCTTTCTTTTACACGTGTCTCATGACTTTTTGGATTTACACAATTTCTTGAGTTGTCTGCCTTCTAGGCAGATGGGGAGCAGGAAAATTAATACACAAGAGATCTCTCAAATATGAATTTTAAAAAAATACGTTGTCCCTACTTTCCTTAAAAAATCCACTGCCTCAAGGGCATGACTTATAAAAAAAGTTTTTTCAAGTGTGAATAAATGGAATCTGATATTGCTCCCAACACTGCCCTGGTTTATTTGTCCATTAATTAATTCAGTACCAGAATATTTTCTGGATACTGTCTCAGGTAATCCTTTGATAGAACTGCCTATTTTATTCATCAAATATTTATAGAGAACTTATTAAAATGCATGCCCTCTAAGCACTCTACAGGGTGTAATGCTGAATAAATCCTGAGCCCTGCCCACAAGGATTCTAGAGGCTTCTGAAGAAGATATTATATATTGTATGTGCATGTTGTAGGGATATATCATATAAATGCCATATATACAAATTTGACATGTGTATCAAACAATATGTGTTTTACATTGTATTTGGCTCTTTGGGGGAATATAAAGCTAAACATGGTATTGTTTTTAGGGTTCTAATCCATCTAGGGAAAGGAGATTGAAGCTGCTGTGCTTTAGTACAATTATCATGATAGAAGTATGAAAAAAACAATCTCCGCACACACAGAAGCAAGAAGGACATTCTTACAGTTTACGAGACAAGAGAGTTGAGGGTGCAGAGGTAATTGGGAGGTAGTGATGGGACATGACTCCAAATGAACAGGAAGCAGCATCAGACAATGCCCAGGAGGGAAAGAGACATACTTTATCTCTCTCCCTCAACTCAGTAGTGTTCAAAGAATACTTGTTTAACAGAAAAGGAAGGAAGAAAGAAAAGATTGAATGGTAAATGATACAGTTTGGATATCTGGTTCCTATAAATCCCACGTTGAAAATTTGAGCCCAGTGCTGGAGGTGGGGCTGAGCAGGAGGTGTTTCGGACATGGGGCAGATTCCTCATGAAGGGCTTGGTGCCTTCCCCATGGCAATGAGTGAGTTCTGGCTCTATTAGCTCATGCGAGACCTTGCTTACGCTCTTGCTCTCTCCATGTGACATGCCTGTTCCCACTTTGCCTTCCGCCTTGACTGGAAGCTCCCTGAAGGCCTCACTAAAAGCAGATGCTGGCGCCATGCTTCGTACAGCCTGCAGAACTGTGAGCCAAATAAACCTGTTTTCTTTATAAGTTACCCAGCCTCAGGTATTCCTCGATAGCAATGCAAAATGGACAAACACAGTAAAGGACACTGTTTTGGTGAATTCTCAAACCAGGATTTATGGAGAGGTAAAAGAGATATCTATGTGAGGAATGAAATGCCACATCCAATTAAAGAAAATTCTTGTTATTTTCATTTTCTCTGTCTCCAATGACATTCCATCACGTCAGGCTGCCAGCTGTCTGAACTGAATTATCGCAAGAGCACCCTAATCAATCTCCTCACCTCCAGTCATGAAACCTCTGCTCATTCCCCACCAACCTTCTACTTTCCACATATCAACCTACAAACATTTTCTAAAACTCAAATGTTATCGTCCCCCTCTTTTTCTTTATACCCATCAGTTCCCACTTCTCTCCTTCTACCCCAATATCCTCAGGATGAAGCCCGAGCTTCTGTTCATGCCACACAACTACCTGCAAGATTTGGCTACTGTATCTCTACGCTCATTCATAGCTATAGCCCAATTGCACTCTGTAGGGGCCATGCATCAATGTTTTAATTTCTGTAATGTGCAAGGTTTTTTCAGGTCTAGGTATGGCTACTTTCTTTGTCTTTTGTCTGGAAAGTCGTCCTACCTCTGTCTTTTACCTTGTCATTGCATTTATCATGGTATATTGACAATGCCTCTTAACTAGTCTTTTCTATGACAGACTAGATTTTTTTGTAAGAGCAGGAATTGGATCTGGTTCATCTTTGTCTCTACAGTGCCTACACAGATAACTGAGAAGTAATTACTAAATTAATAAAAAATTTCTATTTTTCATACATACATACACACATACAAACACATATATACATGTATTCTCCCAGATCTTTGCCATGCCTCAGCATTTTCAGGATCTTTAGAAACAACTTGTTTGGCTATAACTTGGTAAACTCATTATTTATCTCACTTTGCCTTTGTAATTTGTGTCATGTGAATTTGCTGATTGGTTTCTATTCACATTTTCTTAGTTCTATAATCTCTTTTGGTCAATGGGAATTTGTAGAAGTTTTCATTATCTTAAGATATTCCCTAATAGGTGCTACTTAACTACAAATATAGTTTCTATTCTGTGTTCTAATAAAAGGCTTATATTATCATTTTGCCGCAGGTGTCTTTTATCTATTTGCTAGCCATCAAAGTCCATTCCTGATTTATATTTAAAAGGTCTTTTTAAAAAAATTAGCCTATAATTTGTACTATTTTACACATTTGTTTTTTCCTTTTGTTTTGCCTGAAAACCGAGTTAGGTATATTCTCGTACTTCTTTGTTTTTTAATTTTTACAAACATTTTTAAATGAGAAAGACCAAAGAACAATCAGAATGTTTCTGTTTAATGAAGCCAGATGTATGGGAAAGGATTTTAACAGCTCAGATGCTGGCCATCCTTATATTTCTTTGCATACCTGATATTTATTTGTGTGTATGGTAAATTTGAATATATTTTCGTGGATTTTTTTTGTAAATTTTAAACTAATTATTCAAATTTTTTACATTTACTAAGAAATACAGCATACATTGTTTTATGTCATAATGATTTAAGTCTGGATAATATGTCACATGGCATAATACAGTTGAACAACCAATAGTTTAACGGATGCTATGATGGTGGCATGTTTTCCATAATAAGTTAAAAAGATACACAGTGAAATCCACAAACTTCAGGTTTATTACAGAAAAGTCATTTTGCCTTTTCTCCCCTCTAATAATGAAACTAAAATCACTGCTCTAAATTAGCAAGATTGCCAACATTCCAGGCTAATTTGCAAATGCCTAGATAAAAAATTATACATTTATTTTAGATAGTTATTTTTAATACATACTCTACAAGTGAAAGAAATATGTCTCAAAGATACATGCTGTGGTTTGAATCACCTCAAAATACACGTGTTGAAATCCTAACCTGCTGTGATGGTACTAAGAGGTGGGACCTTTGGAAGGTGATTAGGTCATGAGGGTGAAGCCCTCATGAATGTAATTAGTGTCATTATAAAAGAGTCCCGAGGGAGATCCTTGGCTCCTTCCACCATGTGAGGATACAATGAGAAGGCACCCTCACTAGATGCTGTATCTGCTGGTACCTTGATCTGGACTTCCCAGCCCCTGGAACTGTGTGAAACAAATTTCTTTCTTTCTTATTTTTTTTTTTTTTGAAACAGAGTCTGACCCTGTTGCCCTGAGTAGAGTGAAGTGGCGTTATCATACATAGCTCACTGCAACCTCAAACTCCTGGGCCCAAGCAATCCTCCTCTGTCATCCTCCTGAGTAGCTGGGACTACAGGCATGTACCATGACACCTAGCTAATTTTTCTATGTTTAATAGATATGGGGGTCTTGTTTTTGCTCAGGATGGTCTTGAACTCTTGAGCTCAAGCAATCCTTCTACCTCAGCTTCCTAGAGTGCTAGGATTGCAGATGTGAGCCACTATGCCTGGTCCAAATGTTTGTTTTTATAAGCCACACCGTCTATGGTATTTTGTTAGAGCTGCCAAAACAGACTCTAAGGCAATACACAAGCTTTTGGCTACAGTTGTAGACACTGATGAACACCCTCTTAAAACCTTTTTCTCGTGGTTTTGGTTATATAGTACTTAATTTTTATCCTAACTCTTGGGCTTCTCTGCTTTCTCCTTGGATTGATGACATACTTCTCTCTAGCTGAACCTAGGGACTTACTAAGGTACTTGCCTTTATTCCTCAGATTTTCTCTTTATTTTTTGACTTCCTCAAAGTTCATTGACTTTTATGACTTCAAAATCTGACCACAAAACTTGTTGTCCTGGCAGTCATCTACCTGCCAACTAGCATTTCAGTTTCTCAGGGGATATCTCTATTTAGGGTCCTACTCTCTCATTAAGCTACGTGCAACCTGAATGCTACTCTACACTTCCCTTGAAGTAAGGACCCAACCAATTCTCCTTATATTGGTTATCCCTAGCTACACAGCTTAGGATCATTTTATTGCTGTTGCTGTTCACCCATATCTGAATGAGTCTATGCCTTTAATAGGTCAGTGGAATCTTGCCTCTGAAATGTCTATGATTTTTCCCTTCTCCATTTTCTTTGCTGCTATTCTTGTACAAAATCTTATCATTGTGGACATACTTTTCTTTACAGTAACTTCTTGGCTTAATTTTCTAAATGTTTCCACTGAAAATGTAGCCTGGAGAGATGAGTTAGCCTTTTAAGGTGCCATTTGTATCCTATAATTCTCTTAAAATGGTTATTCACTATGAACTGCATCCAGTATTTGCTCCTTTTTCTAACTTGTATTGTCTTCCACAATCAATCCACAATCTCAATCCCCACCCATCCTCCGCCATTCTCTCTCTCTCTCATCTTAGCATAAACACTGTGCAGCAGCATGTTCCATCTGGTGTCATCTGGACTGGGGATCAGAAAACATGGGCTCTAAACCTGGCTCTATCACATATAAGCCATGTCACAGAGGATCATTCACTAACGCTTTTTGAAAGTTAATTTATCTGTAAAATAGACCTAACAGAATCTTCTTTCCCAGGGTTATTTGTGATGACCAAATTAGAATAAACACAAATTGAAAATATAAGTGCTGCAGAAACATGAACTGATGCAATGATGCTGGAACTCACTGTAGACCCCTGGATTGGTCTGTATTGGAACAGTGCAGCTTCCTGTATATCTTCACAAAGAGTATAGAATACTACTGACAAGGCATGTGAGATGAGTAACTCCTTCATCATAATATTTGAAAGATTTTTTTCCCCTATCTGAACTTGCATAAGGCAAAGAAAAGATAGAGGGGGAGGGGAACATGAGAAAGCTTTTATGTAGGATCATTCTTATTTAGAATCTCTCAGAATAAATATTTCTAAAGAAGGAAGGAAAGCTAAAAGGGGAGAGAAGGGATAAGAAAAAAAAAGAGAAGCAGTTTTGATACAGTCAAGATAAAATTTTCTAATCCAAACCCAGCACTGGATTTTGACTTTTGAATGAATCAGCTAGCTGGGAACTTTTTGATCCAAAACAGGGAAAGATGCCAGCTGGCAACTTGACAGGCTAAATGCTGAGATTCTCCTCGTTGTACAAAAAGGTTTTAATAAGAACATGCATTTAATTCATTACAGAAGGAGCAAGGAATGATCTGATGATGCAGTCTTGTGGTATTTGCTAGAAATCGTATGTTTAAAGGCCTAGGAGACAAAAATTTTGACATATATAAGGAATTTTGATTTCATGCTTTGCTCACTGCACTGCAGATGTTTTTATTTGTTTGTGTGTTTGCTTTTTGCATCCAAAATGATGCGATGTTAATGTGGCAGCAGAATGTGGGATCAGTTCTGGAAAATGACACTGTCTTGTTGCAAACGGTCTGGGTAACATCTATAGGCATTTGTAGCTGGAAAAGTATAGGTCAGGTGTAAGTGATGTGGAATTTGAATGTCCTAAAGTATGATTTGTGAATATTAGGGAGCCTCGCCCCTCATCATTAACTCATTTTAGCATATTTACTTAATGCTTCAAATCAATTTTAGCAACATTAGGATATAAGATCATCAGATGTCATGTGGTAGGTTTTGTAAGAAATACGCCCAACAGAGTAAATCAGGATATAGGCGAATGCTGCATATTTCATAAATTTCTACTATGCAGTCAAGTTTTCATTCGGGTAGGTCATTTGATTCCCTGCAGGTGGCTATGCCTGCCTCTGAAGAGAGAGCCCTGAGTCACATGTCCCACAAATGAAATGCGATTATCTTTGTGGGTAGCATTGTATGATTTGGAACAAGTCTTTAGGTCTAATATAAAGATCCTTCAAATAAATCATCCAGCTAAGCTTCTGTGGCCCCAAACTCCTAATTTAAAAATGTTGATAAATGAAGTACCTCTTTAGTTAATAAATGAAGTATCTCTTTAGTTATCCTTTGTCAGCAACATTCATTTTAATGGAAAGTGAGTTTACAGGGTTACATGATTGAACTACTGAGCCAAGTCAGTGTTGGCAAATGATGGGCTAAATTATTGATGTTACACACTAATGAATTCTGATGAGAAATAAAACACAGACATTACGTTTCAAGTGGTTCATAATTATTTTTGTACTTTAAAAGCAATTTTATTCTTTTTCCAAATCATACTGGTTCTGTAAAACAAAAACATAGTTAGTGATTATACTAAAATTATTGAGTTTGTGGCAAAAAAAATGCTCTTGCAAGTTTTCATTTCTGTGAAGATAATGTTATTCACACTAGGTTTCTGATTTCCTCACATACTTCTGGGAAAAGATAATTAAATTAAATGTCTAAATTTTAAAACCAGTGTTTTTAAATAAGATAATCTGCTTTGTAACCATGGTTAGCATTCCAATAGATGCATTTGTAATCTATGATATTTCTATCAGCACATTTACTGCAGCTGTGTTGAAATATCGTATTTAATCCAAGTAATGCCAAATACAGAGGGACTTCCATGAAGCAGGTTTATTTTGGAAAGGAAGTTACCTTCAAACATGTGATACTGAAGGAAGTGTGTACCATCAAGTGATCAATGTGTGACAAAGTCAGGGCTAATAATTGAAGTAGGTTTGTATCCAGTTAAGGCACAAAGAGGCGATACATTCTGTAATGTTATGACAATTTCCTTTAATATTTTCTCATGACTTAACTGTCCCACCCTGAGGTCTTAATTCTATGAGTCCATGGCCTTCTGTTTTGCTTAGAGTTGCTTTACAGGAGAGTGACTCAGACCAAGGCTCAATCTAAAGAGATCACAGGCTGATTTTTATTAAGAGGGATAAAAGGAGGATATCACAGTTGATGAGGTGTTAGTTCAAAGATTCATCACTTGTTGGTCATGAGTCTTTGGACAAGACCCTCAGCTCTCTATAGCTCAGTCCCCAGACTCCCCAAATGCCGTAACGGGTTCTCCTCTCCTATCAGAGAGGGTTGTTATAATTAGCAAATCAGATGTTCATGAAACTGAAACCTGCTATGTAAATGTAAGGTAAATGTATTTCTTATATTTGCCTGGACTTTAGTTCATTTTCGGGAGATCGTAAGAATTAGTTTGGAAAAGAATCCCTTCACCAGCTGAAGGATGTGCTGGGGAAATGAATGAGAAGAGTTTTCAACTTAACGTTTGGTCAGGTTTGATTGTTTCCCCCCAACAGTATGTGCAGATTCTTACAGAATGAAAATCTAAAGGTAAAAACTCATATGTTTAAGAGATACATGAGATTGTGTCGGGTTGAGGTAGGATACATAGTGCCTTGTACTTTATTTCTCACTTGGCATACACTCCATATGAAACAAAAATAAAAACTGAGACTTGTTTATCTTAACTCTGTAACACACCATTCCCACATCAAATTTTACTGAATTCTTTTCTCCATTTTCATAATTTTCTACTTGTTTATGATCTAGGACAGACATGGCACCATTTGTGATAACAAGGCTCCTTCAAATTCCATCTTTTTTAAATTTTCCTTTAAAATTTTATCCTCATTTTTCCTCCTGTTATAACTGTACTGTTCATTGTTTTACAATCTTGATACTTTTAGATG
The DNA here is from genome assembly GCF_020740605.2 of Lemur catta. Taxonomy (NCBI): domain Eukaryota; kingdom Metazoa; phylum Chordata; class Mammalia; order Primates; family Lemuridae; genus Lemur; species Lemur catta. Next base: position 23,939,966 of record NC_059143.1, read on the forward strand.
AAAAATCATGTGTCTGAGTTAATCTCACATCAAAGTAGCATCATTATATAATGATGATGCTAAGTTGTATGAAAAATACCTATTGGATATGCTCCATTAGTCACTAATTTTCAAACTTAAAGTTCTGTCTTTGAAAAACTCCTCTCCCCCACACCATTGACAAGGCTTCTCCACTTGAAAAATGTACTGCTGGCATAAAGTGATTTAAAAAAAAATAAAAATGCTGGGTTTTTTTGTTGTTGTTGTTAAGTCTAAGAAAAAAAAATCAGAAGACATAAAATATATATCTTTGTAATAAAAATAATCAGAAATAAGCTTACTGTATTTTAAAATCAAAAGAAGGAATGCATTTTGGTTTAATATATTATTTAACAGAATAAAGGGAGTAGATAATTTAATTCATGGAATTTAATATTGGCAAATGTTTTATTAGTCTGGAGTGACGTCATATTGACATATGTGTAAAATGAATGTATTTTCATCTTAGATATCAATATTTGAATTGAGGTTCTGCTTTGTTTATCTTCAAATGGAAGGAAAATAGGTGACGCAATGCTAACATTACTACCCACAGGCACCCGTGGATATTGTCAGACAGAATGTTCCGGATACTTTGAGAGTGAAAGAGTCAGATGACCAATGCCATAAGCAATGAACAAAAACCAAAGAATTGGAGAGTAAAGGGTTAGAAATAGAGTCGGTGGAAACCACTCTGAGGTGAAACAGGAAATAGGATTATAGAGTTGGGGTGGGGAGAAGGAGCTCCTAAATATACTCAAAGGCAGGATTTGGCAACAAAGTCAACATATGAAAGTAATAAAGTAGCCTTGGTTACATTAACAGTCCAGAAAAATGTCATATATTCATTTATGCAACTTTCTTATCAGTATTCTCCAAGGTGCTGTCCTAGGTTTTCTATGCGAAATGCTAAGTTAGGTGCTAATTAAGCAATAGAGATGCTCCCTGAGGTGGCCCCACTGGAGATCTGGTCCTGATCACTTCTCTGATATTTTGCATTTTTCTCTATCCATGTCCTATGCTCTACCCATACAGGCCTTCTAACTTTACCCTAAGAAAACTATTCAGCTTCCTGCCCCTTAGAGCATCAGTTTCATCATAGGGGATTAATCTTGCATGACCTTTCTTAACTCTGTTCAAAATATTTTCTGATTTTCTTTATAATTCATTTTTTTGACCCACAAGGTATCTAATAAGTGTGTGATTTAATTCCCAAATATTTGAAGGATTTTTCAAATATCCTTTAATTATTTTTTTCTAATGATTCTACTGTGGACAAAAAGAATCTTCTTTACTATTTCAAACATTTTAAATTTATTAAGACTTGTTCAGTGACTCAGCATATGGTCTATATTTGGAAATACATACATGTTAATATGCACTTGAAAATAATGCATATTGAACTATCTTGGGATGGACTGTTCTATAAATGTCAGTTAGGTCAAGTTGGTGGATAGTTTTGTTCAAGTCTTCCATTTTCTTATGATTTCCTGTCTTCATGTTCTATCAATTCCTGAGAGAGGAGCATTAAAATTTCAAACTATAATCATGCATTTTAAAATTTCTACTTTAAGTTTCCTCAGTATTTGCTTTATGTATTTTGAAACTTTCTATTATAATAGATGCATACACATTTAGGTTTGTTATATGTGTTTGATGAATTATGAATTCATTCTTTCTTTTTATGAAATGACACTCTCTGTTCCTGGTAATATTTCTAGTTGTGAGATTTAATTTATCTGATATTAATATATCCTTGACAACTATTTTATGCTTAGTGTTGCATGGTATGTCTATTTCCATCCTTAAAACTTTCAACCTGTCTCTTCATTTTTAATCGTATCACTTATAGACAATATAAAGTTGAGTCTTGTATGATATCTAATATGACTATATTTATTTTTTAACTAGAGTTTTTAGTCCATTTATGTTTAATATAATGCTTGGATTTAGGTCTACCAATTTGTTATTTTTCTCTAATTTGTCTCTTTTTTATTTCTAATTTTCCTTTTCTGCCTTTTCTCAGGTTAATCAAATGCTTTTTAGTATTCCATGTTAATTCCTTCTATTGGCTCTTTTCATTTGTAAAGGAAGGATTACAATATGCATCCTTCACTTAGTCTCCATGTAGTCAATATCATGACATTTTATATTAAATTTAAGAGTAGCAACACAATAATTCTATTTATCCTTCCATCTTTTATGCTATTGTTTTCATTTATTTGCATTTATATATGTTATAAATTCTACACTACAATGTTATACTTTTTATATTTAATTGCCTTTTTAAATGAATTAAGACAAAAAAGAGAGTCTTTTATATTTGCCCATATATTTGTCATATTTTTTGCTCTTCCTTTTTTCCTGTAGATCTGAGTTTCCTTCTGGTATCATTTTTCTTCAAGCTGAATTACTTTTATTTTATTCTTAATTTTTTTTTAATTTCAAAATATTATGGGGGTACAAACGCTGAAGTTCCATATATTGCCCTTGTACCCTTCGAGTCAAAGCCCAGACATGTATACCACACCCATTAGGTGTGAATTTACCCTGAAATACTTCTTTTAGCACTTATTATCATTCAGCTGTATTGGTGAACAATTCTCTCCACTTTCATGTATCTAAAATATCTTTATTTTGTCTTTATTTTTGAAAGATATTGTTGCTGGGTAGAGAATTCTGAGTTAATTGTTTTTGTTTTTGCTTTATTCTTTCAGCAGTTTAAGGATATTCTTCTATGTCTTCTGTCCGCCACTGTTTCTGATAAGATGTTAGAGGTAACTTTTTAATATCCTTTCCTCTTGCTGTTTTTAAGATTATCTCTATCTTTGGTTTTCAGGAATTGATTGTAATCTACCTAGGTACGATTTTTGGGGGGGATGGAATCTCACTATGTTGCCCAGCCTGGGCTTGAACTTCCATATTCAGGTGATCGTTCTACCTCAGCATCCTGAATAACTGAGACTACAGGTGCGTCCCACGGTGCCCAGCTTGATTTTTATCTCTATACCATTTGGGGGATTTTTGAGTTAATCAGATCTGTAATTCATGTTTTTCACCAAAATGGCCATATTATTTTTATACTTTTTAGGTTTTAAGTGCAGTCACCACTGGTAGATGATAAATTAAGTTATACTAATACTAATGAAAAGAAATACCTAAGAAGTGCATGCTGATATTTTAGCACTTGGTTTGGTAACTGAATAGTCAAGAATTATTTACTGAATATTCAGTGCTCTCTTGAAATGTCATACCTAAATTAGTCAACCTGATATCTGTGGCCTTGTTGAAGACCTTACTTTATATCTTGTTTTACACTAGTTTCCACTGATATAATCTAATCTCAGCCAAAAAAAAAAAAAAGAGGAAAAAAAAAACCAACACACACACACACACACACACACACACACACACACACACACACACACACACACAGAATTGCCATAGCATGGTGGTTAAAAGCAGGTACCCCACAGCCAAATTGCCTGGGTTTACAGCTATGTGACCCTGGGCAAAATAGGTAACTTCTCTTTAGTTTTATCTTCTACAAATGAGAATAGTATGATAGCACCTCATAGGGTTCTTTGAGAATTACATTAACTTATTATAAAGCACTGAGGACAATATCTGGCCCATAGTAAGGATTAGATAAATTCTTTGTTTAAAAGAAGAAAGAAAGAAAAGAAAAAACAAAACAAGAATGTCTATTCTGTATCCCTGGAATTTGTTTTCTAAGTTCCTTATACTTCGTCTGCTTTAAGCTACTCCCCTTCCTCCATCCTACCCACTGTTCCCCTTCCTCCCGTTATATTCAGTTACTCATTCCTGTTTTAAGTTCCATTCCTTTACAAAGGCATGCCCCTGAATCAGGCCTAAGTAGTTCCCTGCACTTCTTAGCCAACCATAAAGTTTACTGTCCGTACCTGGTAACACTTAATCATGTAACTAATTGTTCCCTAATATTTTTATATCTACCTCTTCATCTCATCTCTGATACTCCCTGTCTTGCATTTTTATGCTCTGCTAATATCAAATTGCTTGTCATTTCCCATGTATACCATGCTGTTTTATTCTCATATATTTTTGTTTCCTGTTTCTATAACCCCTCCCCTTTTGTTGATGTCCCCTCACCTTTCAAGAGTAGTTTAGGAGTTATCCCCTTCAGGAACTGGCCTTCCATTCTCAGGTTGGGCTAAACATCCATCTTCTTGCCCTTATTTATACAATGCATAAGTCTGCCTCATTATGTCCTCTATCTTTGGACCCTAAGTGTCTAGCAAAATCTCTTTCATATAGTAGGCACCCCAAAAATATGTTTTGAAATTAATTGATATTCTTCAACTTGGTAGTAAACTGCTTAAGATCAAAGGCCATTATACATATTGTGTGGATTGTATTTGTATTCAGTAAATACAGGATGAATTCAGTGTTTCAGTATGTTATGGTAATTTACATTGTTCTTGTTAGCTAATGTTTCTCAGCATATATTGAATAAAAATATATAGTCTTTCTCCTATCTATGTTTATATTAAGGTACATTAATATATTTTCTAATGTCTGTCTTTACAATTGAATCAAAACTCACAAGTTTTGATATATCATGCTCTTTTTTCTATTTTTTAAAAAATGTTCAAGATGTGATAAAATTTCTCATTGTGATTGTAGATTTGTTTAGTTTCCTTGGATTTTAACCAGATCTTACTTTATATAAGGTTATGTTCTCATGTGCATTAAGTTCATGACTGATATGTCTTAAAAGACTATATTTTTTGTCAATATGAAATATCTAAATTTGAGTGTTCTAATTCTTTTGCCTTGAAGTATCTCTCTTACTTTTTAAATTTTTATTATTTAAAAATTTTTTTTAGAGACAAGATCTCATTCTGTTGTCCAGGCTGGGATGCAGTGACATGATCACAGCTAACTGCAACCTCAAACTCCTGGGCTCAAATGATCCTCCCTGCCTTGGCCTCCTGAGTAGCTGGGACTACAGGCACATACCACCATGCCAAACCAATTATTTTATTTCATTTTTTTTTTTTGTAGAGATGGGGTCTTGCTATGTTGCCCAGGCTTCTCTCAAACTCCTGGCCTCAAGTGATCCCTGTACCTCAGCCTACCAAACTCCTGGGATAATGGGCATGAGCCACTGTGCCCAGCCTCTCTCTGTTTTTAAATTAGAATTCTTCATTTTTTTTTCCTCAGCCTCTCCCTTCAGTTTCTATCTGCTTGAGGTGTATGTCTTCCAAATAACATGGATTTTGCTTTTATGACCAGTCTGTAACTTTAAACTATGTAATCAAATCATTTATAGTTATTGGGACCACTAATACATCTGGCCTTATTTTGTACATTTTAATGCTCTTCCTGTACTCCTTGCATTGTGAATTATTCCACTTTTTAGGGTACTTTTTTTTTTCTCTCCAGTAGTTTCGAGAGTAACAAATTCTATTTTTTTCCCTAACTTTATTTAAATAGGATTACATAGAATGTTCTTTTTATCTTGGGCTAATTTAATTATGTTTGCAGATTTCATACTTTTTTGTTTTTTATTGTTTGACACATCATAAATGTACATATAAACATTTGATGTTTCAATACATGCATACATTTGTATAGTGATTAAATCAGGGTGGTTAGCATATCCATCACCTCATGCATTTATCATTTCTTTGTGATGAGAACATTATAAAACCTCTTTTCTGGTTCTTTTGAAATATACAATACATTATTGTTAATTGTAGTTACCCTACTGTGTAACAGAACATCAGAACTTATTCCTTCTATCTAATTGTAACTTCATGCCTGCTGAACAATCCCTCCCTGTCCTTCTTTTCCCTATTCCCTCCTTAGTTTCTGGTAACCACTGTTCTACTCTCTACTCCTTTGAGATCAGTTTTTTGTAGATTCCACATATAAGTGAGATCACGCAGTATTTGTCCCTCTGTGTCTGGCATATTTCACTTAATGTCCTTAATGTGTATATAGACCACATTTTCTTTATCCATTAATCTGCTGTTAGGCATTTAGATTGATTCTCACTCTTGGCTATTGTGAATAACGCTGTGGTAAACATGGGAGTGCAGATAGCTCTTTGGCATACTGATTTCATTTTCTTTGGATATATACCCAGTAGCAGGATTGCTGGATCATATGGTAGTTCTATTTTTAATTTTTTGAGGAACATCGAAACTGTTTTCCATAAGGGCTGTACTGATTTACATTTGACAAATTACATTTTCAGACTTAGAGTAGACATTCTTAATTATTGGCAACTATATTTAAATACCTTTTCCATTACTATCTAGACTTAACCAGTAATATTTAGTGGTTCAATGTTATTCCTCAAGCATAATGTCTCTAAATGTACATTTTTTTAATTTCAAAATATTATAGGGGTACAAATGTTGAGGCCTTTGCACCGCCCAAGTCAGAGCTACAAGCATGCCAATTCCCAGGCAGTGCATACCACACTCATTAGGTGTGAATTTACCCATCCCCTCCTTCCCCCCCCTCCTGCCCGACACCCAATGAATGTTACTTACATGTGTGCACATAAGTGTTGATCAATTAGTACCAATTTGATGGTGAGTACATGTGGTGCTTGTTTTTCCATTTTTGTGATACTTCACTTAGAAGAATGGGCTCCAGCACCATCCAGGATAATATGAAAGGTGTTAGTTCACCATTATTTTCTGTGGCTGAGTAGTACTCCATTGTATACATATACCATAAATGTACATATTTTAAAAATCCAAAATGCATGTTTTCTATAATTTCTTTTGTTTTTAAAAAATCACACAGATTCAGAGATTTTCTTTTACCATCACATTGTTAAGCGATTTTAGATTTTTTTCCTGTGTTTTTTTCCAAACTTTTTTCATTTGCACAATTCTCTTCCAGAAATAGAAAATTAGGCCGTCCCTATTTATACTTGTATGTATTTATGCGTGTGGTGTTAAAATATTGAACACATTACTCCTGTGCCATTCAAATTTCTGGCAGAGCACCCAGTGAATGCTTTTGTTTATTAACTTACAGCATTGTAGGCACCTAGACCTAGAAAGAACCTTTGGGGTTATCAGATTTAATCTTAATAAATCAATTCACTAACTTAACAAAATTTTTGTACTTATGTTTGAAGAACTGTAATTGGTGCCGGGGAGACAAAGATGAACAAATAAGACATGCTTTCAGAGTTGAGAAGGCTCACATCCTAGTGGGTGAGAGGCACAGATACATGCACAGATACTTGTGCAAGGAGGTCATGGGAACATTGTAGGAACGCAGCTCCATGGAGGTGCCCATTTGCTTCCCTCAATCACGGCAGTAACTTCTTCCCTTATGCACCTGACTTAGGTTTATCTAACTTCTGCTTGAGCCCAGCAGTGCATGCTTGGACAGCAATACTTGTTAGATTTATCCCTTTTGAACCCAGACCCACCTGCAAAACTCTTCCATCATCTGGTCCCACTGTTGGCTTCTAGAGCTCAGCAACATATATACCAGACTTCACTTTCAGTCCTTCAGATGTTTGTCCTTCCAAAGCCTTTTCCTTTTATGGTTTAGCATCCCAAATTTTCTATATTTCTCCCTCTCTCCGATCTTCCTTATACTGCTGCTCTCCAGTGTGTCAATATGGCCTTTAAACTGTGCTTTCCAAACCCGTGTAAAATATTGCAGATATACCCAACTTAAAGAAAAGTGCAACGGGACTTGTCATCTCCTTCCAAAGGAAAATACTTCTACTTACTCAATCTATTGATCATATTAACATGCAGTAGCTACATCACACTCTTTCATTTGAGTGATTCATTAAAGTTTAGCCTTTTTTTCCAGATAAGATGCCAAAAAGGTTGGTATTAAATATCACAGGATTAAATAAATTAAAAATAAAAAATAATGGTAAGAAAGAAGAAATAATAACAGTATTTCATATGGGCTCTCATATGAGGGTAGGACCTCATATAAAATATGCCATGCATTGTTAGAGTCAAGAAGTCTTATATAATTATGAGAGCTGGGACATGCCTTTGGTTCCAAGTTTGTAGTAGTTCATTTTGGCTCATATTAAAATTGTGGTCCACTAAAATCGCTAACTCTTTTTAATATCAATGGCTTCAAAGTCAAACACACCAATTCTTCATTCCAGTTGTAGTCCATCTTATTGGTTTCTGCTTGATCATGTAGTTCAAAAGCTTATCCAGCCCACCTGGTTGTCTACTGACTGCAGATTTGCCAGTCACGCCTTTTTGTAATCCTGAAAGGAGTTGCTCCAAGTTCAAGCATGAGAAAAGGTTTCCTTTTTCTGTTTAACATTTATTTTGAATTACTTCTACTCAATATCTATTATATACAATTTAACTTTCAAAAGGTTCATCAAATGACTTTCTCATCAAATAGTTCACTAAAATCTTATGGCAGCATTTTGATACTACCTTCAAAATATGAAACATTATTTAGACTCTCCAACATTGACACTTAAAGGAATCATGATACTAAGTCATATGAAAATGGAGAGCAATAGCATCTGGTCTGTTAAGTAATTTTTTAGCCATGTTGAATCAAATTGTAAACACTGGTACCTGCAGACTCACTCCACAAACATATTAAATCACTCTACCTACCATGATTTCCTTTTAAAAATTCGATATAATAGGTGAAAACAAGATAGATATGTATCTTAAAAAACAACTGAGAATTGAACAGATTCCACTGATGTTATAAAGCCCTGAAGGAGCATAGAATCTTCTAGGAAGTAGGACACAGCAACAGTTAGGGAGAGTTAGCTGCTGAAAATACAATGGTGGTATGGGGGTATGTGCAGGGTACCACAGGAGGTCAAGGAAGGCAGAACTTAATTCATCCAGCAGAGAAAGTGTGGGCAAGGACTCAGAAACATTTTGTAGAGAAGGTGGTTGGATTGAGTCGGGTATTTTTTTAACAAGCAAAGCAAAAAAGAGTATTGCAGAAACAGGGAGGAGCATAAACACAGGAGAGGAAGAAGGAGTTAAACAGTAAGTTTCATGATTCATAAGAATTTTGGAGTGGCTGAAACAGACTAAAGGAACTAGCGTGGAGAGAGATGAGGCTGGGAATGTTAGCAGGAGCTGGCGCCTGAAGGTTGCTGTGTACCATGCTGAACATTTTAGACTTGATTTTTTTCAGAGGATTGCACATTTACACAATTTTATGGCATGATTCTAAAAATTACATTTTCACATTTTTATTAAAGCCCAAAATTGAAATATTCCAAATTGAAGACATCACCAATAGGTAAGAAAAGAAACCACTAATTTATGCTCCTCAAGTTCCCCAAATACAATCCAGGCTTGCTTCTATGTCTCTAGATATTGAGTAGCTGAGTTGCCTTACCTGTACCTTCCTATGTCTTCATTTCCATTGCTATGTAACAGCCATAAGCATAAGTAATTTAAAACCAAGTTTGGTAAAGATTATCGAAGTCTGTGGATAGGAATTCATTTTACTGATCTTCAAAACAGTTTCTAATGACATTTTTAGCATTTGAAAATGCATTATAATTCACAGTGTAAACTTATCATTGGTAAGATTTTTAAGAACATTTACATTTGGGCAGAAATATGGATTTTTCTAAGACACTAATTAGAACATGCAGATCATCTTTGAATATTTAAAAAGGAATCACAGTTGATAAACAACCTATAATGTTCTACTTGTTAGCAGACTTCTTAAGGAAAGCAAGATGCTCTTGACTTCTAAAATAATGCAATTGTAGTTTGTACTCAAGTTTGTACATAAATTTCTATTAAATTTACATGTGTCAAGCACTGCCTTTTCAAAAACTTCATTTAACTTTGTCTTATTATTTTTAATATGTTTTGTTTTAATCCATGATCAATACAACTTCTATATAAAGCACACACACACAAAACTATCAGAAGAAAATATCAAAAATATTAAATAATAGACAAATATTAAAAAATAGACAACAGTGAAAGTGAAATTTGAAATAGATTAATAGCTTTGGAAGTGTGTGTTTTTGTTTTATACATCTTGCAACATTTGAAATAGTAAAATATTAATTTGAAAAAATTTTAAGTAATATTTAAGTAATAGTCTTCACAAGTTAATATGGATTTCTAAAATATATGAGTCTTAAAGACACTAGATCCACTAAATGTTTTTATAGAAACAAGTAGTAAAAGCTCACATGTATCTAGAACCACTGTTACTTTCTAGTCTTATTTTTCAAATAAAGTCATCTAGAAATCTGCTTAGGAGGACAAGCCTCTTGGAAAATATAATGGGGAAAACAATAGTAAAAATAAACATAAGAGGGTTATTTTCACTGAAACAGATTCTGCACAAAAGCAGCACTATTGTCAACATCTTTTAAACAGCTGAAAGGCATCTGCAAAGCCCAAAGTCTTGAAAAAATATTATTTATACCAAATGTATTTATAAAAATCTGTTCTGAGGCTTGTGAGAAATAAGTCCAATCTCCCTTTTCCCCCAAAGTATGCATGGTATATGTGCTAACTTACTGAATTCATCCTTCATGCAATTCCAGTTTATTAAAGAGGTTAAAAATTTATAAAACTCTGATGGGATGTGGTTTTAATGCTTCATCACACTACCCATCATTTGCTTTTCAATCTAGATCAGAATGATCTTTCCTACTTCCCTGCAATCACCTACCTGCACAGCTAATATTTTCTGAATACTCTCCTGAGAGTCTGCCTGGATGTTGGCCAGCCTCATCTGGCTGAAGAGGACCACCAGTCTGAAGTACTCCGGCCACAGCTTGTGCAGCCTTCTCTGCAGCTCACAGAGCTAAAGGGAAGAGGGAGGGGAGAAAACACAAGTCAGAGGAGGAGAGGAAATTAATGGCAGTGTTCAAGAAGAATGATGGAGGGAAATATAGAAAGCAGTCAATAGCCCATTCTGCACTGTACGAACCTGACAGGAATTTCACAGTCTCTTGGTTTTTCAGCCCACTCATGTGCATTCATCAGAAACCAGTCACATCTGGCCGCCAGGATGGGGGGTTAATTTTCTCTAAATGCCTCAGCAGTTTTGTTCTAGCTGAGGCAAACTCTGTGACTGCAAAGCTGATGAGTAAAATATTTCTACTTCACCCAGTTTAACTCAAAACCGATAGCCTCGGGACATATTGAACCTTTCTCGGAAAAAAATCATCTTTTGAAGCTTTTTTGAATGGCACATCGGGTCAAGTCAAAGTTTAAAAATGCAACTTTGAGACTTTGATGGACACCATCGCTGCTTTTTTTTTGCTCATAAAGCTTACCATTGCCTGGCAATGTGTGCTTCAGAGCACGACGAAACTAAAGAGAATTAACTTAGCCATCAACTGCTGAGGGAGAACAATAACAGAGAAGAAATTTCCAGCTAGAACTCCCTATTAATCTCCCTCCCTCTGACCATGTGACGTGGAAACCTCTCACTGCACTAAAGTGCGGTGGACGCAGTGTTTACAAGTGACATGTTTAATGCCAGATCTGTGCAGAAAAAGAATTCTCCTATGGGGTATGTTAGATCATTTGGAAGTTTATTTTTTTTTCCAACCAAGATTTTCCAATTTTATTAATCCAAAGCAGGGATTTGTTGGGCTGACAATTATCTGAACTGTGAGATCAATCTCTTTTTTTTTTTTCACTTTTATTTCAGGGTATTATGGGGGCACAAACGTTTTGATTATATACATTGCTTTTTTACAGTTTGAGTCAAACTCATAAATGTGCCCATCCCAAGATAGGGTGCATTGTGCCCATGACGTGTGAATTCACTCATCTAAAGACCAACAGAAAACAGTGGAAGTTTTATCAAGACAACGTGCATTTGCTCTTCAATGATTAGAATAGCCACCACACCACATAGAATTATTATGAGGCATTTTCAAAGGAATACACTTTATAAAATTAAAAAACTATTTTTTAAAACTCCCAAACACTTATATATTCTATATTCTGTCACTGGAAACTCTTTTGGTTTTTGGTCATATGGATAATTGCTGATGTCAATTCCTTTTTAGCATATTTTGCAGAATGCAAAAATAAAATTCACATCAAACATTTAATATCAAAAAAAATTTTATATATTAAACATTCCTTTATACCAGAGGAAAATCTTGATAAAAATATGGCTATTTTATCTTCTACTTATTGATCTGGGTGATGGTGGGATCTTCTGCAAAACTTCAACAAACAGTGCATGTAGAATTTGCAAACCTTTCTGTGTGTATATTTCAATAAAATAGGTTACTTAAAAATGATTATTTTAAATACTTGGTGTTGCATGTGAATTCTTTATCATCGTTATTCTTGTTGTGCATTGTTATAAACAACACATATGTATTTATGTTCAATTCACAGGAAAATGAAGCCTGTATTCTTGGTTAATTGGTTAATTTAGGAAGAAGAAATAATCTTGAAAAATAGATATTTCGGCTTACTAAATGCTGAAATATATTATCCAGAATCAGTTTATGGGCATTTCAGATAATGTAGGCTAGGAAATAAAAGATTAGGTTTACTCTTTGAAAAGAAATTTTTTCAAACTTTAAAAATATTTTTTTTCTGCAATATAAGCTAAGTCTGACAGTCAATAGGGAGAGGTATGCTGTATCCTGATATACTCATTAAGACATTTGAAAAATTTGGTTGATTATATAAGTTTGTAACTACATTGTGTAACAGGCCTGGGGAAGAGTCTAGGTGTTGGGGGTTCAGGAATGATCTACATGAATTAGCACTGGCCCTATATTACCTAACGTATGCATCAATGATTAAGATGATATTAATTAAGTTTGCTTTAACAATAAGGTGCATAGCAGACTTACATAGAAATCAAAAATTACTTCAATCTGAAACTGCGATCAAGGCTAAACAAGCTGACATTTAGTGTCAACAAAACATCAATAACAAAGAAAAACAACCATGAAAAAGGTTTTTGAGAATAATTTCATAGCATGTATATTTGAACATTTTGTGATTTTACACTCGATCTTATATTTAAAATGTGACCTGGCAGTTTAGAGAGTTTGTTTTTCAACAGGGCAAGGACGAGAATGAGGGTGGAGGAAATTTTACTTGTTTATAAACTAAAATACATGATCAAGAAATCATCTTTCTTATAGGACATCTTATTTCTGAAATTATACCTGGAAACATATTTTGAAACACATATTGCAGTAGAGTTCTTTATATACTGACTCAATATATTGTGGGCTGAGGTAAACATCCTGAATGAAGGGGACATAATCTAATAAATAAATACGATTTGCTAAATGAAGCTTCACTATAAATTGTCTGTTGTGGGTGGAGGCTCTAAAGAGATTAGATTTTTTAACTATTTTCTTAACAAAGACAAATAATCTGTCAACTCTCTCAATTCTTGCCAATGTGACTTTTTTAAACAGAATAGTTCATAGATATTCACTGTGGGCTTGTTGAGATGGCTTCTCTTCCCAACCCCAGTGGACAGCTGATAAATCTGCATTTTAACTTGCATTAGGAGACATACTTCTGTCCAACTTAAAGTTGATATTTTTAACCATGATGCCATATCAGTTAAAGTCCAGTGGATTTTCTTCTTCTCTCTCTGATATTTTAGCGGCTACTTCTGGATTAAGCTTAGTTATAAAGACTGCTAGACACACCCAAAGTTTCTATAGACCTTGGCCACAGAGTTTCCTGGAAAATAGGTTGTAATGCAAAATGAACATCTATCTACCTCTGTCAGAAATTAGTAAGAAATACATGATAAAACTTTGTCCACATCTCCTATATTTTCAAATTATTGTCTAATTCAGATCATACTTTACTAGATTATTGTAATCTAGAATCTGGAATTTTCAAACAAAAACAAATGGAAACCTACCTTGAACAGAAATTGGACTATAGACTATCAAAACAACAAAAGTTCATAGTAATGAGCCAGAAATAATTGATTTAAAAAGAATGGCTGTAGGATAAACTCTTTTAGCCTTATTAAATGGAATTAGATATCTCAGTGAAAAGTAACTTATGCCAAAATACTACTTTAATTTTCTGGTGTATTCTTCCAGTTTTAAGGCAGGTAGTCATTTAGAGCTAGCTTAGCTCTCAGAATACCCTATTTCCCCCATGAGATACTAGGATACTTGGAACTACTCCATGAACATAGCTCTGTCTGTCAAAGAAAATAATAAATTAATACTGTTAAAGTAGTCACAAATACAACCAAAGGCAAATAAGAGGAAGGTGAGTTTTAGAAAAATTCCTTAAAAGTGAAGGTAACTTTTATAAGTAGGAGCTCTTCAAACTGCATAAGCAAAGCAAACTGAATAGTAATGCTTTTTACATCCACAACTTCCATGAGGAGAAGCAGCTATGTGGTAAGTCTATTTTTATTTTGTTGTCTGCATTCTAGCTTGAGGTAGCCACAAAGTCCTTAAGTTTGTCCATATGCAAGTGTTAACTGAAACCATTTAAATAAGGAAGTTCTTGAAAGATCAACTAAGAAAAAGTGCTATGTCGAAAAAGAGGTTTTGGAGGAGAAATCTATAGCTAATAGGCCTGTGGAAAAAGAAGGACCAGGAGAAGGAAGAACTGAAGGCATTCTTAAAGAGAGAACTAGCATCCAATGAAAGTCACGTATATACACAAACACATATGCACATCAAAGACAATAAGATGATCAAAAATAATATTTAAGGTAAAATATTTAAGATGCTGGGAAGGATGGCTGATTTAATCAAATAGCCATAATGCCAGCTATTTTAGAAAAGTGATTAGGATCAAAGCCCAATTTTAAGATATCAGTAGATAGTTATCACTCAGTAAACATTCATTAAAATAGACTCAACAAATTGAAGTGATAAAATTTAACCTGATAAAGAGTATAAAATGAAAAAGTCCATCAAATATTCTACTAAAAAGAGAAACTTTGGAAATATTCCTATGAATGTCTGGAAAAATAAAGTAAATGAATTCAAAACTTTACTGCAGATCCTGGCCAAAGCGATAAGAAAATAACAGAAAGAAAGAGACAGGTATAAGAGTTAGAAAGAATATCTACATCAAAAATTCAAGATGCTCTGCAAACCAACAACTGGAGGTAATGAGAATTTAGGAACTTTTGTGCCTATAAAGACGGCATTAAAAAAATCAATACTATTTTTATAAATCAGTATAACCAATTTTGAATTATAATAGAAAACAATTCTATGCATTACCATAAAATAAAATGCAAGGTACTTAGGTTTAAATCTATTGAAGAATGGGCAGGATTTTATAGAGAAAGTTACAAAATATTTTGAAGAACATAAAGTAAGAACGTAATAAATTGAGAGGTATTAATATAATATTTCCATATATGACAAAATAGTGTCATAGACAAGTCAGTTTTCCACAAAGTAGTCTACAATCTCACTAGGTTTCATGAAAATTGATCTAAAATTCATATGGAAGAACAAAGGACTGGGAATAACTAAGATGATTGTGAAATAGGAAAACAAACTTGAAGGATTTGACATGTGATATATAAAACTTAAAGTTGTAGGAACTAAGACAGTAATGTCAGCATTATCTAAACAGAGCATTTGATCAACAAAGAGCTAACATATGCATGCATATAAAATGTGATATATGACAGAGATATCATTGCAAATCAGTGCAGAAAGAGTGGCATAATTGGTTGTCTCTGCAAAATAAAATAAAATTAGGTCTTTAACTCACAACATACACTAAAATAAAAGCAAGGTGCATTAAAATGAGGAAAGTTAATCTTTAAAATTTTGGAAGAAAACATGACAGAGTAACTTTATGACTTTGAGGAAGAGAAAGATTTTTATACAAAATGTTGACATAAATTCTAATGGGAAGAATTGCCAATTTAACCATATTAAAATTGTTTTGAAAAGTTAAATTTAAACAGAAACAAAACATCCCACAAGTTTTGAGAAGATATCAATAACACTTATAGCTGACAAGGATCAATTTTTCTAACATATAAAGAACCACTATCAATCAATATGAAAAATAAAAACAATACACCAGAAAAATGGGAAAATGATACAAATAGGCAAATCACAGAAAAAGAAACCTATTTGGTCTATAAACATTTGAAAACCTGTTCAACTTCAATAGCAGGGTACAAATAAATACAGTTCATACTCATCAGATTGGCAAATATTACAAAAAATAAATCTGTCCATATCAAATGTTGCTAAAGATGTGGGAAAAAATGAACTTTCATACACTGATCAAATTTGTGTATAATTTGTTGCAAAGACTTTGGAGAACAATTTGCCATTTCATATTGAAGATGTACTTTCCCTTTAATCCAGCAATTATGAAGCTACATACTCTAGACTAGCAATTCTCAATGTGGTTTGCAGACCATCGGGATCAGTCTCAGAACTTGTTAGAGATACAGTCATTCAGACCTACAGAATCAGAAACTCTGGGTTCCAGCAATTGGTTTTTTTTTTTTTAATTTCAAAGTATGATGGGGGTACAAATGTTTTTGGTTACATGAATCACTTTTGTAATATTTGAGTCAAGGTAAAAGTGTGCCTGTCACCCAGATAGTGTTCACTGTACCTGTTAGGTAGATTTTTGCCCATCCTTTCCTTCTCCCTCCCCACTGATTGATTTCCATTGAGTTTTACTTCCCTCTATGCACATGTGTACTCATCAGTTAGTTCCAATTTAATAGTGAGTACGGAAAAGAAGTCACTTTATCAAAAAGACACCCGCACTCGAATGTTTATTGCAGCACAATTCGCAATTGCAAAGATATGGAATCATCCCAAATGCTCATCAATTCATGAGTGGAATAACAAAATGTGATATATGGATACCATAGAATACTACTACTCAGTCGTGATGAAGGATGAGTTAATGCCTTTTGCAACAATTTGGATGGAACTAGAAACCATTATCCTAAGTGAAGTATCTAAAGAATGGAAAAACAAACAATTGTTTTAACGAAACCTCTAGGTGATTCTAACATATGCTGAAATCTGAGAGATACTGCTCTCAAAAAGACTATCACAATATGTTCTCAAGGAAACCTATAAAATACTGTTCATTTACAGCATTATTTGCAATGGTGAAAATTTGGAAGCAATCTAACCGTCCATCAGCAGAATAATGAAAAATATATTGTGGTATGTTGATATGCTAAACCATAGCATTTAAAATAAACACACCAAAATTGCAAGTGATATGTATAAGTTACATAAATATAAAATAATAATTCATATTTTAATTTGATTACTACATAAAAATGGCATTAAAATGCAAATGAAACAATAAACACTAAGAGAAGTTTAACACTGAGAAAGAAGGAGGGGGATAATATTAGGAAGAGGCAGAAAGAGGAGTTTGAGTGCATCCATGCTATTTTAAATGTCCAAAGCAAATATGGCAAATGTCAAGATTTATAAAGCTGGTAAAGGTACATAGAAATTTATCATAAACTTATTTACTTATAATTTATACATAACTCTGTAACTTACTTCATGCCTTTTTGTTCATTAAAAAAACCCTAGGTTAAACTGATATCTCTACAGGAAAGGCATCCTTCACATTTTGTGGCTCAGAATTATTTACTTTTAGAGAATTTATTATAATCTGGTTTCTAAAAGAGTATCCTATTATACTTTACCATCTGCTAAAATATACAAATGGTCTTCTTTGTACAAGATTTTTGTGATGTACTTATATTTTTGTGATCTTACTTATAATGAAAGAAATATCCAAAATACTAAATAAGTTTACATTGATAAGGAAAGAATGACTACTTCCAGCTGCCTTATAAATTTTTCTGTATTTTCTTCCACCCCACTCATACAAGTAATGCAGTTTTTGGATAAGAACTTCGTATTTATTTCATAGGAGGTTGAAGATTGATATATGTAAACTATTGTCATGAGAAATTGAATTTTCCAGTTTCAGAAGACAACCATAGAGCTCAGATATTAAAAATATTAATATATTAATCTAAATAAATGGAAATTTTTGTATACTTATATACATATTTTATGTTCCTATGTTGAAATAATGGTAGACTAGTGTGTTTTTTCTTTTAAAAAATTCCTTAAATTGTCTCTGTGCATTACAGAACATAAATATCATTGCAAACATACTTTAGATAAAATTAAATCATTTTTAGAGACATATGGTGCCCAAAATTAACTCCCCAAAGCACATAATTTAACTGGCTTTTGCAATTTAAGAACCCTGGAAAAAAAGAAAGAGAACATTTCAAGGAAATGAGAAGTGTCCTTATAATGAATTTCTGCATATAAGAATCAGACATAACAACAGTCTTTTTTAATTAAAATACAAATACCATATGTATAGTTATCTGAAAATGAACTATAAATTGTTTTGCCAGGAAACAAAGACCAGTCAATACTGAAAACATATAAGTCCTTTAGAATACAAAGGTAATACTAATTGACAGGCTAAAAAATTCATGGGCAGTACTCAAAGTTCTTTGTCTATGAATAATGATTTGTCCATTACTGGGCTAATGAAAACAAACAACTGCTGAAGATTTAACTCTATAAGATAAGTTTTCAACAATACTTGACTTATACTTTTTTGGATAAAAAAAATCTTTATAAAAACTGAATGTAGTTGAAAAGACATCAGAATTTTCCTGCACCCAATATGAAAAATCTACAAAATTCAAACAGAAAATTAACAGAATCACTGCAATAAACAGTCAACACAACATGTAGAACAAATGAGAGGAGTGGAACAATTCCAAATTCTTGAAGTAAAAATCACCTCTTAGCATGAATTAGAGGAGCACAGAGGATTTGTAGGGCAGTGAAAATACTTTGTATGATGCTGTGATGGTAGATAATGTCTCATTATACATTTGTCCAGACTCATAGAATATATAACACCAAACACCAAGGGTGAACTCTAATGTAAACTATGGGCTTTGGGTGATTATGATGTATCAATGTAGGTTCACCAGTTGTAACAAGTGTACCACTCTAGTGGGAGATGTTAATAATGGGAGAAGCTGTGTATATGTGTGGGCAGAGGGTATATGAGAACTCTCTGTACCTTCCTCACCTAAACCTAACCTCACCTAAACCTCAGCTAAACCTAAAAACTTCTCTAAAAAATAAAATATAAAAGAAAAAATTACTTCCCAGTGTTCCGGGGTGGGAATCGAGAGTGAGTGTGTGGTGGTGACAATGTGTGACAATTGTTAGAGGTTAAAGGATTTCTGAAGGATGCACATACATGCATGGATCAACTCATCAACGGTACCTGAAAATTTGAAAATTCATTTAATATGATCACTGAGAAGTTTGGGAGTTTCATAGGTGAGAAACCTGCAACCTAAGAGTAGAACTATTATGAAGAATACTTTGGAAGAAAATTAAAGCATTTGAGAAATCTATTTGGATTTTCTATCTACAAACTCAGTCCAATAACTAGTACAATTGTAGAAGCAGCTCCAAGAATTATTCATATTTTACAAACAAGAGACAGAAACATACTGTATCCTGTAGAGTTGCATTTGTACCTTAGACAACCCAATTAAAATCATATTTAAAGCTTTGACAAAATATGATAAAGGTCACCTGGAAAAAAAATAACATGCTTTTTCTATAGGAATTTATCTTATTAACAGATGGAAGGTTGATAGGTAGGTAGGTAATTAGATAGATAATAGAAGCACACATATACTCATTTATTTGTACTAGTATATTAAAATAATGGCTATAATTTCAATCTGCTTGGTAGATGTCACATACTGAAAGCATACTGCCTTTCTCAATTTCTGACAGATAAATAAAACTGATAAGCGAAGATATGTGCATGCAATTTTAATTCAACAGAGTGATGTGAAGTGCAGCTCACAAGGCAAATAGCATAAGCCCTATCAGTTCTGTTTATTGTAATAAGCCAAACAATGGCAATTACAAACTACTCCACAGATTTTTGGCAAGGCAGGAATGACAGATATACAAAATCCAGTTAATACTGATCTTTTTATAGTACCCAGTTACCAAGCTACACATGTACAATATATAAATCTCAAAAGTAATGAGATATTTCTTTATTATCAAGTCCATTCCACAGACTGGTGTTAAAAATCACATAGCTCATTTCTGGAAATCTCCTTTGTCAACTGCTTAGATATACTTAAAAATAAATAAGACACATATATTCCCAAATTTGGAGCTAGCCTTTTAGGAAATTAATAAAGAATTACTCATGTACTCTAATTATATAAAAATACATTTCAAAATTCTGTATTTGGACCTCTGCTAATACATAAAAGCTCTGACAGCAGGACAGAAAGAAAGCTGATCCATACAGACACTACTAATTCTTGTATCGAATAGGTAAAGATCAAGTCTATCCTTTTCTATGAATATGCTAATGTGTTTCTTTTGTATACTTTATAACACATTATGACATATAACAGATAACTCATCTTTTTACATATTTAACAGAACTCACAACCTTCTTAGTTTGCTATTAATAGATAATCTGGTTCTGCAATAAAATTACTGCATTCTGATAGATATTTGATTTAAAAAGTATAAAGGCAATACTTTTGTTTACTTAAATTACTAAATTTCACACTCAAATCCCATGAACAGTTCAAATAGAAATAATTGAATGAAATTATCTACTTAATTCTAAAATTATTGTTCTCTGTGATTAAAAAAAGAGTTAAACCAAGATAAAACAATTAAAATTCTATAACAAAAATTATCCTCAGATTAAAAATCTAACTTTGCTCAAATGAATAATTGTTTTAAAAAAACAGTTGAAAGTGGAATTACATGAAGGCTAAATATGAAAGGTTATACTGTCAAATACAGAGATGAACATATACTTAAGGTATCCACTTCCCTTTGCCCAAAAGTAATTAAATCCCTTGATTTTAAAATGTGGCCAAATGAATGCTCTAAAGCTGGCTCTTTTGGTTTTCATTTAGGAGCTGTGGTTAAACAATTTTCTTTGATGATTATCCGCAGTATATCTTTATAGTCTTCTGAGACCCTCTAATGCAAATAATGGAGATGTTTTAAACATCACATTTACTTTTAAAATAATTCACAATAAAAACATAATATCAAAGATGATTAATTATAGAGCTCACTGATTTATTTCCAATTTATAAGAAATATAGTATATTTCTTACTTCCAAAACATCATTTCATTATAAATATTCCCAATATTTTTATTTCTTTTAGACACAAGTAAATATAGATGTTTATAAAATTGTTTTAGACAATTTGCAAAAATTCAACTGAAAATGTAAAGAAAATATGTGACACAATTACGCCATAAGTATAAACTTCATTTAGAATGCAAGTATCTATGACCCTATTCTTTTTTTAATGTTTTTTTAGTGACCTAGAATTGTTCTGAGGCTAGACTGATTATAAGAATAAGAAGAAAGTCTGTAAAATAGTGCACATTGTCATGGATGCTAAAAATTCACTTCAAGGTCAAAGCCCAAAGATAAATCCATTAAGTCCAGGAACTGTCTCATCCTCCTTATAGTCCTGTGACTTAGAAGGAGATGTCACCATCCACTATGTCATCCAAGCCAAAAACCTTGGCACCATACTCACTTCACTCACCCTCATCTCTCATCATCCATTCACTCACTAAGTTCCATCACGTTTAGCTTTTGGGTACTTTTTCATTGGGCCCCTCATTCCCTCCTCACCATTGATTCCTACCACTATTAGGAGAGTTACCATTTTGGTTTCATTTGTTCATTGGTTTTTAAGGATAGAGTTAATGAACAATTAAAGCTAAAATGCTAAGTTTTCCTATAGCAGTAAATATGAATACACGTACCCATGTGCCCCAAATTATAAATTACAGTTTTCTTAATCATATATAAAACATTAAAATGTATAACTTATATAAATTAAAACATAGCCATATAAAATTTTATGAGATCATGTCATAAAAAGCAAGTCTTACACTTTAAAGAACTGACATGGTATAAACCATGTTCTTGACAGCAAAGCAATTAAATTAGAAGTCAAAAAACAAGGCAAAACAAAAATATCCATATATAGTTAGAAATTTATGAGTAAAATTCTAAATAACACATGTATAAAAGTAAATCATAATGGATTTTTAATAATGCTACATGATAAATAAATTTCAAACATGTAGGATGCAATCAGATGATACTTAGAAGGGTTTATAGTTTTCTATGATTATATTAGAAAAGAGCAAAGGCAAAAATGAGTGAGATTTTCACTCAAATTTAAAAAAGTAAAGAACAGAATGAACTCTCCAAAAATGAAGGGAAAGAATTTAATGAAATGGAAACCAACCAAATATATGGTAGAAGAAATTCACAAAGACACAGTCAGTTCTTAGGAAAGACCAATAAAGTACACAAACTTCCACTGGTATTAACACAATGAAATGGAAATAAAGTAAAAATTAATAATATTTGAGCAGAAAAAAGAAACTATTGATAGACACAGCAGAAATTAAAACCATTAAGATAATACTATGAGTAATCTTGAGCAATAAATTTAAAATGAAGTGAAATCAACAAAGTCCTAAAAAATAGAACTTAATAAAACTGAGGTAAAATAGAAAGTCACATAGTCTTATAAATGTTTTTTCAGTTTTTTCTTTTATATTAAAATTTATACAGAGTAAAACCCACTCCTTTGGCATACAGTTCTATGAGTTTTGACAATTAAGGTATATAACAGTTTCAGCACCCTCCAAAAATCCTTCCTGCTGCCTCTTTGTAGCCAGCCCTGCCCCCAACTTTAGCCACTGGCAACTACTGGTCTATTTTCTGTTCCCATAGTTTTGCCTTTTCCAGAATGTCATATACGTAGAATCATATATAAGCCACATAGTCTTATAATTATTAAAGAAATTATATTAATAGTTAAAAATTTTTCCCACATAGAAAACACTCAGCTCTGCAAGTTTTATAGGAGAGTTTTTCTAAGTTTTAAAGACACAATTTATTCTACTCTTATGCAAACTCTTTTAGGAAATGATTAAAGAGGGAATATTCTCCCAATTATTCTATAAGTTGAGCATACCATGAAAATTAATATCAGATAACTGCAGTAAAAGAAAGAAAAAGTGCAAATCAATTCTATTTATAAACTTGTGTGAAAATATTTGGTAAATATTTATAAAATGAATATGGCAATGTATAAAACTATATTCAATCATGACCAGATTGTATTTATCTTATGAATGCAAGGCATTAAAAAAATATAAACATACATTTTTTACCCACCACATTAACTGAAAAAAGGTGAGGTCATATAATCATCTTACTGGATGGAGAACTTGCATTGGAAAAAAATTCAAGACCCACTTATGACAATAATAACAGTAAGTATCTTGTTCTTACATATACAAGTTGGCAATATTTTTTATGGAAAGAGCTAGATAATAAATATTTAATCTTTTGAGCCAAACCATCTGTGAAAGCTACTCACATCTATTGATTTAGATTTAAAGCAGTCATAGAAAACATGGAAACAAATGAATGTGGCTGTATTGCAATATAACTTTATTTATGGAATTTAAATGTCATATAATGTTCACATGTCAAAAATCTCTTCCTTTGATTTTTTCCCAACTGTTTAATAATATGAAAACCATTCTTAGCTCATGGGCAGTACCAAAGCAAGTGGCAGGCCAGATTTAGCCAACAAGCTGTAGTTTGTCTGTTCCTGTTATACCGCATTGTACTGGAGGGCCTAAACCACACAGTGAGACAAAGAAAAAACATAGATGTAGAAAAAAAATACATACATACTGGAGGAGAAAAGGTGTCATTGATTATCCATATAGATAATGCAAAAGAGAATTTACTGTAAAGTTATAAGAAATAATAAATATTTGCTGTAGGTTGCATATAAGATCAATAGTTAGAAAACAATTATAATTTTATTCACTAGAAATAATCTGTCAGGAACTATAACTTAAATTTTTTTTATAAAAGCATCAATCAAATGATATGATAATTTTAAACAAATATTTCTTTAAATTGAGTAGAATCTATACAGAGAAAATTAGAAAACATCCCTCAAGATACTGAAAGAGACCTAACTAAATATATAGGGAACCATGCCCATGCACACGAAGACTCAATGTCATAATGTCAATTCTTCACGAATTAATCTATAATTATAAGGCAATTCCAATCAACAGGACACTTTGGGGAACTTAGAAAAAAAGATTAGAAAATTAATTTTAGGAGTAATTGCAAAAACTAGCCAAAACACTACAGGAAGAAATCAAGTCGGAGGTCTTGCCCTGCAATATATCAGGATTTGTTGTAAAGATAGTAATTAAATCAGTATGTTTTGGTATAGGAATAGGAATATTAATCAATAGAACAAAACAGAGAGCTCAGAAATCCAGGGAAATTTTGAATCCAGAGTTATAAAAGAGTTGGCACTGCAGATCAGCAAGGAATGGACAAGCTAATTATTTTGACAATTGACTCGGGGTGTGAAAAAAGTGGACCCAATCCTCACACTATACGTAAAAATGAATTTCATATTATTAAAACTTAAATTTTAAAGGCAAATCTTTAAAATTTTAGAAGAAATTATAAGAAAATGTCTTCATATACATAAAGGAAAAAATTTTTGAATTCTATTGCATCAGAACTTTGTACCTCAAAAACACCATAAATATGAAAAAGCCACAATTGGGAGAAGCTGTTCACTACAT
Source organism: Lemur catta (assembly GCF_020740605.2). Lineage (NCBI taxonomy): Eukaryota > Metazoa > Chordata > Mammalia > Primates > Lemuridae > Lemur > Lemur catta. The sequence continues at coordinate 23,964,712 of NC_059143.1, forward strand.
ATGGAATCAATGAACTGTTAGCATCCAGGATCTACTTACATATGATATGTATATATGAGTAATAACAATATAAAAAGAAAAAAATTCATAAAATTCAATGGTAAAATGAGCAAAAGATATTTCTTCATAAAAGAAAACACAAATAGCTTGTTAGTATTTAGGAAAATGGAAGTTAACAACACAATGAAATATTCTTTTACACTCATGAGTAATTATCTGCTTTAAATAATAATTACATAATATTTATTATTATTATTATTTGATGAGCATTTGCTTTGTACCAGGCACTGTGCAAAATACCTTACTTACAATACCTTAGTTAGTCCTATGTAAAATTGGAACTATTACATACTAGAAAAAGGATTCTTGGAAAGAACAAATAACTCGCTATGTACTGGCATATCCAGTATTAAAATCCACATCAGTCTGACTTCATATCCCATACTTTTAACCATTACACTTGGTAAATATTTGCTGGGTAAATTAAACAGTTAATTAAGGGAGTGTGCACCTATAAATTTTTAGGGCATCCAACGCACAGTTGATGAACAAAATGGCCAGGACAACCATGCCTAATGAAGTTTCCAATCACTGGGGGAAACTGAACTTCAAGAGTACGCAAGAAAATAAGTACACAAGTACCAATTGTGATCTGTGTCTTGAGAGATAAAAAGCATGGTGCCATAAGACTTATGAGACAGAATGGTGATAGTGTGAAGACTAGAGGAGGTGGCTTCCTGTAAGTTAGAGTCGTTTTATTTGAAAATTGTAAATATGCAAATTTTAACATTGGTATTCTTTATTTTCTATGTTAAACTCTGTCACTTCTCTTCAAAGTCGTTTTATTTGAAAATTGTAAATATGCAAATTTTAACATGGGTATTCTTTATTTTCTATGTTAAACGCTGTCACTTCTCTTCCAAGTCTCCATTGCACTGTGTGTCTGTACCAGTCCTGTGTGTCTTCATGCAGTCCCCTAGCTGTTTCCCAGTTTGCTTTTACAAAGCCTGTGTAGAGAAGTCTTCCGATCTCCAGTTCCAACAAAACTTTTTCTATGTCTGACTCTCTATCCCCTGAGTTTCCACCTTGGGACATGCTGCTACGTGAAAGGGATAGTCTAACTAGTCAATTTCTATTTTATATTTCAATGCTCCAGAAGAGTTTTGTGTTAATGACTGCAGACATGTAAAAAAGGCATCTGCAGAGTGCTTTGCCTAAGGTAGTAAATCCCATGATAGGGATTTTATATACTGTGTTGGAAGTTTGTGGTAAGTAGTATAGAAATAATGGGAACTTCTAGGTCTTCTCAAATTATACCTCAAAAGTGGCTACATAAGTGGTAAATTCAACATGTAGACACTTAATCATAGGCCTTGGAATAAATGAAAGCGTGATAGTTGAACCAATTTTATTATATTTTCTGTCATGTTAGTATAAGTACTGTAACAACTTGTCAGATCAATTGGCTTTTCCCCCCTTTTGTTTTCAGTAAATGAGCTTTGTGGAGACCTAGTCACTCCTTTGTTCTTCTGACAGCTTGCTCTGCTCATTACATGATATGCAGGATTATCAAATCACTAAGATTTGGCTGTTTCTGAAATGCATTATAAAATGGGATAAACTTTCTGAATTTTTCTAAATACAAGTTTTGTGTCAAATCTAAAATCAGAAGATTAAATTTAAAATAAGGAAGCTGACACAAAACACTATTTGTGGTCATTCCTAAATTATGGCTCCTGGGTGTTCAAAAGATGCTTTGAAAGAAAGCAGAAAACAAAAAAGTAATAAGGTGATAGCTCAGAGAATTTTGAAGCTTTAGAGAAAATGGAAAAGAAAAAAAGGATATAGACATCATAAAAAAAGGAGGAAACTTTTGAGGAAATTTTTTGGGAACAATACAGAAAGATGTACTTCATGGTGACCACAGTTCATGTACTGCATATTTCAAAATTGCTAAAAGAATAGATGTGCTGGAGCCCATTCTTCTAAGTATCACAAGAATGGAAAAACAAGCACCACATGTACTTTTCATCAAACTGGTACTATCTGATTGACACTTAAGTGCACATATGTAAGCAGCATCCATTGGGTGTTGTGCAGGAGGGTAGGGATGGAGGGGATGGGTAAATTCACACCTAATGGGTGCGGTGTGCACTGTCTGGGGATGGGCATGTTTGCAGCTATGACTTGGATGGTGCAAAGGCAATTTAAGTAACCTCAGCATTTGTACTCCCATAATATTTTGAAATAAAAAAAAGAATAGATTTTAAACATTATCACCACACACACAAAAATAAATTGGTGAGGTTATGGATATTTTAATTAGCTTGATTTAATCTTTCTACAATGTGTACACATATCAAAACATCACATTGTACCCCATAAATATATACAGTTATTATTCATCAATTAAAAACATAAGTTTAAAAATGTAAATGGAAAGGACTAAGATAATATTATCTTTCCCTTAAAAAATTGAGGATGGGGCCCTTTGAATGTGGTGTTCTGTCATGCAAAGATAGGGACTAGTTTATTTCAGGTACACTGTATTTAGTTGTGTGTCTGCTTTCTCTGCTAGACCTTTAAGTTCTTAAGAGCAAGGTCCATGTTTCTGTTCCCTGAACCCTATTCAGGGCCAGGTGCATGAAAAGTCCTCAATAAGTATTATTTGAATGACTTCATTAATAAATATAAGGCCTTTAATGAGTGTCAAGAAAGCTGGGTTCTTTTCACTTCAATTACAACAAATCTTACATTGTAAAATTTTATTAGCTATTATGCCTATTGAACCAACACCACAGGTTAACTCTGTACAACATAGCCCCGAATTGCAACAGAGATTACTAGTCTATGGAGAGGCAACTCCCTAACCCAAACAGAAAGAAAAAGCTTCCTCCTCCATGCTCCTATAGAGTCCTAATATTATCTCTAAAAAAAGCATGTATCACATTGACCCAGAGTAATCTCAGAGTTGCCTGTGAATATTTCCTCATTCCTCATGAATCCCCACCCAATTGGTTACTAAATCTCTTAACTTCTAACTCCTGAATATGTCTGCATTCCATTCTTTGTCTCTAAACTTATTGCCATTGTTTTATCTTAGTTCTTCAACTTATCTTACTGAACTATTTCAAAAGTTGGAAAGTTGGTTAGAGATGAGTCCAAGCACCAAAAAATTGAAAGAATAAGAAATTCATCAATACATGAGTGGATTAATAAAATGTGGTATATGTATACCATGGAGTTCTATTCAGCCACAAAAACAATGGTGATCTAGCACCTCTTGTATTTTCCTGGATAGAGTTGGAGCCCATTTTTCTAAGTGAAGTATCACAAGAATGGAAAAACAAGCACCACATGTACTCACCATCAAATTGGTTTTAACTGATCAACACTTAAGTGCACATATAGTAATAACATTCATCAGGTATAGGCAGATGAGGGGGGGAGGAGGGGATGGGTATATACACACCTAAAGAGTGCAGTGTGTACCATCTGGGGGATGAACACTCTTGAGGCTCTGACTCAGGTAGGGCAAGGGCAATATACTAACCTAAACATTTGTACCCCTATAATGTGCTGAAATAAAAAAGAAAAAAAATAAAAAGTTGTTCTTGGAATGAGTTAAAAAAAAAAAAAGAAATTCATCCTGTAAATTTTCATCACTTGGAAAAATAATTTTGATTCTTTCTGAGCTCCTCTGGTCAAGCAGTATATAAATTTGGCCCTGTATCCTTAAACCTAAATTCTACTTTTCCTTGAAATGAATATATTTTGTTGCCAGTAATGATGCATCTGTGGTTTTATGCGATGAAACTCAATGAAAAATAGAAGTTGACACACAGTACTTCATTTATATAAAATTGAACAGAAAATTTTCTAAGACTAAAATTAACATAGAATAATCACTACGTTTATTGCTCTGGTCAGTAGAACTTATGAGTTAGCAAGTAGGTAAATAAGTTTCATCTCAAGTGCCAATTTTCATTAATTAATTATGGCCATGTGGAGTATTGTGTTTAGAAAGTTGTGGAGGATTGGCTTGTGCTAAGCAAAAGAGAATTCAGTGATGATTGGCCGTATCTGCCATGGGTGTGAAAAGGAAGAAAAATAAAAATAAGAATGGACTTCTAGTTTTAGTGATTAGGATATCATGAAGTACTTCTAAGGTGAGTAAGTCATGGTTTCACACCAATAAGTAGAGTTTTTTGTTTAATGGCTTACTTGAAAATATTTAGTATTTTGTTAGCCATTTTGAGAACAGCAGCTCAGTTAAGCCAACAAGTTCAGAAGACAATTGGCAATGACTCTGCACTCCTTTTTGTGGGTGCTGGGCTGGATAGCCATTTTGTAGGGAAATTATATGGGCATAGTCCCTGGGAATAGCATTTGATTAATCTACATGGGGTACCACATTTCAAATAAATGAGATCGCTTATCAATGGGAGGAGGAACTTATGCCACATAATTAAGACAACTGTGCAAGTAAGAATCAGGGTTTAACTATGTAGTAGAAGTTGTATCTTTTTATGGCTTTCTCCTTTTTTACATAAAAACAATTGTTACTTAAGTATGTGGAGTAGCTGTTCAGGCCTGAATGAGATTCCTTAAAGAGTAATTTAAAAACATGTTTTTTATATTAAATCAATATAGTTTTCTTTTTAGTGTTTTTGTAAAAGATGCTCTAGGAAATAAAATCACAGCATGAAATATTATTTTATCAACTAATTAACATCAGATTTATTAAAGAGAACTTTAATAGAGGCCTAAATGAAGACCAGATACATACAAAATGAACAGTTGTGTGTTCTGGTACTTTATAAAAAATGGCCAAGCTGCCTCTATATCTAAGTTAAAAATATTAGTTGAATTAATGAATGCTTCTGACCACATTCCTTCTAAAGAGTATAAGCTGCTATTTTTCTTCAGGGAAAACCAAAAAATGTAAACTGGGAAACTACTTTTAGACTTGCCACATGCTATGAAAGCATAGTACATCACACATTTTTGGTTTTGGTTTATATTATCAAAGTAATAAGATTAATTAGGCAAATTAGACAAATATGACAGTTCTTTAAGAAAGACTATTTAGGAACATATATTATAGAAAACCCTGTAATCTAAAGTCAGAACCATGTATATTATTCTGGGTTATAAAGTGCAAAGTCAAACTTAAAAATAAAATTCAGCTACATTGTCATATATGTGATAAACATATAAAAATCAGTGGGCTTTCCTTTATAGCAGCAATGGTTTAAGTAAAGATATAATAGAAAAAAAGTTCACAGTCATAAGGACAACATAATAACCTCACAATATCAGAAATATAAAATCCTAGCAATAGCACTAACAACAGCAACAGCAACAACAAGACAATATAAGATCTATAATAGGTTATAAAACTTAACTGAAAGATATATAAAGTCCCAAGTTTAATCCTCTCAACAAACCTGAATGCGGTATTATTAATATTCCTATATGATATGCAAGGAAACTTAAGCACAGAGATACTAAGTAACCTTAATCAAGGTCACTGAGTTAGTAATAGTATTTAAGAACTTAATGTAAGTTAAAGAAAGCAGCACAAATCAACAATGTTAAGAAAACTGGAAATTCAGAAAACTATAAATTATATCCTTAGCTGATATCACACACGAAATGTTTCATTTTATGGGAAAATTCCCTATATATAATGTTATGTGAATAAGGTAGAATATAAAACTGCATGTATAATATGATTTCAAACTGGTAAAATATGAATTAAAGAGTTAAATACAAATAATTAAACCATAGGAACCAGAAGAAAATTCAGATGGATTTTTAATTGATGATGGGATAGGCAAGTATTTTCTAAGCATAAAACAATGGAATAAATCATAAAGAAAAATCTGGATGCATTTGACTACAAGTAAAATTTAAAATGCTGTGTAAAAATTTGAATCTAGAAAATATTTGCAGTGAAAAAGGTGTTATAAAGAGATCATATAAATCAACAAGAAAAAAAGAATAATACCTCAACAAGAAAAAAAATGAATGAAGAGCAGGAATACATTAGAGATGAATTAATACAAATGTTAAAGTTATAGAACGTCCAAGGATGGGAATACCAAGGAAATATCAAATGACAATGAACTTCCAGCACTTACCCTCCTCTCATTCCAATTTACAAAGATTTAAAAGCACAATCTATGACTTCTCTCTTTAATTTTGAATTTAAGTTCTCATTGGTGTAAAATTTCTTTAATAGGTCAAATAACCAGAGTACTCTTAGGGGGCAGCAGGAGGCAGTGAAGGCAGGTGTGATAGTTAATTTTATCTGTCAACTTGACAAGGCCACATTACCTAGATATTTGGTTAAACACTAAATAATCTAGATGTTTCTGATAAGCTATTTTTTTAATGAATATTAACATTTAAATTAGTAGACTTTGTGTAAAGTGGATTGGCCATCCAATTAGCTGCAGGTCTTAAGAGAAAAAGATTGATGTCCCCTCACCCATGAGAGGGAGGGAATTCTGCCAGCAGACAGCCTTCGATAAGTTGCAGCTTTCCCCTGGGTCCTCAGCCTCCCAGACCGTGCTGCACCTTTTGGATTTGGCAGCCCCACATTTGTCTGAACCAATGTCTTAAAATATTCTCTCTCTCTCTCTCTCTCTGTGTGTATATATATCTTATAGGCTCTGCTTCTCTGGAGAATTCTGACCAATGCAGCCATTACCTAAGGAAGGCAAATATAGTCATTTGATTAGCAATGACTCATTTTGATAGAGCTTGATGTGAAAAAAAATCAATCTCATTCATTTTTATACTATTCAAAATAAATAGATGCTGCTTTTTTCCACAGTTCTAATTTTGTGTCTCAAAGAGAAAGTAATAATCTTTTACTATATAGCTCCCATCAGTAGGGAAAATCTGGAAGAACTAGAACTGGAACTGAAACGTAGTGTCACATGCAAATATGCCATTTTTTCCCAACTGATTGTGATGCCTTTTACTTAAATTTAAATGAAAGAATTAAATATTTGCCTTAATAGGAAGTTATGTTTAAAAAGGAGAAATAAGTACATTCTTTCTTCAACACAAGATTAATTATAATTAATTTATAATCTAATTACCAGTTATTATAAGGATCTGTGAGATTCAACTTTGGTTGAGTGTATTATCATATTTTTAGACCAAGACACCTTTAAAATAAAACTGTTAATTATCGCTTAGCCTTTTTAATAGGCTAAGATATCTTAACGTATTTAAGATTGGATTTGCTTTGGTTTGATTTCACACTTGACTTTTGTTTTATTTGTATAAACTTATGGGGTAGAAGTATAATTTTGTTACATGCATAGATTGCATAGTGGTGAACTCAGGGCTTTTAGGGTATCCAGGAGGTTTTAAGAGAGAAAAAGTCCTAATGCTTCAATGCATTATGTAAGCTAATTTACCTATAAGGTCACAATCCATTGGAAAGAAATGTACAAATAAATGTCTAATAAATGTTTGATGGCAATGACAATTTTCAATTCCCAATTTGATGATGTTTTTCTAAATTTAACCTTAAAGCAACTATGATTTTCTTAGTGTTAAAACAGTACATGAACGATGGGAGTCATAACAGTTTACATTTAACATGTGCTTTTTTATAAACCGAGTATTTTAGATATAGATGCATTATCTCAACAAATATTTTCTGTGCCACTGCGGTAGGCAGAATTCAAGACAATCTCCAACAAGTCAAACGATTTTAAAATCCCCTCCCCTTCAGTGTGGGCTGAACCTCTGACTCACCTCTAGCCAGTAGAATATGGCAAAGGTGATGAGTTGTACCTCCTGTGATTATGTTAGGTTATGTGGTTATACAAGACTCTGTCTTTGCAGATAAGGAGGGAGCAAGTCTCTCACTGACCTTGAAGTGCCATGCTGTGAGCGTGTTTCCATACAACAAGGAACTACGGGGGTCACTGGGAGCTGAGAGTGGACACTGGCTGACAGCCAGCAATAAAGAATTAATTCTGCCAACAGTACATGACCTTGGAACATGACCCTGAGCTCCAGAAAGGAACATAGCCTGACTGACAATTGGATTACAGTCTTGTGAGAGGCCAAGCAGAAGACCCTTTAAACTCTGTACTTCTGATCTATGGAAATTGTGAGATAGAAAATGTTAAGCTGCTAAATTTGTAGTAACTTGTTATACAGCAGTAGAAAACTAATACAAACACTATTACAAAAGTTATTACAAATTATTTCTGTGTAGAGGAAGCACTTCCTACACAGAAGTCTTGAGAATATCCCATGTTTACAGATTTTATAAGGGATTCGTATCATTTTCTACTCAAGAACAAGGTCTCTGACCATCCCACCTTAGTACAGAAAGTTACATTTGTAATAAAACAGTTGTTCTTGGGGTTCTATTGAGATAGAGAACTGGCAGGCATTGCTTAACTGAGTCAGGAAGTCTGGAAACAAAGTCTCAAACCACTCTGATCAAAATAGGATGTGAGTCAGGAGGTTTCAAACTATCCTAATCAAAACATAGTGGGGGCAGGACAAGTTCCAAACAGTTAGAACCAAGATGGTAGAGAAATTGACTGCTTCTTGAAGACCTTGCAGCTTCATTATACCCTCACTACCATAAAATCTTTCAAAGGAAACCTCCCATTCCCATCATGCACCTGATGCATGACAGTTCTGGAGTGACCATATTTGGTCAAAAGGAGGGTGTCACCCTAATTCTAGGAAAAACCACTCCTTTCCAAGAAATAACATGAATATTCCTCCCCTTGTTTAGCCTATTATTGAGGTGTTGCTTAAATAAAGGGACTAAAGGAACCATGGGGCAGGTTCTCCTCTGCAGGGAGAATTAGCCTTTACCATGTATGTGGAGTAGATTTCTGTACTTCTTGAATAAAACTTGCTTTCATTTTACACCGTTGACTTGCTCATGAATTCTTTCTTGTGCAAAGCCTAGGACCCACTTGGACTTTAAGGGATTCCCAGCATTGGGAATTACTTTCCTATGTCACTATGGTGCAGGGTTTACAACATATATTATAAATAATATATACATTCAAATTTACTTATATTATGGTGATGAGAGTTCATATTTACTTCTCTGACTGAAAAAAGTGGTTCCAGACTTTTTCTTAACAAGTGAAATCTTGTAAATGAAAATTTCAAGCTAAGGTTCAGGTATTCATTGAATATGTCTTTTCCCTCAGCCATTTCTTAGCATTGGACCTTGGGAGGTGAAAAAGTATACAGTAAATCACATTATGATGCTGGAGGGAGTATGAGACATCCAGCAGTGGCACTTCTCACTGGGTTTCATGGTAAGATCTGAAAGATGCTAACAGATAAACTCTATATGTTGGAGTGGGGATGAGGATGGGTGTAAGGAGGAGGATTGAGGAATTCAGGGCCACCCCAAAATTTCTACCTGAGTCTTAATTAGGGAAATCCATTTGGGTGCAGGGGGTCAGGGGACCTGACTTGAAAATTTCTTCTGGATCATCAGCACACCATTTTTACTAAGACCTCATGTTGATTTGGTTGGGTTTGGGGAGGGAGTAAGTTAGGGAAATTTGTTGGGGATTAAAGATCTTCCAACTCAGTCTTAGGTATTGCCCCTGGAAAAAGAGTAACAAAGAATAAAGTTATAAATGTTTAATAAAAATGTGCATTGCATTCTGCCACTTATGGACAGATATAATAAGGATAAAATTGCTATAATAATTATATTATCCATTGATTGCCCTATGCAAGTCACTGTTGCCAAAGATAGAGAGTAGAGTGTCACCAAACTCATCTGTGAATTTCTCTTCCACCTTCCGCTCTAACTGAAACCTGTCTCTCCCTTATGACACTGCTTTCCCTGTAGTCTCTCAAATACTGATTTTTCCTTTTTCTTGCCACATCCTTCACGCTGGCACTGCTGAGCCTAGAGTGGTACAGATGTCCTACTTGCTCATCATTGTCTCTTTCATTCTGTTGTCCCTTGACCCTTTATAAAACCATAACATTTTGAAAATCATTTCATCACTCACTACCTTCCTTGTGTAGTCATCTTGTGCTCACCCAGGTTACAAATGGTTACTTCTTAAAGATTTTAACTCTTGGCTCACTGTCACTCCCTCCAATATTAACTCATTATAATTCCCATTATTTCCAAAACTATGTAGAAAATTCTTCTGATTTCCTAGATTCTTGGTTTCTTGATCCTTTAAATGTGCCCTCTAATTTACTCAGCCTTTTTTCTTGGGTTATACTGATAACATTGTCATTACCAGTAATAATCTATTATCTTAACTTCAAATGTCCCAGACTCTTACTTGCATCTATTAACTTGCAGCTCATTCTCTCCAGCACTCAAACTAAAAAATCCTTTAAACCAACTGGAGTATTCAATCCTTTGATTCTATCATTATAAATCTCATTGTTAATCACTGTAATTATTCTCTTGCATACATATACATTGTGTTTGTCTCATTGCATGTACTTGGTGTCTTAAATATCAACTTAGTTGTTAAGTCCTATTCTGTAAGTTCACAAAAGAAAGAATTTTTTGTTCCTAAACCCTGGGATAAGTATCTACAGAATCAATTTAAAACAGTCCCAATCAATCAATCACAGATCTACTTCAGTATTTGAGATTCTCAAAGTCAATCCCTAAACTTTATCTAAAAGTCCTCTGATACCTAAATCCAATATTTCCTATAAAATTCTCATTATCTATAATGTACCAATCATCTATACATATCTATATCTGTCAATTCTTTCCTTTGTTACTTTATTTCAGAAACACAATGTGTTCCCTTCATTGACATGTAATGACAATCACTTTTGTTACAGACATATTTGAATGATGGCCTCTTTTGTGACACAACTCGCCACCTGTTTTAAGGCTGTACTTTTTCAGCTAGTTGTGGACGGGGAAAAATACAACTACTATGGCAAAAAGTTTCACTCTAAATTTATGATCACCAACCTCAAATAAGCCCTTCATGAAGTAAGGAACTAGACTATTATTTCCTGAGTTAGTTTGGTCTTCTCTCTTAGACCACTGTTCTATACTTTCTTCTTTCTCCTGACACCTCCATCTTTCTTCCTCCACACTAATTCTCAACTGAACTTGCTTTCAGATTCACTGAAAAATATCGAAGCAATCAGAAAACATCTCCCACAAACTTCTACATCCATCTTTGCCAGTGTCAGTGCACTCTGCCCTCTCTCCTGTTAATGCGGATGTGCCCAGCAAAGGCCAATCCCTCTCCTTGTGCACTTGGTCCTGTCCCCTCTCAACATGCTCAAAGGACAGTGTCTCAGCAATTCTTCAATTCTGTCTCCTGCCATGACAGTTTCCCTCTCTCTATTGGATCATTTGCATTAGTATGCAAATATTTTGGGGAAAAAAATCCTCTCTTGATCACAATTTGCCCTCTACTGTTTCTTTATTTTTCCCCTTATGTTTGCAGCAAAATTCTTGAATCAAGGTGTCTCTACTCATGTCTCCTCTCATTTTTTGTTGAAGATGCTCCAATCATATTTTTTTCACATGTATAATTCTGCTAAAAACTGCTCTTACCAAGGTCACCAAAGACTTCTTTCCTACCCTGAGATTATCTCATTTAGTCTAACAATTATAAACATTATCTATATGTGTAATACTTCCAAAGTAGTATCTCCAACAAGGACATTTCCTCTCAACTCCAGACTTGTACATCAACAGCTGACTTGATATCTCCACTTGAATGTCTCAAATGCATTTCAAATATTACTTGTTCAAAACAAGGTATTTTCCCCTAAACTTCCCTCTTCTCATTCCTCTTGTCAGTTAAAGGTAACTTCATTCTAGCTGCTCCGCCAAGCCAGTATGGTATCATTCTTCAACTCCTCTATTTTTCTTACCTCCTTCATCTGGTCATCAGAAAATCCTACTGGATCTATGTTTAAAATATACCCTGAATCTGAGCATGTTTCACTGCTGCCACAGGCACCATCTTGATCCAAGCTGCCATAATCTCTTATCTGGATTATTAAAATAGCCTCCCTGCTTCTGTCTTTGACCTCCTGAAGTCTATTATGAACCAAGGGGACAGAGTGATCTAAGTAAAATATAATTTAGATTTTGTCCCTACTCCACTCAAAGTTCTCTATGGTTTTCTATCTCACTCTGAGGAAAAGCCAATGGCTTGCAAGGCACTAAATAATATGCCCCCTCATTACCTCTCTGTCCTCCTCTTTTGCTTTCTCTCCTTTATACTGGCCCTTTGCTCCTTTTATTCTTAGAGATATGCTCTTGTCTTAGTGACTTAATGCATACTGTATCACTGTGATATTCTTCTCCCAAACGTCCACATTACTAGTTTTTCCATATCCTCATATTCCTTCATATCTTTACTAAAAAAAAAACCTTCTCAGCTATTTCTTCTCTTCCCACCCTATCTAGAACTCTACCTCCCTGCAACACACATTTCCTATCTCCATTATGATTTATTTCTTAATACACTATACATTATATTTACCTTGTTTGCTGTCTGTCTCCTTCACTAGGACAAGAATGTTGGTTTTATTTACTATTGTATCTGTAATATCTGAAAGACTGCCTTCCACTCAGTAGATTCACAATACATTTTTGAATAAAAGATGGTGTTTCATATTCCTAAACCCTGAAACAGGTAACTACAGAATCAATTTAAACCAGTCCCAATCAATCAATCACAGATGCATTAGCAGTAACATTTCTATCTTGAATTCTCATTTGTAAGGAGTACAAAAAAACTTTGGAATTGATACATTACCATATCTCATGATATTTCTTAGAACCACTGACAGAAATTTTGAGTAATCTCTCTGGAATTCCAGGTGAAGTGAACTCTCACATAAAACAATTAATTCCATGACATTGGATGACATTGGTTACATCAGCACTGTCTTCTAATCATCCAGGTTAAGCATTTCCCACCTCATACCTTTCAATGTTTTTTATGCTCTTGATGTTAAGAAAACATATGATCTTGGGATTTTTTATAAAAGGATAATGGCATTCTAAAAGGTATAGTGTGTATATAATATGCATATAAAATTCAGTCTTGCAATTTTGTTATTACTTGTGATTTTTAGATATTTTCTTTCTTCTCCCCTCTCTCTTCCATTGTGGAAGTTCCATTTCATAATGGGCTACTGATCAGACCTGTTATTCTAATGGTGGAATCCCAAAGGAAAACATGTTTCAGATGTAAAGTATTCCCCTCAGATTCCCTGGCGGTCATGGAAAGCAGGAGAAATCCTTGATGTATGAAGTCACTGTCACCATTGTCAAAGCACTGTAGTGTGGGAAATGAACCACAAATAAAATCAAACGGTATTTCTTCCAAAGCACTGAATATTCGTGAACAAACAACAATTTTTTTCATTAAAGTACAAAATATTTCAAACCAAATCTTAAATGTTTAAATGTCCAGAGAACACATCTCAGCCTAGGTGCCTGAGGTGGCAATTTTTGGGCACACTTGTAAGCAGCAATAGATGAGAAATTAAAGATTCCCCATCAAAGTGCCAAAACTTAATTTATTTTTGGAAATATGAAATCCTCTGTAGATGCAATTTAACTTTCATAGAGAAAGGACCATAAATGTAGTTCTCTGTCCTTTGCTCTAAAGAATTAATTTTAAGGAATGAATATTTTTTTTCTTTAAGGGCTTCTTAAACCTAAATTAAATCACCAAAAAGCCTCAATAAAGTAATATTAAAGTTGAACTGAAATCCACGAGAGCAAGACAATTGGGAGGTAGGTTAAAATTCCTTTCTTGCTCTTCAACCTTAAATCAGAGTGCTGTGGTAAGGTATTGTAATGATCTAAGACAGTGTGTCATCATTCATGCCAGGCAGCATATGTTACAATTCCTGAATTAGAGAACAGCTATTCCCCCAAATTATTATTTTAACTACATAGTCATTCTCAGTTTAGATTTAGGTCAGGCACCAAAAGTTACTCTATAATCTTGGGAATGAATATCATAACCCTCAGCTCAAAGCATAATTGTCAAAGCCTCATCCAGAAATGCATTATAGAACACACAGAAAATTAAAAAAAGATTTTGATTATTGCTTAATATGGGGGAAATGAATGTGTTTATCTTTGTAAATAGCACTTGTATACCAGTGGCTCAAATGTGGCAAAGCAGCCACAGACAGTCCCAATATAAGTTGCAAAATCAAACATTCAGGCATGAAAAGTCTTTTTCTTAAGTTGTTTTCAAGCTTCATCCTTTTTTCTGCAATAACTAAAGCAAAGCCACAGTAGCTGCAGCCATTTGCATCTGAGGAAGAGATGTTTTGCTTTGGTGATATAGTTAATGAGTCTAAAAATATTCAGTATAATAATTCTGTCAAAGCCCCCACAGTCTCCTCAATGAGCGGAAGCCTGCAGGATTCCAATGGGGAGCCGAGTAATGAGCTCTCAGCATTCGCTCCCACACCGTCCAGGCGAAATATACTCAGGCCTCTATGGTTCCACATCATTAGCAACATGAAACAAAGACACATGCTTGACTTTAATAAGCGACTAAAGTTGCTGGCTTACTAGTCTGTTACTACATGTAAACTCTGTCTCCGTATTTCAAAACGACTCCTTGCAAAGAGAAAGCAGGGAGGGCTTTGGCAAACAGTTAGGTTTAATTTAATGTGGCAAATGATTGAGCAGAGTGGGGAAAAAAAGGACACAGGAAGTGATGAGTTTCTGACACCAAGTCTCCCGGGCTCATTGCAGACTGCAGTTTCGCTGTTGGAGACGATGGTTACGGTGGGCTGCAGTGATCGGGCTATAGGCATATGTGACTGAGTTTTAGTTGATATTCTTGCAAGACAGGAAGTGAACAAGCTTATTTCCCACTGGGAAAGGTTCAGACATGATTAACTTGGGCATGACCAAATAGGTCAATAATATGACAATGAAATTCTATCAGAATAATTAAGTGGGAAAATTTGTGTGATTTGTTCTTCTTGTTCTGCACATACCAATAATGCATTAGCATGGATTCATTTAGTTTCTTTCATTAGGTGAAATCACATAGCTACAATTTAAGATAGTGAGGGCTCAATTTGAATACTTAAAAGTTATTTCTGCAAATCATTATATTATTTTTTTGTATTTTATTTTTAGCATATGCTTTTGCATGCCATTGAAGACGTGATCTGAAATCTGTCTCTACAGGCATACTATTTGCTTCAAGGATGCTATTCCCATCTAATATTGGGTCTTCCTGATATCAATTGCCAGGATAAAAGAAGAATTATTGTAGAGAATAAAACAGGCAAAAATAAATGCATCATTTGGGATATCAGGATTCATTATATTTTACATGCATATGATTTCTGTCAGTTATTAAAGTATTTCAAATTTTCCTTAAATAAAAAGTTTCTATATATAATCCCCAAATCTTGGCATTGGAAGAGAACTCAGTAATCATAATATCTGCTATTCCAATCTATGCAGTGCTTTATTTTATAGAATTCTTCCCCAAGTATTTTTCTTAACATTAATTTTATAGGAAAGGGACCATCTTCTGTCTTTACATAATTGAACATTGAGACCTAAATGTAGAGGGTTTTATTGTTTTCTTTTAAATTTCATCTTTTTGTTTTATGCCTATGATTAAAATAATCTTCATTTTTTTTCTGCCATTTGATATATTTTTCCCCTAATCATTCAAAACTATATGTTTTCTAACTATATCTTTATAGTAGACAATAGAAGGCAAAAATGACTGAGCAGCAGCCCAGTGGGATATCAAGGAAGACATTAAAAGCATTCATCAATATTCTTTGGTTATGATTATGCAACTGCTCCATCTACAAGGATACCATGAGATACTTTTATATTTTTCAAAAACCAACCTATGCTCTAAATGGCAGTTAGAACAAACTTATTTATGAGAGAAGGGAGAGAAGTTTGGCATAATTTGGCATAACTGATTTTTAGTGAATTCATAGTATATTTCAGAGAATACATTTGTCTTTTATAGGTTTTCACCAGTAATTTCCTAAATAAACCCATTTAGAATACTTTTCTGAGATTTGGTTTAACTTCTACCAAGCTTCAGTTTTTTCTCCTTTTGAAAAATGAGATTAGTTTCCCAATTTCAGTTATCTGACATTTCCTCCACCTGCTCCACAGCTTCTTACCAGTCACTAACATTGGTTCCTTAATCACATGGGTGCATTTTTTCAGGAAGGCTTTGTTGGGTCTAGATACTATCAGGCTTCTCATGAGGTTTGGATTCTCTTGTTATTTACCCTTTGCAAGTTTTATAAGATAAGGCCATGGTTCATTTTTATACTACATTTTGAGTTATAATAAGTATGTAAGTTAAAAGATAAGTTTTTGTTTGCTGTAACTAAAAAAAATGCTGTCATTTGATTCCCTTTTAGTGTACAAATGAAGCATGAGCTTTTAAAGAGATAATCACACTCTAGAAGTAGACACAGATGAAAGATAAAGTATTTCACTTAAGTGTCAATATTGCCCTTTCCTAAGAAAAAGCCAGAGGAGACTATACATATACATGTGAAGATCTTGCTAATTATATAACCACTCCTATTTAGACATGCTTGTCTATGAGAAGGTCACAACATATGAAAGGGCATGACTTATTAAAAATATTCATGTTCATGGAGAAGCAGTTCTGGGGTGGTGGAATAAGGATCTCTGAAAATATGTTCCTTCATAAAAGTAAAATTTGTCAAAAATCAATTTCATGTAACTCTGGAAATTAACCAGTCTTTCAACAATCTAAGGAGTATGCATTCAAGGAAAATGGCTGAATTTCTGGAAGAGCTGTAAGCTTTGTGACATTTTAGCTTCCTGTATTCCCATTCTCTTATCTACAACTTCTTATAAACCAGGAAAACCAACAGCCTTACAACCATAGTAACTGTGAGAACCAGTTATTAACCAATGATGGATGCAGCACGATGGGTTTGGAGCTCTTAAGCCTTATACCCAGAGAATTGTCACTATTTGATCCATCCAGAAACTCCTTGGAAAAATGTACCCAGGGATTATCTTTATTTGATAAGACCCTTAGTTTAATCAATGTAACAAACCTATGCTCAGAGTAATTGCCTAAAACCATCAGCAGCAATTGTTTGCCATCATAGTTACTTGAGAAAGTGATACTTGTTGGAGCTAGCAAGATACTGACCATAAAATTTAAAAGGAAAAACTAAAAATGAAATGTGTTTAGGGGGTCTTTGAAAATCTCTGACATAATACGGGGAATCTAGAAGGCACACTTATGTGCAGGGCTGTTCACATGCCAGGAAAGACATGACATGACAAGGCCTCATTGTCTCACCTCTGTCTTCTCTGGAAGCTCTGCATAAGCAAGAAGGGAAGGATAAGGAAGAGCTGTAACCTGCCACATTGCTGAATGCATGTCTAACTCATATACAGAGCCCCTTGGCAACAGCTGAGATATTTATTGGTTCAGGGGCATTAAGAAATAATTGTCAAATTATTATAGGAACAATATCTGGGAAGAAGCTTCAGGAGCTGAACATGACAAAGAATACAGACTTTACAGAATTAGTCCAGGAAAATCACGAAACAAAGAGCAGCAATAGAAGCAAAAATAGCAATAACAAATAACAACAAACAACAAGCCCTGGGGAAGGGAAATTTGATTTCCAGGGTTGTCAAACTATATTACTTAAAATGTAAAGTTTTCAACAACAAAAAGATTATAAGACATGGGAAGAAACACAAAAGTATGGAGAATAAGGGGGAAAACATTATCAAAAGAAAAAAAATACAAGCAAATCCCAGACAGTGGATTTCTTAGGCAAAGATTTTAAATCAGCTTGTACAGAAATGTTCAAAGAACCAAAAGAATCCAAGTTAAAGAACTGAAGATATGTGTTAAGCATGTTGTGCAAGTAAAGAGTATCAATAAGGAAATCAAAATTATAAAAAACAAAAAAACAAATAAAAATTCTGGACTTAAAAAGTACAATGACGGAAATGAAAAGATCACTGAAGCGGCTCAATAATAGAAGAAAAAAAATGAGTAAACTTGAAGATAGGTCAATTGAGATTATTTAGTCAAAAGAATCAAAAGAAAAAAAAATGAAGAAAAATGAACAGAGCCTCAGATAATTGTGGGGAACCATGAAGCATACTAGTATATGTGTAATTCCTACTGCAGAATGAGAGGAGTCAGAAATGGGCAGAAAGAATATTTGATAAAATAACGGACAAAAATTTCCCAATTTTTTGAGGAAAAACATTAATCTACATGCACATCCAGGAAGCTTGGCAAACTCCAAGCAGAATAGTCACATCTAGACACATCAGAATGAAACTTCTGGAAGACCAAGATGAAGACAAAAAATTGAAAAAAGAAGAAAAGAGAGAGAGATAAAGGTGACTCATCACATACAAGGGATCCTCAAAAACATATATAGGTGATTTTTCAACAGAAACCTTGAAGGTCTGAAGGATGACAAACTCAGTGTTGAAAGATGAGTGTCGGCTAAGAATACTATATCTAATAAAACTGTACATCAAAACGAAGGAGAAGTTAATCATTTTCAGAACTGCATAAACTGAGATTTATTTATTTATTTATTTTGGCTAGCAGAACTACCCTAAAGAGTGTTCTTCAGATTGAAATGAAAGAATATGAGACAGTAACTCAAATTTGCACTAGGAAATAAAATGCATTAGTAAAGGTAACTACATATATAGTATAACTTGCCATAAAAATGTATTTTAATTTGTAATTATTTTCTCTGTTTTCCACAGATTTAAAAGAAAACTGAATAAAGAAATAATTATTAATTATGTTGACAAACTTGTAATGAAGAGAAGTGTCTCTGTTTTGACAATAATAGGGCAAAAGAGGGAGCAGAAACAGCTTTATTGGAGCAAAATTTTTGTATACTATTAAGATAAAATTAGTGTTAATCCAAATTACATTGTGATAAGCAAAGATGTTAAGGGTAGCTACTAACAGGATAACTTTAAAAATATAAAAGGAATAAAAAGGTAATTAAAATGGCATACTGGAAAATATATTTTTTTAATAAAAAAAGAATACAGTAATGGAGGAAAGGAGGAATAGAAAAGTAATAAAACATTTAGAAAAATTATGATAAAGTGACAGATGCAAGAAAGTATTTGACAAAATACAACATCCTTTAATGAAAAAACACTCAGTGCAATAGGAATAGAAGGGAATACCCTCAAATTGGTAAACACCATTCATAAAAAGCCCCACAGCTAATATTATACTTAACAGTGAATAATTTAATATTTCCCTCTGTGGTTAGGAAAAAAGCAATAAATATCTATTGAATATTTTACTATCAGTTTTATATGGAATTAGGCCAGAAAAGAAATAGAAGGCATTCAATTTGGAAAGGAAAAATTTAGACTATCTTTATTTACTGATGACAGATGATATGCTCTTATATAGAGAAAATCCTAAAAAATCAATAAAAACTATTATAATCAATAAATGAGTTTTGCAAGGTTGAAGAACACAAGATCAATAAACAAAAATTAATATTTCTACACACTGTCATTGAACAATCCAAAATAACATCATTATATCAAAATAACATTAAAAAGAATAAAATACTTTGAAATAAATTTAACAAATGAGCAACACTTACATTCTAAAACTGTGAATATTGTAGAAAGTATTAAAGAAGACCTAGTAAATGGAAAGACATCCATGTTCATAGATCAGAAGATTAATAGTTAAAAAGGCAATACTCTGAAAATGCATCTACAGTTTTAACATAATCCCAACAAAAAGTCAAGCTGCATATTTTCAGAAGAAATTGACAAGTCAATCTTAAAATTCATGTGGAAATGCAAAGAATTTAGAAGAACTAAACAATCTTGCAAAAGAACAAAGCTGGAGGACTCATACTTGCCAATTTCAAAACTTATTACACAGTTACAGTAATCAAGACAGTGTGGACTGATATAAAGATAGACATGTAAAGGAATGGAATAGAATTGAAAGTGTAGATATAAACCCTTTATGGTCAATTGACTTCTAACAAAAGTACCCGGACAAATTCACTGGATAAAGAACTCAATACCATTTACAATAGCTGCAAGGACAACTACAAAATACTGGTGAAAGAAATGTAAAAACATCCCATGCTCAGGGATTGGAAGAATCAACATTGTTAAAATGTCCATAGTGCCAAGAGTGATTTAGAGATTCAACACAGTTCTCATTAGAATACTGTCATTTTTCATAGACCTGCAAATAATAATCCTAAACTTCACATGGAACCAAAAAAGAGCCTGAATATCCAAAGCAACCCTCAGTAAAAAGAACAGATCTGGAGGCATCACATTACCTGTCTTAAAATTTTACTACAGGCTATAGGAACCAACACAGCACGGTACTGGTATAAAGGTAAACACATAGACCAATGGTGCAGAATAGAGAACCCAGAAATGAAGCTATATAGCTATAACCAACTTATTTTTGATAAAGCAGACAAATAATACACTGGGAAAAGAATGCCCTATTCAATATATGGTCCTGGGAAAACTGGATAGCCACATGCAGAAGAATGAAACTGGATCCCCATGTCTTTTAATACATAAAAATTAACTTAAGATGGATTAAAGTCTTAAATGTAAGACATAAAACCACAAAAATTCTAGAAGAAAGCAGAGGAAAAACTCTTCTGGACATTGGCCTAGGAAAAGAATTTATGACTAAGAGACCATGAGCAAATATAACAACAAAAATAAATAAATTAAACTTAAGTAAACTACAAAGTTTCCACATAGCAAAGGAAATAATCAATAGAGTAAATAGACAACCTACAGAATGGGAGAAAATATTCACAAATTATACATCAAAGGGCTAAGATGCAGAATCTACAAAGAACTCAAAAAAATCATCAAGAACAAACAACCCCATCAAAAGGTGGGCAAAAAACATGAACAGCTATTTTCAAAAGAAGATAGACAAATGGCCAACAACTATATGACAAAATGCTCAACATCTGTAATTATCAGGAAAATGCAAATTAAATCCACAATAAGATACCATCTTACCCCTGTCAGAATGGCCATTATTAAAAAGTCAGAAAACAAAAGATGTTGGCATGATGTGGTGAAAAGTGAACACTTACTCACCATTGCTGAGAATATAAACTAGTACAACCTCTATGGAAAACAGCGTGGAGATGCCTCAAAGAACTAAAACTAGACCTACCATTCTATGCAGCAATCCCACTACATCTACCCAAAGGAATAGGAGTCATTTTATCAAAAAGACACGTGCACTCAAATATTTATTTTAGCACAGTTCACAATTGCAAAGATAAGTTCCCAAAACTGATGAGTGGATAAAGATGTGTAACACACACACACACACACACACACCCCTCATGGAGTACTACTCAGGCATAAAAAGGAATGAAATAATGTCTTTTGTAGCAACTTAGATGGAACTGGAGACCACAATCCTGAGTGAAGTTTCTCGAATTGAAAAACAAATTACATGATGTCACTTATAGGTAGGAGCTAAATGAGGGATGTATGTGGTCATAAAGTGGTATAATGGACGTTGAAAACTAAGAAGAGGAGATGGTGGAAGAGGGATGAGAGATTAAAAAATCTGTCTATTGGGTAAAATGTACATTATCCTGGTGATGGGTACACTGAAAGCCCTGACTTCAGCATGATATAATTCATCCATGTAACAAAAAACACTTGTATCCCCTAAATTTTTTGAAATAAAAAAATAAAAAAAATGGAATATCACTTCATACTTATGGGGATGGCTAAAAAACAAACAACAAAAAACACAAAATAAAAAGTGCTGACAAGAATGTGGAGAAAGTAGAACCCTTATATATTGCTGATTAAAAGAATCATTCTTAACACTTGGATGTAAATGTTCCCAATGTATTGAAGGATATCGTGTCAGGTTGCTGTAGAGAAAACCTAGTTGAACAATAGCTTTCTCTTTTCTCATCCTAGGTTATCCAAGATATATTGTGACTGCTAATTTAGTTCTTAGGTGGCCTTATAACTGTAGGACAACCAAACTGTACAAATGATTCCTATACTGGGAGACGTACTGCTTGTTAGCTCTTACACAGGGCATATCTTCCATTACTAATTAATAAATGAAAAAAAATTATTGAGCACTTATACTGTCAGATACTATGAATGGTGCCTTACTTACATCATTTAATTTAAGCATCCCAACAACTCTATGGAGTATTCCTTCTTTCCATGTTACAGTAAAGGAAACTGAGACTCAAGACTGATTTAACTTTCCCAATGTTACAGAGCAGACAAAACAAAGAAATTCATTTTAACTCCTCTGTGTAACATCAAAATTTGTGAATTCTCTTTGTAATAGAATGACTTTGGGATAAACATTAGTCCACTATACATCTGAATACCATGAACTGATATCCAGGGAACTGAAGACCCTGATAATCATTCATATCATGATCCCCTTTATCATGATCTCCCCTTTAAGAGAGATCCCACTCTTAATATTGGTGTTGCCAAACCTACCAGTCTCCATGGAAGTTGTTCTGTCCTACATTAAAAAATACAGTGATATTTAAAAAAAAACCAAAATAATATTACTTGCATTTTTCCTTAGATGTCAAAGGATTTCAGAAAAATAATCCAGTCATAGTATAAAAATTATTGAGATTCATACATCACTATTTGTAGTTTACTAGGATAGAACTATTTGTGAATAATAAGAATAAAATTGATTCCCTTTAAATAAAGATAAGGTTTGTATTTATAACATTCATGCTCCAATTTTGCTTTTGTTTTTTATAAAATAATTGCACATGTATGTGATATGTCTTTATTTTTTTAAAGCAATTACTGATCACAATGGAACCTTGACTGTCTGAAATGTTTTCAATTTTATAAATCAGAGAATGTTTAATATTGAAATTACATATTGAATTTCTGCATTATTATAGCATTTTTGCAGTGAAGTTGTAAAAATATGACCTAACTCATTCCTGCCCATAGGGTGACCTACAATAAACAACTGTTTTTCTGATTTCTTAATTAATACATCTACAAGTTGAGAGAGGGAAAGAGAGAGAGAACCCATTATAATATTCTTCCTATTTTAATATTCCTCATTGTAATTGTTTTTGAAGATACCTCTTATAAATAAAATGTAACATTTTAATTAATAGATTGGACTTGGGTGGATTAAAACACTTGACAAATAATTTTCCTTTTATCTGGTTGGTATACGCTTGACAAGTGATGAACTCCTAGTGCTCAATTGCCTTAATTAACTATCTACTACTGTACATATGGACAAGAAATTCTTAGAGTTACCCTTCTTGGTTAAATAAAGAAAATGTTGAAAATTAAAATCTCTAAGTTAATTAATTTAAGTACATTTTAGGTTGTATTTAATGATTAAATTTATGACACCCTAGTATGCACTACTACTATTTTTAAATGATGTGTATCTTAGTTTCAAGTGACCTCAGGATGCTATGCACATCATATGGAGAAATGGGAGTTGAACATACATGTTTGTGAGGCTCTACTGCAAAACAAACAGTGTAAGGGTGATTTTATCATTTCTCACATGGAATTCTGAGACTGCTGGTGTCACAAAAGCCACTGCAATAAGGCCACTGCCACCTGGAGGCTCAGAAACAGCAACTAATATTAAGTACACTCTATTCATAGGTTCACTAATTGAAGTGACATGATAATACAGAAATACAACTCCAGATCAGACACAACTAAATAAAGAACAGTGATACTGGCAGATTGCCAGCTCAAAATATTTTCATTTTGCATGTCATCTTGCAGATGGACCTTCTGCATACCCAGCAGTTCTCAGTGGCAGGACTGTTTCTTTCACCTGTGTTTTGAATCTTGTTCTATCCGTTTTCTTTTCTTTTTCTCGTATATTTTCATTTTCATTGCTACTGGATTTTTTGGCTCCATATATAAATATTTTAAGACTGCATGTATGCTAAACAACAATAAAAAAACTTTTCCTTGACCCTTAACCTGTGACAAAAGTATAACCCCCTACTTTCATTTCTTTTAAATTCAACCTCCTTGAGATTGTATCTCAGTTCTGACTTGATTGTCCTGTGACCTCACCTCATGTTTATTCCTCAACCTGCTAGGATTGCACTCATAAAAGTCCCCAATGACTTTGACCCTTCTTAGCATTTGAAGCTTTCAAACACCTACTGCTATTCAAACTTTTCTCAACTTCATTACAGTGGTAAAGATTACTGCCTTGTATTCTTCTTGCTTTTTAATGGTGACTTCATCTTAGGCTTCTCAATTAGATCCTTCTCTCTCCCTCCCACCCCCATGTGTATATGTACAGATATACACACACACACACACACACACACACACACACACACACACGTGTATATATATGTATATACACAATTTTTGAACTCTTGGTCACCAAAAAAGTTATAAAGCAATAGGTATGTAATTTTTATTAATTTTAAAATTAAAACATGGTAAATTCAGGAAATTTGGGAAACATATTAGAAAAACACATAAAAATTAATCACGTATTGTATTACTGTCTAATAGGTCTTTGGTATGATCTTCCAGTATACTCATAGAAAAGGAGATACAGACATAATGTGCCAGTCATCTGCCAGTTGCTCTCAGATCCTTTCCCACTTTTCTGTACACTGGTTTGTGTTGTGGAGGGCTGACTCCTGCAAACCACATTCACCAGGCTTTCTCAACCACAGAAAGAAAGTGAGAAAGGAAGGAAACTTAGAATATCAGGAAGCAAGAAAAAAATGTGATAAGCAAAAATGTAAGTAGGTCATAGGTACAATATGCTTTTTTTCTTCTTGAGTTTTATAAATTATATTTGATGGTTGAGGCAAGAATTATAACATTGTCTGATGTGGTTTTAAATGTACTTGGAAGAAATATTTAAGACAATTATAATTTACAAGGGGAGTGCAAAGGGATGTAAATGGAGGTAAGGTTTCTGTATCTCATTTTAACAGGTGAGATGATACCAGTGGACTATGATTAGTTATGTATTTATGATGTAATACCTTCAGCAACCACAAATAAAGCTACACAAGAAGATTCATTAGGAAACAATGTAGATAAATAGAATTGAAATAAAAAAATATGTTTAAGTAACCCATAAGATGTCAGGAAAAAGAAAACTGAGAAATGAAAAACAGAGAACAACATAACAAAAAAACATAGTGGACTTAAGCCCTAACATCAATATCTACATTAAATGTAAATGGTCCAAATATACCAATTAGAATATAGAGATTAGCAGAGTTAATTAAAAAGACATGACTCAACTATATGCTGTCTATAGGCATCTCATTTCAAATATAATGATAATAGGAAGGTTGTAAGCAAAAGAATGAAAAATGATATACCATGAAAACATTAACCAAAGGAAAACAGGAATGGCTATGTTAACATCAGATAATGTAGACTTTATGGCAAACAAAATAATCAAAGACACAGAGGGATATTATATAATAATAAAAGAATTAATCCACCAAGAAGACATAGCAGCTCTAAATGTATATGAATCAAAACCAAAGCTTCAAAATATGTGAAGAAAAAACAGATAGAAAAAAAGGGGTAGAAAAATCCACAATTATACTTTGAGATTTCAATACCCCTCTCTCAATAATTGTTAGAGCAACTATACAGAAAATAAGCCAGGATACAGAAGAACTCAACATAAATCAAACAGGATTTAACTGACAATTATAGAACATTCCACCAAATGAGCAAAATACACATTTTTGAGGGCCCATGGAACATACACTGTGATAGGCCATATCTTGGATCATAAAACAAACCTTAAGAATTTAAGAGAGTTGAAATCATACATAATGTGTTCTTCAACCACAGCCACACTTCAAAAACAGAAAGATAACAGGAAAATCTACAAACACTTGGAAAATAAACAATACATTTCTAAATAATTCATGGGTCAAAGAAGAAGTCTGAAGGGAAGTAAAAAGAAGCACTTTGAACTGAATGAAAATGAAAATGCAACATATTCAAATTTGTGGGACAAAGCTAAGGCAGTGCTGAGAGAAAAATTAATAGCACTAAATACATACATTAGAAGAAAGAAAAGCTCTCAAATCAATAATCTTAGTTATCCAATCCCCCCAAAAACCAGAAAAATAGGAATTAAATAAACCCAAAATAAGCAGAAGAAAAAAAACCCATAAAAACAGAAATCAATAAAATTGAACACAGAAAAACAACAAAATCAATGAAATAAAAACCTAGTTCTCTGAATATATCAATAAAATAAAACCGCTAGCAAGACTGACAAAGAAAAAGAAAGAAGACACAGACTTACACACGTCAGAAACGAAACAAGGGATATATTACTACAGACCCTGTTGACATAAAAAAAAATGATGAAGAAATACTACAAACAGTTCCACATAAGTAAATTAGACAACTTGGATGAAAATAACCACGTTCTCAAAAAGTTGAACTAAGCAACTCACATAATATGAAATAGATTATTTAAACAGCCATACGACTATTAAGAAAATTGAATCCATATGTTTAAAACTTGTAGAATAAGAAATTTCCATGCACAGATGGTTCCACTGGGGAATTTTACCAAATCTTTAGGGGAGAATTAAAACCAATTATACACATTTTCTATGTTTATTTTCTATGGATACTATAATAAAAAAATCACAGAGTAGGTGGCTTAAACAACAGAAACTTATCTTTGCACAGTTCTGGAGGCTAGATTTCAAGGATGAAGGTGTTGGCAGGATCAGTTGTTTTCTGGGGCCCCTCTCCTAGGCTTGCAGATGGTTGCTTTCTGTCTGTCTCCTCACGTGGTTTTTCCTCTGTATGAGTACATCCCTGATGTCTCTTTGTTTACCCAAATTTCCTCTTCTTATAAGGACACCAGTCATATTGGGTTAAATATTACTTAACTTCAATTACTTTTTTAAGGGCTCTATCTCCAAATACAGTCACATTCTAAGGTACTAGAGGTTAGAACTTCAACATATGACTTTTGGGAGTACACAATTCAGTCTATAACTTTTTTTTTTTTTTATTTACAGAAAGTAGAAAGGAACACTTCACAATTTATTTTGTGAAACTGGTATTATCCAAAACTGGATAAAGACAATGCAAAAGAAAGTAAGAAAGGAAAGAAAGAAAGAAAAAAAGAAAGAGAGGCCACAGACTTATATTCCCTATGAATACAGATGCAAAAAATCCTTAAAAAGCCAGTACCTAATAGAGGTCAGTAATATGTAAAAAGAATTATACAACATAACCAAAGGGAGTTTATTCTAAGTTTCACGGCTATTTAAATGTTTGGAAATCAATCATTTTAATCCACCATATTAACAGATTTAAGAAGAAAAATCCCATATCAATGGATACAGAAAAAGTATTTGACTAAGCGTAACTCAAAATGAATAATATATCGAGGTGTAAAACAAAGAACTATGAAAATTCTGGGAAAAAAAAACTTTGAGATCTAGAATTAGGCAAAGGGTTCTCAGACTTGATCCCCAAAACACAATTCATAGAAGGAAAAAATGATTCACTGAACTTTATTAAAATGAAAACTTTTGTTCTGTGAAAGTGTGTTAAGAGGATGAAAAGACAAAAAACAGAGTGAGATAAAGTGTTTGCAAACCATTCATCTGAGCTAACCTGGAATAAATCCCACTTGGTCATATTAATAATATATAATTCATTTTACATGCTGTTAGATTCAGTTTGGTTGTATTTTGTTGAGGATTTTTATGTCTATATTCATAAAAGTTATTGGTCTGTGATTTTCTTTTCTTGTAAAGTTTTTGTCCTGTTTTAACATCAAGGTAATATCCATCTCATAGAAAGAGTTGGGAAATTTCCCCTGATCTTCTAACTTTTGAAAGAGTTTATAAAGATTCAGTGTTAACTTATATTTAAATGTGTGGTAGAATTCACTAGTGAAGCCATCTGATATTTCTCTGTGGAAAGTTTTTGATTACTAATTCAATATAATTACTTGTTATAGGTTCATTTCAAGTTTCAGTTTTTTCTTGACTCAGTTTTGATAGGTTGTGTTTTGCTAGGAATATGTAAACTTTCTAATTATCTAATTTGCTGGCATTCAGTTGATCATACTCTTCACTTATATTCTTTTTTATTTTTCTAAAGTTAGTAGTAAAGTCCCATCTTTCATTCCTGATTTTAGTGATGAGTCATTTCTCTTATTTTATTCGTTAATCTAGTTAAAGTTTTGTCAATTTTGTTGGTCTTTTCGAGGAACCAACTTTCAATTTTATCTTTTTCCTCTATTCTTTTGCTATTCTCCACCTCATCAATTTCTATTTTAATCTTTATTATTTCCTTTTTATATCCTTGCATTGGGTTTAGTTTGGAATTTTTTACTGGCCTCTTAAGACAGAAAGTTATTGATTTACTTTTTTTCTTCTTTTTTAATGCAGGCATTTACAGTCATACATTTTGCTCCAAACACTACTGCATCTCATAAGTTTTGATAAGTTGTGTCATTTTCATTTATTTCAGTATATTTTCTAATTTCTTTTGTGATTTTTTTCTTTGACTCACTGTTTATTTAGGAATGTCTTTAATTATACTTATTTGTGGTTTTCCTAAATTTCCTTCTGTTGATTTCTAATTTTATATTAATACCACTGTTTTCAGAGACTACACTTTGTATTATTTCAAATTTTGTAAGTTTTTTGAGGCTTGTTTACACTGGAGAATATTTTACATTTTCTTGAGAAAAATTTCTATTCAGCTGTTTTTAGGTGGAGTGTTCTATAGATAGTTGTTAGGTCTTAGTTTTTAGTGTTTTTCAAGTCTTCTGTTTCCTTCTTGACCTTCTTTTTGGTTGTTCTATCCATTACTGAAGGTGGAATATTGAAATTTCCAACTATTAATAGTACTGTTGAACTGTCTATTTCTCCCTTTAATTCTGTCAGTTTTGCTAAATTTGTTGTGGGGGCTCTGTTGTTTGGTGCATATTATGCTTACAATATTTATATCTTCCTGGATATATTGACACTTTATCATTATAAAATGCTTACAATATTTATATCTTCCTGGATATATTGATACTTTATCATTATAAAATGCCTCTTTTTATATCTAGAACATTTTTAAATTTAAAGTCTGACGATAGCATAGCTATTCTAGCTTATTACAATAGGCTCAATCTGGATTAAAAAATGTCCCTCACATATAAACTGGGCAAATAAATTGTGATATAATCATATAACACATATAGCAATGACAAAAAAATACTACCTAGTAATGAGAATAAACTACTATTACATAGTATAGAATGAATAAATTTCATAAATACAATGTTGAGTGGAAGAAATCAATCATAAAAGATAACATACAGTGCATTTCTATTTATATAACATTTACAAACAGGCAAAAATAACCAATGGTGAGGCAAGTCACCTTTAAGAAAGAGAATGGTTTCTGAGAGGATGTATCACGGGGGCTTCTGGGATGTTAGCAGTGCTCTTTTTATTGACTCAGTTTGTGGTTGTTTGCTTTGTGCAAATTAATGAGTTTCTTATGATTGTAGAACTGAGATCCCTGTGTTTTTTTCTAGCTATTACCAGAGTTTTCTCTCAGCATCTAAAGGCCACCCTCAGACTCCAACCACATAGTCTTCTCACAAAACCACAGCTTCCTTATTCAAAGCCAACAAAAGAATCTCTTGTTATAAAGGGGTTTATGTAATGTAATTTAATCAACAGAGAATATCCCACCATAATCTCATATTCTTTCCATATTCAATACACATCGAGGGGGTATGAATCTTGGCGCCCTCTTACAATCTGCCTAGGAAGGAGCTTTACAATTATTTGTGCATTTTCTTCTATGTGTGCATACTTTTAAATTTTTATTTAAAATGTCAGTAACAAAGTGCTACCATAGGTGCTTGTACAGGTTCTTAGGGAAAATACATGACTAGCTAAGGCTCATGGAAGGTTTCTTAGAAGGTTGGATTACCCAAGGAGGAGACCTTTATATGCAAAGACCTGGAAGGCAAAGCAAGGTACCTTCAGTGAACTGAAAATACTTCAGTTTGGGTAAAGACTTTGGGGTGGGATTTGACACAGGAGAGACAAACAGCAAGGCTGATCACATTTCTCCTGTTTTAAACCTTCAATACCTTAGCATTGCACATGGAATATGATTTGACATCCTCATTAAGGCTTCTAAATTCTCTTCCACCTTTCCTTAGCGTAATTTTCATTAACCACAGTGAATTTGGAAAATCAGGCCACATTGGCATTCCCATCATTTCCTTTAAAAGGTCAAGTTCTCTTCTGCCTTAAGGACTTTGCACATGCTGTTACTTCCCTGTTAACCCTTCACATACTTGAATCTCAGCTTAGATGTTTCTTTCTAAGGAATTCCATCCACTGTGTTCCCTCTTATGGTCTGTTGTATTTTCCCTTATTTCTGTTTTCATAAATTTATTTAAAGATTATACATGAAAGAATAGTATCATTCTCCTCCAACAACCTAGAAAAGGAATGGGTTTGGGGTGGTTACTTGGCAAAAGATTTAATGTAGAGTGTGAATGTTTAATTTTTGTGTTTGTAGAGTTAAAAGGATGCATTTTTTCAAAAAATTTGGCTTTGACAAAAATATTTCTTTTTCTGCTCACAAATGTAGACTATGTTCCCTCCAAGTGAAAAATGTCATTGGGTAGAATGTTCTCAATCTTTCTCCATCTTCTTCTCACCTTAGTGTTTTCTGAAAGAACCCAACATTTAACTCCTTCCCTCCCAGCTGGTTTAAGGAGTAACTCTACCTTTGCTTTTGTTCCCAACCCTACCTGCCTCCTCCAGGTTCAATCCATCAATTATTAATTCTTTATATTCTAGCTCCTTTTTAATTGAATGACTTTCTTTAGTACACAAGAGTGCTCAACCTCTCCCAATCTAAAATAAAACATAGCAAAAAGCAGCTCCCTTCAACCTAGAATCCTTTCTAGAATCAACATGACTGTCATTTACCCTTCACAGCCAGATTTCTTCAAACAGTGGGCTGTATTCTTCTGTTTGCATTCTCTTCTAAACCCACTTAATCTGTCTTTATATGCAAGGCTTACAATGGTATTTTTCAGTATAATACAATCTTTTCAATTCTTACCTTAGCTGGACCTCTAATTTTTTCACATTATATGTTCATTCTTTCAGATTGTTATCTAACCCCACGCCTTATTCTGCTAATCACACATCAATAGAATCCAAGACATTATCTTGGCTTCAGCCCAACTCTGTTTGCTGTTCTAAACTTGCACATGTGTAGTTGTGTTTATACACATAGCGTACTAGAAATCACCTTCTGTTTATCAAATCACACCTAAAATTCAACAAATGTCACCACCTTTCCCTTCAAACCTGCTCTTCCTCTTACTAAACCACATTTAGAACATCACCTGTGTCCTAAGCAGGAAACCTGGGAGTCATCTGAGGCACCCTGCCCCACACTTTGTATTTCCAGCTTAGTTTTGTAGATTTTACCTCTGAATTATATCTTATCTCCGTCCTCTCCATGGGATCCTTAGTGACACCCTTTACATTAGGCTCTCATTATTTGTCTGCAAAACTTTTCAAATTTTCTAAACAGAACTCTTTTCCCCTTTAACACAGCTTACTAAGTCACCTCAGAGGGCTCTTGCTAAAATGAAAGCCTTATCTTGTCACTTCTCTGCTTAAAGTCTCTTCATAGAAACCAGTAAATTTTATGATAAAGTCAAACTCCTCAGGTCAGCACATAAAACCTTTCTTGATTGTGTTCCTGATATTTTTGTAAGTTCCTGAAAACTGTCATGATATTTTCATCTTTGACCTTTATATTTGCTGCTTCTTTTTTCCTGCACTTGTTCCAACTTTATGTATGTAGCTAACCCTGACTAGTCATTCAAGGCTTGGAAAACCATCACCTCTTCCAACCAGCTTTTATTGCCTCCCCAGATGGATTTGCATGCTCCTCTGTTCTCATAGTATTTCCATGGGTATAAAATATACAGTATTTTAATCGTTGCAATATGTGTCTAGATCCTCTGCTAGCCTAAAATCTTGAAAATGTTTAAATTCCTTTCATAAGGCACAGTGGCTAGCATATAGTAGTTGTTCCATACATATAAGTTGAATTAATTATAATTCATTTTATATCATCAATAATTATTATTTAGCAATTTGTACATTACATAATCATTCAATATATATTATATAAATATATGATATAAATGACATTTCATTTTCTGTACATGAATATAAAAATGAGTAATATCTTGGTCTTGTTAAAACTCAAGGAGAGGTCAGTGACTTAAAAGAGGGTGTAGAACCTAATACATGTTTATTTAAGGTCAGCTGTTGGAGAATGTATGAGTGAAAATGAGGTAGATCTCCTTAAAGAGGACCAAATCTAACTCCTGAGGCTTCTAGAGAGGAGACATCCTTCTAGAGTACAGAAGAGAATGTTTATAAAGGCAGAGGAAGTAGGCTTTGACTTCTGGCTTCTAGAGTAGAGTTTGGATATATGGAGGTGGAAGGAAACATTATCTGAATCAGAATGAATAAGCTGAGTGTAGGCAAACAGATAGGAAAGCAGAAATCCCACAGTACAGCTAGTGGAATGCTTGGCCAAAGAGAAGGGAGAGTAAGAAAGAGTGAATGGTAAAGCTCAACCACATGGATGAAGAAAATGTGGTTTGTGCATACACACACACACACACACACACACACACACACATACTGTAATATTCAGCCACAAAAAGAAGAAAATCCTGTCATTTGTGACAACATGGATAAACCTTTCATTATGCTACGTGAAATAAGCCAGACACAAAGACAAGGACTGTAAGACCTCACACTTCCATGTGGAACCGAAAAAAATCAAACCCTTCGAAGCAGAGAGTAGAAAAGTGGTTACCAGGGGCAGGGGGTGGAGGAAACGGGAGATGTTGGTCAAAGAGACAAACTTTCAGTTATAAGATGAACAAGTTCAGAAATCCAATGTATAGCATGAATCGTGATGAATGTGCTAATTGATTTGACTATGATAATCGTTACACAATATATATGTATATCAAATCATCACACTGCACACCTTGAATATATACAATCTTTATCTGTCAATTAAATATTTAAAAAAGAGTTAAGTTTAGACCACAGTATGGGGAAAAAATAAAGCCAGGACTTTAAAAATAAGAAAGGCGTATATTCTGACATTTTTTGAGGTTGATTAAAAATAAAAATTTTCAGAGATTTACTAAAGTTCATTTTGCAGCAGCACTACAGCAATAATAGGGATTTAAAGAATCTTTACATGCCCTGGAGATTTATTTCTTGAATAAATAGTTATGGGGTATTTTATATTTATTTCCCAAATCACTGAACTTCACTCCAATCTGAAACAGGAGCAAGAATGTCAAACATACTAGAAACAGACTCTTCAAGCAACTTAAAAGGACACCTGTGTGATTTATCATATTTTTCATGATTTTGATGTAATTGACATTTATTACATGTACTAATATGTAGTATATGTAAATTCATATATAAAGAAAATAATATTTTTAAATGTACTTGCAATTCTTCTTGTGTCTTATTTTAAAAAATCTATTCATTATTTTTATGATTAATACATTCATCCATTATTTGTTAAATGTCACTATTTGCCAGACCTTATGCTGGGCACAGAGTATAAAAAAATGACCAAAACGTGGTGTTATCATCAAGAAAATCAATAATTAAATAGTACATGGCAGTAAGAGCACCACACACAGCGTGTGCCTGTCAGAGGGAGGGAAAGAACCAGGAAAGCATTCTCAAGAGGATAATGTTTGCACTGAGACTCAAAGGATGACTAGGATTATAGAAATCTGATTGGGGGAAGGCATCGTAGAAAGGGAATGGCATGAACATAAGTCCAGAGCAGGAGACAGAAAAGTGTACAAAGAGAGCTACACACAACTCAGTAATGCGGGAATATACACTGTAAAGCTGAGTGGCAATGGTTCAAATTAAGGTTGAGAGTCGAGTAGGGGCCAGATTATAGAGGGACTTTGGATTTTGGAAAATCATTGAAGGGCTTTAAATAGCTATGAGGAGGGACCTTTTAAAAAAAGTTAAGGCTAGACACAGGAAGACAAAATAGGAAGCTATTGGGGTGAATTCAGATGAAAAATGATAACTAAGACAATGATAATAGTGATAGCTTAAGAGAGACAGTAGATTCGAAACTTGTTTAGGATGTCTATTATAAGGACTTGAAATTACTGAGGTTTATGTTTGAGTGGAAGGAGGGTCTTTAAGAAGACTAAGAGCAATGCATACAGTGGTCAAGGCAGAATCAGAAGAGAATAGCTCTTCTGGAACCAACAAGATGTCAGTATAACGATAAACAGCACCTTAACCCACACATACCAGCATCGAATACTACAGAAAGGCCTTATGAGATAATGATTGAAATGTCATTGATGCTTAATCAAAAATACTTTCTTGAAAAATTGTTCTATTTACCAAAAGCACCAAGGCATTAATAGAACGTGTTGATTTTTGAATGAAACTTATAGTAGAAGGCTCAGATATCATACTGGTTATTTGAATTCTTATATCTCTTTTATTCAGCCTCCTGAGAAAGCAGGTGGTGCATTAATATATTTCTTTTCAATTTTTCTGGTATTTTTCCTCATAAAAACTCTGAAATCATATTTGGAAACACTTCTGTCATTGAGAAAAACTTCATCCAACTAGCCTTAGTTCCATGTTTATTCATTAGTGTGCAATCACACAATTGAAAATATTTTGTTAGTTTCCTCCCACGGGTGACTGATAAGTACACCTTTAATAAACGTATTGTTTTCCTGCATCCTTGACAATGGAGAATTCTGAACTTACCCTCAATAGTCCATCCCAGGGTTGTAGATATTCTTCCTCACTCTCAGAAGTTTATTAAAACATTTAAACTCTCTTAAATAAATCAGATTTTCAACTTTCTTGCTCCTTTATGGAACCACATTAGGAACCAAAGAGTAAAGCTATATTTTAAGTCAGTTTAATAGTATTTATATTGGATTTATAAATATTCAACAGGAAAACTAGGCTAGCTTATTCATGAAATCATGAGTGACCATTAGTAGAAATTATAAGGTTTACTCATTTTTTAAAGATGCAGAACAATTATTTGAAGTAGAATAAGGAAGGGAACAGGAGGCAGAAGCATTATTGCCATAATAGAAATTGTTTCTATTAGAATGTAATGTTTAAATATAGGGATCTATGCTATGTGTGTGATCATTTGAATTTCTCTGTTCCCTGGGGAGCTAGTGGGACTTTAATTGTTGCAAACTATGCAAAAATTAGAGTTGAACAGAAAAACACAGCTAGCTGTTTTCTCAAGAAAAGCATGA
Source organism: Lemur catta (assembly GCF_020740605.2). Classification (NCBI taxonomy): domain Eukaryota; kingdom Metazoa; phylum Chordata; class Mammalia; order Primates; family Lemuridae; genus Lemur; species Lemur catta. The sequence continues at coordinate 24,000,195 of NC_059143.1, forward strand.
TCATTTTATATACCTACAAGTAGCAAAGCAAAAATAGGGCATATTTCCAGGGCAAACAATTATAGACATTTTATTTCTAAAAGTTTTATTTTTATGACAAGCTCTAAAATGCTGGAAACAACATGGTTAAATTAGCTTGCCTGTGTAGAATCAGAGAGGAGTTGGGATAAATTGGAAAGCTATGAATAAGATACCTAGTCATATCTCAAAAGGATATAAATGTATCAGGGAAGCCTAAAGTTGGACTACAAAGCGGAGGTTATGTCATAAAAGTTTAAGATGTGATCATATATCTTTAATTTCTCATACTTTAAATATTGGTCTTTATTTTGTTCATTGATTTTTCCATGTTTCATATTGATAGGTCAATAAATTAGATATACTTGTATTTTTTTAAAAAAGCATGTTCAGACTTATGCTTCTGACTCATTGCCTGCCAAGGAATTCCAAGAGACCTTGCAATAGAACAGCTAAAACCTAGAATGGTATTTTCTTTGGCACATTCTCATCTCATGGGAGGTTTTGAGGCCTTGAAGAATCTTTCCTACTATCTTGAAAAAAAAATTAGAACAGTGAAACACTGGGGTTTTCCCAAAGCCTGAGTCATGGGCAGTGAGGAAGGGTGAGGTTGTCTAAGAGGAGATGCTGGTAGTATCATTGATATCAGGAAACAGAATCTTAAAGACAAATTAAAAGTGGAGGAGGGAACACTGGGACTTCCATGCACCTCTGACTAAGGAAAGAAACTGCACATCCCTTTTGGGGGAAGACTTTAATCCTCAACATATGCCAAAGGACTCCACCAATTAAGTGTAAGCAATGATCTCACAATCAAGGATTACCAAAAACACAAGACGGCAAGTCAGCCAAAACAACAAACAACATATTTAGATGGCCCAAAACTCATATTTTTAAATTGTAAGATATAAAATGCAGAAAAGATGCGTATAAAGTATTTTTAAAAATTAAGTTCACAATCACAAAGATGACTGCTCAAGAAAAGAATACTGAGAATGAGCAAAGAGACATAAAAATAAAACAAATGGAACTTCTAGGAATATACCATATAATTCTTCAAATAAAAACATAATCACAAAGTGTTAAAAAATAGAAAAAAAATTATCAGCAAAACACTTAATGGGCTAAGAAGAGATAAGGAGAAATAGAAAAGATGAACGAGTAAGGCCAAAACATTTCTAACTGGAGTAATAGAATGAGAATGGAAGTAAGAGACAATGAGAGATTGTCTACAATGGAGTTAGGAGACAGAGAGATTAAAAACCCCAATTTATATGAAAGTAGGAAATTATATTTCCCAATACCAGGAAGGTCAGCTCTGGAGCACACACTGGAGTGAAGCACTGGTCAGTGACTATATGGAAGACTACATCAGGCTGCTACTGGCGGTCTAACAAATTCATATTAATGAAAAATCCTATATAATATATAGTGTATCATACATTAGGAACAAAATATAATGACACGTTAAAAAATTTATTATGATCAAGTGAAGTCTATTTCAGGATTTTAAAGAATATTAAAAATTAGTAAGCCATTAATAATATCCAATGGAATAATAGATCTAAGGAGAAAATAACATGAGCCTTTCTATAAGTGCTGGAAAATCATGCAACAATACACATTACTAATGAAAACATCTAATAAAAAAGAATTGTTACTTAAATTGATAAGTTCATTCCTCATCCCCAAATTCAGAGTTTCACTTGAGAGAATACTAGACACACTCTCAGTAAAGTCAAGATAAGGAATTCAACATGATCAGATTTGAGAAAATAATTGGAAAGGTAAAATTTGTCAAAGAAGAAGTTAAACATTCTTGTAAATTATATAAGACTATGCATAGAAAACCTGAGAAACTCAATGAAAAAAAAAAGGCTATCATATCAGAGAATTCAGTAAGCATTAAGATACAAGTTTAACACCCCCCCATAGATTTCACAGTCAAACATTACAAAGTTAGGATCCATAATGGAAAAGAAGACACACATTATAAGAACAAAAAGAAATAAAAAATTCCGAAGTATAACTCTTTGAAGACATGTATAAAACTTCTATGACAAAAACTTTAAAACACCCCAAAAGATAAAAGTAATGGTAAAATGGAAAGACCTTTTACATTCTTTAATAGGATGACTCATTATAAATGTTTTCATTTTCGCTAATAAAAATGTAAATTTAATGTAATCCAAATACAAACATCAATCAGTATATTTCTGATGTGACTCAAATAGATTCCATAACTAAAATGGAAAAAAATAGCAAGTAATAACATCCAGAAATTTCCTAAATAAAAGAAAGGAATAAAAAGAAAAGCTGGAACAATCAGAGTTTTAGTAATATCATAAGCCTAAATAGTTAATATTATGTGTTATTGGTACTAGAATAAAAAGATAAAAGGAACAAATTAGAAATTTCAGAAACAGATCCACATTAACATAGAAATTAAAGATGACATTTCAAATTTCAAGGAAAAAATTAACTTTTCAACAAATGGTGTTCAGGCAAATTGATAATTTGCCTAAAACATCATTTTGTAAAATATATATATAATCTATAAATCACATTTTGTGCTAGGATAAACTCTATAAGTTAATCACATAATTAAAAATGAGAAATAAAACTGTACAAATACTAAAAGAAAACATGAATTCATTTATAATCTAGAAGTGAGAAAAATATTTCTAACCGCAAATTAAAATTTAGAAATAATAAAAGGAAAGATAGGTACTTTTGAGTATACAAAGATAGTAAACAAAGCAATATATGTTACTGACAGTAAAATTTAGCATAAACAGATTGAAAAGCTAAATAAAATCTGGGAGAAATTGCTTGCAACAAATACCACTAAAAAAATGGACAGTCACTTATAAAGAGGCTTTAAAATTGAGACAAAAAAATTGGCAAAGTGTGGACAGCTCAAAAAGTGGTTTTTAAACATGTAAAATATTGCTTAAACTTATGAAAATAATTCTTAAACATGAGAAAGTAATTAACTATTCATAATAAAAGAAATAAATATAAAAGCTGCACTTAGCATTTCTTTCAGTATTTATACAATAGTCTGTTAACAAGACTGCAGAAAGCATACTTGAACAAATTGCTGGTTATGTAAAATGGCATTACCCCTATGGAGAGAAATTTAGCTATGCCCAGCAATCTTCCAAACGCAGTTTTAGGATTCTATATTGAAGATAATTCCTCAGTTAATACAAAACAAGTTAATGATTGTGGTATCATGGAAAGAATGGACACATCTAAATGTCCACCATTCAGCACTAGTTAAATAAACTATCATTTTAACAATGAAAATAGTTACTATGCAGTTACATGAAGAGTTTACTAGGACATACTTTTAACCAAAATAAGCAAGGATATAGAGACCAATGCTTGTGGTATGCTATTTCTTACAAAGAAAGAAGAGGAAATAAAAAATTATTTTACAAAATAAACAAATCCTGGAAAATAAATCAGAAATGGGTAAAATTATTACTAGTTGGGAAAAGGACAAAAAAGGGTATAAAAAGAAGTGTGGCTTCTCTGAGTATACCTTTTGTTGTATTTAAAAATAAATATTCATATATTTTTTACTTAAAAAATTAAGAAAGAAATGACCAGAAGTAAACCCTAAATTAAAACTAAACTGAAATATGGATTTAAATGCATATCAAATTGGCAACATAAACCACATAGAGAAAATAACTAATTCCAGAGACATTTGTAGAGTTACAGTCTGTTTGTACATTTGACTGTATTCCAACACTAGTGGGAAATACTCCAAGATTTAAAAATAAAACTATAAATCAACCATAAAGTTTAGTCAATAGTTTTATCTGTAGTAGTAATATTGTTTTCAACAATTTGATGAATATTACAGGATAAAGCAAATAAATAATTATATTAATATGGTTGGAAACCAAAATTTGCACTACGAGAGGAAAAGAGAAAAACAGAGTATCAAAGAAGTTAAATAAAATCCTGTAATGTTAAATGTTAACTGCAAATACAACACAGACCTATGAGTTTAATTTTAAAAATATATCTATTAATATTTTCCTAGATACATCTGATGAAAGGTTCTAAAAGCAATAACATCCCGCTAGTAATAAGCTACTAGCACCCAGTTCTTAATAGCTAAATACCATTTCTACATAAAAAGACCAAGAATATCTTAGAGAAATACATGGTTGGAGGTTTGAGGATGAAAAGTCTAAAGTCAGACTAAACATCCTATTATGCCATACAGGTTGTGCTAACAAAACAAGAGGCATATCAAAAGGACACAGGAGCAGGCTTTAAAAAGCTCCTACCACTAGATATATTTGGAAAAATTTAAGTGTCAAAAAGAACAATAACTCTTTGAGATCTATAAATCCACAGTGACATTTTTAAAAAAGAAAAATATCCTAAAATTTTCCACCAAATACTTAATCTGAAAATTAGTAAAGAAAAAACAAATAAGCCTTTACCTTTCCTTTTAAAAAGAAATTATAGGTCATGCCCATTTGATGAAGAAAAATGTTTTGTTTTTTTCTTTTATAGAAAAATGCTAGCTAACAAATATAAAAGGAATATTAGAATTAGAAAATCACTATTTCGATACTCAATGAAATGATTCAGGACTGGAGCATCAGTGATGCCAAAGCAATTAAGTGAAAGGACAACAGGGCACAGGCTACTCATATGACACCAACCACCACCCAACAAAGTGTGTGCTAATTGCTGATGGGATGGTATGCCTTAATAATGGAGAAAACTGTCAGCTGTCACCTTAAAGAAACAATCAAATTTGGCATCATTAATAGCTCTTAATGCATTACCTGTAAGGAATTTCTGCCAAAAATATTTAATCTGACTGTATTAAAACTTTTAGATATATATTTGAAGATTACAGGGGATACAGGAGATAGAGGACCAAGTCAAACCACAAGAAAACAACTAGATAAATTCAGAAGGCAGATGCTGTATGATAACTGGCTTGATCTTTTAAGTCAGTGCACATATATGTAAAATATGGGTGGGGCAGTTCTGCATTAGAGACTAGAGACAAAAATGTAATATATGCATCTTGATTATATGTTAGTTATAAAAAACAGCTGTAGAATATTTTGGGGACATTTGGAAATCTGTGAGTACGGACTGGGTGTTAGGAAATTGGTTTTAATTTTCCTTGGTGTGTTAACAATGTTATGGTTACTTAGGTGAATTTCATTATTTTTAGAAGATGCACTCTGAAAAATAATATCTGCAACTCTTACTTTCAAATGGTTCAGCAAAAATTAGCTTAAGAAAAATATTACTAATTTTTGAATCAAGGTGGAGGCTGTATGCTCATTGTGTTTTCTATACATTTGAGTGTTTAGAAAATGAGAATATAATGACAGAGAATTTGCCATAATTAGTGAAAAACATGATTTACAGATTCAAGAAACAGTGAGCAACAATGGTCAGAAAAGGAATAGCTTATATAGGACAAATCAGCACTGGGTTTCAGTAGTCAAAAAATACATGTATATTTTATAAAGAAGGATATAAAAATGAAAAAAAAAGACAAAATACCTAAAGTACTAGCACATATTGCCTAGTTTCTGAAACATAAAAAATCCTTTTGAAGAAAATAATGAATATTGCAATGCTAAATAAGACTACAATGAAGTTATAAATATCTGTATGGATTTTAATCTTATTTTTAAACATGGTATACAACAAATAGCACTAAAAGTCATATATAAAGGGAAGATAGAGTAATAAATAGATTTCTTCTATTTCACTAAACTCTGTTCTCTAAAAAATGACAAATATCTAAGTAACTGTTATTATATTGACATTATACAGAGTCTAAAATTCTACCAAGAATTACTATAGAATGTTTATCCTGATGAACAGGTGGCAGCTTAATGTGATGGTGAAAGGCAAGAAGTCTGGAACCAGAGTGCCTCAGTTGGGATTTTTGACAACCCATTTATTTATTCCATGCTTTTGAAAAAGGTACCTATATCACTGTGATTAAACGAATCAATCCTTATAAAGTGGTTAAAATGGTGTGTGGCACATTTTAAGTCCTATTTTAGCATTTGTAAAATTAAACTTCATGTAGTTAAGTCTCCTGGTTTGCATGCTAATTGGCTATTTTATATCTTGAAAACAAAATAATTTCATATAAATAAAATTGCCAGAGTATAACTCAAAAGTCATCATATGCTCCAGGACACTGTCATTCTACTCCCAGAAAAGTGTTTCAAGTACCTCTGGAATCAGATTAAAAAAGAAATTATAGCATAATGCCAATGCTAAGATTTTCCAGCAATTATGTATATATGATATTTAAAAGGCAAATTATATACTCTAGTTACATTCAGCACATTTTATTCTCTCCCCAAATTTCTCATCATTATTTCAGTTTTATTCAACATTGAACCTCAAAATCATATGGTACTAGACAATATGCTAGAGGAAGGCAAAACAAAATTATATTTATAGATGTTTAGAGTAATAGTTGAGTTTAGAATTTGGACTCAGTATTTTCTAGACTGGTCTGCTTTTAACTATATATATTTCTTGGGAAAATAAATTACTTAATCTCTGTAAGTCTAAATTTCTTTTTCTGTAAAATGGCAATAATACCTTATCGCATAGTGTCCCTATAAAGACTAAATCATGTAGTTATAGAATTTAAATAATATTTATATAGTGCCTGAGGCTTGAAGTACTTAATAAATGATTTACTATGTTAATGTCATAGTAAATGATCAATAAACAATAACTTAAGCTCTGGAGACAGATTTTATTTTGTGTAGCTGAGTTTTCTCTGATATTGAACATAGTGCTGAGCATGTAGTAGGTGCTTAATAGAGATTTGTTAACTAACAATTTAGAGTTACTGAATATCTACTTTACCAGGTCCTATGCATAGTGCTTGGGGGAACAAATGATACACTCATTTTTGTTTCTTACCATGAGAAACTTACAGTCTAATGCTCATGAAAATCTGTGCTAAAAGTTTAATCTGAATTGCTTTGGCCTTCATCTGTATGAATTCTGATCTTGATAAGGCAATTCTAGCCTATTTACATAAAATTTAAATATTAGAGTCTTCTCATTTCCTCTAATAAAAATACATGCATGACTTTAACTTACAGAGCAAAATCATCACAGGTGTAGCCTAGGAGTTACCAGGATTCCAAATAAAAGTCTTACAATATTTAATTGGATGGTAGATGATGTTAGCTTTTACAAACATGAAATAAATGTGTATACATTAAAACAAAACTGAATCCGGAGCAATTATACTTGATTTTTAGCTGAGTGTCAAAGAAGTGAGTGGCCTGTTTTTTATAATTTAATATCTTATACTTGCATCTAGCTCTAAAAATCTTAAGGTTTCTTCTCCCACACTTAGAAATCTTTGATAACTTGGCCAGGGACACACAATTAGTATTTGGTATAGTTATGATTTTAACATGAATCTAATAACCCACCCGCTTTTTAAACCATTTTTAAACTTCTGGTTTGGTAGCCCAAACTCATTTTTGATGGCCTGGACAAAGACAACTTCTCATATCTTATTTTTTAATATAAAACAAAATAGCATGTACTTATTAAAAAGGAAAACCTTTCAAGACAAAGCTAGCTATAAGCAAAAAAGGGTATGTAATTTCAGAACCTAAATTACACTACTTAACATTTAAAATATTTTAGAAGAAAAAATTAAGCAAGTACTATCAATTTTATGATAATGCCAATAACCCATAAGTCAATGTAAAATGAAGCAATCTACATTTGCTAGGGAGCAGCTATTTCATATACTTATTCAAAGATAATTTAAACCTTTATTACTAAAGACTATAAGTATAGAAGGATGGAAAGACCTTATACAACTTATATTTATATGACTGACTCTCACAAAGTAAATGATTCTTCACTTTAACTCAGCTTTGACATTTATTATGAATTATAAAAGGATTGTATTATAAATTGAGCTGTGCTATCTTTTGTACGTAGATATTTTTTGACAGTTTCAACAAATACACATAATTATTTTGTAAGTGTTACATAATAGTACATACAACTGTCTTCTGTGTTTATGCTACTTTAAAAAAATCAACTGAAAAAGCAAAGATGTCACAACTTATCCTATTCTCGTTGCTTCAGTCAGCTAAGTAATCAGAGCAGAATTGGGAGAAAAAAATACAAACAACACAATAAAGAAAAAGTGAATTCAAACCTCAGGCTTATAATGTCCCAGGGCAGATATTAATTGTTGTGGTTTCTCTAAGTTCATTCCTTCCCTTCCATAACTTCTGTGTCTCATAGTTTTAGCTAATATGGTATAAAGTGGTAGCCTATATTTGGGGGTTTTCATTTTTGTGATATATGTGCATTTCACTGGCTATATTTGTTAAGTATGAAATGATCAGCTTCCCAATTGATGCCTCTAATTTTATATATTTTAAGGCATAAAATATTCTTTATGGATGAAATTTTGTCTGCTTAATCCATCTGCCAGCAAGTTCTTTTTTTCTGGCCAAATATTGCTTAGGGCCTTTAAGTGTTTCTTCATCTGTGAAATGAAAAGAGGTACTTTCAACCTAAAATGCCCTGATCTTCATGTCCCCTTCTAAGTTCAAAAATCTTTCTACAGAGTTACACACTAAGCAGCAAAGAACATGGGAAGCTGAATGAACTCTTAGCTCTCTTTAATTCTCTATAGTGAAGGCCTAATGATGAGCAGGGTTTTGCCATTTTTCAGTCTTTATAGTTTTTTAAGGGTGCTCTAAGTCAAGTGATCTGTCTTCAAGAAAAGCACTTGTTTACTAAGAATTTGCTTTTTATATAAAAGTAACTTTTACCCTTCTAAACGTACAAGATAGCTTTGAGAGTCAAAGTTTATAAGATGGGTAGATTACATGTGTTAGCAGTTGAATTCTGTTCCTCTAAAAAGATATGTTGAAGTCCTAACCCCCAGTATCTCAGAATATGGAACCTTATTTGGAAATAGGTTCTTTACCAAAGTAATTGAGTTAAAACCAGTGAAGAGACACAGAGAGAAATAAGGGGGCCAATTATGAGCCAAGGAATGCCTGAAACTTCCAAAAGGTAGGAGAGAGGCCCAAGACAGATCCTTCCCTAGCGCTTTCAGAGGGAGCATGGCCCGGCTGACATCTTAATTTTGTACTTCTAGTCTACAGAACTGTAAGACTATAAATTTCTAACTTTCTAAGCTACCCAGTTTGTGGTACATTGTTACAGTAGCCCTGTAACAATGGGCTTATAATGTAATACAATATGCTTCATTCTTAGTTTTCCAGTAACAACTTGTGATGACTATATTGTATTATGGTAGAATATCCTAGAAGTTTCTAGAAGCAGCTCTAGCATTAGAATAATTTTTTTGCACAATGAAATAGGTCATGTTTGAATTTTTTTCTACATACTCACAAAATGAACTGTGATATAAAATGTTTATAATCCAAATGCCAATTTTACAACTTATTTGATTCATAATTATGTTTTATATTTACAGGTGGTTTTAGGAAAAAATGACTACTGGAGGCTTTAAAGAAAATCATTGTATAAAAAATCTCCAAGAATGTTTGTTTTGTATTCTGTTTGTGTGAATTATGACTTTTATCTATTTATAACTTAGGGGAAACCATTAAATAAAAATTTAAAGGTAGCTTCATTTTTGTCAAGGGAGAAGAACAGGGAAATAGATAGTGAAAAAGAATGAGACCTAAATATAACATATTACAATTTCAGAGATGTTCTTTCAATCCTCTATGTGGTCTTGAGTAAAATTCTCTTTAACTCTAGAGGCATTTTCAAAAGTATTGTAAAAATTCCTAAACCTTGCTTAAGAAATGATTCCTACCCCATCCCTACCCCACCACAGAATGACATCCAGATAATTGTCACTATAATGTAATATTTAGAAATAAAATATTTAATAAAAAATATTAATGACATTGGAATGACACTGGGTTTTAATAAACTGATAAGAAAATGATTAAATATGTTTTACCACAAACTTAAAAGTAATTTACTGTAAAACTGATACCTGAAAAAGCAGAGGAATAATTAAATGCAAAGTTTACCATAGAATACATCACTTACTTCAAAGGTAATATTAATTTCTTTCATAGCCTCATAATAAGATTTTTCAAAACACTAACATTTAGTATGTTTTAAATTTATATTTATATAAATTAAAATCAGACAAAGTTATGAAAATATTGAGAAAACATTGAAAAAATATTGAGAAAATTATAAAGATGTAAATAACTCATCAATAATACCCTACCACTAAATGATAAATTTTATTTAAAATTTGCATTTCCAATCAAATGTACACACCAAACACATGTAATCACATATGTATTTGATTTAAAACTTGTGTATAATTATATACCCACATATATTTAACCAAATTACTATTATATTTTTGTAATATAAAAATAAGTTTTTATATTATACCCTATTGTGGTTATACCCTGTCATGTATAAACTTTTGTCACTTTACAGTATATCCAGCTAATTTCTATGACATTTGTTAACTAAGCACTTATAATTTAAAAGTTAATTTTATATTTGAATTTATAGTTGCAGTATGTTTTATTTAACTGTCTCCCAATTGTTTGGCATTTATTCGTGAAGACTCTGGAAGTTTCAGAGTATTTAACAAGAGTGAGTGCTTGATAAATACTCTTGAGAGACAGGCTTACTATATTTACCTTGAACAGAGATTCATCATACTTTTTACTAAACGACAGTAATAGAAGAATCAGAGAACTCCTAATTCTATTCATTCTCAACAGAATTTTTTTCCTGGAGTATATTTAAAACTATTATATGAATAAAACAAAGATCACATTATGTATTTGTTTAATTCATACTTCATACCAAATAGCTTTTAATGGAACCAAACCTCTATGGGAATGTAACTATTTTATTCATCATACTTTTTCAGAAAAATATAGATGGGTTCATTATCTCATAAGTTGTTATATTTTCCAAGGTGTGTTTAATTTTGGAGGTCAATGGCAAAATGATACTGAACATTAAATTTACAGTAGAAATTCTTAAGTTTGAAATAGCTTACAAATATTCTTTCATTAGTTCTGAGTCGTCTTGAAAGATAAATAGCAGACATGATTATTTTAATATAACAGATAGTGAAATTATTAATTTAAGATTCTAAGGAGCAACTTGAGGCATCCAATGGCCTGGACATATGGAAGAATGAATAAGAACTTTAGATAATATAAAGGAAATAAGTAGAAGAGCAGGCAACGAAAACAAGCAAGCAAATAAACAAACAAACCCAAACATTATGCAATGCAGAGTTAACTTGGAAGCCTAAATAAGTCAATATGCTTTGTTTCGGAAAAATTTTTATGCTATCTACTTAACAGTCTTGTGGACTGAGGAGCTACTGTGTCTTCTGAAATAACCTATCTTATTGCTAGAGAGTAATGAGGCATTTGGAGAATATGTTCATTGATGTATGAATTCACCAGAATGGTCATCAAAAAAGACCTGGAATTTCTTTTTCTCTATGCGGACCTAGCTTATGGCTCACTTGTAAGATATGAATAAGCTTTCTAAAAGCTCCATCTATTTCAGTGCTTAGACTTCAGTAGTTTGGCTTTTACTGATTACTAATGCTTTTTCCACTTCACATTTATTATTTGAAACAAAGTTATAGTCAGTTACAATATAGATAAATATTAACACTGGATTAAAAAGCATCTCAAGAAAGAAATGAAGAAATGAAAAAAGGCATGCAGGATGGCAAGTACCCTGATGAGGGTGGAAACCCTTCCAACTTAATGAGATCATAACAATAAGTACTTCAAAGGCTCCTTCTTGTAGAGACAGAAAAAATAAAGCTGCTTGCGAAAGTAGTCTTCTCACTTTTCTATAAATCCAAGTGGACCTGAATTTATGTGACACTCACTCTTCAAATAAATGTTTGCTAGAGACATGAAGATTCAGAAAATGCTTCAACAGCAATAACTGGGATGGACGCTGTGTTGTAATAATTTGGATACACTTGACTAATGCAGTTATTTGCAATGAGATTGGCTCAGTGCCCAAAGCAGTGAGCAAACAAATATAGCTCGACAATTGTTTCAAGCCTTCCGAGACAGCCAGAAAGATTTTTTGTTCAGTCCAGGCAGGCCAGTGGTCACTGCTGAGGACTCTGGTCATCAAAGCCTCCTAAGATAGAGTTTTTAAAATAGTCTTTGTTAAATTCACCAATGTGTTTTACGTAAAAATGCTGGTGAGGCACGAGCGTTTTTAATCAAATTAGTATGCAACATAAGGCAGCTGTGTATTCAAATGGGTTTTTTAGCAATTTGGTTGTTTTCCTTATAATAACAGGAAAGAACATTTTGATTTTGAAGGTGACAGAGGCAATATTACCAGAATTAAACAATCTGAATTAGCTTTTTCATGAAATGTAATATGTTTTATGCTTTTAGATGGGATGCTCCGGTGCTTTCAGATGAGCCTTCCACTGTCACGGTCAATGACCAGGAACAGAATAAGCTCTGGAGGTAGGATTATCCTCAAATTTAATTTTTTTTAGAAGAAGCTAATGGCAAATGTTTCTAGCAAACTTTAGGTTCATCTATGTTATAACTAGAGAACCAAGACAGGATATTAAAAGAACAGATAAGTATAAAATTAGTAAACAAAGTTTGACATTTTGCTTATTCTACGAATTTAATGCTGAAAATGAATATAATCCCTAAAATCATAAACAGCATGCATGTCAGACAAAAGCTGCAAAATTTCATTTCTTTGTCAACTTAGGTAAATTCAGAACTCTAGTACATAAGAGGGTAAAACACGATTAAAATTTTAACTTTAAATTATATGATAACAGTTCTTACTACAGAGAGTTTTCAACAAGGCTGATTAAACATGCAAAAAGAGGCTCTTTTTGCAATTTCTACACTTTGTATGGATTGGTATTCAAAAGAGCAGCATTTAGAGTCCAACCATATAACTATAAAGAAGGAAAATTCTTGTTCATATTGATCAAGAGGAAACAAAAGCCCAGAGAAAGAGAAAAACATATGTAGTGTTTAAGTAATATTGGAATTCTTGAAATGCATAGCTCTTATAAAATCATTTATTACTATCCAAAGTTAGCCTGTGTGGTTTTGAAAATGACAAGGAAATTTCTGTGGTAGTCCCTATAAGCTCTTTGTTTCATTGATCTTTTAGGAAGCAGGATTTTTTGACTTTGTAGCAACTAGAACTACTTGTTATTATCACATGTTTTGGTAGGGAGAGGTACTGCTGATAAGATAATTTTGAAATTTCTGGTAATGGCAAGTAATTTCCTTTCTTCATCTTCAGGAAAAGGCTGTCTAAAAGTCCTTGCCTAGAAGATGCATACATAAGAACTTTTCACCCTAAGGCTGGACAAATAGTGATTAATATCAAAGATTGCAACATAGCCTAGGAATCATGTGATCTAGCTTCAAAAGGAATAATGTCTGCCTAATAGAATAATAAGTGCATGCACTGGGGACCACATAGATGCTCTACAAATATTAGCAAGAGCAATGTGACTAAAGCAGGCTGCTAGTGTTCTGGATGAAAGGATTTTAAAGCCATCTGGTGTCTGGACATCAGCCTGAAAATCACAGGCTTCGATCCATAAGATAATCCATTTACACAGTCTACATACTGAGATGGCTTTCTCCACGGATTTGTTCCATTGTCCCAAATCAGTCCCTGTAACCTGTGGAAAGGTCTAATGTCACCTAGACAATAGTTAAGAACCACTTATTATTTCATTTAAGGGACACATTTATTACAGTGATTCAAACAGTCCAGGGCTCCATACTTGTCCAAGATACAGACTGAAATGGTGGACTAACATAGGTAGTACTTTGTGATGGAACCTGTATTTTCTTTAAGAAAAAAATGAAAACAAATCAAGCATATGCTTGGTTGTATACCTTGTAAGAAGGGTAAATAACTCCAAAATGAGAGTTTCCAGGGGAAAATGTAACATCCAAGGGGAGTTTTGAAGTTCAATCAACATTTACCAATAATATACATCAGTAGAAATAAAAAAATAAGTTATGGGGGTTTCTGCCTTCAGAGACTGAAGAGTCAAAAAGAGAAAAAACATACACAAATGAAACAACCTAAGTGTATGATCAAAGCAGTGCTGAAAATAGAAAAATAATGCTCAATTTTTCAAAAAAGTATTTGTATCTCAAATTAAATAATTATTTAAAATATAATTTAATTTAAAAATTTGGATAATGTTTTATGACAACTTTTTGTTTTGAAATTGTATTTGTTTCTTTAGAAAAATATTTTGTCTACTGGTATATAAAATAATAAATATATAAACCCTTTAAAATGTAATGGTTGAAAATGATTTCAGGTTAAAATTTTACTATGGAATTCATGTTCTAAAATTTAAAATGTCATATTAGAATGTCTCCTTTAGAACTAGATCCATTCATAGCAAGGCACCTGATGTTTTTGCTAGCCATTTATGTGTAGTTAATTCACATTCTATATCACAGTAAAAATATATCCCTTTCTGTAATCATTACCTATTTTAGCCTTTCCCACTGGGATGAGTCATCTTGAACTGAATCCACTTTGCACTGAATATTCTCGTGAGCTGTATTTTGAAACCAAATAAATATGACAACCATTGCATATTTTTCATATGTAAAAAAATCTCATTAATCTTTCACTTCCTATTTTTTAAAATTTTTAAATTTTTCATTATTATGGGTACATAACACACATATATCTTTATAGGATACATGTGATGTTTTGATACAGGCATACATGTGAATTAATCAAATCAGGGTAATTGGGGTATCCATCACCTCAAGCATTTATCAGTCCTTTATTTTAGGAACATTACAATTCCACTCTTTTAGCTATTTTAAAATATACCCTAACTTATTATTGATTATAGTCACTTTGTCGTGCTATCAAAACTATTGTTCATTCTAACTATTTAACTATATTTTTTCACCCATTAACCATCTCCACTTTATCCCTCCCTCCCTGCTACCCTTCCCAGCCTCTGGTAACCATCATTCTGCTCTCTGTCTCCTTCAATGTTTTTTGATACTTAGCTCCTACATATGAGGGAAAGAGAACGTGTGAGATTTATCTTTCTGTGCTTGGCTTATTTCACTTAACATAATACTCTCCAGTTCCACCCATGTTGCTGCAAATGGCGGGATTTCATTCTTTTTAATGGCTAGATAATATTCCATTGTGCATATGTATCACAATTTCTTTATCCATTCAACCATGATGGACAATTAGGTTGATTCCAAATGTTGGCAATTCTAAATAGTGCTGCAATAACCATGGGAGTGCAGATATCTTTTCCATATACTGAATTCTTTTCCTTTGGATATACACCCAGCATTGGGGTTGCTGGTCATATGGCAGTTCTATTTTCAGTTTTTGAGGACCTCCATACTGTTTTCCATAGTGATTGCACTAATTTACATTTCCATCACAGTGTACAAGGGTTCCCCTTTCTCCACATCCTTGCCAGCATTTGCTATAGCATTTGCTATAAAAGCCATTTTAACTTGGATGAGATGACATCTCATTGTAGTTTTGATTTGCATTTCTCTGATGACTAATGATGGCCATTTTTATGTCTTCTTTTGAGAAATGTC
Organism: Lemur catta; assembly: GCF_020740605.2. Classification (NCBI taxonomy): domain Eukaryota; kingdom Metazoa; phylum Chordata; class Mammalia; order Primates; family Lemuridae; genus Lemur; species Lemur catta. Next base: position 24,015,905 of record NC_059143.1, read on the forward strand.
TGTTCACATCCTTTGCCCATTTTTTAAATTGATTATTAGATTTATCTCTATTGAATTGTTGGAGCTCCTTATACATTCCAGTTATTAGTCCTTTGTCAGATGGGTAGTTTGCAAATATTTTCCCCCATTCTGTGGATTATCTCTTCCCTTTGTTGATTGTTTCCTTTGCTGCGCAGAAGCTTTTTAGCTTGATGTGATCCCATTTGTCCAATTTTGATTTGGTTGCCTGTGCTTTGGGAGTATTATTAAAGAAATCATTGCCAGGACCCATGTCCTGAAGTGTTTCCCCAACATTTTATTTTAGTAGTTTCATAGTTTCAGGTCTTAGATTTAAGTCTTTAAGCATTTTGATTTAATTTTTGTATATGGCGAGAGATTAGGGTCTAGCTTCATTTTTCTGCATATGGATGTCTACTTTTTCCCAGCACAATTTATTGAAGAGACTGCCCTTTCCCCAATGTATGTTCTTGGCACCTTTATTGAAGATAAGTTGACCATGGATGTGTGGATTTATATCTGGGTTCTCTATTCTGTTCCATTGGTCTGTGTGTCTATTTTTATACCAGTATCATGCTGTTTGTATGAATGCAGCTCTGTATATAATCTGAAGTCAGGTAGTGTTATTCCTCCAGTTTTGTTCTTTTTGCTCAGGATGGCTTTGGCTATTCTGGGTCTTTTGTGGTTCTATATAAATTTTAGGATGATTTTTTTCTATTTCTGTGAAGAATGTCATTGGTATTTTGATGGGGATTTCATTGAATCTATAAACTGCTTTAGGTAGTATGGATATTTTAACTATTGATTCTTCCAATCCACAAGCATGAACTATCTTTCTTGTTTTTTGTGTCCTGTTCGATTTCTTTGATAAGTGTTTTATAGATTTCATTGTAGAGATCTTTCACTTCTTTGGTTAAGTTTACTCCAAGGTATCTTATTTTACTTGTAGCTATTGTAAATGGGATTACTTTCTTGGTTGGTTTTTCAGATTGTTTACTGATGGCATATAGAAATGCTACTGATTTTTGTATATTGTTTTCGTATCCTGCAACTTTACGGAATTGGGTTATCAGTTCTGATAGTTTTTTGTGGAGTCTTTAGGTTTCTCCAGATATAAGATCGTATCATCTGCAAACAAGAATAATTGTACTTCTTCCTTTTCAGTTTAGATATTCGTCATTTCTTTCTCCTGTCTGATCGCACTAGCTAGAATTTCCAATACTATGTTGAATAACAGTGGTGAAAGTGGGTATCTTTGTCTTGTTCCAGATATTAGAGGAAAGGCTTCAGTCTTTCCCCATTCAATGTGATGCTAGCTGTGGGTCTGTCATATATGGCTTTTATCATGATGAGGTAAGTTGCTTCTCTACCCAGTTTTTTGAGAGTTTTATCATAAAGGGATGTTGAATTTTATCAAATTTTTTTTATTTTTTGCATAATCAGTTGAAATGATCATATGTTTTTGTCATTTGTTCTGTTGATATGATGTGTCACATTGATTGATTTGCATATGTTGAATCATCCCTGCATCCCTGGGATGAATCTCACTTGATATGATGAATAATCTTTTTCATGTATTGTTGAGTTTGGTTTGCTAGTATTTTATTGAGGACTTCCGCATTTAGGTTCATCACAGATATTAGATTTTCTTTTTTTGCTGTGTCTTCATCTGGTTTTGGTATCAGGGTGATACAGACCTCATAGAATGAGTTTGAAAGTATTCCCTTCTCCATGATTTTTTGGAATAGTTTAAGTAGAATTGATAGTAATTCTTCTTTGAATGTTTGGTAGAATTCAGCAGTGAAGTCATTAGGTCCTGGGCTTTTCTTTAATAGGAGATGTTTTTATTACTGCTTCTATCCCATTCCTTGTTATTGGTTTATTCAAGTTTTGGATTTCTTCCTGGTTTAATCATGGTAGGTAGTATGTGTCTAGGAATTTATTCATTTCTTCCAGGTTTTCAAATTTGTTGGCATATAGTTGCTTGTAGGAGTCTAATGATCCCTTGGATTTCTGCAGTATTGGTTGTAATGTCTCCTTTTTTTCATCTCTGATTTTATTTATTGTGTTATTTTCTCTTTGTTCCCTAGTTAGTCTAGCTAAAGGTGTGTCTATTTTATTGATATTTTCTAAAACCAACTGTTTCATTGTTCTTTTCTATTTTTTTTGTTTTCAATTTCATTTATTTCAGGTCTGATCTTTCTTTTCTTCTAATAATTTAGGTTTGGTTTGCTCTTGTTTTTCTAGTTCTTTCAGATGCATCATTAGGTTGTTTTTTTTTTTTTTGAAGCTGTTCTACTTTTTTGATGTGGGTACTTATTGCTATAAACTTTTCTCTTATTAATACTTTTTCTGTATCCCATAGGTTGTGATGTGTTATATTTTCATTTCATTTGTTTCAAGAAATTTTAAAATTTCCTTCTTTATCTCTCCATTGGCCCACTGGTCATTCAGGAGCATATTATTTAATTTTCATATTTTCCAATATTCCTCTTGTTACTGATTTCTAGTTTTATTCTATTGTGGTCAGAGAAAATACTTGGTATGACTTCAATTTTTTTGAATTTTATAAGACTCAGTGAATGAGAGCCTGACTCATTCTACTCTCTGACTTTTCATCTCCAAGTCACTAAGTCCTTTCATTGTTACCTCCTTAATATTTTTCCAATTTGTGCCGTTCACTCTCCTTAAATTGCCATTATGTCAGTATAACCTGTCATTACCTTTGACCTGAAATATTTCACTACTTCCTAAGTAGATTTTCTGCCTCCAGTCCAAATCTTGCTGGTCCATCTATACATTGCTTCAAGAATGATTTTTCTAATACATAAATTTGGTCATGTCATGATCATGTTTAAAATGTTTCAATGGCTTTCTCTTGCCTGGGGGATAAAATCCAAAACTATAGCCCTGCATATAAGATTCTTTCTGATTGCTTTATTTTTAACTCTCTAGGTCTTTGGTCCTCCTTTTCCAAATCTTTAGAAAGCTGCCTACAGCTCCTTCTGCTTAATATTAACTTGCAGCTCCCCATGGTATCAATGCTCCCTCATATTTTGGGTTAAACTTATGCATACTATTCTCTGAAATGTGTTCTTCTACTACTATGTCCACATATATCTTGCTTTAAATTTTGTTGTTATGAAATAGTTGAGAAAATGATGGATGTAAGTTTTGACACATGTGAATCAATTCAAAGGTAAAGGAAGAGTTTTTAAAACATCTACTAGCAGGTACCTTATGTGTGGAAATCATCTGTATCTTTTCATCTGATCCCTCTATCCAGCACAACAGATGCTCTAAAATGAAGTAATGAGGATTAGGACTAAGGCCTTTAGGAATGTACTTACTAGCTAGGTTAGGGTACTGGCAAGAAACCAAGTAAGAAACATAATCTGTCTATGTGTTGGGAGGCCAGAGACACAATTGTTTCAAGTTAGTGTCAAGATATGAGGGGATGGGTATATTCACACCTAATGGGTGTGGTGTGCACTGTCTGGGGGATGGGCATGCTTGAAGCTCTGACTCAGCTGGGGCAAAGGCAATATATGTAACCTAAACATTTGTACCCCAGTAATATTCTGAAATCAAAAAAAGAGATATCTGACTAGAGGCACCTGACACTTGCCTCCTCCATAATGGACCAAAACAGTGAGTAGATAACCATACTACCACCAGAGCTTCCAAAAAAGAACACTAGAATTCAGCAGGGAAGTGACAGGGAACCTCTGAGGCACAGAACAAAGGAAGTGAAGCAGCTGGCCTGGTTGGGATCGGCTCAGAGCTAGGAGGAACTCCCCATTGTGAGGGAAAGGTAAGCGAGAGATCCCAAACACTCCACGTTCCCACAGTGCACTCCTGCAATCCTAGCCATAAGACACCCCCTTGGACCTTGCAGGCCCTGAGACTACTCCACATTGACGGCATTGTTTCAGAGAGGGAGTTTGCACGAATTCCCATACGCTCCCCAAGATGTAAGCAGCTGCGGCATGGTGCCATTTTGAGACTCCAGTCCCCACCAGACTACATGCTGCCCTCAGGCCTACATTTCCACATCCCTGGAGCCCCACTGACATCCCCTCATATCCACCCACAGATTGCAGTGCCTCACAAAGCCAAGTGGACCCAGCAGTGCAGCTGGGTCCCTGGCACCCTAGCCCATGCAGTGTCCTACATCCTGGGGAACAGATAGAGCATCACACTAAGAAGGCTGACCCCAAGAGGAAGAGAGCTGAAGTGTGTTCTCAGCAGAGCCTAAGAACCACCTGCCTGGGGCCACGGACACGGACAGCAACCTCATCCCCTCCAGTGGCAGGGTGGGTGCCCTGCACATGCCTTCCGGGGGGCTGGGGACTGGCTCATCCGCAAACCATCCTGGGGCCTGAGGACAGGCCTACTCCACCCACCACTGCCACTGCCAGTGTTTACACACATCTTCCAGGAGGCCTGGGGATCGACCCACCCTGCCTGCAACTGCCAGCATCCAAGCACACCTTCTGGGACCTGAGGATGGGCTCACCCAGTCCATTCCTGCCCATGTGATAGGGCTTGGATGTTTGACCCCTCCAAATCTAATGTTGAAGTTTGAACCCTAGTGTTGGAGCTGGGGCCTGGTAGGAGGTGTTTGGGTCATGGGTCATGGTGCCTTCCCTGTGGTAATGAGTGAGTTCTCACTTTATTTGTTCACACGAGAACTGCTTGTTTAAGAGAGCCTGGCACGCCCCTCCTCTTTCTCTTGCTCCTTCTCTGGTCAAGTGACACCTCTGCTCCCCCTTTACTTTCTGCCTTGACTGGAAGCTCCCTAAAGCCCTCATTAGGAGCAGAGGCCAGAACGATACTTCTTGAACAGCCTGCAGAACGATCAGCCAAATAAATATCTTTCTTTATAAATTACCCAGCCTCAAGTATTCCTTTATACCAGCACAAAATAGACTAATACATCATCCACAATGTTAGAGTGCCTGGGGATAGGCCTGCCGTGCCTGCCACCATGGATGCACATGAACACAACCCAAGAGCATACGGACAGGTCCACTCTATCCACCGCTGGTGCCCCTGCATGCCTCCCAGGGGCCTGAGGACTGGGTCGCCCAGCCAGACACCTGTACCACCAGTGTACACTAGCATGCATCACCTGGGGGACTGGAGACCAGCCCACCCAGCCCATCACCACCATTACTGATGCCCATGTGTATTGGTCAGGGGCTCAAGGGTTGGCCTGCTGACGCTATTGCCACCACGAGTGCCACGCATGCTGCCCAGGGGCCCAAAGACCCTCCCAACCTCCCTGCCTGCCACTGGCACTGTTGGCATCTAAGCGCACTGCCTGGATATCCAAGGACCAGGCTGCACAGACCTGTCACCATTAGCATTGTGTATACTGCCTGGATGCTTGAAGACCAGCATGCCCATCTTGTTGACACCATCATTGGTGCCAGAGAACCAGCCCACCTGGCATTTCCATCCCCAACAAAGCCTGGCCACAGGCTCCACTGATAACCACACCCTAAGCCACTGATGAATTCACAGACACTACAGATGCTGATTATAGGCAAGGAAATCAGATGGAAACTATAGTACTGTGCCTACCCAGAATCAAAGCCGAAGTGCCCTACCCAACCAACACTATAGACACATGTATGGAAAAGAATTCTTCCCTACAAAGGCCAATTCATAAAATTGGAAGAAGTGACTGTTACACTAGATGTGCAGATATCAATGTAAGAACACAAGACACAAGAAAAAGGAAATACGAAACCTCAAAAGGAACACAATAATTCTCCAGTAACAGATCCCAAAGAAAAGGGGATCTATGAAAGAGAATTCAAAGTAATTATAGTAAAGAAAGTTAGTGAGAAACAACAGAAAATAGGTAAATAATACAAAGAAATCAGGAAAACAGTTCATGATCTGAATGACATATTCAACAGAAAAATTGGTAACATAAAAAAGAACTAAACAGAAATTTTGGAATTGGAGAATTCAATGAATGAAATAAAAAAATACAATCAAGTGCTTTAATAATGGACTAGAGTAGAAGAAAGAATTTCTGAACTTAAAGACAGGTCTTTTGAAATCACCCAGTCAGACAAATCAAAACCACAATGAGATACCACCTCACTTCAGTTAGAATGGCTAGAGTAATATTAAAAAAGAAACCGACAGAAAACAAGCGTTAGTGAGGATGTGGAGAAAGGGGAATACTTACACACTGTTGGTGAGATTGTAAATTGGTTGTCAATTAGTGTTGCCACTATGGAAACCTGCATGGATATTCCTCAAAAACTTGAAAATAGAACTACCATATAATTCAGTAATCCCACTAACTGGTATATATCCAAGAGAAGCAAAATCATCAGAAGTAATACGTCAGAGGTATCTGCACTCCCATGTTTATTGCTGTACTGTTTACAATAGCCAAGACTTGGAATCAACACAAGTTTCTGACAATGGATAAATGGAGAGAGAAAACGTGGTATATATAGACAGTAGAATACTGTCCAGCCATAAAAATGAATGAAATCCTGCCATTTGCAGCAGCATGGCTAGAACTGGAGGTCATTATGTTAAGCGAAATAAGCCAGGCACAAAAACACAAATATTGCATATTCTCACTCACATGTGGGGGCTAAAAAGATTGATCTCATGGAGGTAGAGAGTAGGATAATGGTTACCAGAGGCTGGGAAGGGGAAGGGTGTGTGTGTGTTGGGAGGATTAAGAGGGGTTGTTTAATGGGTTCAAATATACAATTATAGAAAGAGTAAGTTCCAGTGTTCAGTAGCATAGTATGGTGATTACAGTTAAAAATAATTTATTGTATATTTCAAAATAGATAGAAGAGAAGATTTGAAATGGTCCCAACACAAAGAAATGATAAATGTTTGAGATAATGGATATCCTAAGTGCCCTGATTTGATCATTACACATTGTATGGATGTATCAAAATACATGTGTACCCCATAAATATGTAGAATTATTATGTATCAATTAAAATTGCTTAAACTCAGAAATCTATATGGCATTAAAGACAAAGGGGAAGTGCTTGAAATTTAAATTAATTTGATTAATAAAGACAAATGCAAATGAAAAGAAAATAGGCACAAATTCATAGAGGCACATTACAAAGATGGAACAGGAGTTATTACCAACAGAGAACCATAAATATGAAAATAAATCTTCAAATCAATTAAGGAAGAAGATTATAAAATAAACAGCCATACTGAAAGCCAGAAAAGAAAAAATAATATGTGCTCCATCAATATGTCTTTAATTATAGTGAATTATTGAATGGAGAGGTTTATACAGTGTGCAGCAAACAGGCTAGAGCTAAATGAATTCTTTACCACTGCCTTTTAGGAGAAAGTAGTTGTAAACTATTGATCAGAGTGAGGTAGCCATGGTGGAAGGATGGGCACATAGGAAAATGAGTTAGCCATGTAGACATTTAACAGAAAAGCAGAAAAAGCTGTCTCTATATAAAATCATGAAAATAGGGAAATCAGCTGTCTACATTAAAATCAAGAAGGCTTTGAAATATTTTAAGGGCTTTTTAAAGGATACAAATAATTTGAAAAAGGCAAAATATTGAGGTGCTTTTAAAAAGGTAGAAGAATCTGACTTGGTTACTTGGTTATCTGGAAGATACTGGAAATAATCAATCAAATTTTAATCACCTGGAAAAGTATGGGTACTATGAAATGCCAACATGGTTTTCTGAATAGCAAATCATGCCAGACCCATTAAATCGTGTTCTGTGATAGCATTACAGGCCACAGAGACAAGGAAAAATGATAGTGACAATCCATCTTGTTTTCAAGAGGTCTTGGAATCTGCTCTTTGTCACATTTTCATTGACAAACTTGGGGAAATATGACCTTCGCCACATTACTTTTAGGTGGATGGATACACAACATGCTTGAATGTTCAGCCAAAGGACAATTGAGGTTTCAATTTCAAGTTGCTCTAATATGTCGATGTAGCTCCCAAGCACAGGTTCTGAGGACCACCTAGTCAACTGCTATTCGGTGATTTGCATTAAGTAATTTAGAGTACGCTCATCAACTCTCCAGGTAATTATAAATCTACTTAGTTGGTATAAGTAGGAGATAAAAATTGAAAAGTTGAATAAGTACACAAAACAGACACTAGGAGGAAATTTTTCTTATTAGAATATTAATCAACAATGTGATGCTACTGTGAAAATTGCCAAAACTCCACAGGAAATTTTGAAAAGGAGGATGATATATAAGGAGTTGAAAAAAAATCTTTCTGCCTTTTCCTTGTTTTAGTTAATCACCACTAAGACACTTGCTTCTAATTTTAGTTACTATTAATAATACTATACTTTTAAACGAATTAAGACATAAAATTTTGTCTTCTGTTTTTTAGATGGTCTGCATTGTGACTGTATTACTTTTGTAATTAGGGGATTCAAGCTACATTTGAAAAAATGGTTAAAAAGCAAGCTAACCAGTCTGGGCGTGGTGGCTCACACCTGTAATCCTAGCACTCTGGGAGGCTGAGGCAGAAAGATCACTTGAGCTCAGAAATTCAAGAGAATCCTGAGCAAGAGCAAGACCCCATCTCTACTAGAAATAGACAAGTTATCCAGGTGACTAAAAATAGAAAAAATTAGCTGGGTGTAGTGATGCACACCTGTGGTCCCAGCTACTCGGGAACCATCTAACCCTATTCCTGCTACCATGTTTCTCAGAATATCAAGCTCAGTATCTCTATCACCAAATTTCCACAGAAAAGCTTTGTTTCCCGCTGTATTCTCTGCTTAATGTTGGCTGCTGCTTGGAACTAATGTTCTTTCTTTGTTCCTTTTTTAAAAAACATATATACCATGACTCTTATTTTGGTGTCTGTTATAATTTCTATGGGATCAAGGTCATCTGCTATGGCAAATACGTGTTCTGTAGGCAATGGGATGAGAATTTAAAAATTCCTTTAGTGGGAAAATATTTTTCTGCTTGGTTCTCTGACCATTGATCAGAAACATAAATGATCTACCACTTCCTATGTAATACCATAAAATTTCTCTTTCAATAAGTATTTCATTACTGGACATTGCTTACTCATACTCATGCCCAATGCCACATATATTACAAAGTATTTATAATTGAAATACTTTTGCATTTAAAGATAGACAATGATATACCATATATGGATAATAGGTTGGGAAGGGTAGAGAAAAAGAGTATAAGAGAAGCTGTGGAATAGCAGGGAAGTCCATGGGCTGGAGTCCAAGCAGCTGGGGTTTGAATCCCCATTACAAGTAGAGTGGCCTAAAGGTACAGCAAAGCACCTGTTACAGGGTGGATTGTAATCCCCTCCACCTTAAATTCTTATGTTAAAGTCCTAACCCAAGTAGCTCAGAATGTGATCTCATTTGAAGACTGTCTTTATAGAGGTAAGTTAACATGAGGCAATTTGAGCAGCCCTAATCCAATATGACTGTTATCTTTGTAAGAAGAGGAGGTTTGGACAGACATGTACAGACAGAAGATGTGAAGACACAGGGAGAACATAGCTATCTACAAGCCAAGGAGAGAGGTCTGGAACAGATCCTTTCCCCAAGGCCTTCAGAAGAAATCAACCCTGCTCACACCTTGATCTTAGACTTCTAGCCTTTAGAACTGTGAGACAATAAATTTTTGTTGTTTAAACTATTCAGTCTGTGGAACCTTTATATGGCAGCCCTAACAAACTAATACAGTACCTTAGTTTTCTGAGGAAAAATGGGAATATTCCCAGTTTCATGGATTTTTTAAAATTAACTAATAAGAATAGAACAATAATGGTCTTGCCATCTGTAATTGACTGAATGCTTATGATATGATTGGTGTAGTACTCAATGCTTTACACATGTTGTAAATGTCTAGCATGGTGACTGCCATATAGGATAGTAACCATTTTTATTTTCTCTTAATACTGCAATAAAGAGATGCTGAAATGAAAATATACTGCAATGAAGAGGGAGATATGCAAAAATATAAGATGAAAAAAAATAAAGAGCCCATAAAAGGGAGAAGAAACTAACACCTTGCAACAGGAAGGGAAACAAGACTCCCTACACCAGAGAATAGCAACTGTTAGAAACTAGTGCCCAGGGTGAACAGAGGAAAACCTGTTTTGTAGTTTTATTTGGCCAGAACTGCCACAATGTGTCTAAGGTTTTATTTACATGTGATGCTATAGTTTGCAATAGTGACTGTGTTATAATTGTTCTAACAATATTAATGGTAAAGGTTATCATGAAATCATACATAACATTATGTTGACTGTTTTTTATTTCCTTTTTAGCTTTCTGAGTTAGTGACACATTATTGCAGCAAAACATATGTAGGGTCAATTCATGCTGAATAGTTATTAGAAACCATGATAACAAAAGTCATTACACTGCAGTTCAGTTTTGACAGTAAAATTTCTGCAACATTATCACAAATCCTCATGCATTAGTGCAATGATCCTTACTATAGTTTCATATTAGAATCAAAAGATTGCTGTAGCATGCTTGATACAAAAAGTCAAGCAAGCCAAATTCTTTTCTGCTTTTACAGATAACATTTTTGCTCTTTTTCTATGTACATCATGCAGGCAGTATCTTTGTTTTATATACTTTTTTCAATAACATATGAGTATAGTGAATATATCTTTCTTTAAAATGAGGATTTTCCTTGAAAAACCATACAATTCTGATCCTCAGCACTGAAGGAAATAATTAGAAAAGGATTTTTATATGTGATACAGTCTCACAAATTTCTAAACAGTATGCTATTCACAATATTACTATCTTTCTTTTTCTCACAGAATGTATTGGCTGTGTGTTTGTGTTGTTTTCTTTTTTTAATCAGTGGTTTACTGTGATAGAATAGTACGAGATTTTTAAAAAGAACATTTGTCATATTTAGGATTACTTTGATAGGAAAGCTTTGAGAGTTACCCTTCAGCTGACAAAGGGAAAATATTTTTAATGTTATCTGTCCACAGCATTTTTTCATAGTCACTTATTAACAAACTCTTAGAGGGTCAGTCTGTATAAGTAAATTACTTATTTTTTTGAGGTAATGTTATTGTACTCAAGGTCCATTTCAAGACACCAGAAAAAATATATGACTTGTGAACTACTGTCTAGTGAATGAGTTAAGGAACCTCCAAAAACCAAGTTAACGTTTTCCTTAATAGGAGAATCAGGTTTATGAAGGTATGCACAGATATGGATAATTAGAGCACACACTTCACTTTATGTAAAATATGTTCTCTGGAATTTGGATATAGATAAAATCCTACTTAGTTAAGTATAATTGAAGTGATTGTGGGCCTCACTATGTTATTAGAGCTGCTCATGATGTAAGAATCCTTTGAAAATACACATAATTATCCCTACATTATTTGATATGTTTTATATATATGTTGAATGTTCTTAAATTGGAACACACATTATTATTAATTTTAATAATAATATAAAATTATTATTTTATAATAATAAAACTAAAAATGAATTTGTTCTCTTGGCCATAGGAAAGAATAACAAATGGTTAAATCTTTTAATCATTGCATTCTTTATAAGCTTATTGTTTGTAAAATTATTTATTTCACTTGAGCTAATCTGCTGTCTGTCAGTCACTCTTGGTTAACAGAAAATGACGATTTTATAATGTGTTTTGATTTTATATAATCTTTCTTAACACAGGGTAATCAAGTTCACTTCTATAAAGATTCCATTGCCATGGTACAGGTTATTTCTTAATAGTATACAGATAATGATAACAATACCAGTTGGAGTCTCATTCTCTCTTTATGTATATAAACTAAAGAATCTGTGATATATGCTGCATAATTCTCATTTAATAACAACATATATAACTAAAATATATGTAGAACTTACTATGTACCAACTATTGTTCTCAGAGCTTTACACATGTTAAATTCTTTGTCAGGAAGCAGGAAGTAGGTTCTGCTATTTTTATTTTACAGACGAGAAACCAGAGGCTCAGAGAGGTAAATGACTTGCTCAAAATCATAGCTAATAAGCAACAGAGTGGGATTCAAATGCAGGCAGTTTAGCTCCACGCTACACTGTACTGCCTGCTTTATAACCAGGTTTTTGTTGCAAACATCATTTTGGTAATGCTCCTTAGAGAAAAATAGTATGCATAGATTAAGGTTCTTGCCATATACTGTTAATATTTATTTCATGGAGAGCACTTTAAAATACAGTGTCACCATTGGTGAAAGTGCCAATTTTAATGCTTTCTTCAAAACCTAGATATTATCATTATAAAATATTACACTAATCTGGTGAGTGAAAATGCTATCATGCTGTTTTCATTTATATTTCTTTGATTACCACTAAGGATGCTTCCTTCCTTTTATTTATCAACTGCTTTGTATTTCTTTAAATATTCAATAAAGACAAGACATACTAAGTAGGTTCTGCTACTATTCTTATTTTAAACTTTCCTCATATGATAAATATTCAACTACATTTTGTTTATATTAAACTCTTTAAGGCATCTGTGGTTTTTGGCATGATATAAGGTAGGATTTATTTGTTATTTTCCAAAAATATACAGTAAGTTTTGCACCATTTTGTTAAAAATATGGTGTCCCCATCCATTTATTTGCATTTCTACATTTTATGTAATAAATTGCTTTGCACATTAGGACTTCTTTTTAGGCTTTTCTTGTGGTAGCATTGAACTTTCTGTCATTTTCATAACATGTTACAGCTTATTGTAGCATTATTATTTGTTTCAGAACAATTTAGAACAAATGTTGCCTCATTTTCTCCATAATTTTCTTGTCTATTTTCATGTTCCAGTGTAGAATTATTTTATCAGCTTCCAAAAATATACTTTTAATTTGTTTGAAATTGCTTTAAAATTACAATATGAAAATGCCAGATCCCACCAAATTAAAATATTGAATATCGTCATGGCATGTACTGTTTTATTATCTTCTCCATCTGTAAAACTTTACAGATTTCTTCATGAAGATTACAATGCCATATTTCATATTAGGGTATTTCTAGGAAATTTTTGGTTGTTGTAGCTATTGTGAATGGGATCTTTATATATATATTTTTTCTAACTGGTATTTAGTAGTAAAAGATTTGGATTAACTCTCCCTAATCCACGTGTCATTGTTAACTCTAGCCCTAATGATGCCTGGTCATATATATGTGTGTATATATATAATTTTCTATTCTGTATGTGTAACACCTGGCCATTAGGTGTTCCCATGGCTCTATTCCTTACAGCTCCTGCATGTTTTTCTGAACAATTATCATAATGTCACTATTCCCCTACACTTTTGTCCTTTCTACCCATAATTCATCCCATATTCTCATTCTGCATTAACTATTTAATACCTATTATAGACCAGAAGTTCTCTTTAAAATTGTGTAACCACACAAAGGTTTGATGCAAGAAATGAGAGACATATATTTATGTATAAAAATAATAAGAATATTAGTAGCTGTATCTTCCATATGCAAATTATACACTTTGTGAAAAACTGTTCTAGGTGCTTTATAGAATTGTTCAGGAAATTAAATGATTACATGTAAAAGCTATCAAAGTGCCTAGCACATAGTATGTGCTTCATAAATTAATTATTACTATATATTTTTTATAACCATCCTGCTAGGGAGACATTAATATTCCCTATTTCAGAGGCACAGAGGAATTAAATGAGCTGCTTATAGGTATTCCATCCCAACTTGGACAACAATTAAACTCTGAAGAAAAAAACAAGTCACTAAAAAAATTTAGTATATGAATATGCATTTTATATATTAATACTTATTTTAATAAAATATCATATGACACAATTCTGTAGATTTGGGGGAAGATTATTATGAAATAAGTTTTTTCACGTTTATGTCATTGTGATGCATATGCACAGTTCAAAGACTAAAAATATCATTAACAGATACTCCCACAGAATTGAAAATCAATTGCAGTTGTAAGTCATGAACTAGACAAGCCTAAGTAGGAAATATACCTATCGTAGAAAGTGTATACAAATGAACATTTTATTTATTTTATTTTAACATTTAAAACATGATTTTTGAGTGATAAAAAAATACTACTTCATTTTATAGCTGCACTATGGCATTAAAAAAATCAGCATTCTGAATATGTATGGATTTCAAAGAACATAATCTATTCATTTGAAAATATTGGAAGTTTTTCTAGAGCTTTACAGGTAAAATAGAAAGCACTTTATTAAAGTTATATATGAGCAGAATTTTATGAATGTACAATTTGTGACATGAAGTTTTCTCCTATTCTATATAGAATAACATTTTCCAAGGATTATGCCACTAAACACTAAATCAATCAGTAGTAAACAGATTTTCTGAGAAGACAGAATTACAGAAACAATAGAAAATTCTGAGTTAACAGAGTTAACAGATTTCTTAAAATGAGATTCCTCACATTTTTTAATATGCAAATGCAGTTTGAATCTTTTACAAGGAGATATAGTATACATGACATGTATATCTTCTCCTCTCTCTCTCTCTCTCTCTCTTTATATCAGGTTTCTTAACCTCAGCTTTATTCAAATTTTGGGCTGGAGAATTTTGTTGTGTGGGTGGTGGGGAGGGGCCATCCTGTATATTGTAGGTTGTTCAGCAACACCCGTGGCCTTTGCCCACTAGGAGCAACCAAAATTATCTTCAGACATTACTAGATATCTAGATATCCCCTGGGGTACAAAATAGCCCTCGGTGGAGAACCACTGATATATATATATATGATATACACACACACACACACACACACACACACACACACACACACACACGCATACACCTCATATATATATATGAGAATTTTACATTTAATGTCTTTGATATACCAGAGATTCAGCATCACACTCAACAGATTACTTTTAAGTCATTGCTAACATCAAAAAAGCTGTTCATTGCTATAATATACACAACCCCACCAGAAGAAAATCTTCTCAAAAATTACATAAAAGATACCTAAATTGACAATTCACCCAGAACTGGTCCTAGACTAAAGAACTGGTTTGATTTAGATTTGAGTAAACTAATTAAAATCTATAGATGATACAATTTTCTGAGAACTTAAGATGGAAATTTTGCCCAGTGAGGCCCAGGCGATGTGCATTAAGTAGTGAAAACACAGGGTTCTTCCCCTGGTAAGGTGAAGAGAGCTCTGATCCTATGCCACGCTGCGGGAAGGAATCCCCGGGGCTCGGGATCACAGCCTTCATCACAGATGCAGAGACGAGGTGACATGTTCCTGTGCCCTGAGTAGTATCTTTGTCAGTACAATGGGTGATTAATAATATTAAATATATTTTCAATAACTGAATGAATGAATGAGTAGTGTCTGAATTCTGTGAGGCCCAGAAGTGTTCCTGAGAGCCCAACACACTCTGTCTGCTGCAGGGTGGTCCTGTGATTCCTACTCCTACGTGATCCCTTCACAAGCCCAAGCCCCTTAAAGATAATACTCCCGTATGAGCCTGTCCATGTCAGCTACTCTTATTACATCTTAGCTACTGATCCACTCAAACCTCCAAGAAAAAAAAAAAAAATCACAGCATGTGCTCATCTGCAGTTTGTTGAAGAAAATATTTGATCATAAATTAAGAAAACTGTGTTCTAGGCTGACTTTTCCTCTACTTAATTGTATATGGGGTAAATCACTGAGGCACTCTGGCCTCCCAAAGTTTCCTCATCTTAAAGAGAAGGTTAGTATTTCTAGGATCGCTTCTAGTTAAAAAACTTAGCAATTTGGAGTATGATACCTATCTATAATCCCTCTGAAAATTAAATAGCTTCTAATTTAATAGATAGTTCTTTCTCCACCAGAAAATCATCACTGGAAAATGTGGCTCTAGTGAGATAAAATTACTAAAGCAATTAGTAAATCAAAGACTGTTTCACTTGGATACCAGAGACATCACATGTAATTGATATGACTGTTGCAAACTTTATAAAACTTGATGAGACATGTATAGGATTGTTTAATTAATCTTATAGTAAAGAGGTAGTGTTGCAATTATGCAATGGGTTGAATGTAAGAAAAACCTGAGTTGGATCCCCATCTCAGTGTCTCCCTCTACTTGAGTGATCTTGTGAGACACCCAGTCTCAGTTCCATATCTTATATTGTGAAAGACAATAATAATAATAGAAAATTCCCCAGGACTATTGAGGGTCATTAAAAAGATAATGTTTGCAAATTGCATAGCACAGATACCTTGTCCACATACATGCTTGCTAAGTGCCGGCTGATTCTGTAATAATTTCTGTTCCCTTAGTTTAAAAGTACTAGGATTTGTAGTAGGCAAGGGTTAAGCTTTACAAATGGCTAATGACATAATTAAAAAATATATTTTAATCGATTTTGGAAGAGATCTTGTTTTCAAACAACAGACCACACCAACATTTGCATGCTTACTTAACTTACCTTTCTTTGCGGGCCCGAAGAATTTGATGGGGCACCTAAACACATGGTGCTTTCATCAAAATATTCGTGGATATTTTTAAGAGAAGATATTATAAAAAACAATATATTTTAATGACAAGTATTTGAAAACTTTTTATGAAAATAATAAAAATGTCTATATCCACATGGAAGTATAATCTGTTTTTCAGATTTTTTTTCCTGTATTTATTTCTAGTGTTATTTTTAATTTTGACATCTGAGAAGTTTTAGATTGGATTCTAGTCTATCGTTACCCATGAACGGGGCAAGTAAGAATTCTGTATAATTGCTTTTATTAGTACCTATTTCTGATTTTTAAAGGGAAAAATGCTCATCATTGCAAATTTTAAAAGTACAGGAAATTATTAAGAAACATGCTAATAAAGCTGAAATAATATTATCACTAAGAGTAATATTACAGCATTCTAACATTTGAGACATCTGTATTTAAAATTGTGTTAAGGAAGGGAACATTATTTCAATTTAGGCTTTCTTTGCTACGCTTGGCCTAAAAATACAGAGAAGTATGAAAACGTGCAATTTGTGCAGAGAGAATAATACTCCCTAAGAAGCACAATAATTAAAATATAATTATTTACCATGCAAAAAAGAATTCATGTTCAGAAGCAATGAAATTAGTTTAAAGCAGGAAGAACATACACAGAATTCCTGAAGGTAAGATCCCTTTTATCTGACAAGGGAATACAACAAGGGAATCAGAGGATGGATGGTGCTTTTGTGTACCCAAACTAACCTGGTCAAAGGACTAAAACCTACATCCATGGGAAATGCTGTAATACTAAAGAAATGGACTAAAATATTACAGGGTTTTCTCATTTTTGATGGCCAAATTCCATCCTGTAAGCAGTGCATTAGACGCTAATGACATACGATTTCTCACTGACAGATTTAACAGCATCAATAAGGTCTTTCTGTCCATTGCAGCAAATTGATCCTACATGACACTGACAAGGGCAGCCTGCACTTAATGACCTCCATCGCTGAAGGATGGCAATGAAAAATGATTGGAAGTACAAATAAATCTTTGAAAGTTTCCCTGAAACAGGTGTGCTAAAAGTGATTTGTTTGAGGGATCACAAACATAAACCCAATCTCTTAGCATTCTCCATTGTCTGTCTGTTCATACTTAAGTCTCACTCCTTGTATCTTGCATTAAGATTTGCCTTAATTCCAAAAATGAGATAAAGACAATTTTTATCTTTCTATGGAAATATGATGTTACGGTTTCCTCTTAAATGCAGAGTTCTCCACTATTTATGCAGGTATCTAATATATTTGTCATTTGCCTCCAAAGGATTCTGTACAAACTGATAACAAGTGCACATACAATTTATTTTTGTTTTCCCCCTGATTAGAAAAGGAAACACAGTATAACCATTGATTATTTTCTCTTTCTCAATTATAAGCAACAAATAGAATATGCTTAACCTCAGTAACTACGTCAAATTCATGAAGTGACTGGACAAATGCTTCAGGGATACATAGATGCCCTTTCTTTGAATGCTGCAAAATAGTTTGAGATCATTGAGATTTTTGGCAGATAATTGTATTATCAACTTTCCCAAACATATTTATTTCTTGATCTACCTTTATCTTCCTACTGTTTCAATACAGATTTTTAAGGGAAAAATACATCCTTCTCTTTCCCAACATATTCAGAAAATTTAACTCTCATGAGAGTAGATGGATGGGAAACAGGGGAGTTTATAAGCAGGATGCTAGGTGGGTGTAATAGTTTCTTACAGTTGCATAGTATCCCTTTATTTTTGAAGTAAATGACTATGGATGGCTCTTTTATATTCCTTACCAGTTTGATGAGAAAACTTAAGTTGGAAAGAGTAACTTGCCAAGATCACTCAAAGCCCAGCCTCCTGCCTTTGCAATATTCCACAATAATGAGGGCTAAGTATAGCACTGGAATTCTAAACTACTAATTATAATACAGCAATATGGGCAATACCAATAGGAGAAAGGATCCATTAGCAGTATGCTGGTTCTTATGGCTAGGTGAATTGTTAAACTATAATCATGACTCTATATTCTGAAATTTGAATCCCGTGGGGGATGGGGAACAAAGACTCAAAGGAAAATAATTTTTCTCAGCACTAAGTCTATGATAACATGTTTAAATCTACAAACTAAAAAAAAAAATCGGCATTCCTGGTTATAGTAATTAAAAGCAAATTAGTATAAAATGATGGATTAGAAACTGTTTCATTTCTCAAATATTCTTTCAAAATTCAATATGAAAAGGTTTATAAAAATACACAAACAAAACTTGATGAAAATAAAATATGCCATTTTGTGGCAAAAGTCCCGCCATCAGCGTGGAGACCCCAAAACTGACCACTTTTTACTTTTTGTAGTGTACATGTCAAATAAATCATTATTTTTTTTAAAATTAGAAAAACCAATACCTGTTTCTTATTTCTAATTGAAGCATCAAGTGATAGCTGTCTATCATATACATTCAAACAATTGTCCTTTTCTGTTAAGCAAGTAGCCTGTATCTTTTCATACTCTTGAGCTAAACGTAGATTTTCTCTCAGTAAATCTTCTTCTATTTTCTAGAAGATAAATATATATAATTAAGATCATTTTAATTTGTTTGAATTATTCCATCTTTTGAATTATTTAAACACGTTCTATTATGTATTGTAGAAAAGCAACACAACCAAAAAAATGTTTCCC
Source organism: Lemur catta (assembly GCF_020740605.2). Lineage (NCBI taxonomy): Eukaryota > Metazoa > Chordata > Mammalia > Primates > Lemuridae > Lemur > Lemur catta. The sequence goes on from NC_059143.1 coordinate 24,035,092, forward strand.
CTGATATGAATATCCTCCTTTGATTTAATCATTTTCTTGCTTGATGCAGGTTTGTTTTGAAACACTGACGTGTGGTTCATCAGAGTTTGTCAGACTTGTGTTTTACCTCTTTCCACTGCCTTGTCCCCAACTTCCCTCGGTCATGCCTTGGGAAGTACCCAATCCTCAATCCTGAGAGCCTCTAGCCAGTATCCCAGGAGCCTTGTTCCAGGTTCCCATTCTCTTTTCCTCTCCTTTAGCCTCTGTGCTCAAATAGACATAACACATTTTGGAACGCAGAATTTGATCTCCAAGAGGTTCAGGGTGCTGGTGCTCACAGAAAACATTAAATCTATAGAGGAAGAAAGAGTAAAAGACAAAGAACGGGGAGCCCAATATTTAGAAGCACCCAGAACCATTATTTGTTATTTGTTATTAATATATTATTAGTTATTAATATATTTTAGTTATAGTAAAGGTTAACTCTGTTTCTGTGAGCAGTTGAGAACTTCATAATGCCCTCCTCTGTAACTAAATAAATATATATCAAAACTAATACAAACCCCTTAGAAAATAACCTTGCATCATTACCCACTGGCAACCTGAGGGTTACCTATAATTTTAAATTAAATGTATGAATTCAGTTTAATTGTTGATTTTTTTCTTTTACATTTCTTGCACAGATGACTTTGTCTGCTACAAAACTATGGAACTTTTTAACCACTTTAACTATTTTCAAACCTCTTAGTCTAGTAATTTCTCTTGTGGGAATCTATTCTAAGCAAAAAGGTTTATTCATTACGATGTTATTTATGATAACAAAAAAGTTGTCAAAACACATAAATGCAGATTAATCATGATGATGATAATGATGATGAAATAACTACATACAAAATAACCATTGTGAAGCAATTAAAAATGTTTCCTTGTGAAAACTGCCATCACATCAAACCTTTAGTGTAAGTTGTTAAAAAATATATTGCCATATGAGAATGTGTATAGAGGAAATGTAATTCAGCAGAAAATTGCCTGTACAAATATTTCTGTATTCACACACTTGAAGATTTATTAAGATCAGTAAACATTTCTCATGAAAGCCTGGTATCCGTATTGATCCCCAATGATAAATACTGTGTCATAGCTGTTCTTCAAAAAGCCAAAATGATGAATTGAGAACCATTTTAAATGCCCTTGTCTTAATTTTGGCACAATAATTTAAAACTTTAGAACCTTTTTGTCTAGTAAACTTGCCTAAAATCACATAGAATTATCTTTTGTTAGGAGGAAAAATTTCTATGAATATTTTCCTCTGGTGGAGATATTTTTTTAAAGATGGCGACAATACTTTTTTGGTATCTTACCACTAACATTAAAATTCAGTCCTCAAGTGTTTGACTTCAAACATTGATAAATACTGGAGGAAGAAGTAGGAATCATTTTGAGTTTTTTGTTTGTTTGTTAAGATAAGCACAGCTCTGATATTTCAGATATCTTACTTTTAGTTATTTTTCTTTCAAGTATTAGATGGCTATTTTAAGCATTTAATTTGAGAAGAGTGCTACAAAAGTTGTGAGATTTGCATTAAATATATTTAATGGTACTTAATTGGGGAAATATTTGGTAATTAATGCTTTGCTCACTGTGTAATATGCAGTTTTATTTCCAAATGCATGTACCTTCAATTTCTGGATGGCATCAGTACTTACTGTGTATATGCTATAATTAGAGTAGATACCAAGAAATCAAATTGTGTAGTTATGCCAATGAATCTTCAAAACATTGTGTATCAGTCATAATATTTTACATTATCATTTCCCAATAATGAATGTATAGAAGGATGTACCAATTCACTGTTTATTCCTGAAAGTCAATGACCTTCATATGTGCAATGAAGTTTAAGTTTTCTTAATTTTAAATAATAATATTCTACTGACACTGATAATGTTTTCTATGTTTAAGTGTGGTTCCACCTCACAACTCAGACTTGTTTAATTTTAACCAATAGTATTATAACACACAAATGAAACAAAGGGGGAATGATAATTATTGGCTGAAATACGTCCAGAGGAAATAATGCTACCACCACTGGAAGTTGAATAACTCATCAAAGGATAACTAGAATGTAGAATTTTTAATTTTTTGCATTTTTAAATTTTCCATATTTATTGAATTTATTCAAAAAGTATAGATAAACATAAGACTTTCTCAAAGCTAGATTTATTGCTATTTATTCAATTCTTATTATTAACAATTATTAAGAGATGTGGTGAATGTGTGTTAATAGTTTCCATATTGTCTAGAATTTATTAAGGAAAATACTTAACTTGATGATGATTTGTTCTCTATAATCACAATTATTTCTTAAACCTTGATGCTTAGGGGATGTTACAGCTTCTTATCCCTACATTTTATTAAAAATAAAAATTATGTTTATAAAGGGCTGAACAAAATCTAGATTATAAATTCCATGAAGGCTGAGGCTACCATTTTGTTCACCCTAAAGATGTTGCACAGAGCAGAGCTGACATGAGTAGGTGAACAGGTTTTCAGTAGACAAATGAAGGGATGCATACACATAATAACAGTGAGGAAATGCATATATTTTGTATTTTAGAACCACATATTTTATCCGCCAACTTCTATGAAATATTTCTATGAAATATAACTACCTATTATAATGAAGCACATTCATTTATACTATTCAATACTATACTACTTGAAAGGTGAAGATCTTAAATATATAGAGTTCACACAATGTGTGTTTTCTCTAAAAACTATTCTGAGGGTAACAACATTTTTGAGGCTTAGCAAGAGTTCTTTATTTGGGGTGCATCATTCATTGACTTTCACAAGGTATGTGAACGCCTTGAAACTGTACATAGCATTTTTCTTGTGTTACCTAATTAGCCTGTGATCCCAAAAATATTGAGGAACCATTGCTAAACAGACTTGGCTCCTTCTCTGTCAGTAAAAATGCTGAAAAAATAAAGGCAGATTGAAAATTCAAAATAGCCAAATAGTAATAACAGTTGTCCAATTTTTTTTTCACTTGACCTTGCTTATTTTTAAGCCAGGGATTTCATCTTGAACTTTTCCTCCATTTTCACTTTCAAGTTGCCACCATGTTGTGAGGAATCCAGGCCACATTGGAGAGGCCACATGTAGGTATTCCAGAAAACAGTCCTAGCTCAGGTCTCAGCCAGCAGTATAAACTATGAGTTAATGACTCATCTGAAGATAAATCCTGACTGTACTCTCCAAGTTCTCCAGATGATACCCCAAAAAGAGTAAAACAGAGACACGTTATCTCTGCTGTGCCCCGTACAAATTTCTGGCACATAGATTCATGAGCATTGTAAGTAGTCATTTTATACCATGAAGTTTGAGAATACTTGTTATACGACCATAGCAACTGAAACACCAGGTATCTTGTGCAAGGTTGCACAACTATTATATTAAGAAGAGGATCTGGGCAGACTGGCTAGAGATCCAGGACTCAGATGCTTAACTATGTGATATGCTCCCTTTATAAACATGAACCAGCACTCTTAAACACTGTGTAATGCTGTCTTCATAGAACCTAATGCAATTAAACAATCAAATCAAATAACTGAATTCCCTTGTCTTGAGTCCATTTCCACCAATCAACTGTCTCATTATAATCTGGCTAACTCATAGTTTTTTGACAGATAAAATGGGCTGCTAAAGGAAATTAGAATTTGATCCCCTTGGAAGCTACTCTTCATGGACACTCTGGTTAAATATTAATATAATCAGTCTCTTGTGTGTTTTGATCTACATGATTCCATATTTCCTGATTTGATTAGACCTGTCGCATTCACTGGCAAGACCAAGTGCATGGACCTTCAAAGCTGATGCCCACACAGCTCTGGACTGCTGTTGAATGCAGCAGAGTAATGCTACCCATTGTGACCTGTGGCACTCCAACCAGAGACACTTACCCTGGACAGAGCCTATATCCATTTGAACTGCTTTTTTTAAAAAATTTAAGATGGTCTAATGGCAAAGGAGATTATAAGAGAAAAACTTGATTCAAACATTCTAGAGAGCTGGTTATGATTATAATATTTGCACTACACATGTAAGTGCAAAAAACCTAAATAGTTGTTTATGAATAGCTTATTGTTAATAAAATCATCATGGAGTCTATGACTAAACCTATAGTAATGTGTCATCTATCCCCTCCATTACTCTTAATATAGGCATTTGGATACAGTTCACCAGGCAGAGGGGCCAGGTCCTTTTGTCAATTATGTATTGAAAAAGAGTTGTCATCTTACAACCCAATTCTAATTCTAACTCTCCTGTTCTGATGTAATTATCTGTTGCTGTCTCAACTAATCCTTTCTGATGATCTGTCTGTCATCTCCTGACTCTTGGTTATTTATAGTTAACTGCAGACAGCTCCCTGCTTTCTTGCCTCTCACCTGGTCTGCTCTGGCTGTTATTGCCATATCCACATTCTTACATAGACTGCTCCAGACTGACTTTAGTCCCATGGTTGGAAAGAATTGACTTCCTGCCAGAACCACCAGAAAACAAATTTGTCTTGCTGGTTTTATTTATTGACTGATTTTCCTTCAGAGCATCATCACATCTAGCTTTTCATTCATTTATTTATTTGTTTATTCAATCATTTGTTTAGCAAACCCTTGGTAAGTTTACTCTATGGGTCCAGCTCAATGGCTAGGCCAGGGATTAGAAAGGAGGATAATATGTGATCCCTGTTTACTAGGGATTCCAGGCTAGAGTGGGAGGCAGAAGTGTAAACAAGTCTATTCAAGTTACAGCGGAATCAATTCTGTAAGGTGGGGAAACAGGGTCAGAAAAGGTTTCATAGAAGAAATAATCAGTGACCTGAATCTTAAAAGAGTCATTTTATTTGGCAGGGATCAAAGCTGCCCTGCCACATGAGTGAGGATATATTTGAGCACATTTGGAAGAGTCATAGTCAAGAGAAATATTTTCTTGGTCTCTTTAGGACCATTAGATTATTGCTACCTATGACTTGGGAATTAAACTTTGATAGATCCTGTTGAATGTTCTGCTATCCCTCGACTTTAAAATATTACTAAGAGTGTAAACAATGAAATGTACTCAATCACATATTTAGTATCCTATTGAAGCATAGCATTTTAACTAATGCTCAGTTCCAAGCACTGATGTTTCAGCAGCTTGTGATCATGTACACATGCCTATGCATTACACCATCAGTCCGGTACCATTAAATCCCCACAGTCCTCACATACACCTGTGGCACATCTCTGCTGCTCTTGGGTACTGGTATGGTAGATGTATATGCAGTGAGGCTTTGATGTCCTTAAATAGGCATTGCTACCATGATTGATTCATAGACTATGCAGGGGATAAATTTTAGAATAAATGAGACAAGAGGGCTCCAAGTCTCTTTGTCAACACTGTCACCTCATAAGCTTCCCTTTCGATTCATGGGCATTCATATGATGAACACAAATGCTTAAAATACACATCCATTCTCTAAAAATATAGCAGACAAGGAGAAAACGTATACTTTATTAGGTGCATCACCTACTGTGCATACAGGCGTTCTTACAATGCTGCTCCCTTAAAATCTGTATGCCAATACTACAAAAAGCAAGAGTTATCCCCAGTGTTTCCAAGGAACACGTCTGTAAGAATGATATGTGTCGATACCCTGAAGCCTCAGAGGAGCAAATAACTGTTTTAACTCTCTCAGGACCCACTTCCTTGTCTGTGCTGCCATGGAAACCAGCCTCTTGTCCAAGGCGAGTTCTTCAATAATTAGTCTTAAAAGAACATCCTTGATTTGTAAATGAACAAATCAGTCCTCTGTATCAAGGTTGTTACATATCTTAAACTCTATGTATCATCATGTTTGACAAAATTCTTTCTACTCACTCATTTATCCAAAGATACTTATTGAGCAAGTGGTAGACACAAAGCACCATAAGGGACATTAAGAGAAGCCAAATAGCACCGTTATGACACTGTTTTATGAAAGCTTGTCACACACCAGCTGACCAGTCAAACCTGTCCCTGCCAGAGTCTAGGGGAATACTTTCTTTAGCTACCCTGCCCCAGCACCCATATGTATGACTACACACAGGACTCCTTAGCTTAGCTCCCTGATGGGTTGCAAATTTAGCTACTGCCTTGATTTATTCATAAAGTTTATTCATACTAAAGGACACTATGACATTGCCTTTTAGAAATAAGAAGAGATTCATTGGGAATTGTTGACTACTTTATATTAACATTTCTTGTTCCTTATTTTTTTTCTTTTTTGTCTATGTTTATGGCACATATTTGACCAGGGATTATTGACAATAGCATGAAAAAATACACAATTACAGAGAAGAAGGATCCTGCAATCAGATAAGGGAATTATGGCATTCACAAAGCTAACTACATCAGAATACATTATATGTAAAGATGAGTAAAAGATATAGCCACATAGCAAGAGTAGTTCCATGAGTGATCAGTTCCAGTGAAAGTGATTAGCAAAGTTTCAGGGAAGAGAGTTTGTGAACAGATTTCTGGAGATATTTCATATACAGGACTCTGTGTGTGATCTCAGCAGGGAACACCTGGCCCAGAAATACAGATGCTTGTTAAATATTAAAAAGCATCTGATTAATGTGGGTAGGTGTTCAAAAAAGTGAACATTTACCTCCATGTTGACTGTAGTATTCCTCTTATAACTACTGAATAACTTTAGGAAAATCACCCACAAATGCCACTTATATTAGCTATTAAATTTCTATTTGGTCCAGTTTTCTTTAATATAATTTTATATCCCCTCCAAGTATTTGGTGTAATTGATTACAAAAACAAATCATATAATAAGAAAAAGATTAAAAATTGGTGTCACCTAATCCATATCCCCAATGATTTTTCCCAGTTAAAGTGCATAATTTAAAAAAATATATAATGTCTTAGAATAATCCCTGACACATGGTATGTCCTCAGTAAGTGATAGTCACAGTAATAATTCCCTGAAGTTATTACTTACTAAATAAACTTTAAATTTTAATCCTGAATATATTTTTGAGTTTAATAATGTTTTCCTCATAGTAAGAGTGTTAAACAGAAACATGCTGCATATTTCTTTGTTAAATATTCCTATGCATTATCATAATTTAATTATATTTTAATTTGTTGATATTTTAAAATATATTTTGAAAGTCCACTACTCTTTCACAGTATCATGTGAAAGGCTGAACCACCATTTCCTCTTCATGTGCACCTTCTGATTTGAATAGTTTAAGATTTAGAAAGGTTTCCTATTTACTCACATTTTAATGATATACATTTCTACTTCACTGGTGGAAAAGGCTGATCAGTCACAGAAAGGTCAGTTAACACTAAATAGACCCTTTCTTTATGTAATTACAAAGAATAATATCTTTGTGCTGATGGCACTGCACATCGAGTGGGTGATGCAGAGAATTAATGTGCTGCCTTGTTGGCCCATGGGATACAGATTCCAATACAATAACCACAACTTATTCTAATTATGCAACTTTAAAAGGTCATCAGCAAAAAGAGTTAAGGAATTATCAGCTAACTTTATCATAAAGTAATAATGTACTACATAACTGCAGAAACTGTAAGAACAGTACCTAAGAACTTCATTACAAATGAGAGAAAAACTGATCTAAGGGCTTCTAGAACACAAAGTATGGCATAAATTAACTCTGAAAAATTAACATATATGATATTTTACAAGTTGACATTGATGTACTCAGGTAACCTGATCTCACAGTACATTTGTAAGAAATGCTTGATTTTGAAAAATTTTTTTTATATTTAATGCCAATTTCATTGTCACATCGTGTTATGTGAGAATTTAAATATTTCTTTTAAAATTCAATCTGTTATAAAACAACACATGCTGAGTACAGTATATATAAAATAACAGTGAGGTACCTGAAGTAGAATATGAAAGCCCCTTTTTACAGAGACTGCTATTTTTATGACTCAGAGATAGCATTAAAAATTTAGTGCAAGTTGCTCAGAAACAGAAATTTAAAAAAAAGCTTACATCGACAGTGAGGAAATGGAGGCCAAGGAAGTCAATTTCTTGTCCAAGGTCACACATGGAGCAAGAAGCATTAATTGAGACTGGGGTCCAGTCTGATGTCAGTCTGACACTCTTTTTGGGTCCACATCACCACCTAATATTGGATGTGGGCCCTTAAGACTCCAGTATGTGAATGCTCTTATTTGTGAATACCCTATAGAATTGCATCAGTATTTCAAAAATAAACTGAATATTCATACAGGGAAGAGTCCTTTGAAGTTAAAGAAAATATGCCCCAGTGTCTCTTCCTTGGTAACGGCAGGGTCAGAAAACAATAGGTCTGTTGTCTCAGAGGTGCAAATATGAGAAGTACAGTAAGTAATTTGCAGTGTAATAAAATCCCCTTATGGATAGAGTTATTACTAATGCCTTTTCTCCTTTGCTACTCTCAGATATTCCCCTTATTGGGAAATAAGAGATCATGGGCAGCTCTATTCACCTGATATTGTTATTATTATTGGGGCACCGTCTAAACCTTGAAATGGACCTCTAGCAGAAATAGGATTTAAAATACCTAAGGCAATTTTCTACAGATACTCATTCTGGGATGTTTCTGTTCCCCAAAAATAACTGAATCCCAGTATGGAAAAAAATGTATTCTAGCAAATTGTCTCTCTCTAGCAAAATCTGGCCTCTGCCTACCTTTGTAAATAAATTGTATTGGGACGCCATCACACCCATCTGTTTAGATATTGTCTATGGATTCTTTTGCTCCACAGTGGCAGTTAGGTAATTATAATAGAGACTGAGTGCATCACAAAGCCTAAAATATTTATTATCTGTTCTTTTATGGAAAAAGTTTGCTGACCCCTGCTCTAATTAATACGTTAGTATCACGCACAACTAAGCTTCAACTGACCTCTCATTCAAGATCTATGTTGGCTGTACTTACACCTATGCATAAAGAAAGACTGCTAGAAAGAATTTTCTTTGTTTTTCCAACAGAGGCACATACTAAGGAGACATAGCCAATCTATAATAACTTCAAAAATGTCTCCAAGTCCTTAAAAAAGTGTGTTGTTTGTGAGCTTTTTAAGTACTCTCAAAATGGACAAAATAACTTTGCAGAGAGTTACCAGAGCTTTTAAGATACCATAAATAATGCCCAAATGTATCTACCCCATGGCTTCTTTAATTAAATGTGGTTCATGTAGGTCTTGCATTATATGAAGCTAGAAGTCTGCTCATATTTCTGCTCCTGTAACTTGTGTTTAGGAGTCAAGAATCAATTTCATGTTGCCAAGCTAAAGTTTAATTTTGCAGGCAGCGTAGGTATCTGTCCATTTGCAGAATGGGTAAGTAAAATGAGGTGGTCACCTACAATGAAAGACTGTATAGTGATTAGAAGAAATGGACTGGACAGACATTATAGCAACACCAAGTAATCTTTAAAATATAGTGCTGAGCGGAGAAGACAGAAACAGAATGATAAATATTACATAAGTTAACATATGAAAGAAAGCCACCATGGGTGATCGGAGAGAAATAAGAATTAAGAATTAAGGAAGGAGGAAATTGAGTTAATATTTTGAAGAAATGTAAGTCTCTATGGTCAGCAATGATGCTGCTCTCTCTTAAAATGAGTAAGTAAATGGACACCTAGATTTTCCAGGTTTTTCCAGGGGATTAATAAAAATCCCTTATAATAAGGTAAACAAAATATCAAACAACTCTAGAAATACAGCTCTGCAACAATAGTTCCCTCAGGGACTATAACCTTAAGATTTAGTCTGTTAACTAGTCATGGCCAGAGCAAATGAAGGCATGAAGAAATCTATCATCATAACTAGGTAACAAATTCATTTTTCTCTATGCCGTCTTTTGCTCTTCTCCTCTTTGTTTTCCTTCAACTTCTTATATACTTATTCTCTTCTATTTTCTTTCTTCTTCCTTTGCTTCTCCCTTACTTTGTCAAGTATGAAACACTCTACTGCCTAAGGTCCTCTTGTTGTCAGACTTTCCTCCTAAATATACCATTTTCCCTTCCCATCATTTCCTTAGCCCTCTTTCTTCCCATATTGTGGTTGGGAAATAGAAGTGTGTCCAAGAATTAAAAATGCTTGGGAAATATTGAATGCCCCACTTATTTTTTTCCCATGCAATAAAACACTTCATGAAAATCTAATAAATGCAAGGAAGAGGGTGAGGTATAGGTAGTGCAATTCGTTATATGGCTGCCTTATTTCTGATGTTGGCCAGATATTAATTTGGATAGCTATGGCAACAAATTCATGAAACTGAAAATGTTTGATCTACCTAGAAATGTTAGTTAGAGATACTTTATGCTTCTGTATCAATATAACATTTCGGCCTAGCAGGGGAGTACAAGAATATCAATTTAATGTTTTCATTAGTAAGTAAAGTTAAACATAACACAAACACAAGTATATTCTTATATACACACAGATAAACAAATATTCTTTTTATATTTTTAACCTATTGGCAGATGTGAAAGGAACTAGAAACAGAAAAGTATAACAAGCTGGAATCTCCTCAGGAGGATTGCAGGACACAAAAGCAATAAGCTGACATTTATTATAATGAGGTAGCTGTTATTGGGAAGTAATTCTTGATTGATAGTAAATACTGTGCATATGTATCTCGATAGGTATGTACGAAGAAATGTGCAAAGATAAGCATTTCCAACTTTTCTTGAAAAACTGGCATTAGATAAGGCACAGTTGGTACTTTTAATGTTGCACTATGTATACCTCCATCACTGCAATCATCATGTTTTATTATGGTGAATATCTTCCTGTTAACTTCCCCACTTCCGTGAACTTTTGTGTCAATTAACTTTTTGCCCTTGTGCTTAGTACACAGTAGTCTCTCAGTAAACATTAGTAGACAATTTAATATATGAATAAAACCACAAAATACACATGCCTTCTTGAGCACAGAGGTACCTGTATAAAGAAAATGGATGGATTAAATACTAATAATTTTTATATTTTAATGTATCCAACTTCAGCCAAGTGTTCTTAAATGAGTGGACTTTTCAAAGAATTATACATGAATGGCATTTTGTGTGTGTGTGTGTGTGTGCTTTTATTCTGTAGAGAAACATTTCACAATTCATTTTACAACATAAAAACATAGAAATTTATCCATTTACATTTTGACTGAGAAAAATAATAAGATTTCCAGTTCCTTAAATCCTAGTTTGCAAAAGCATTTTACTGTATAATCTCTCTGTGTTGTATTCCAGTTTCCTTGTAGGTTTTCCTTGGAAGACTAACAGAAATCTAAAATACCTGCTTTGCTGCCTTTATACACTTTGCTAAACTGTGTTCTCACAACTCAGGAGATTAAAATTTCAAAAAAAAAATAGCAAGACAGTTTCACATGAAATGACTATAGTTGATTTTTAAAAATTACAGAGGAGCTTCACAGTTGCAGATGGATATGAATACTTAAGAAAAGTGAAAATATTAAACAAGAATACAAAGGCAGCATTCAAGTGACCTTATCCCAAATATTTCTGAATAAAGAAATTAAATTTCCTGCATATTTCAATGACTTAAATATGGAGACATGATATACATCTAAACTGAAACAATGCTTTATATGCTGCTCTCTCTTCAGATAGAAGAGGGAATGCTTCTCAGTTTCATAGTATTCTTCTTTTCTTTGTCTCAGGTCAGCACAAGTGCCATTCTCTACTGCTATATCCCTGCCAATGTCAGACGTATTTTCCTCCCTTATGGAAGTTTCCTTCAATTTTTCCAAGAAAAGAAAGAAAGGAAGGAAGAAAAATAGAGCTAAGAGCAAGGCTTCTGGAATTAAATGCTATATCCACTTCAGAAATCTTCAGTATTACCCAGTTTTTACCTTTCTTTGATCTCAGAGTAATGATTGACCTGAGGACAGCCCTCCTCGTGTAGAAACCTGTTCACATGCAATCAGGTGCTGAAATTTAGACCCACCCAAATTAAGAGACTCACGAGCTTGATTTTGAATAATATTCATGAACACTATCTGAAGTCTAGGTGGGCCATCCATTCTTCTAGGCATTTGCCACCAAGCTATCCCTTCAGAAGTCGTGTCCTTGGTAGTTCTCATGGACAACTATTAAAGTACTAATCCCTGGAATTTGTGAATATCCTACTCTACATGGCAAAGGGGATTTTGCAGATGAGACTCAGATTACAGGTTTTGAGACGCAGGGATTATTCTGGATTATCTGGGTGGCTCTAATTAATCACAAGTTCTTAAAAGTGAAGAATCTTTTTTAGTTAAAATTCAGAGAGATGTAAAGTAAGAAGGAGGAAATCCAAACTGTGAGTAGGATTTAAGATCTGAGTTCTATACACAAATGTTGGCGTGGATGCGGAGAGACAGGAACACTCATACACTGCTGGTGGGACTGTAAACTAGTGCAACCTCTGTGGAAAGCAATATGGAGATACCTTAAACAGATACAAGTGGACCTACCATTTGATCCAGCAATCCCATTATTGGGCATCTACCCAAAAGAACAAAAGACATTCTATAACAAGGATATGTGCACCCGAATGTTTATAGCAGCGCAATTCACAATTGAGGAAGATGTGGAAACAACCCAAGTGCCCATCAACACATGAGTGGATTAATAAAATGCGGTATATGTATACCATGGAGTACTACTCAGCTATAAGAAACGATGGTGATATAGCACCTCTTGTATTTTCCTGGAAAGAGTTGGAACCTATTCTACTAAGTGAAGTATCCCAAGAATGGAAAAATAAGCACCACATGTACTCATCATCAAATTGGTTTCACTGATCATTACCTAAGAGCACATTTAGGAATAACATTGATCGGGTGTTGGGCAGATGTGGGTGGGGGAGGGGATGGGTGTTACATACATAATGAGTACGATGCGTACTGTCTAGGGGATGGACACGTTAGAAGCTCTGACTCCAGACTGGGGGCAGGGGGGGGGTGCCAAGGGCAATATACATAACCTAAACTTTTGTACCCCCATAATATATTGAAATAAGAATTAAAAAAATCTGTTATTTCCCTTTCCTCTATAAACTGGCTTTGAAGATGAAGAAGAAAGCTACAAGCCAAGGAATACAGGTGACTTCTAAAAGCTAGAAATGGCCTTCTGCTGACAGCCTGTAAGAAAACATCATCTAAACTTGTGGCAATTTACTGTGGCTGACCCAGTATTGTGTTAGGTACTAGATATACAAAAATTAATAAGATATTGCATAGAAACTAACAGTTTAATGGTAGAAAATCAAGCAGCTTGATTTTCTAGTAAGTTTATTAGTAAATAAATTTTTAAAACTATTCAATAATTCATTTATTTTGCACATAACATTTGTTTTATAATAGAATGTGAAGTGACTTGTAATGAATTTGGATCATAATCTGGAAAAACACAATCCCAAAATCCATAGTCCCAAATGTTGAAATCTCAAAAGATCAAAATTCCAAAAGTCTAAATTTCTAAAGCCTAAAATCCCTAAAATCCTGAAAATCACAATCACAAGATGGTTGTACCATGTTAAGCCAGCTTTTATGGGCTATCTCCGCAATTTCCCATAATTTATTCCTGTAATACACCTTTTCATTTTCTAATTTTCTTTTTAGTCTTTTTCTTTCCTTAATTTTTTCACTATTTTAATCCATTAGCATTATTTCTTATAATTCTTTATGCTATGTAGCTCATATTCACATCATTTCCAATACTAGAAGTATAAATTTTATAGAGACTTTTGGAAAGTTCTAATTCATTTTATGCATGTTTTGCAAATTTGACTCCATGAAAGTACATTATCACAACATTTACTTTTTGTGTAAACATTGTGCTTGCACATGAAAGTGTTTAAACTTCCTCAGTAAAAGAAGAGATGTCCTTTTTGTACATCAGCATTTGTGAAGGATAAAATTTCTTGAGATCCTAGCTCTTTGGGTGACTGCATATGTGGTGTGAGTCATCTTGGTTTTTGATCAATCTTGTCAAAAGACTTGGGTTGTTCATCAAGGTATTTCAGAAAACTGTAGTTACAAAGCTGGGTGCACACAATTAGCAAATACAGTGATATGTGTTTATACATTTCCCTTTTGACCTATTTCTTTTTGAATACTGTTCATCTGCTCATAACTGTTAAACTCATGTGACTGTAGTTAGTATATCTGAGTGTTTATGCCTGCAAAAATATGCATGTTATTATTGCCTGTTTTATTGTGTAAAGTGGCCTGTGAAGTGTTCTGTCATATTTTTATATGTTTTTTTTCCAAATAAGTCCCCCTTTAAAAATGTAAATAAATATCTTTTAAAGAATTTTAAAATTATTATTTCCAGAATTATATATTTTTGGAGATTTTGGATCTTTCAGGATTTTGACAACCAGGATTATGGCATTCAAGATTGTGTCTTTCAGGAGTCTGACCTCTTGTAGCATCTCAGTAACTGCTGAAAAATCAATTCTAACATGCTATAGGCTATGTCATGTTCTCCTAACTAAATTTCTGTTTAACAGTAACAGATATATTAAACCATCGTCCTTCCTTTAAAATAAATTTATACATTCACTTGATAATTTATTGATTATATTTTAAAGGTCTTTTATTAAATCAGTAAGACAATATTGACAGTTTTGTGCTTCTCCATCATGACTAAATATAAGCTTAAGTATGTTATGAACTTCTAATTCTGTTAAGCACAGAAGTCTCTCTAGTTAGTAACTTTTATATGATTATCTAATTAGCTGACCATACAAATGGTTTTGGAAAAAAAAGTGTATATTTTGAAAAATTTTGTTTGAATTAGTAAGAATTCAAGCTAGAATTTCAAAACAAACAAAAACTTTTGGTAGGGAAATTACCAAAGTCAGAAACAAAACACGGCAAATAAACAAGACATCCCTGCCTGCTATCAAGGTCTTGCTTTTTCCTTCTTGTAACTGCTCTGGGTCTATTTCTGCATATTTATTTCTGTGTTGCCAGCTGGGGTGGTAATGGCATAGTTATGCACTTGTTCTCCATTAAAGTGACAGCCTGCCCCTTTTCCCACAAGTAAGATTCAAGTATGGCGATTGACCCCATACCTACATTATAGCTTTTCACAGGCTAAGAAATTATTGGGCGAATGATTTTTAAACTTTTGCACTTTTGGGAATAACACCAATTGGGTATCGGACAGAGGTGGGGGATGGGGGGAGGGGATGGGTGTATGCCTACATGAGGAGTGTGATGCGCACTCTCTGGGGAATGGACACGCTTGAAGCTCAGACTCGGGGGGATGGGGGGGCCTGGGCAATATATATAACCTGAACTTTTATACCCCCAAAATAAGCTGAAATTAAAAAAATAAAAATAAATAAAATAAAATAAAATAAAATACATAATGTGTCATTACAAATAAAAAAATTTTTTAAAAAAAGCATATTAACCAACTATTACAACTATACATATAAACAGATTTCTGGGTTTCTCAGATAATCATATAGCTTTTTATCTATATGCATAAGAACTATAAACTTGTCAAAATTGCTTAAATAGCTGAATGATAAAATGTTTAAAGAAATGCTATTGAACTGAAATTCAGAATATATATTTGAAACTCATCTTTATTTTCTATTATTGAAAAAGACATGCAAAATATTGTTCTTTGATATATATCGTTTATGAAAGGTTATGGCAGATGTGTTTTCTATACATTAAAGTCCATATAAATCTCATTGAGCTTTTTTTAAACTCTTTTTTATTGAGGTACAGCACCCATAGTTACAGGGATTGATAAACTTTTATAAATGAATACACCTATATAACTACTACCTATATAAAAATGTACCATCACCCCAGAAACCTCCTTCACCTCCATTCCCAAATTAACCAGACTCCCAAACACACAAGGTTTGTTTGGTTTTGATAGTCATATAATTATAATCCTACTGTATATATTCTCTTGACTCTGGCATGTTTTGCTCAATATTAATTCTGTTCTATTAGCTTCATCTGTACTTTTTATGTGGCAACAGTTCATTCATTATCATTGCTATATATATTCCATTGCATGAATAAACCACAATTTATGCATTCTGCTGTCAATGAATTAATTTGGGAGCTATTATAAATAAAGATGCTAGTAATATTTTGTATAAAAATTAACATATTTTGGTGCACATGTGCAGTAATTCTTGACATCTAGAAGTAGAATCACGTATACATATGATCAGTTCTAGTTAATAGTGACAACATTTTAAAAATGGCTACATCAATTTACCTTTCCACCTGAGACATTTGAGAGCTCCTGTTGCTTTACAGTCTTATCTATATTTTAAAATTTTAGCTATTTAGGTAAGTGTGTAGAGACACGTTATCATAGTTTTGAATTTGTATTTCCTTGATAATTATGTTGAGCACATTTTCATATGTTTATTGGCCATTCGTATAGCTGCTTTTTGAGGTGATTTTTAAGTCTTTTGTCTCCATTTTTTCTTAATTAGGTTGCCTGCCTTTATTGTTTGTTAAGTGTTCCTTATTTATTATGGATGAGAATACTTTGTTGGACATGTATATCATAAGTATTTTCTCCTAAGACGTGCCTTGTCTTTCTATTCTTTAATGGTGTCTTTTGAAGAATGGGACATCTTAATTTTAAAATAGCACAGTTTATAAGCTATGTATTTCTTTCATGGTTAGTAGTTTTGTTTTGTTTAAAACACCTCTGGTAGTTACAATATAGATCAGATGTTCTCATATGTTTTTCTCTAAAAGCTTTATATAATTTAACATTTACATCTGTAAACAGGTAGAATTGATTTTTGTATATATTGTAAAGTAGGTCAATGTTCTTTTTTAAAAATTTATTGAGATACCTAATCGATCCTGTACTACTTATTGACTCAGCATCATATGTTATCTAGTACATCTTTTTATACTGTATTTTGGTGGCATCATCCCATAAATCAAGAGGCCATGTTTACATTTTGGGTCTGTTTCTGGTATCTCCATTCTGTTTTCTTGTTCTCTTATCTCTCTTTGCACCAGTATCATACTTTCTTATACTGTGGCCTTATAGTAAGTCTAGATATCTGGTAGTAAAGTCCTCAATATTCTCCCTCTTCCAGTCTGTCTTTCCTGCATTTGGCTTTTTGCATCTCCTTACATGTTTTAGAATGAATGCATCAATTTCCAAAAATTTTGCTTGAGTTTTTAATTAGGATACCATTAGACATATAAATCAACTTGGGGAGAATTCACATCTTTAAAATACTGAATTTCAAATTCATAAACTTGGTAGATCATTACATTTATTTAGAAATTATTTGATTTTTCTCAGAGAGGCTTTGTAGTTTTCTGCAGAGAAGACCTGTACACCTTTTGTTAAATGTATACCTAGCCACTTGATATTTAGTTATTCTATTACAAATAGTATCCATTTTAAGATTTTATTTTCTAATTATTTGTCACTAGTATGTGGAAATATAATTGATTTTGGCTTATTTCATATCCATTGACTCTCACAAATTCGTCTATTAATTTTTACAGTTTATCTGTAGAGTTCTATATACAAATAATGTTTTCAAATAATGACAGCTTTTAAAGCCATCTTTTATCATGTTAAGTAAATTCTTTTCTATTTCAAGTTTGCTGAAGGTTACCATAATGGGTTTTGAATTTCACTAAGGTTTTTTCTGTATCTATTGAGATTATTATTTGATCTTTTCCTTCCTTTTACTGTTAATGTGATAAATTATATTTACTGAATTTTTCCCAAAGGCTGGAAATTGTTTGCTTTGATTTTGGGTAAGTCAAACATCATCTCCCTACTCAAATTTCCATGTTATTAATTACCTTTTCACCTTCTGTTTTTCTCCCTGGATTACAGATAAATAACCATTTACTTAAAAACAATTAATGTAAGGACAGCAGTAAGATATAATGGGAATAACAGGTCTCAAAAATCTTTTGTGTACTAGCTATGTGTTACTATTATCCTCCATTCATGAGAATAATAAAATTTGCCCCATCTGCCTATCATGGTGGTTATAAAGATAAAATGACTGAGTAGAAGTGAAAATGCATGGCAAACTATCAAGAAGGATTTTTAATATAAAGTTCAAATGGTCAATTTTTATGTTATTTGTTATAATTCTATTTAATAAAATATATAACTTGAATCTTCTTCCCTAGTATTTTTATTTTTCTCAAACATTAAAACAGGGTTTGTCTACTGATTTTCCCCCCAAAGCTATCCAAATTCCCAAAACTAACAAATGAGAAAATTTCAAATCAGAGACTTTACCAAACTGTTATATTAAATATATCAAAGTATTTCTTCTGCTTTCATAAATTCATTATTGATATTACAAATCAAAATTTAAGGTGGATAATGAGCCTGGTCCTTCTTATAGTTTGATAAGAAAAAAATTACAATTTTTTATATGGTTTTAGTCTACACATAGGTTCCTAAAATTAATTCTCTGGCCTGAGCAAGCTCATAAGAGTACAAGCACAGCCTCAGTCTCTCTCCAGACTCTTCCCTATAGGAAAAACGAATCTGAACCAAATTCTCTGCCCCATTTTTTAGATAATGTAACATGTTAAATTTTTTCTGCTTCTTTGCCACCTTTGTGCTACCTAAGAATGAATGATATAAAATTCAAAATAGAAGTTAGATTATCTTGTCCAATTTAAGCCTGCTTATCATATTCAAAAGATAGATTTCCCCTGAAAAATGCATTACAAATTACTTTTTGGAGCTTTTTCACTCTTTTTTCTAGCTATATCACTTTTCATTTATTAGACACCCTGGTGATGGAATTCCAAAGATAGACTATGTTTTCCTGAAAGATAAAGTGAAGAGCTCAGCAGTAGAAGAGTCTGCGACAGCAGAGTCACAGCAGCTATCTACAGCAAGTTTCACTTTGTTAGATTTCATAGCCAGTTAGCTTTAATGTCGGGTTCATCATATGAATTGGGGGAACAAGATCAGCACTTGGGCACCAAATATCTTCCCTATTATTACCGCTTCATTTGTTTTGGTGATTATTCTATACCCTATCACGCACACTTATGGCCAAGACAAACAGAAGATGATGGGGGAATTCCTGCATTTTCCACAGAGGGAAAACATGAAAATCAAAGGAAATCCATACTGATTAAAAGGCAAACCTATAAATGAAATGACTCTAACCTGTGAGCCTAACTTGGCTAAGATTTGAGATTTCTACTCATAAAAACCAAGGGTATTTTTGTAATTTTTTTTTTTTAAATAAGGTCATGGTCATTGATGAGAGAATTCTCTTTATATATAAAAAAAAAATTCCTTAAAAGCCAAGTCAGCCTAAGCATTTCTGTTTAATTATCCCTGAACTATCCAATCACATATAGAAACACATGCTCAATCAAGATGAAAAATCTGCAGAGAGAAAAAACACAATGAATTAAATTATAGTTTAGTTTTCTTGAACATTAAAACTTAAGGAGATTATTTTATATTTTTGTGCACATTGAATTATTTTGTGAAAATTGTCTCTTAAAAATCAATAGCATTTGATATGTTGAAAACATTTACCTTTGAAATAAAAATGTGTATATTTCTTTTGTTGGACTTTTATTTATTTTGTTGGAAAGAGACTTAATGACTCGTGTCATGACATTCCTTAATTAATTTTAGGATGAACTGGGGTAAAAACCATAAATAAATGAAATTGCTGAATTAATAAAATGATTTCTGAGGACACTAGATATCCTAAAACAGTCACAGCTACCTACTAGATCTCACTCAGATGAAATTCATTATCTTGAGATTCAACATCTTGGCAAAGTCTTCATCACTAATTAAAATAATAGCAATGGAAGAGCATCTGCAATTACTCTGTTTAGGATAAAATTACAAGGGTTATAAATCTCAAGCTTCAGGGCATAAACTGATCACCAGCTGGGGTGAGAAAGAAATGTCTACCTATTGTGTAGTTTTGCAAAATTAGGTACATTATATGTTTCACTCCCACAGAAACATCTGGCACAGACTACTGTTTGAGAAGCTATTGGACTGCATGCAGGGGACACTACTTGGCTAAGTTATAGGATTGCATGATTCCATATACATAGTTTATTATATATAGAGAAAAGCTAAAACTTGGGGGCTTGCTAAAAGAATGCTTCATCTTAATATCATTGGTTCAAATTCTTCCCAGGCTAGTGATCAAAGGTCATTACAGATGTCAGGTAGAACACAAGCAATTCAAAATAGTTCAAATTTTGGCGTCAGTCTCCTTGCCATGAAACAGAACCAACATTACCATAAATAATATTTGGTAATTTTCACAGGGAAAAAAAACCCTAAAAATAGAATGCCCATGGACTTTGAACTACCATGGGAATTCAAAGTCCATGGGCACTGACAACATCATGGGGTTGACAAAAAAGAGAAATGATGTTTTAAGGCAGTTCCCCTCCTACCCGCTATCTTTGATGCCCAAATAAAGAGTCTGGTTTACTTTTAGACCAAATAGATGTAAATTTGTATGAGTAAAGGATTGGAGGGTCCCTTCTATCTTTTACTAGGTTGGGTGAAGAGAAGGAAGAGGGAGGAAAAGGCCAGATGTCAGAGAATGTCTGCAGAGCAGAGTTCTGCATCTCCCCGGGAATGCTGGGACTCTGGTGGCCTAGATCACCATATGGAAGACCAAGAATGTCAGGAGAGGGAGCTTGGGGGCTGCAGGGAAGAGAATGCAGTAAGTGAGAAGGAGAACACTGCAAAAGAGATTGGACATTATCGATACAGAAGTGGTTAATAATAGTTAATAATAAATAGTTATTAATCAATTACTAATTAATAGTCCATACTCATTGATCTGTCCCTAAGTTAATGGAGCCCTCAGAAAATCTAAAAGCAGAATAGGAGGCAAATAGCTCTTTTTCATGTTCCACACTCTTCTATCAAATTCCTGAAAAACTTGGCAATATGTGGATCAAATGGAACAAGGCTGCAGTTGCCTTTTTACTTTCAATTTAAATTTAACTTAAATGCTTTTGGGGTATTATTTTTGCAATTTACCCCAGTCCCTGATAGCCCTTACTTAGTCCCAGCCTTTCATACCTGGATATTGCATTCATGGCCCGCAAAAGCATTCATGTTTACAAATACTAGTATAAATGTACAGGTACACTTTCCTCTGACAGAAATCTAAGAGCTATTCTTTAAGATAAGTGCATTTCAAGTAGTCACAGTACAATTAATCACTGTATTATAACAAATTAGATGCACTTTAATACTCTTAGTAAGTTTGTTTTGACTAAGTAAATGTCAAATGAAATTTGTGAGTTTTTCAACTCAGAAGTTTTTAAATAGAAAATAGTACCGCAAAATTTTCTTAGTATTTTCTGATAGCTACCTTTCAAGGAACTGCCACATTTAGGTTAGCGGTCACTGATTATTAGGATCTGTGAATGATTAACCTACAATCTGCTACTCAGATTACCAAGCCAGAGGTGTCTGCAAAACTGAGCTATTACAAAGGGGGCTTTACCTTTCTAAACCTCATTACCTCCAGGGGCTTCTAGGAAATTTGGGGGACCTGGGTTATAACTGTGGTGGCCAAACCTACTCCAGCCTAATGCTGCTAAGAACATTTGCTTTGGAAGCAAAACCAAGGCTCCAAAGAGTAGTTGAAAAGTAAGGTAAAGATATTCTGAATTAATCTTGTGGAAACGAAATTGTGGGTAGTTAAGGGAGTGGCTCTGTATTAGTTTTGTATTGCTGCATGATCAATCGCCACAAATTAAGCAGCTTAAAACAACACCTATTGATCTCTTCCCAGTTCCGTAGGTCAGAGTCCTGGCACAGCCTGGCTGGTATCTATGCTCAGAGCTTGACATGCAAGGTGTTGGCTGGACTGAGTTCTCATCCAGAGACTCCCCCAGGGCTATTTCCTACTTCCCAGCTCCCTCTGATTGTCAGCAGAGTTTATTTTCTTGTGGCTGGGTGACTGACTGAAGTCCCTGTTTTCATGTTGGCTGTCAGCCAGGCATTGCCCTTTTAAGGGCTGGCTTAATTGGGTCGGACTCACCCAGGATAATTTCCTTTTCCTAAAAGTCAACTGATTTGGGGCTTTAATTACATGTGCAAAATTCCTTCACACCAGCACCTAGGCTAGGGTAATTGAGTGACTAGGAGAAGGTGTGTGTGTGCATGCAGATGATGGGGATCTTAGGTTCAATCTGGAAAGCAGAACCAGTAGGATATATAGATGGATGATAAATAGATAGGCAGATAGACAGACATAGACTCTATATATGTATTTATTCATTCATCAAAAGTAATTAGCTTACACAATTGTGGGGGTTGGCTAAGCAAATCCAAAATCTGTAGTCAGGAAGGGACAATCACAGGAAGGCTAGAAGCCAAGAGCGTGAGCTAAAACTTTTGTCCACAGGTAGAATTTCTTCTCTCTCTCAGCCCATGCCTGTGGTCTCATGGGAGTTCCCTATAAACTAGTTAATTGAAGAAGAAAACTCTCAGGCCTGGTTTATAGACAGTTCTACGCAGGCACCACCTGAAAATAGATTGCGATAGCACTATAATCACTTTCTGGGACAGCCATGAAGGACAGTGGTGATTCCCCCAGTGGAAAGATCTTCCTTTGAGCAGTGCACCTAGCTATTCATTTGGCTTGGACAGAGAAAAAGCTGAAAGCACGAATCTATACCAATTCATGGGCTGTTAATGGTTTGGCTGGATGGTCAAGGACTACAAAGGGACATGATTAGAAAATTGGGAAAAGGAGGTCCGGGGAAAAGATGTGTGGATAAACCTTTCTGACTGGGCAGAAAACATGAAGATATTTGTGTCTCATATGAAAGCCCACAAAAGAGTGACCTCTTTAAAGGATTTTAACAATCAAGTGGATAGGATGGTCCATTCAGTGGATTATGAATTGGCTTTCCCCCCCAGCCATTTCTGTCATTGTCCAACGGGCTCAGGAACAAAGTGGCCCTGGTGTTTATGGCAATTAATGGGATGGAGATTATGCATGGGCTCAGCAACCCTGACTTCCACTCACCAGTGTGACCTGGCTACAGCCACTGCTGAGTCCCCAGTCTGCCAGCAGCAGAGATCAACACTGAGTCCCTGCTATGGCACCATTTCCCAGAATGATCAGACAGCTACCTTGGTGGCAAGTTGACTATATTGAATTGCTTTTTTGTGTGGAATAGACACTTTCTCTGAATACTGATTTGTCTTCCCTGTCTAAAAAGCACCTCGGTTGGTTGTGGTTCTTTTTGTGGTAGAGTGACCCCAACCTTCATTCTTAAAAAGTGATGGCTATTGAATCCTGAATAATCAGTCTGTTGTTGTTTTCCTTTGACTTTAATCACAGGACACAGGAGTACTAAGAGATGCTCTGGAAGATCTCCTATGTTGCAGACATTCTCCTCATTACCTCCATTGTGTAGTAGCTGCCTAATTTCCTCTTGGTAGTCAAGATGAATCACCTCAGCCAGCAAAGTCACCCCTCCTGTCTGACATCCATGGACACAGAGAATGCTTTATCCACTGTCAGGGGATTCTGCACAGCATTTTTTTTTTTTTCTGACCAGTGAACTCACTCCACAGCAAATGAAATGTGGTAATGGGCCAATGCTCATGGAATTCACAGGTCTTATCATGTTCCCTATCATCCTGAAGCAGCCACTTGATAGAATAGTGGAATGACCTTTTGAAGACTCAATTATGGCACCAACTAGGTGGCAATGCCATGCGGAACTGGGGCAATGTCCTCTAGGATGTGATACCTACTCTAAAACAGCATCTAATACGTGCTGCTATTTCTTCCACAGTCCTCACTTACTGGTGCATGAATCAAAGGGTGAAAATGGAAATGGCTCAACTTATTATTACCCCTAGTGATCCACCAGCAAATGTTTTGCTTCCCCCCAACACCTAGCTCTGTTGATCTAGAGGACTTAGATCCAAAAGAAGGAATCTTCCACAAGAGGACATAACAATGATTCTGTTGAGCTAGAAGTTGAGACTTACACCAGGCCATTTGGGGCTCCTCCTGCTTTTAAATCAACAAGCAAATATAGGGGTTATTATACTGGCTGGGGTGATTTATTCTGACTGTCCAGGCAAAACTGGCTTGTTATTATACAACGGGGGTAATGAGGACTATGAATGAAATACATACAATCCTGTAGATATCACTTAGTACTCCCATGTTCTATGATTAAAGTCAATGAAAAACTACTACACTTCACCCAATTCAGGGAAGACTGATAATGGCTCATCCCCTTCTGGAATAAAGGTTTGGGTCAACCCATGAGGCAAAGAACCATGACCAGCTGAGATGCCTGCTGAGGGGCAAAAGAAATATGAAATGGGTAGTGGAAGAGGATAGCCATAAATAACATCTACAGCCATGTGATCAGCTGCAAAAATGAAGACTGCAATAGTTATAAGGATTTCTCCCTTATTTTGATGTATATTTGTATATATGTTAACCAAATACTTTTGTTTTCTTCATTCTCTTATTTTCTAATCATTTAGCATAATAGATAACTTTATTCTCTCAGTATTTAAAGCACAGGTTACCAAAAGAGAAGAATATCATTCAAGGACTTTGTATCTTCTTCTGGAGAAAGGGTTAGCACGTCTTAGGTTGTATGTGAGATAGTTGTACCATGTTAGGTGGAAATATGAGTTTGTTCTTGTCTTTATTTGGAGACTAGGTATAATTTAAAGAGCTTTGTATGAGTGCCAAGTTGACAAGGGATAGACTATGAACTTTGCTAGGCTTCGTTCCTCAGATATTCAAACACTAATCTAGATGTTGCTGTAGTGGGATTTTGCAGATGTGATTAAATCCCTTAATCAATTCACTTTAAGTAAGGCAAATTATCCTAGATAACCTGGGTGAGTCTGATTTAATCACTTGAATGATTTGGAAACAGGGCTGAGGCTTTATAGAGATGGGTGGGGGCAAAGGACAAAGAGACAGAGATAGAAAGACAGAAATTTCACCTGTGTCCAATAGCTTTAGCTGCTGCCCTTGAGTTCCAGGCTACCCACAAGCTTCCCTTTCTGATTGCCTGCCCTACAAATTTCAGACTTACTTAGCTAGCCACCACTAAGTAATAGAATTACTGAATGAATAAATAAATACATATACATAGATGATAGATACAGAAATAGACACAGAACAAACAGAGACATAGACATAGATGTAAACATAGACATGGACTTAAATAGATATCCTACTAATTCTGCTTCTTTAGTTGAATACTGGCTACACAGGGGCTGTCTTAGAATTCTGCCTACCACAAGGTTTCTTTTGGGAATGTAGCAAGGCATCGTAGCAATCACCAGACTCAGCACTGGAAGACCCAAGCTTGAGGCTAGGTAGTGCCACTAAAAGCATCATAACCCTGGGAAAATCACTTAATCTGAGTTTCACTTATTTCTTCTATATTTTAGGAACCTACACTGCAGAGTTTTGAGCATCAGATAAGAAAAATATAGTCATGTGCTGTGTAATGACATTTTGGTAAACAATAAACCAAATATATGACAGTGGTCCTATGAGATTATAACATTGTATTTTTACTATATCTTTTCTATGTTTAGGTATGTTTAGATACACACATCCTTATCATTATGTTATAATAGCCTATGGTATTCAGAACAGTAACGTGTTCCATCCAGATTGTTGCAAAATGTATTAATTCACTTTTTATGGCTGAGTAGTACTCCATGGTATACATATACCACATTTTATTAATCCACGCATGAATTGATGGGCACTTGGCTTGATTTCACATCTTTGCGATTGTGAATTGTGCTGCAATAAACATTCTAGTGCAAGTGTGTTTTTGATAAAATGACTTTTTTTTCCTTTGGGTAAATATCCAGTAGTGGGATTGCTGGATCAAATGATAAGTCTACCTTTAGTTCTTTGAGGAGACCATCCTCCTAAGTGAAGTACCACAAGAATGGAAAAACAAACACCACATATACTCACTATTAAATTGGAACTAACCAATCAGGCCTCATGTGCATAGATGGAAGTAAAACTCAATGGAAATTGTACAGATGGGAGGGGCAAAGGAGAGATGGGTGAAATCTTACCTAACAGGTACAATGTACACTATCTGGTGATGGGCACACTTATAACTTTGACTGAAGCAGTACAAAAGCAATCCATGTCACATAAGGTTTGTACCCTCATAATATTCTGAAATAAAAAATAAAATAAAATAGAAAGGAACAGTAACATGCTGTAAAGGTTTGTAGCCTCAGAGCAATAGGCTATCCCACATAGGCTAAGTGTGTAGCAGGCTGTACCATCTAGGGTTGTGTAAGTATGCTCTATGACATTCACACAATGAAAAAATCACCTACTGATGCATTTCTCAGGATGAATCCCCATCATTAAGTAATACATGACTGGTAAATACAAAAGTGGCCTGTATACTTTAGAATGCTATACAAATTTTGCAAATAGCTAAATTTGCTAAGTGGCTAAGAATGCTTGCATTGTTCATGTTAATCTCCTTGCTGAGGGTGACTGAAATGGGAGTTGACTTGAATTTGGAGGTTTGTGGCATGGGCATATGATTCTCAGGAATGCTTTATATTAGACCAGAAACATTGATACCTGGGCTTGTGGAGAGACAAGAGGTATGGAAACCTTGAAATTATTGGTGCAGAATGCTCATCATTTTTATTACATTTTATATTTATTTAGCTTTCATAGCATGCATAATGCTATGTTATTAAAATGAAATCATCTATGTAAAGGCAAGAATATAATTTTTAAAAATCACTCACATTCCTACCACTTAGAGAAGCTACAAAAGATAACCTTTCATTCCCTCATATGTGAGATCACAGTCTTCTAAGGAATTAAAAACAAACAGCCATGGACAGGCAATAAACGAGCAACAATGCAACCAGCATAGAATTCTATTTCCAGACTTAACTCATTTCTAAAGTCTGTTATTGACCCAGAGAATTTGAGTGGACCCATTCTGAATGACTACAGCTAATGACTGGCATTTGCTTGGCTTCTTAACAAGCCTAATTATCTTATTATTCTGAGATTGCTTTTAGGTGACTTACTAGCTTCTTTTGGGTGAGCCTCAATGTTCTATGCAACAGTCCTTCAAACAATCTATCACACTCTTAATTAAATTTCTCATAGACATAGGCTGTAGAAATAACTTCCATTTTTATGTTAACTGGAACACAAACACCTAAGAGCACATGTTAGAGTGCAGCAAAATCAGATTGTCTCTGACCTCGAATAAGTATCGCAATCTCCAAAACCTTAGCTGTGAATGTAGAGGGTACCACTTTGATTTTAAGCATTATTTTGGCTACAACGCCTAAGTTTCACCTTTATCATCATCAACACTTAGAGGGCTTCCATGTGAAGAGAGTGGCATATTGAAATATTGAAATATCATATTAATGTAAAAATATGAGTGCTAATATTTCATATATAACCAACTAATTGACAATATTCCTTCTTACAACAAACCTGTTTGCCTGGGTGTATCAAGATCAGTAGTACTTTATGGAGAGGCAAGATGCTTAAAATGATTTGCATAAAATGATGATAATAAGGGCCTTTATTAAATGATTGAAACATCCTAAATAGGGCATGCTTTTTGGCTTCCTTCAAATAATATGTACATCAAGTTTACCCTTGAACTGCAAATTCTCTTAATGTAAAAACCACTCTATTGAAACCATATCACTTAAAAGATTAAGAAATAAAATAAAATAGTTTTATAAGGAGCAAAAAGAATAAAAGGTGGGAATGTTTAAAAATGACATAAAAGAAAAATTCAGGAAGAATAAAAGAAAAATTCAGGAAGAATCCTTAATTAAAACCGGAAAAGACCAATTTTCTTCAAATAAGGCAACAATTTTGAATCTTAGATGTTCTTCACTCTTTTCAAATAAAAACATGTCAGCAATCCTTGGGTATAGTTATAGTTGATGTCAAATTCTATCAGATTTGAGATGAGACTTTTCACCAATTTGGGAGCTAAGGGAATATATTATCTCAGACCACAAAGGGTTTCATAAAAAGATTGAAGGAAATGGAAATCCAACACCAGTTAAGGAAATCAGCAAATAAATTACAAAAACTGTCCATTTGCCTGTCCCTTTTAATCTTAATGTCGTATTCAAACTATTGGGCATGTAACTGAATATCTCAACTGTACCTGAAGAAATAATGGAGCGTGTCTCTGCAGTAAAACAGAACGGCACTAAACTGATGAGTTTAACCCAGCAGAAAGAGCGGCTGTAAACATGACAAATGCCTGCTATTGATTTCAGGTTTAATTACTCTGTGCAGCACTGACAAAGCCCATCAGATGTTGTTGTGAAGTGTAAATGGAACAGACTACACTTCACTGCCCATAGGAAACTGATGGTGTCTGCAGTTTGCATTGTTTACTTTATCCTCCGTAAACTTCAGCCTTGATCAAATTAACAAGTGCTACTAACCTCCAACAAACTACAATGCACTATGGTTTTACAGCAACAGCCTTGGAACGACAGTTCAGCAGCATCTCATTGATAACAAATGTCAGTCTCATGGCTGCTGGTGAACCCTTCAGCCCAGGACCTGTGAGTCCTGACAATGGGGCCACCGGGATCTCTTTCCACAGGTTTGATGTACAATGGAACAAGAAGATGATTTCTTCATACTATTCATTATTGTGGTGCCAATAAATAGCTGTTACCATAAGTCTTTCCCGAAGAGCACCTAAATTATTTACTTTTTTGTTTCTAATGTTAATTTTTCAAGAACTTTGTAATTATATTAAAAACAACTTTAGGTTAATTGCTTTCTAGTTTTCCCCTTTTCCCTCTCTCCTTTCAGATGTATAAATTGTATCTTCTTTCTCATTCAATTCAAACCAACCTTTTGGAAGTGATGATTCATTGAAGGATATTTTTGAAACAATTGACAATCATAACACCTGCAAAAGAACATTTTCCTTAAATGGGAGGTTACTTAATGGACCTATTATGTGCTCTTCTCTACAAACACTATATCAGAATTTGCTATTTTATCATCAAAAGTTCAATAGAGTGTCCTGTTTATGTATACAAAGGTTTGTGCAAACAACTAAAACAATGAAATGAGGATATTTGTAAGCATTTGATATGGGTTCAGGGTAAGCCAAAGTCAGAAGTAGATGTCTGAGACATCATCCTCATGGTCCGCTTAGTTTATGCCTCAGGGTTAGCTGGTCCCTCTTACTCCACCTGCAAACATTTGCTTGATGTTCAGCACCTGTTGCCAGGATTTTTTATTCCTAATCTTGGCAACGCCTTAGCACAATGGTGGGCATCTATTTCCCAGCTGACACACTCAGGCTGGCAGGCTGGCAGGCTTTAATTTCTCATCCTACCTTTGTAATCTTCAGATCCACTACAGTCCTCTCATTTTGTCCTGGATTTTGTATAACGTAATGCACTTCAGACTGGAACAAAACCAGGAACTACTACATTCAACAGGTATTAAAATAAATGATGAAACAACATTTGATAACTACTAAGAAAAATGTTTAATAAAAACTAGACTTCTAGCAAAAGAAAGATAGTGCAATCATCACTTATTTTAATAAACATTTAGAACTCTAGCAGAAGGAAGAGTGTAATCATTAGTTACTTAATTGGTTTTAAAGGGTAGTTTAAAAATGGTTTAAGAGAATGGTGATGATAATCTTAGAAAACACCTAAATTACTTCATATATGCCTGGTCATTTGTCAAAAAATTAAGTGGTGCAAAATGTTTTCTTAAAAATGTCTTTTTATGTCCTGAAGTTAAAGCAAACTGCAGACTTCATTCGTTTATTTGAAAATATTTATTGAGTGCCTCCTCTAGCTGCAAGGTGCTGGTTATCCAGTGGTTAAGAAAATATATCTTACCTCTAGTGGAAAAAAAATAAATTACTCACATAATTTTACAGTCAATTTTGCAGTGAGTGCTATGGAGGAAAGGTAATATGGAGCAACAGGAGCCTGGAAAGGGACACCTGCTTTGACCCAGGGCTAGGAAGTCTTCTCTGAGCACAGTGGCTTTTCTGAGCACCTGACACCTGAGGCTGTGTAGAGGCATCCAGGAGAGGGACCTGTGTGCGTCAAAGTGCCCAGGTGAGAGCTTGACACAGCTGAGGAGCTGAAAGAAGCCTAATGTGCCCAGAGGACAGCAAACTGGATGGATAGTGGCCTAAGATCTGGATGAGGAGGTGGAGTGTGCAGGGACACCCAGACCATGTTGAGAAGTTTAGCTTCCAGGATCTTAGGAGCCCAGGGAAGCTCCCGAAGTCTGTTCAGTACTGAAGGTCAAGGAAGTAGGTTTGGGTTCTTTTTTTGGGGGGGGGCGGGGGGGGGGTTAAGTTCACTCAGACTAGTTTATAAGGAAGAGCTCCAGGTCAACAGGAGTCAAGTGTGAAGGTAGTGACCAATTAGGAGGCTAGTTCAAGCAAATGATGATGGTGGCTTGCTTTAGATGGTGGCTGCAGAGACGGATGGGTTTCCAGATAGTGCTGAGAGGAAACCAGAATATTTATATATATGCATATGTATAATGTAGTGTATACATATAAAAATATGTAGTGTGTTTATATGTAGTATATATTTAGCATATTTAGTATATATATTCAATATGTATTTAATATATGTATATATACTAAGTAAATCCATAATATATTTAATATATGTATATACATGTTAATGTACATATCACATACATATACAAGAGTATACATGTGTAATACATGTAATATATGAATATATTAAATATATAATATAGTAAATATATATAATAAATACATTCATAATATATTTAATATGTGTTATATATATTAAATACACAGTTGTCCCTCAGTAGATAGGAGGTATTGGTTCCAGGACCCTTTATCTATACCAAAATATATGCATACTTGAGTCTTGCAGTCAGTACTGTAGAATCCAGGAACATGAAAAATCAGCCCTCCTTATGCTGTGAGTTTCGAATCCCAGAAATACTGTTATTTTGATATGCATTTGGTTGAAAAAAATCCCCATATATATGAACATATATGAACCCACACAGTTCAAACTCATGTTGTTCAAGGGTCAATTGTATTTATAATATATTTAATATGTGTATGTGTGTGTGTATATATATGTACTAAAGTTGCTTTTATTTTTATATTTCTTTACCTCTATATGTTGAATTCTTTTTGTAGTTAATTTTAAAATAATGCTTCAGACATCCATTCATTTGAATATATGGATTCTCTGTGGACTCCTTAAATACTAGTAGAGATCACTCTCATAGCAACACTCCCAATGGCAGCATATCTCAGCAGACTGAGAGATTCTGTTTTAATTAAAATAATGGTGTCTTTCAGAGTTCAGATTACATTTCTAGATTTTATTCTTAAAGGCTGAATTTCCTCAACAGCTTGATATTTTTAAGTGATTAGTCTGTATTTTTCACAGTAGAGAGAAAAAGGAAATTTCTGATGCTGTCTACAAATTTAGTAGTCAAATTTGGAGAGGATACCTCAAGGGACCCTGTCTGCTTCAAAAGTTATCTGAATAGACCTCCAGGTACCATCTCTGGATGAAGGATTTGGAAGAGAGGAGGTGATGCCCGTAGAGGCATCTTTAGTCAAAGTGGAGGGCCTAAGGGTATTTTTAAAAGATGCCCTATAGCCTCCAACATGAATGAAAACAGGGCAGTTATGAATTTCAAGCCAATTCAGACTAATTTAGAAAAATCTTCCAGGCCTGGAATTCAGCTCTCATTAAGTCTGTTTCTAATTTGACACGAAAGGAATGTGAATTCAGTGTTCTGGCAATGAACAGGAAAAGATAGTTTTCTACTTCTTTTAGCAAAACATTCTTATTAATTTACGATATTCCTTTCCATTATTACATGAACAACATCTCCTCTACACTTTGAAAAACTGTTGATCCTTGGCATTTGAAGCAAAAAAAGTAAATGTGATTATTAAAATAGTAAAATCATATGTGCCATTTATGCTTTTATAATGCTTTTTAATTAATTAGTAAAACACTTGTGAAATGAATTCATCTATCAATGAGCCACAGATCCCTTAAGGAAAATTAAAAGAATTAAAGATCAAATTGTATGACAATTTGTGGTCAACCTAGAAAAGTTTTACCCAACAGGTAAAAAATTCCTAATTAAACAATCCAATTATTCTCTCAAAAATACTTAGCACCTACTAAGTACATAAACGACCCTTAACTTTGTGGGGCCTCACTAGAACACTAATTTATAGGAATGAATCAATCAAGAATCCCATCCTCAAACAGCTTATTTAGACTACTAGGCACATTAATTTAAAATTGCCCTTTTATTTAATCACTTCCCTTCAAATTATTGAATAGAGATGTCCGTAACCATGACTGAATAGAAGGTAAAATCACCCAAGAAGCCTTGGAAGGCATGATCTTTCTACATGGAGAAAATCAGTGACTAACATTTTGCCCTGCGCCAGAGACTGCATCACATAATCTGTCACTGTCCAAATACAATTTTCTTTTTTTGTAAATGAGTCAGTTTCAAACCTCTGATTGCGCCATTTCAAATGCAAATAATTCTGTTCCAACTGCCTCTTTACATTAGCTAAATGAAGTCATCAGTAACCAAAATTGGAGAAAATCTTAACACAACTGCCGTAAACAACTTTTAAAGTTTTATATCCCATAAGAATGAAACCGTTATGAGATAGTTAAGATTCATTAGAGATACCCACCCCTGATATAACTCATATTCAAAAACAATATTACTTTCCCTCATAACCAATAGTGGCCAGAGCAAATTATAATCAAAGATAGATTTCTTGGAGGGTGATGATACCATTAGATTTAAGGAATTAAAAATACATGAAACTTTTGAGTTAATGAACAGGGTCCTTAACTGCTCATTTAATTCAAACAGCTGTTTGTTAATGCCCTAAGCAGTGTCATAAACTGTGAAAATACTGTTGAGTGCAAGACACTAGTTAATGCTATAAAGCAACACATGCTCTAATATTAAAAGGATTTAATGGGATTAATAGAGAATAAAACATTAACTCCCTATTATGATGTTTTAGAACCCAAGGGCAAATTCTGGCTAAAAAGGACTCTGGTTCTAAAACCACAAAAAGTAAACTCCAGCACTGTACAGCAAATCATGGCAATTTTATGCCCTTGAAAAAAAGTGGAACCCTGATAAGATCACATCTGTTCCAATCACATACTGGATAAAATCACTGTTTACTAAAGTCCTAAATAACTAAAAATGTGGAACCCCAACAGGATCCCATCTGTTAATGCTACAACTTGGATATGGTCCCATTAGAAAAATTCCATATAATAATGTTCCAGCAAAAAATAGTAAAGAATTTGGATTTCATTTCATCAATTTTTGTCTATAGACTTATATACTGATTTTCTGCAAATACACCACTGTATGATCTAAGATGCATTTTCTTATGGGTAGTTGCTACAATTTTAATAGATGATACCAAAACTGATTCAAAATAATAAATTTCAGTCTTTTTCTATGAATTTCAGGAATTTTAAGTCAATTTCTGTTCATTATTTTATTCTTCACATTGCATTAGAGGTTATTTTCATTGATAACTTGTTGTTTAGTATATTTCATAATATAAAATGTATAGCAATGTCCTTTTTAGACATTTTGGCTTTTGCAAGTATATCAAGACTTTTAGTTCTGGATTAAATATATGACATCACAATTCACAGAAAAATGCATTCATATTTTATATTCTTTTGGCAATATAATACTTAACTTTACGGCATAGCTAAATTTCATTTAAGACAGACTTAAGTATTAAGGTAGTTGTAAATGTAAATGTAAAGTCATTATTGAAGAACAAGGACCGGTGGATTAAAAGAAAAAGTTAAAATAATTTTGGTGATCCAGGTGAGATTAAATAAAGTGTCTATAAAAATACACCAGATTGTAATTTTTAGAATATACTTTATCTTTTAACCATCGTAATGCTTTAATTTTCTTAGAATGCTATTAAAATGGAGATTTTCAGACTTTTCTTAAAAGCAAATTAAAAAAAAAATTGCCAACATTTTATTGTAACCCTATCATACCCTGGCACTGTAATAAATATTATAAATACAACTTAATTTATTCCTCACAAAAAATTTATCAGTATGCAGTACTGTTGTTATACCTATTTTATAGATGAGGAACTAAGCCTTCCAGAGGTAAAATAAATTCCCAAGGTTATTCAGCCAGTATATGATAGACTCAGGACTAAGAACCAGGAGCCTTTGATTGCAAAACTCAGTTTTATGCACACTGTGCTGTACTGCCTCAAGGAGAGTTCTCTTAGCATAAAAATAGGAAGAAATTAAGACTAATAAAAATCACTGTGTTTGTTAATAACTATGGCTGGGATTAATGCAAACATTTGAGCTGGGTCATTTCTCAAATATTCTACTAGCAAGAAATATATACATACTTCCTCTTAGTGGCCTTTATGGGCTATCAGACACATAAATAGGTGCCCTGAACAGGCTACTATTTTGTCCCCCTTTCAATCCATCGTCTAGATGAACTGTGTGCTTCCTTTCATTGGACAAAAAGGCCTTATACAATTTATCAAAATTTTCCTTTGCCCTGGCTGCCAGCAAATTTGAA
Organism: Lemur catta; assembly: GCF_020740605.2. Lineage (NCBI taxonomy): Eukaryota > Metazoa > Chordata > Mammalia > Primates > Lemuridae > Lemur > Lemur catta. Next base: position 24,069,838 of record NC_059143.1, read on the forward strand.
GCTAAATTTATTTAAATATTTATTCAGCATTGATTTATCTGGGATGAGGCAGGCACCAGCAATAAGGTGGGTTGCTTTATTTCCATTTCAGCGTGCTATATTCTTTATAGAACCAAAACAAAATTAAAATTTGTCTATTATATAAGGAGTTGAGTGTGGAGTTCTGAGCTAATGGAAGCCATATTTCCAAATTATTCCATCTATGTTTTATTGAATGGCATTTTGATGATAGAATTCATGATGATTAATTTTCTGTCTGAAAACATTCAAGAGAAAGTTAAAAGGTCATTTATACTATCGGTTATTGTAGGTTCTCTCAACTTTATTTCTGTATTAAATCCGTCTTCTATAATGCAGCACAGTTAAATTATATTATTAATAAAATAATTTCTTGCAAATATAATCTCATTAACCAGAAAAAAGTCCATTTAAAAATATTTGGATACTTGTTATGAACATATCAAGAGAAAAAATGGGTAAGAATATTATGCCCAAATAAAACTATGAAAGTTATAAAATCCAGCGCAATGAACACGATAAATTTAAAATTAAAGTGTGAATATTATTCTTTCATGGAAAAAGAATAATGTTTTTAGAACATTAGTATATGATAGTATATAATTGACTTGATAGTATATATGATAGTATATAATTGACTATCATATAGATTAATATAATTATCTTAAAATTATGGACATAATTATTTCAGAACATATAATTCTGAAATAATAAGGGCATGATTCTCTGTCTTAAATAATATAGTTACCAACAACATTATACATTTCTTACAGAATTTAAGCATTAAGGAAATATTTGTTGCATTGGATGATTGTTTCAGAGAAATGAGTATTAACTTGATAGACTTTTACTAGCTGTATAAACTTGTAGAAGTTACTTAGTGTCATTGAGCTTCAGTTTCCTTAACTACAGATAAGAATATAACATGAAACCACATAGGATTGAATGACCCAGCCATGACAAACCACTAAATACAGTGCCTGGCCCAAGTAAGATCATTCGCAGATGCTAACTTTCTCTCTTTTTATTTCTAGATACAGTCTATGCCTCCTTTTGGGGCAAAACAGAATTACAAAATTCTTCAGCTTTTCTTTTTGTCAAGGTTGCCACAAAATTCAAAGTTAAATTTATTTTTGTGCTACTCATGTAGCTAGGACCTTTCCCCCCCTGTTTTGGAACTGCTTCTAGTCTTTCTCCTCTTTTTTTTTTCTTCTTGAGACGGGATCTCACTCTGTTGACTGAGTTAGAGTGCAGTGGCATCATTATAGCTTACTGCAGCCTCAAACTCCTTGGCTCAAGCTATCCTCTTGTCTCAGCCTCCAGAGTATCTGGGACTATAGGTGTTTGCTACCACAACTGGCTAATTTTTTTATTTTTGTGGACATGAGATCTTGCTATGTTGCTCAGGCTGGTCTCAAACTTCTGGCCTCCCAAAGTGCTAGGATTACAAGCATGAGCCACTGCTCCTGGCATGTAGTCTCATTTTTTTAAAATGTCTATTTTAACTTCCTGACCTCGTCTACACTTCAATTGTGTAAATGGTCTTTGATGGGTTTATGAAAATGTTGGGGTGGGTGTGTGAGAGATGAGTAAAGCAAGTATAATTTTTATTGAATTATTCTGTTATAAATTGTTTTCTATGGAAACATCTTCAAAATCAAAAAAGAAAAAAATATGAAAGTGAAATTAATTGGCTGTATGTCTTCTTTGAAATGTTTGAGTTACACATGACTTTTCAAGCAATCTAGGAGAGGTCATGCACTGTTAAAAGCAAGTTCATTGGTCTATTATTAATTAATCCTTCTATAAGTGACAAGCATTTATTTATTTTGCCTTCTTTTCTTTTCTTTTTTTTAATAGAGACAGGGTCTCACTCTGTCACCCAGGCTAGAGTGCAGTGGCACAATCATAGTTCACTGCAGCCTCAAACTCAGGCTCAAGAAATCCTCCCACCTTGACCTCCCAAAGTGCTGGGATTAAAGGCATGAGCCCAACCAGCCCTGCCAATAAGCATCTATTTCTCAAAGTGCCTTTTCTTTGGGTTAAATAAACATATATAAGTTTTTAAAAAAATATTTGGTTTCAAATGTTTTTAATTATTCAAGAATATTTGCACATATAAAATTATCCATAGTTTAAATGACTACTATTTATTAACAATCAAATCTAAAAAGATAATTTAAAAGAAACTGCTTGTAAGCAGCATTCATGAAAAAAGAAGTGTGAGCTTTTCCTTCCATTTGAAATCGTACTTTTCTTTCAATATATAGTGTCTCTTTCTTTCTCTTTGTTGTTAGGAATAGCAAACACAATTTTTCCAAATAGTGTTAATAATATACCATTAACAGAGTAATTCCCCAAATAAAACTACAAATAGTATGTAAAGAGTGGTGGCTTGCTGGAAAAAATGCTTTTATAGTTTACTGTTCTATTTCTTTCATTACCAATTGTAATTTGTAATGATGATGTAGTAATGCAGCAGAATTAAAATAAGAAAGAAAACTTTGCAACAGATTTCAATTCCCTAACCCTAAAAGTTGTTAAAGGCATTTTAATTTCCCATAGCAAAAGAGACCATTGTATACAAAATTCTATTTTAAGTCTAACCTTATTAAAAAATAAAACAACATTAAAGAAACCTGTTCTCCATTTGGAGCAAGTGAAATTTATGTTAGTAACTCCAATTAACTCTAATGGGAGTTACATGAATAAATCTCAAAAGCACTGAGAAGAAAGGAGTTTTGCTATTATGGGGAATTCAGAGAGAGCTCAGATATGATTTCATATGAACTGTTGAAATGTCATTGAAAATATCTGTGAAAATTGATCAATAAGCAGAAAAATATTTTAAATTTTGACAAAATGGATTTGTATGTCATTGTAGAATCAAATGTATGGCAAATTATTAACCTTTTAATAGAATTTTTAGAGATGTTTAATATTATTTTTTCCGATTCTAGTTTAAATTGAGGAATGAAGCCAGGTTTAAGAGAAAATAGGTAAAATTTGATCATGCCTAACTTTAGTGCCCTCTAGGTTTTATGAAAAGGAAATAACTTTTCAGACTACTGTGAACATATTTATCCCTGAGGGCCAATAGTGATATATGCTTTAACCTTTCTCTAAATTGAAAATGCTGCTAAATCTTTCTTTAATCAATTTCCACAACAAGCATGTGAGGTATCTATTATTTTACAAATTTTGTATATTTTAGTGATTAGAGAGTCTGTTAATAATGTGCCCAAATTGCTCAGGTAAACTCTGGGATTAGGGTCCTGAAGTCTGCAGACCATAATCCTAGGCTCTGAGAAGTTCCACTGCATGAGGTCCTTTTGCTTACAGTCTAAATCTATTTCAGTATGTGCCTATTTATGAATGGGAGTTTTCAAAGCATTGATCATAAGGTTGTATCCTTAATTATCTCAAATTTCTAAGAATTTTTCATAATGATCAGAAAACATTAATTCAATTCTATTTTGAATAAAAACTAAGTAGATATCATATAATGACATATGATATCACCATCTTTGAGATTTTGAGATATATTTCTGAAAACGAGTAGTTCATTTGATGCAGGCAAAGATGAAAATCATTAAGTGTGCAGAAATGGTGATGAGTTTGCCTCCCTTAAATGTTTTTTAGACTTAAGCCAAGCAATTCTGCATGCAGTTGCAAAATAAAAGAAAAAAAATTAAAGAACATGTACAAAAATGCTAGAAACTCATGGGTCAAGGTTTGCATTTGAAAGATGTTATAAATAAGAATTATATAATAATTTTAAGTCTCTAGTAATGGTCATTTTAGAACATATAAATCTATTTTTTTACATTCTACTTAAATATATGGTTTTAGGAAAATATTCCTAATATCCTTAATGAGTATCTTTTGTACATTTTATGAAAGTTCAGAGTTGAGAATTAGAATAATTGAAAAGGCTTTACCAAGAGACTGTGTCCAACATCTGCTTAGAACTCAGGCCTGTTTCAACATGTGACTATTTACAAAATGCAATTTTTAAAACAGTGATCACAGCCTGAATCCTTAATTATCTCAAATGTTTTGAGAAATTTTCTAATAGTAATCAGAAAATTTTAATGCAATTGAGAAAAATTAATAGTAACTACAAAATGTTAGCTACTAGCTACTGAAACATGCAATTTATTCTATCTATATATAAGAGTTACATTTTCAAAGATGAGTTTTAAGAAAATGGCCACTGCTTTCAAAACAAGATTTATGCTTTTAAATCCTGTATTAGAAATGACCAAAATGTCCCTTTTCTTCCCCTTCATTCCACTTTTCCTTCCTTCCTTCTTCGTTTCTGATATTTATTAAGCAACCAATAAGTGTCATACCTTTGCTCACTGCTTAGGATAAAAACTTGTCCCTAGTATAATGTACATGTGGAAAATTGAGTTCTCACATGTAAGTTGCTCCTTCATTTGCAGAAGAGAAGATACCAGTATGGTCAGATCAACTAAGTCTTCTTGATGGGAAGCCAAAGAGCAAACGCTATTTTTCAAAAATGAACAAAAAATATTACCTAATTATTTTGTTCATAATTTATGGCGTTTTAATCCAGCATTTCATAAGACCCAAGACTTAAGTGTCATTTCATTAAAGTGGACAATTAAAAAATGGAGAGGTACTTCAGGAAAAAAATAAAATTAAAACACATTTTTATTATTACAATATTTATCAGTTGCCCCTATAATGTTGAATATTGAAGTGATAATCTTTATCTAAATAATATAGAAATATAAATGGAAGTTAAGATGAGGGGAAAATGTTTAAAATATTCATTCATTAATTTGTCACTAATAATGAATAAGAGCCTCTTGAATTTATCGCCACAGCAAAAGTTAAACTTTGAAGGGGCAACTTGCGTAAGTAATGTTAAATTTCAAATTTTATTTTCATTTAAAAAAAGTAGTGATCAAGGTGTTGATAAATAAATATGCAAAGCTCAGTAGGATCAACTATATGTCACACAAAAATATTTCCATATTTTACAATAAAGCATAAAAATACAAATCAAAAACTGATTTTTAAGTTTCATGCAGCAGCATATCAAAAATCTATCAGGTCTAGCACTAGATTAAAAAAACTACCTTGGATTTTGCTGATAACAAAATAACTTTCATCACAGAATTACACAGAAATATATACAATTAAAAGAAGAAAATAAAAATTACAAAATGATGACCATCCTAAAGTGACCTACTCTGTTTTTCACATGGGATAACTTTCAGATATATGGTGTCTTTTTGCATGTGGCTATCTTTGATTGCCTAAGTAGTTTCACCAATGCTATTGAATGAACCTGTTTTGAACTTTGTTGATTCATTTTTTGAATTTGTCTAATTTCAACCATTTTTGGATAGCCTGTCTAGCTTGTTGAGGGGAAGAGTAAGGGACTGACCCTAAACATTTACTCTGTGTAATAAACTGACTCTTGGTTTGCCTGCTAGGTTGCCCACACCCTTCTTCTGGTAATAGATCCAGACTTTTGTTCAAAGAAATAGATCTGTGACCCAATGTATCTGATTTTAGTTACCTATCTCATAGCAAAATGGAAAGTTCCTTTCAAAATTCATATATCAGTCTACACAAATGATCAAAGTAATCTACAAAATAAGACCCATATACATTCAGAAAACTCACCATGAGGAAGGGGAAAATCAGATCCTGGGTTGTCATGTTGGAGAGTAAGGCCAAGGCAGAACCTGACCCAGCCTCCATGGGTCTGTGAGCAGGTAGAGGGGGAATGACTTTGCAGAACTTAAATTAAAATAGCCATGAAGCTAGAGAACTGAACTGTTGGCAGTCCCAACCTACTGTGGTGTGGAACAAATGTAACTGGCCTTAGTATGATGAAGGGACATGTCCCTTTTCTTCCCATGCACCTTGATAAACTACATCAAGGCACACAAGATTAGCAGACCATCAGACTAGAAGTTATGGTGACTACCTTAATTAACACAGGAGTATAAAATGTCTAACCCTGGCCTCAGGAGTGCTTATTTCCCATAATGACACTATGAGGCAACAGAAGCATTGTAGAGCTCTCCAGGGGACCAATCAGATTTCTAATTTTCCCTCTGCAGTGTGAGAATAACTGGACTTGATCTCTTAGCCTGAGTACTAAGCCCTTGAGAACAGTGGGCAGCAATGGATTTAGCAAAAAAGCAGGCGGGACCACAGAGACAGAAAAATAATATATGTGTGGCCTGCAGGATAAAGGCTTGAGGTCATTTGATTTGACTGTTAAAAGAAGTTTGACCTCATTTTGGAAACAGGCACACCATTTAATTAACTCAATTTACAAATTTCAAGTTTAGCAAAATTTAATTTCGTATTTTTTCTTCATTGTCTCGATAAACTTGAAGACTCGTATGTTATTAAAGAATGTTTTTGCACTCTATTTCATATAAATTATTGTAGAAAAGTCAAGAGACAAATTAAAAAAATTGATCAACATACTAAAAAACTATATATGTGATTATTCATTCATTTAATATATATTTGTTGAGTACCTATTATGTGAAAAGCTATCTTTTAAGGGTTGAGGCCACAGCAGTGAGCAAGTGAGCAAACAGACAATATCCCTGACCTCATATTTTTGTACATATAATCTAGGAGACATAATTAAAGTAACGTACTTTTTCTCGGGGCCAATTTAAATTAGAAAGAAAGAGTTAGAGAGTGAGAGAGAGTATGAGCAAGAGAGAGAAAAGATACGTTTGCAAGTTTAAAATATCCCTACTTTTGCTCCAATACAAAAATGATGAAAGAAATTATAATAAAATATTTATCTCTCAATGAAACAGATTTCATTAATTCATTAAATTCATTCACACGCATGCATTAAGCATCTATTATGCAGTCATTATCAGGTGCAAGCACTTTTTTTTAAAGCAAATAATACATTGGGTTTCTATAAACTGCATCAAATACAACTGAAGATAAAACAAATGATTTTATAAGGAATTAAGTAGAAAAGACTAACATTACATGGGTTAATAGTAATACTAGTATACATTTTTTAAATTTTTTTCTTTTTGCCTGACCATATAAAATAAACTCCCTTAACTAATATACATTTTTATTTTGGCATTTGTTTATTTACACTGTTATAGATTCCGACTGCTATTAATTCCATTCTTTGATGAGCATCTCTCGTTTGTCTGAACTGATGTTTGTTCTATGTTTACAATGATTCAAAACCTTTCCATCTTTTATCTAGGTAACTTTGTTTTATGTTCTATTTATACTTCATAAATTCATTATAAGCCCATCTGGAAAAGCAATTATTTCCAGGCATCAACTAATTTGCTAGACTTCCTTCTCAATGGATATGTAGTTTCTACTTTAGACAACCAATTTCCATAGCAAATCAGGTGGATTTAGTTTCTGCATCCTTGTTTTTACATAAGCTAAATTAAGAATGTTGCCACCTTAGATGTAGCTACTGGCCAAATAGAAGGTACAAAACTTTAAAGTCACAATCACACGGGCAATTAGAGGAAGCCGTGTCCAGAGCACAGGTCCCCTGTATTTTGCTCCAAGGATTTTGCCCTATGTAAGGCTACAATTGAACATCTCTGTAATTCAATAGTGTAATCGAAAGTGGACAAATAAACACTTAGAATATATTCTTTAGCCACTTGCTTTTTTGTGTAAATTACTTAACCTTAGGTATTTGAAGTTGCACACCTATAATATGGAAATAATAATGTCTAGCTTGGTCTCATATAAGTTCAAATGGGAAAATTTATGTGAATGGTATAAAGGTATTATCATTTGCACACCCCTAATATTATTGGTAAATGTGAAGCCTTGATATATGAATGTTAGGCTCTGTTATTCTAACATTCTCAACTTCCAGGAGGTACCTCGTTGCTGAAGGTCAGTTATTCAATTCTTTGTGCATCAAGTACTTATTAATGTTTATCTCCATCTACATAAGAAAGTACAGAAGAGCTCCTTATTTGTTTTCCAAGCATAAATAGCACCCATGTTTGTCCTGCATTAAAAGACATGGGGATTTATTTTACTTTTAATAATGGTAAGAAGAATTATATGAAATATTTGACAGAGGTATCCATACCATGCTAGCAGTAAAACAACATGAAAAGTCTCAAAGGTATATACTGAATTTGGCACACATATATGTGTGTGTGTATTTATGTGTATGTCTATATGTCTCTATATATGATATATTCAGTATTTAGATATTATATTAAAAGCAGATAAAAGCATTGGATGAAGTCATTCAGAGTAGTCTCCATTCAATTTACTTCTATCATTATAACATTAATATATAGATAATATATAAATCAAAAATAGCATGCATTATGCCAACTTTCCAAGAGATTTCACATCATGTGTTTATATACCAAATGATTTATTCAAAATCACATGACTCTGGATGGAAGAAAGACTTTATCACCCTCTAGAGCTAGTATCTGTTAATATATATAAATAATTTTACAGATTCTATGCAATCCCTATAAAAATACCAGTGACATTATTCACAGAAATAGAAAAAACAATGCTAAAATTTGTATGGGAACATGAAAGACTCCGAATAGCCAAAGCAATCCTGAGCAAAAAGAACAAAACTGGAGGCATCACATTACCTGACTTTAAAATATACTACAAAGCTATAGTACCCCAAATAGCATGGCACTGACATAAAAACAAACACACAGATCAATGGAACAAAAAGAGAGAAGCCAGAAATAAATCCATGCATTTACAGCCAACTTTTTTTGACAAAGATTCCAGGAACATACACTGGGGAAAGAACAGTCTCTTCAAAAAATGATGTTGGGCAAACTGTATACCCTGTAGAACAATGAGACTAGACCCCTATCTCTAACCAGATGCAAAAATAAACTCAAAATAAATTAAAGACTTAAATGTAAGACCTGAAACTATGAAACTACTATAAAAAAAAACCTAGGGGAACCTCTTCAGGCCATTGGTCTGGGCAAAGATTTTTGGATAAGACCTCAAAAGCACAGGCAACAAAAGCAAAAATAGACAAATGGGATCTCATCAAACTAAAAAGCAACTACACCACAAAGGAAACACTCAACAGTGTGAAGAGACAGAACCTACAGAAGGGGAGAAAATATTTGCAAATTATCCACCTCACCAGTGATTAATATCCAGCATATATAAGGAACTCAAACAACTGAACAGCATAAAATATATAATCCAATTAAAAATGGACACATGATCTGAGTAGACATTTCTCAGAAGAAGACATACAAATGGGCAACAAGAATATGAAAAAATGGAAATGCAAATCAAAACCATAATGAGATATCATTCATCCCAATTAAAACGGCTGTTATGGAAAATACAAAAAATAAATGCTGTCAAGGACGTGGAGAAAGAGGAACTCCTATACACTGTTGGTGGGCATGTAAATTAGTACAACCACTATGGAAAACAGTATGGTGGTTCCTAAATACACTAAAAATAGACATACTATATGATTCAGAAATCTAACTACTGGGTATATATTCAAATAAAGGAAATTAGTGTGTTAAAAAGATACCTTCACTGCCATGTTTACTGCAGCACTATTCACAATAGCCAAGATACAGAATCAACCTAAGTGCCCACCAGTGGATGAACAGATAAGGAGATGTAGTACATATACACAGTGAAACATTATTCAACAATAAAAACAGAACAAAATCCTGTAATTTGCAGCCACATGGATGAGCCTGAAGGACATTATGTTATATATGAGTAATTAGTGTTTTAGAGACATATACAGTAAGTCCTCATTTAAGAGCATTGATAGGTTCTGAGAAACTATAACGTATAATGAAACCAACTGTTTTTTTCTCATCAAAATGATAAAGAAACAACTTTTAATGAAATAACATTATTTGAGGACCTGCTGTATGTAGTTTCACTTAAAGTCACAGTTTCTAAGAACCTATTGCCCACGTAAAGTAATGACTTACTGTGTAGTCACTATTTTTTGAATAAAGTAAAATTTTTATATTTAATATTCACAAATTCATTTTGTTTTTTTAAATTGTTTTCTCTCGTTGGTCTCCACATAATGTATACTTGTTTTATATATATGTAGAGACAGAGAGAGAATTTAAATTAATGTAATCATAATATCAATACTTTGTTGCCATCTTTTCTTCAATTATTTTTGGAACACTATTTAAATTAAATAAAAATGCAAGCTCCTTAATTAGGTATCAGTATAACATATGAATAAAAGATATGTCAAATAAAAGTTAAAATTAGTAAACACTGTAAATCTAAGAAAATTGAAATCTCCAGAACATCTTAGAATTTATAAGATATGTTCACAGCTAAAATTTAGCTATAAAGGTTTTGTAGAAAATCATACTATAATAATGGCTAATGGTTCTTTTCCTATTTAATAACATAGTAGAAAGCTCCAAATTATTGTATTTTAAATATATCAACACAAGTATAAAGAGTCAGTAAATATTTACAGATGGCATCTCAAAAATTCCTTTGAAAGATAAAAATACAATTTTATGTTATTTATGAACCAAAGTTATGCAAAATAACTGTTTTTAATTAACACCTGCAAAATGCTAAACCAAGCAAAGATTTACTCATCTTTGTATCTCCTATATTCTATTTATATAATTGATAGAATGCAAAAGGGAATAAAAACAATACCTTTCATATCCTGAGAATTATAATTTCTATACTGTAGAATTTGATAAGGCCAAGAAATACCACTGGGTTTACTTTCCCCTAAAAACCTATATGCCATTCTTGGGATGTCCTTTAACAATAAATCTCTTCTTAGCATTAAAAGCAAAGCCCTTTATTTGTCTGTGTCACCTGTCAACACTTACTGCAATTGCACACATCCCTGCATGGCAAAGTGCTCTCTCTGCAAGTACTGCTCTATAGCAAACTTCTGAAAGGACACTCTCTGAATGCATGCTCAGGGGAAGCAAAAAGAACCTCAAGTAAACCACAATAGAGTAAGAACTCTGAGGTAAGAAAAGATTATCTTCCACGCCGTTAAAACTGGGTAACATATATAAATTTAAGTGCAAAGTATATTTTCAACGTTTAAACCAGATCTTTCCCTTATGAGGGTCTCCACGGAGGATTCTACCAACGTACTAATTTCGGCATCCATATACTGGCCTCTGTGAAAGGATGACAATTGGGACCCTCCAATGTTAGAAGAACCTCAGCACTATATTAGTGGGGACCTTCCAATGTGAGAAGAACTCAGCACTATGCCATATAGTACCTCCGACTCTGTGTCTAGAACTGGAGGCTTGAATGCTAATAATCTATGGAGGCGAATTACTCTTCAGATTGTATCATCGGCGAAGGTTTTCAGAAGCTTAATATTTCAGCTGAGACCTAGATGGCCAGAAGGAGCTGGTTAGGTAAACATGAAGAGAATCAATCCTGGCAGAGGGGAAGGGACATGGCAAAGGCACAAGGCACCTAGAAGCTTATAGAGTTCAAAATACAGACACAGGATCATTGTGGCTGAGTAATGTCGGTAAGTGGTAGTGATAAGGGACAAAATCAGAGAAGCAAGAAAAGGTCATTTGTGACTTTGCCCACCAACACAGTACATTTGGATTTTATTTTGAAGGTTGCAGAAACCATTAGAGGGTTTAAGCAGTGGCATGACCGATTTATATTTTGAAAATATCACAGCTCTGCGATGAAGGGACTCTAGCAGTAGGCACAGTGAAAACAGGGTCTAGGCTGGTAGCAGAAGAGAACTGCTTTGATTAATGAAACGTGGTAGTGGACACCTGTGGTGATGAGAACGTGTTAATTGCCTTAAAATGCATAATTTTTTAATACTTGTATCATTTTAAAATTTTTATTTTAATCAATAGGTATTAAAAATGAAGATATTATCTTACTAGGGCTTTTCAAATTTTGAGTTGCAAAAGACAACTCAATAGCAAGAAAACAAATAACCCGATTAAAAAATGGGCAAAGGACCCGAACAGACATTTCTCAAAAGATGATATCCAAATGGCCAGTTTTGTGAAAAAATGCTCAACATCACTAATCATTAGAAAAATGCAAATTAAAACCATAATATCACCTTACACCTCTTAAAATGACTTTTATCAAAATGATGAAAGATAAGTGTTGACAAGGATGTGGAGACAAGGGAACTCTTGCACACTGTTGGTGGGAATAGAAATTGGTACCTCCACTACTGAAAACAGTATGGAGGTTCCTCAAACAACTAAACATAGAACTAAATATAAACATGTGATCCAGCAATCCCACTTCTGGGTATACACCCAAAGGAATTAAAATCAATACGTTAAAGAGATATCTGCACTCCCATGGTCATTGCAGGACTTTTCACTTTAGCCAAGCTATGGAAGCAACCTAAAGATCCATCAGTGGATGGCTAGATAAAGAAAATGTGGTATATATACACAATGGAATACTATTCAGACTTAAAAAAGAAGGAATTCCTGTCATTTGTGACAACATAGATGGAACTGTAGGGCATTATGTTAAGTAAAATAAGTCAGGCACAGAAAGACAAAGAACACATGATATCACTTATATGTGGAATCTAAAATAGTTGAACTCATAGAAGTAGAAAGTAGAACCATGGTTATGGTTACCAAAGGCTGAGGATAGGGAAAGGGAAGGAGTGCGGAGATGTTGGTCAAAGGGTACAAAGTTTTAGATAGACAAGAAGAATAAGTTTTTGAGATCTATTGCACAGCAGGGTGAATAGTGTCAATAATAATGTATTGCATATTTCAAAATAACTAAGTAAATTTCAAATGTCTCACTACAAAAAGTGATAAGTAAGGGAGGTGAGGCATATATTAATTACATTGATATAATCAATCCACATTGTTTACATCTATCCAAACATCACATTATACCCCCAAAATATATACAATTCTGACTTTTCAATTAAAATTAACATTAATAAAGCATTAAAAATAAAAAATAAGCACTAGGGAAAAAATGGCATCTCAGCCTCATGAGGCACAGGCATCACTGGTGTAGCTTCCAGTTGGTCAATTATCCTGTACCCAGGGGGAAGGTGACAAAAAGGCCTTGGCTTCCCAGTCCTTTCCACAGCACTTCCTCCAATAATACCAGTAAGATATGAACCCTGCCTGAAGGAATGTTTTGTCTGCCTGGGGAACTAGTAAATTAAACACAAAAGAAAAATATGGTATGCCACTAGGTATCCAAATGCATGGCACAGGCAGTAACTGCTCAAGAAAATCAGATTACAAAAATAAAATCTTTATTACTTATTGTATGTTCAATGCTATTTCAAGGGCTTTATTTCATTTAATTCATACCTTAAGATTGGACAAATTTGAAACATGAGAAATACAAGATTCATAGATGTCAAATAACTTGAGCAAGTATAGAAAATTAGTGAGTCATGATTTAAACTCAGTTTTGTCTGACTCCAAAGCCCCTGTTTCAGTCATGACATGATACCAGTTTTCAAAGGAAGAAGTAGTTAGTTGCTTAGAGGTGATACAGTCCCTGAGTCTTCACTAGAAAAGAGTGAAGAGTTAGGATTTTCTGAGACAAGAAATGGAAGGCAGGACGTTCTGGGAAGAAGAAAGGTATGGGTATGGAAAGACATAAAAGCATGTGGATGGGAGACATGAAAGCAAATCTTTTGTTTGGGGCAGGTGACAAAGATTAACTACTTGCAGTTAGCTGTTACCATTTTTGGTATGTTCTAGCCACTAAAATGCTGAGGGAAATGGTATAAATCAATCCCTAGCCTACCTACCCCCCAAAGACATTCTTTCTAAAAAATCCTCCACACTCCTTTTCTCTTTCTACCTGCAGATCAGAGGCAGAGGTGCTGACATGGGAGACCAAGGCCTTGGAAATGACAAAGCCAGGAGCTAAAGATGGCCTGGGTCTCTGAATGACCACACAGAAGGCTGCTCACTGCTCAAGGTTATCCACATTGGACATTTTGAGCAAGAAATAAACATTTATTTGGTTAAGCTTACTAAGATTTGGGACATTTTGTTTTAGCTTCTAGAATTATTTATCCCAAAAAACACAGAGAGGAAAGTTCCCCTGGGGAAGATGTGAAGCTGGAGCATGTTATCCTCCATGGGTTCCATGTTCTCGTCCTTTTCCTGGATTGACTACAGACGCAGGTTCCCATGGAATTAATGCAGATCATGAGACAACATTCTGATCAATGAGATTTAAATGCAAATGTCATGAGCATGGCTCTTCCCTGTTTCCCCACCTCCCTTCTTTTTGTTTGGGGGAGGATGTGATATCGGAATTTTAGGGAGCCATACTGTAGTCATGAGGGGAAGGCCAACAGAATCTCAGAGATGTTAGTCTTAATATTATTGAGTCACTGCACCAATCCCACCCACTGTTTACCCACAGACTCCTGTAAATATGTAAACAAACCAACAAACAAACAATAAAACCCTATTCTTTATAGTTATTCAGGTGTTTGGTTTACTTGCAGCTGAATGCAATTCTAACAAATACAAAAATTAAGTGGATACATCAGTGTTTCTCACCTGGGGGTAATTTTGCTCTTCCTTTATCCAGGAGGAATGTCTGGATACATTTTTGGTGGTCACAACTGTTAACGGTATGTAATGGGTAGTAGCCTACAATGCAGCCCTCCATGACATAGGATTATCCAGCCCAAAATGTCAACAGTGCCAAGCTTAAGAAACCATGTACTAGAACCTGGGAAGCCCCTCTAAGGCATTTGAAGGTGTTAGTGCATCCTCTTTATATGTAATACTATGCCACTGCAGGATTTTGAACAATACAGTAGCATGAACAAAATGAGGAAGACAGGAGAGCAACCTGGCATTTTTATGCAGAATGGATGACTGGAAGAGGAGTGACAAAAAGTGGAAGTTTAGAGTTCAGAAGTCCAGCTGAAAGGCTGGTTATTAGAATAAGATGGTTGGTGGTCAGGAAAATAGAAAGGCATGGGCAAATTCATGACTTATTAGGAAAGAAGAGTTTGATGACAGAATAAAAGAAATGGGTAGTAGAGAGTTCAAGCAGATGTATCACCAGATATTGGGGCAGTAGAATGAGATTAAGCATTTCTATTAAAAAAGTAGACATTTCACCATTTATTTTAATTTTTACAAAATATAAACCTTCCACAACAGTAAAGGCATAATATCTAAATAGAAAACCTTCTCTTTCCCTTATCCCCTGAGCTGTTTGGAAGTGTTAGAGGGAGTTACACATGAAATGTCAAGGTATCCATGTTTTAAATAAAAAGTAGTGTAATATATTTACTACTTAAAGCTGAATGAAGAAGTTACTATCCTTATTAAAACATCATTATATTCTTCTACAGGCTATAGAAAACATGGAACAAAAAAAAAGGCACAGTATTAAGATTAGAGAGTGACACGTAAAATTGTCAAAAGAATCAAATAGGGATATAGAAACTGTTTCTCTTTAAGAAGCAAAGCAGGCAGCTAGCACTGTGCAGAGCTTACTGGGCAAAACAGTATTCATAAATAGTATGTTTTAATTGAATTCTGGAAATGAGGATAAATATCAAGTTTAAGACCATGAAATTTGGAAGCGTATTTTCACTGAAGATGAGTATGAATAAAGAATTGTCTTGAACATACCCAGAAGCGTCACAGAATCTAGAAACAGACTGTAAATGAAAACCAAAGACTATTTTCAGGGTTACATTTGGCTATGTGTTCTCACCACATTGTGAGTCAGGAGAAACTGAAAATTTATAAATATACCCACTGAATATCCTCTGCTGCATTTATATATTTTTGTTGTAAGTGGATTGTGGCTAAATAAATGTTATGAAAAATACATAGAGCTGTCATTCATTGTGCAGCTTCTGACATACTCTAGTCAACTCTGGTAAACTTTCATTGTGTTCATGAAGTTCCCAATTAAATATTACTCTCCAATATTATTACATAGAGATACCTGAAGTGGATAGACCTTGTATGAATTACAAAAGACACGATGGTTATAATATATTACAAAACCAGATTTTAGCAGAGTAGCAGATTTATGGAAAATTGTTGTAAAAGTTTCATTCTTTTCTGAATGTGCCATATTTTTCATAAGTCTTTATAAAACCAAAGTAATTAACCCATTCATCAGAATTTCTCTGATTCTTTATGATCTTTACTTAGAAAAATCTATCATATATTTTTAACCAGGGAATTCTTTCTCAAAAGGCATAAGCTTAAATCTTGTATTAAGGCCCAGTAGAAAGGATGTCTACTTAGAAATGCTTCTAAGCCTATTTTATCAACTAAAACAAATATCAGTGACTCATATATACAATATCCATACTATAAGTTTAGCTTGCTAAATTATCTTTGTTCTTTTGTCATTGTTGCTAATGTGTGACAAATTCCAATAGATATCCTATTTTTATAGATAATATTTTTTTCCTATCAAAATTATACTATATTGAGGGCAGAGTTTTATTCAATAAGACAGGGGATTTAAGTTGCTCCCCCACTACCCGCAAGCATCCTGAAAGTTAAATAGCTTGTTTCTCCTCAAATGAAAGACTTAACTAAAATAAGCAGTATGAACAATCTCCAACTGTGAACTAATTAAAGACAATTCCCTTTCAAAGTTTTTTCACTAGATGTCATTTGTGATTTTATTTTGCTTTCCTTAAATTTGTCCTATTTTATATGCCTTCTCTTTCTAATATGTATCCTTAAATGGCACAATATTTTAATATTGGATGTCAGTGACATTTAAATTAATATTGAGCTATTAACAAATTCTCAAACAAGTAAGAAAGACAATACTATAATGCTAGTAGAAGCAGTTCGATTTAATGAATAGGTGACTTTCACCTTTTTTCAAGTCTACTGTTATTATTTTCAGAAAAGGCAGAATGAATGATCACAGCTAAAGCCCACAAACCATGTTTTATTCCCTCCAAAATCTCTGTTCTTTATACCCTATTTCCACTTATGCTGCCAAATTTCTAATGTTGAAAAGGTTGGAGGAAATAATTGTGGTATTTTAGGCCAAAAATATAATCTAAAATCATATCAGGTTTTAAAATGTCTAAATAACAGAAAAGTCAGCAAAGTGATGCCTGAAGGAATGGGACGAAAAGGCTCAAAGAAAAACATTAGAACTTGACCAACAAAGGACAAATACTTTTCCTAGAATAATAGTGCCATAAACCATCTGCTGGCCTATTGACCAAAGTCATTTTCTTATCACTTCCTATGAAATTTCTTTCAATGAGCAGTTTAGTCGAGGCTTAAAAGATCATGATTTCTTGATACTAAAGATCAAAATCAACAGTAGTATCTGATACTAATTTTTTTTTAAGAGATGGGGTCCAGCTGGGTGTGGTGTCTCACACCTGTAATCCTAGCACTCTGGGAGGCCGAGGCGGGAGGATCGCTCGAGGTCAGGAGTTCGAGACCAGCCTGAGCAAGAGCGAGACCCCGCCTCTACTAAAAATAGAAAGAAATTAGCTGGACAACTAAAAATATATAGGAAAAATTAGCCGGGCATGGTGGCACATGCCTGTAGTCCCAGTGACTCAGGAGGCTGAGGCAGAAGGATTGCTTAAGCCCAGGAGTTTGAGGTTGCTGTGAGCTATGCTAATGCCATGGCACTCTACCCCAGGCAAAAGAGCAAGACTCTGTCTCAAAAAAAAAAAAAAAAAAAAAGAGATGGGTCCCTGTCATCCAGGTTGGAATGCAGTAATGAGACTGTAGCTCACTATAGCCTCAAATTCCTGGGCTTAAGAAATTTGCTCACCTCAGCTTCCCCAGTAGCTGGGCTTACAGGCATGTACCACCATGCCAGGCTAAATATTTCATGCTTTATTTTTAGGGACAGGGTCTCAATTTTTTCATGTTTTTTTTCTTTTAGAGATGGGGTCTCTTTATGTTACCCAAGGCTGGTCTTGAACTCCTGGCCTGAAGTGATCCTGCTACCTCGTTCTCCTGAGTTGCTTTCTCTCCTGAGTGTTGACAGCCTCAAGACAGCTCTACTTAAATATAGAGGAGCATGGGTGTGAAAACAAAGAAATGAAGATTTGAGAATGGTTCTGCTATAGTTTGGATATATGTCCCTCAAATTTCATGTTGGAATTTGATCCCCAGTGCTGGAGGTGGAGTCTGGTGGGAGGTGTTTGAGTCATGGGGGCAGATCCCTCATGAATGGAGTCCCTCATAGTAATGAGTAAGTTCTTGCTCTATTGCTCTATTATGCCCTTGAAAGCTGATTGTTGGAAAGGGCCTGGCACCTCCCCTCAGCTCTCTTGCTTCCTTTCTCACCATGTGATCTCTGTACATGCTGCCTCCTCTTGGCCTCCTGCCATGAGTGGAAGCAGTCTGAGGCCCTCATCAGAATCAGACTCCCAATCTTGATCTTTTCCAGATATCAGAATCATAAGCCAAATAAATCTTTATCTTTATAAATCACCCAGCCTCTGGTATTCCTTTATAATAATACAAACAAAAAAAAGACAGGTTCATACTGACTTATGGGTGTGATTCCTTCCTATCAAATTGACCAGTAATAACAGAGAGAAAGTTTGTTGGTTTTTTAAGAGTCACTGTGAAAAAAAAAAATATGTGAATCATTTGGGGTGGTATAAAAAGATTTTGAAAGATTTTGGCAGGATCTGGAGTTGCTGTGGCAGAGATAGGGAACATTTCTACTGCAGGAGTTTCTGATCTTACTTTCCAAAAGATGTGCCAGAGACAGAAATAAGCTAAACAGGGTTTCTCTGTGTCCACCACAATGCTCGGTACCAAGTTGACAACAAAATCATCTATCTAGCCTTAGCTCATAAAATCTAATTCCAGGAAATATTGTGACCTTCTTATCCATACATTCATCTTAGAAACAAATAATGTAGGTTAAAACTTTCTATCTAGCATGCATTGGATTCAGAACAGTCTACATAGAATTTACAAAACTGTTGGTTCAAGAAATCAATATGATGGGTAGGTGCCTTCTTTGGTTTTAAATATACCTAGAAATCCTCCTTTTGTGGTTCTCAATTTCTGATAACTGGATGAATCAAAAAAATGTTACAAAGAGTATCAGAATATACTGTTATTTCCTTCCTCAGATATATTTTTAATTTCTGTGATTGATCTTCCAAATTAAACCAAGAAATATTTTGGCCTTTGACTTTCCAGTCATACCCACTGAAATGTGATTTACTGCCTCTCAGTTTCCTAGACGCAAGCAATGTAGTATAACTGCTTGCATCTAGGAGTATTTTAAGTGAAGTGCTAATAAAACCAGTTAAAATCTCCCCAGGCCTAAGCAGCTATTGGGTTCTATGCTTTCTGGAACCCTGCTTTTTAGTGGACTAATATGATTTTGTTCTCATCAAATAGTTTGGGATAGTGTTAAATACAGGCTAAAATGCTAAAAAATATTGAGTGTCTTTTACATTTCTTTCAATATTATAAAATATCAGCATTAGTTATTTTCCTTTTTATAAAGACAATATAACAACCATGTGTTTTTAAAAATTCATGGACATAGTTAATTTACCTTCTTGCTCTTGGCCTTAACACAAAACCTTTCAGGGACCAGCATAATATTCCTATTTTTGAGTCATTACTCTGACTTTCAGTAGCATCCTATATTGATTTTAAGATCTCGCTTATGGCTTTTTAGGCATTTCATGGTTTAAATATTCTATACCTTTCAGATTGATTACTTCTATATTATCTGTCACTTTTTTTATTGTCAGAGCAGGGGCTGCTTTCTGCTCTGTTGTCACAAATGGATTCCCATGAGGCTAACACTTTTCATGCATCTTGCCAACAGAAATTGCTACTTCTTGAAGTAAGTAATTTGGAGTCTCTTACAGCCTTATAAAACATAGGTGTAACATTTTTTTCCACTGGATTTGGAATGCTCACTTATATGAGTGTTTGTTCTTGGACTAACTGAAATGATTCTGGAGAAGCTTTTGTAAACACTAGATACATTTGCTTCCTGATAATAGTGTTGCTTTTATCTACTCTTTTCTAAAAGTATGTCAAACAAGCAGGTACATTTTCTGTAATTCAATAGCTGTTTAAATTGCTTTCTTATCACTGATCTCAAGACTTTTCTAATATTATTTGTGTACCTTTCTCAATGTGAATGACTATATTTCCATGATGTAGTTTCATTTGCCAAGGTTCTCAGTAATCTTTTTCCCTAAGAGAACTATGGAAATACTCAGAGCTTTAGAATTTCCTCAGGAGATATCTGCTTTCAGTCTACAGTAGTACAAAACTGGTTGTTAAATTTGAATTTGATATTTTGTACTTTATTTCCATAAAATGACCTATGACATTGAAATTTTAAATTTCTGTATTTTAAATAGCAGTTTAAAATGCATTTTAATTTTGGAATTTAAAAAATAACTAATACCTTTATAAACAGTAAGCATTACAATTTAAGAAAAGGAAAATATTAGACCAATTAATATTTTCATGCCAAATACTGTTATTATTCCCATAATTTAAATATCATTACTATAAACACTCACAGAATTGCAAAATGTGGGATCTGAAAGGCCTTTAAAAATCACCTAGTCCAAATTCTTTACTTCAAAGATAATTACTTCTTGAAAGTTAAATATTTAGTGAAAGGAGCAAAAATGTCAATCTTATTTTTAATAATATATTTGATTTTTAAATTTTTAATTATTATGGATACATGATATTTGTATATCTTTACAGGGTATATGTGATGTTTTGATAGAAGCATACAATGTGAATTAAACAAATCAGGGTAATTTGAGTATCCATCACCTCAGGCATTTATCATTCCTTTGTGTTAGGAACATTCCAATTTACCTTTTAGTTATTTTAAAGTATACCCTAACTTACTGTTGATTATAGTCACTTTGTTGTGCTATCAAATATGTTCTTTCTAACTATATATATTTTTACACCCATTAACCATCCCCACTTTATCTCCCTCCCCTGCTACCCTCCCCAGCCTCTCTGGTAATCATCATTCTACTCTCTGTTTCTAGGAGATCAATTGTTTTTAATGTTTAACTCCCACATATGAGTGAGAACATGCAATATTTGTCTTTATGGGCTTGGCTTATTTCACTTAACATACGGTTCTCCAGTATCATCCATGTTGCTGCAAATGGCAGGACTGTATTCTTTTTTGTGGCTATGTAATATTCCATTGTGTACGTGTACCACAACTTCTTTATCCATTCATCCACTGATGGACACTTAGGCTGATTCCAAATCTTGGCTATTGTGAATAGTACTGCAATAAACATGTGAGTGCAGATACCTTTTCAATATACTGATTTTCCCTCCTTTGGATATATACCTAGCAGTTGGATTGCTAGGTCATATGGTAATTGTATTTTCAGTTTTTTGAAGAACCTGCATACTCTTTTTTCCACAGTGGTGGAATTAATTTACATTCCCACCAATAGCATACAAGGGTTCCTCTTTTTCCACATCCTTGCCAACATTTCTTATTGTCTGTCTTTTTGATAAAAGCCATTTTAACTGGGGTAAGATGATATCACATTGTAGTTTTGATTTGCATTTCTCTAATGACTAATGATGTTGAGCAAATGTTCAGATTCTTGTTGTCCATTTGTATGTCTTCTTTTGAGAAATATCTATTCACATCATTTGCCCATTTTAATTGGATTACTTGATATTTTCCTACAGAGTTCTTGAAGCTCCTTATATATTCTAGTTATTAGCCCCTTGTCAGATGGGTAGTTTGTAAATATTTTTCTCCCATTCTGTGAGTTGTCTCTTCCCTTATTGATTGTTTCCTTTGCTGGGCAGAAGCTAAAAATCTTCTGCCCAGCAAAGCTTCTGCAAAGCTTCAGTTTTTCTCCACTCAGTATGACACTAGCTGTGGGTCTGTCACATATGACTTTTATCATTTGAGGTAAATTCCTTCTATCCCAGTTTTTTGAGCATTTTTATCATGAAGTGGTGTTGAATTTTATCAAATACTTTTTCATAATTAATTGAAATGATCACATGCTTTTTGTCCTTTGGTATGTTGATGTGACATATGACATTGATTGATTTGTGCTGATGTCATCCCATTTGTTCAATTTTGCTTTGCTTGCCTGTGCTTTGGGTGTATTACTAAACAAATCATTACTGAGACCAATGTCCTGAAGCATTTCCCCAATGTTTTCCTTTAATAGTTTCATAGTTCCAGGTCTTAGATTTAAATCTTTAATCCACTTTGATTTGATTTTTGTACATGGTTAGAGATAAGGGTCCAGTTTCATTCTTCTTCATGTGGATATACAGTTTTTCCAGCACTGTTTATTGATGAGACTATCTTTTTGCCATCGTATATTCTTGAATCCTTTTCATTATCTATGGCCTTTAGGAACTTGATTGTTAAATACATTAATGTAGTCTTGTTTGGATTAAATCTGCTTGATATTGATCTTCTAGTACCCGTATATTGATATCTTTCTCCAGGTGTGGAAAGTTCTCTGTTATTATTTATCTGAATAAACTTTCTACCCCAATCTCTCTCTCTCTATACCTCTTTTTTAAGGCCAATAACTCTTAGATTTATCCTTTTAAGGGTATTTTCTAGATCTTGTAGGCATGCTTCATTCCTTTTTATTCTTTTTTCTTTTTGCTCTCTGACTGTCTTCAAGCTCATTAATTCTTCCTTCTGCTTGGTCAATTCTGCTGTTGAGAGAATCTGATACATTTCTCAGTTTGTCAGTTGAATTCTTATGCTTCACAGAATTTCTGCTTGATTTTTTTTATTATTTCATATCTTTGTTAAATTTCTCTGAAAGCTTCAAAATTCCTTCCTTCTGTTGTTTTGAAGTTCATTGAGCTTCTTCAGGACAGCTATTTTGAATTCTTTGTCTGAAATGTTACATATCTCCATCACTTCAGGATTGGTCACTGGTACCTTATTTAGTTCATTTGGTGAGATCATGTTTTCTTGGGTGTTCTTGATGCTTGTGGATATTTGTCAATGTCTGGACATTGCAGAGTTAGGTATTTATGTTAATATTCACAGTCTGGGCTTGTTTGAGCATGTCCTTCTTGAGAAGTCTTTCTAGATATTCTAAGGGAATTGAGTGTTATGATGTAAGTCTTTGGTCACTGCAGCCATATCAACACTGGAAATGCCCCAAGCCCAGTAATGCTGTGACACTTACAGACTCCTTGGTGGTACTGCCTTGGTGGACGTGGATAATATATGGGAAAATTCCCTGGATTTCCAGTTAAAGTCTCTCACTTTCTTCCTTCTCTCTCTGTGCTGGGCTGCTGGAGTTGGGGAGAGGAGTGACATGGGAACACCCTCATGGCCACCAGCACCAGGTCACACCTGAAGCCAGTCCAGTCTCACCCAAGCCGTGTTGTGACTGTTGCCTGGCTACCTCTGATGTTTATTCAATGCCCAAGGGCTCTTTAGTCTGCAGGCAGTGAATTCTTCCAGGACTGGTTCTTTCTCTTCAGGGCAGCATTTTTCCTTCTGGGCCTGGCTGAGTACAAAAATGCCTTCCAGGAACTAAGACCTGGCTTTAGGAGTCTGCTTAGTACTTTATTTTACTTTGGGAAAGCTGGTATGCAAGTTGTAAAACAAAGTCCTATGAACTTTTCCCTTTCCTTTTCCCAAGTGGAAGAAAACTCCCTAATCCTTAACTGCCTATAGTTGGGGGTGAGAATGACACAGGCACTGGCTTGAGTGCCACTGGTGCCTCAGTGGGTTATGTGCACCCCAAATCCACTGGCTCTGAGCCAGCACAGCTGCAGGAATTGCCCAAGGACTGCAGTCTTTTTGGCCTGACTGCCTCACAAACTTAGTCCAGGCTCCAGGTTGCTTTTTGTCAGTTGGTGGTGGCCTAGCCAGAACTCAGATTTCAGGGCAGAGGATTTGTCTCTGGCCAAGTTGTTCTAAATGCTCCCTCTGTGGGCACCAGGAGAATTCTGTCCTGTGTTGTGTTCCTCTGTGCCAAGGAGGGCCTGGGTTTCAATGCAAAGTCCCATGATCCCTTCACTCTCCTTCCCCAGGGCACACAGATTTTCTCTCTCACTGTTGGGGAATGGGACAAGGATGTCATAGGCAATGCAAGATTGTCTTTTTTGCTCTCTTCAGTTCCTCTTTCCTCAATATAATGTTAAAACCAGGTAGCATGATCGCTTACCTGATTTTTGGTTCTTCTGAAGGTGCTTGCTTGCATGGATAGTTATTGAATTTGGTGTTTGTGTGCAGGGACATCGCTGGAGGTTTCTATTTGGCCATCTTGCTCTGTGCCCTGCACTGCTATGTTTCATATTCTATGACTAGCAAATTTTCTCTAAACTAAAGTGTCTTTCCAAGAATATTTTTTACTAGTTTTCACAATTTTTTACAAGATATTGTCAGAATGAAGGCTAGAAATTGGAAGAAAATATTTAAAATAAATTTGTGTTTATGGAAGTACCAGTCTTACCTCCAATTTAAAAAGTAGTTTAGTTACTGAAAGTGAAGCATTTTTAACAGTAGGTTTATAGGCTGACAACCTGACAGTATTTACTGTTTTGTAACAGGATGAGGACAGCTAATTGTCATATGATAATTTTTAATAATTAGTATGCATAATAGAAGTAACTCACCTTTTCATAAGAACAATGTTCTTATGAATAAACAATAGATTCTTCAGCATGGAATAATAGAGGCCATATGGCTAACGTGATGGGTCACAGTTATACATCTGTGAGCCATAAGCACTCTGTGCCCTGTGTAATGAAGGGCAAAAGTCTAAAAACTAATTGTAATAATAAATAATTTGCCAGGTATTTGCATTTGTTTGTGTTGTTGAAGATCATGTTATCTAATTCCTCTGTTTAGAAAATTACTGTGAGGTAAAAATAGGGAATCTTCATCCCTGCCTTATGCCAATTTATTGAACATTATGCTATTAGTTTGCTAATGCAGCTATAACAACTAACACAAACTTAGTGGCTTAAATCAATACAAATTTATTTTCTTATAGTTTCAAAGGACAAAAATCAAAATGCGCTTTTGGGGGCTAAAATAAAGATGCCAGTAGAGATAGTTCTTTCTGGAGGCTCCAGCAAAAGCATTTTTTTCTCATGGCTTGTGGCCCCACATTGCATCTCACTTTCCATTGTCATGTCACCCTTTTCCTTGTATTGTCAAATCTCTCTGCCTCTCTCTTATTAGGACACTTAAAATTACATTTAGGGCTCACCATATAATCCATGATAATCTCTCCATCCTCTCCATCTCAAAATCCTTAATTTAATCACCCCTTCAAAGTCCCTTTTGCCATGTAAGGTTACATGCACAGGTTCTGGCAATTAGGATGTGGATATCTTTGGAGACCATTGCTTTATTAATACTAATTAAGACATATGTTTTTTTCTCATTTAAACAGTATCTATCTGGGGGTGAGAATAAGCAGATATTTTAAAGACATAAAGTATCTTTTGGAGTAGATATTCAAATCTCACCTACCCAGAAAACTCCTAACAGAATATATGACACCTTGATTCAGTAATGACAGCATTCCTATCATCAGAGTAAGTCAGTGGTTATTATACAACAAATGCCTTTAACTCTCTCTTTTCAAAGTTGGCAGGAGTTAGAGTTCCTTAACGAAGAAGACAGAGCCCAAAGTCATGACTCAAGAGAGAAAATCCTTAGAATACAGCCTTCAGGAAAGTTACTCACCTTCATTTTCCTGTACAAGTGAGTTTCTGCTTCAATGACTCAAGATAGCTGGGAGGGAAACATCCACTTCCAAAGATCTAATTCTGGCATATAATTTATATGAGATTAAAATGCATTATTCATCTTCATATCTCACTCCTAATGCAGTGTTTAGCAAATGAAAGGTATTGAATTATATTTTCTTGAATTGAAATAAACATTTGAATTTGTGTTCATAGACATCTCCTTTTATTTCCCATGAAGTATATGCCTTTTAAGCAACCTTATTGATAAACAATCTGAATGATTCCATTAAAAAATACCTATACTGCAAGCCATTACAAGTATTGCTCATTTTATTTTATAAATATATATGTATAGATATTTAAAAGATATTCATATGATTTTACTCAATCTTGCCTTAGACAAGTAGAACTTTCATAGTCTAAATATTTGGTTAATATTCTCTTTACTTGATGGTCTCCTTTAATTGGATGCAGGTCAATGACAAAGTTATTTCTCTCAACACCCTGTCCATCAAGAAAGCAAGATACTTTGATTCTAGCCTGAGGATGCGATTCATTTCCTAGTTAAAAGTCAACATCATTTGCCACAGAACAAAATCCTTATTTAGTACCTCTCCGGGATCTGGTTCTAGTTGAAGAAGCATCTTGGATCAAATGTTTCTCTTTCTAGGGAGTCTCAGTCTTCAGCTACTCTTCTTGGTTTTGGGGACTTGGATGACACTTTCCAAGCTTCTGTAAGTAACTTTACTGTTTCCTCTTCACATACCTCATGCTGTCTATATTCCCATTCACCTGACCCTTCATTATACATTCCATAAAATTACCCTGGTTAATTCTACATTTTCTAGATTGCCACATGCCAAACAGTAAAGAGAATGGTCACAATATCCCTAAAATATATAAATTTGAAAAAACAATTTCATTTTTTTGGAAGTAAAAAATCCTCAAAATAGCATTTCTAAAACTAAAAAATATGTCAACTTTTCTAACCTTGTCAGATATATGACTTAAAAGAGCAGGATTTTAACCATAAGCTACTGAGAGGTTTAAGTGAATAGGGAACAGAAAGAAGAATGAAACTCTGGGAAAAAAGAATAGCAGAGTTAAATGATCAACAACTACAGACCCTGGAAAAGTAAAGTTCTATCAAGGACAGCCTTTAGAGCATGGAAAGCTTATTTTTTAAAAGCATACAAAGCATTTTACCCATGTCCTGTGCACAATTTCCACATCATACTTCTTAGGCTAGCAAATGAACACTAAGACCAATGAAAACTAAACATGTGGAGGTGTAGAGAAATTTTTCTACATCCTATTAAAATTTAGCTCTATAAAATATATTAAAAGTCTATTCTCTCTCCTATAATTTTTCAACTTTTTCTTACAAGGCTTATGTTCTCTCTTTTACTGACAGGGTTACTACTTGTATGACATAGATATAAAATTGAGTCCTCATTGGGCTTCTTTGCAAATTGAATTGCCTCAAAAGTTTCTTATGGGCAGGAATTGGCAGGAATCATCTCTTAATCCTATTTAGAAAGTAGAGGTTTAGAATTATTCTAAAGTTCCATTCATAGTTACCTTAAGTAAGTAGATTTGCCATAGTAAGCCTAGAGACCTACTATAAATAAGAATTTGTCAAACCTGATGTATAATAACAATCAATCTGAACTATGAATCTAGCTCAAATAATATTTTCAACATAATTTCTAACATAATCTTCAATATTAAGCTGTCAGAAGTCAAGGGTTAAAATATATAAACATATATTTTGCCAGCACTCAATCA
Source organism: Lemur catta (assembly GCF_020740605.2). Classification (NCBI taxonomy): domain Eukaryota; kingdom Metazoa; phylum Chordata; class Mammalia; order Primates; family Lemuridae; genus Lemur; species Lemur catta. The sequence goes on from NC_059143.1 coordinate 24,097,377, forward strand.
CTAACCCAGAGTACATGAGATCCATACACATAGTCCTATTCCTATGACACCGGTTTCATTTCCATAGATGCTTTGTACTATTTCTAAAGCAATATCAATAACATAGAAAATAAAGAAACACTGCCCTAATATACATGATGGAATCAGAATTTATTTTCTTATTAAATTATGATCTATATATTTGCTTATCAGCTATTATTAAAAAGTCAAGTGATTGACAGAAAGGAGATAAGAGTCAACTGCTTTGGATGATCAAATTTCATATGCCATAAATCAATTCTGCTATTCAGTATTCCTTTTTCCCCAAGAACATTGACTTTACTGAATTTCTGTAGCTATTCTTTAATGAAATAACTTGCATTTGATATGAAAATAATAATGTTGACTAGTCATGAAAATTTGGCAGCCAAAACTAATTACTTGAATTAAAAAGTACTAAACAAGCAAAATACTTCTTTGGTGTCAGAATTTTGTCTCACTAAGTGTTAGTTAAGTCTTGCATTGTTTAAAAGTATGTTACTGTGCAGCAATGATTTTTCCTACCTTATGGCATGAAAGCAATTGCATCTGTGGAAAGTGTGAAAATTGCCTTGAAATAATAGTAACTCTATATTAGAACATGTATAACTGCAACTCAATATGTGGCTGATCTTTGCCACACACCTGCTTCCATCAGTTTATAAAAGAATCTATGATCTGAATTGAGTTTATACATGGGTGAAATTTGTCTCCATCAATCATTCTCAAACTTTTTTGTTCTCAGGATCCATTTAAACTATTAAAAATTATCAAGGAACCCAAAAGGCTTTTGATCATATGGGTTATATCAACTGATATTTACCATTTTAGAAATGAAAACTGAGAAAGTAGAAAATACGTATTAATTCATTAAAAATAACAATAATAACATATTTTATGAAAATAACTATCTTCCATAGTAAAAAGTTGGTGACAAGAGTGGCACTTTTACATTTTTCAAGTCTCTTTAATATCTGTCCTAGTAAAAAAGAGACAGATTCTCTTAACTGCTTCTACATTGAGTATATTGCCATATATTATTTTAGTTATAGTATTTGGAAAAATATCCAGCCTCACATAAATACATAGCTGGAAATAGGAGGATATTTTCATAGATTTTTCAGATAATTGTGGAAATTTTTCTTTGATATTACACCAAAACTCAGCAAGTGGTAGTTTCTCAAATGTCATTTGAAATTTGGACTCAGAAGTCATATTAATTAGCTTTCACACTCTGTTAAATTAAAATCTATTGGTAAAATCACCCATTGGTCATTTTGAAAATATTAGTTTGTAGAGTTATGCAGATCTTCTAAATATCAATACATTCATTACGCAATATCAAAAATTCACATTTGTTAATATCACATTTATTTCTTAGAAAAGTCTTTACATTTTGGAAAGCTGTCAAGTTCACAATGGCCTATACAGTCGGCCCTCCTTATCCATGGGTTCTGCATCCACAGTTTCAACCAACCAGAGAATCAAAAATTTTTGAAAAAATACATAAGTAAAAAAATTATACAACAACAAAAATAATACAAATTTTAAAATACAGTATAACAACTATTTGCATAGCATTTACATTGCATTAGGTATTGTAAATAACCTAGAGATGATTTTAAGTATACAAAAGGATGTGCATAGATTATATGCAAATGCTATACCACTTTATGTCAGAGACTTGAGCATCCAAGGGTTTGGGAATCTGCAAGGGGTCCCAGAAGCAATCCGCCACGGGTACTGAAGGGTGACTGTATAAGCTTTCAAAAATTCAAATTTTCACTTGAAAGCTCAATTTTTTTCATGGGCAATAAATATTATAACTTGTTTTATTTGAAGTGACAGGCTCATTTTGTTCATTTTCAAGAAAATGTATATCAAATGGTTGAGTCTGAATAACTGGTTTGCTTGTCAATTGTTCTTTTAAATAAAAATGATGTTTTCTATAAAAAAGTGGCTAGCTCAATTTACAACTCCAAGTAACACAAGTACTTTTCCTAGAGACAGCCTACTTTGTGTACAGCAGTGTTTTATGTGTACTTCATATTTCATCACAAAGAATATTAAAAAGACATGTACTCTAGTGTTGGGATTTAATACAATTAATACTTAACTATAACCGCAAGTAAACTCTTCATTAAAATTGTCTACTCAAGTGCCTGGCAGTGAGAAATAACAATGAGTACTGTTGGTAGCACTGCCTTGATTCACACTATGGTATCGGCAGTTGTACTCACCATTGTTTTTGCACCATATGCACAAATGTCAAGACAGTGAAAAAGACAGATATCTTAGTATTATTTGAAAATAGTTTTCAGATCCTTTCCCCCTAGAAAGGGACTTGTGGATCCCCAAAGGTTTGTAGACCACACTTTCAGAATTGCTTGTTTAGAAAACAAAAAACACTGAACAAGTAAAGGAAATACTTGCTAACAAGTTAAAAGTATTTTTTTCAAAACTGAAAAAATTCAGTATTTTCTGACTGTGTTTATATAAAATCAAAGTTATTAAAATAAATATTTAAAAATTCACAGATAGAAAGTTAAACAGCTCATCTTAAGCAAGAGCATTTGAAATATGAGTTAGGAATACAATTGTCATATTGACTGAGATGTTTGATAATGCACACAGTTTTGTTCTTTCAGCTGAACTTAGTAATATATCTTAAAGGTAAAAAAAAGGATTAGAACACAGAGCTCTGTTATTATTTACAAAGAATTACTCTTAGTTTGTAAAAATATTGACCGGACAGAATTTATTTGGACCCAAAATATTTTGTAAATGCAAAAAATAAAATAAGCCCAGATAAAAAATACTGCATGCAATTCAGTTATTCAAATGTTTAAGTAGTATTTATCAAATTATTCAGCCTACAATCAGTTGTGGTTTTTGACAGCTATTGTTCAGAATATTTAGAGAGCATATGATTATTTTACATCATAAGTGTAAAATGGTCATTTATATCTGGGTAGACAGGCAGTGGCTATTGCCCAATAGGTCAAAGCATTTTATTAATAATTAAGTCGCTGCATCAAAACAGAGCATTAGGCCCACATAGCTAAAACTGTGGGTAAGTAAAGGAAATTTGCAAGGAGAATTCACTCTTTTTAGCTATTCAAGTTTCTTTCTCTATCAAGTATTAAAACCTAAGTAAAATGTGCATTCAAATCACACCTGTTTCAGTTTCTCAAAAGTGCAATTTCAGCTAATTTAACAATTCATTCCTCTTAGGGATACATTTTACTGGGAGATTTAAGCTAGTGAGATCAGCCTGAGTAAATCATGCAGTTAACTGATTTTTGATAATAGAAAAATTTGGCTGGTTGGAAATGCTTAAAGACTGTGGAAGTACAGAATGTGGTGGGTCACTAGAAAGAATTCTGCTTCTATAACCAGGAGGCAAAGGCCTGGGTTTCATGTCACTAACTTCAAGTGTCATTCTCTAACAACCTATTCTTGGTCTATTACCCAAAAACAAGAATTAGAAAGTTGACAGAAATAATAAATCCAGGGTTACACTGAAATATAATACAGAGGGGTGGTTGAATATAACCAGCTTTTAAATTCCTTCTGTCAGATTCCAACTCTTAGCTTAAGATTCTCATAAAAATATTTGTTTGAGAAGCTGGATAGCAGTGTGCTGTTTCCTGTCTATACATGTCAGATTTTAAGCCTTAGGATAGCTAAACAATGCTCTGTCCCTATAGTATGGGAATGTACAATAACATGATCATTTTATTTTAGGGAGATAAAAGCCAGTATTGTAACTCTCAAGTCATTGTTAAACGCAATCTCGTTTCTTTTGGTGGTCAGTTTAAGGACCACCTCTATGCATTATTGCATAAAGATAATATTCAACTTAAATAGCAAGCAAGACCTTCCTCAGTTTCCGCAGCCACATATACCAGCTGATCTCTCTTCCTCAAAACAAATACCAGCCATGAAATTCATTAAGTTCAAAGATGTCATATTTTGTGCTACATCCCAGGCATTTGTTTTGTGAAGTGGCTTCTCCACTTTGCAGACGGTGAGGAAAGTCATCAAATGCTTCCTAGGAAAACGTCCTTTTTCAGCTACTGTCACAATTCATGCATGAAGTGTCTGATTCCAGGGAGTTTAAGTCTCCCTGTAACTTAGAGTTACCTGTGTTAAGTCCTTGTTTATGAAATATTGGAACAGGATAACAAGGAAAACCTGTGAACATAAATATTTCTATTCTCTTGTTCTGATGTAAGAGGAGGTTATTGTTTTTAGAGTTCTTTTAATTTCTTAGTTTTAATAATCACAAAATGAAGTGATTAGAAAGTACAATTTAAAATCTATTAACTACAGCTTTTGAAATATTTGGGTGTTATATGCACAACATAATTATATCAGCTGTGGGAGAAATTCCAGCAATCTATACATATTGGTTAACAGAAAAATATAAAGTACTGTAATAAATAACTACATGTTAAAATTACAAATAGAAGTTTAAGTGATATACACATAGATTGATGGACATGGATAAAATAATCATATTGTTAGAAAATTAATATCAATTTTATAGCACATATAGAAACTGCTTAATATAGCTCAAATTTTTCTATCATAAAAGTCAGAGATTTATTTCTTGGGTTGGCAAGATAACCAATTAAATGGATGTTTTCAGTTTATTAATAATACGCTGAGTTATTCTAAACATTCTTATGATAACTTCATTCACCTTTATATTATGGTTTTTCTGTGAATCAAAGTTGACTGAAGGAAAATTCCTTTCTTATTCATCTCTGTATTACAGTATTTTGCATATAGTAGAATCTATCTTTCCTTTTTTCTCTCTTTCCTACTCCATGCCAAACAGGATTCAAATCCATTTACAGAACCAACACAACAGAAAACATACATTGAAACAAGCTGAAGAAAAAAAGAAAGCATTGAACATAAAATAGAACCAATCTACTTCCTGCAAGTAAGTCACAAATACAAGTCTCAGCTTTCCAGCAGACACTATTAAAAGGGAAACCCAGTCAATTCAGTGCCTCAAAGATCAAACAAACAGAATCTTCAGGATAAATGCTATTCACTATTCCTGATACTTACACCTGACAGAAATATCTGGTCCTAAAGTAGATATTGTGAATTTAATGGACAACATCCTCTTTATAGTGAACACAACAATGAGTTTCATCGGAGCCATTTCTCACAGTGACCCTCAAGGTAATAATTCTATAGAGAGGAGATAACACATGATCAGGAACAGCTTTCTGTCAAGAAGAGATTTCATATTACCTAAAAGAATGGATTACTGAATAACAATTCTGACCAAATACTGTTTTGTTCAGTAAGGGTTTTGTAGCCATAGAGAGTTTGAGTTTGTGTTTCTGACAGTACCTGCAATTGCTTGTGCTGCTAATTCCAGAGGAACCAAACACCTTAGCATCTAGCTATGCTGGGGTTACAGTTGATATGCTACTGGGGAAAATGCAGGGAGGAACAGCTTGTCTCCAAATACAGTGGAGCTGAAGGAATTGTCCTAAGGCAGGCTCACGATTTCCTTAGCTCTCTGTAGCTCTAGTGCCGGGATAATGGCTGCCAATGAACTGAATTTACTATACTATTGGTTTTATTTTTGATATTTAAACTACCTCTATGCACTCATGCCTAGAGCATTATTCTTTTTTAATATAATTAATATCATTTGATATCCTCTTTCTATGTGTATCTGTCCTTGACCTCTGTGGTGTTTCTATTTATGTAAGTACTTGACAAAAATCTCTTGTCCCTGGAAAATTCATGATTCAAATAGCCTTAAAATATACTTAAATACTTATTATACATTTATATTATACAGTTAAATAAAGATAAATGTATATAAAACAAATAAAATATAAATATGAAATGTATGAATATATAAACAAAAATATGCTTAAAAATAGTTTGAATCAAAGCTAATCATGAAAGAAATCTATGTTTTTATATTTACAATTATATCTATAATATCTAAGTTTCAAAATCTATAGGCATGCTACTTCCTAACCACTGAAACCTTACTAGGGGTATTCCACTTTGAACAAATCTCATGGCATTACTTCTCTAAGAGATTCCCATACAACACTCGTGCTTTTAGATACTATTTTATTTTATTATGCTCATATCCTGTCCACTATATTTTGGTCATATTTTTGTCTTCTAGAAGGTCTATGGCTTCTGGGGGGTCATTTTCGAAGTTTATTCTATCTTAGAATCTATTTAACAAAACACATTTTGGGTCATCATGTATATCTTGGTTATTTCCTAATTGTTGAAGTTTTTGTTGCTTTTCATGAAGGATGCTTTCAGTTTTATAAATAAAGGAATTTTCCCACTAAAATGTTTCCTTAACATGAGATATGCTTTGGTCTTTCTAGCTCATAACAAATAATCCAAGATTCTTAATAACTCACACATATACTTCCTGTCTCATAATTCCATACTTCTACAGAGAATGTCAAATTAATCTTCCAATAATGGTCATCATATACAATTCTGCTCATTTTCACTGTTTGAAATAAAAGCCTTGCAATATTTTAGGGTATCTTTCAATTTTATACAAGCTTCTAATTACTTGCTAGTTCCTTCTTCCACAAACCACATAGGATGTTTATGAGCAATGTTATTATGTCCTTTCCCAAAAGTTTCAAAACTGTAGGTTCCATGGCTTTAAATAGTCACTGGGTGAGGGCTGCAATGAAGAGAAGATGCCATCTGTCCCATGTGTCCTCCCTTAGGACTTACACTTTGTTCCTTAAAGTTAGAATAACTTCTAAAGTTTCAGTTTCCCTGCAGAAGCATTCCCATTATTTCTATTATTTCTTAGTTTTCCTTCCATCTGGTCCTTAATTTTATTAAAAGGGCAAAAATATTCTTTCCCTCCATCTATTGACATATCTTTGCCTCTTCTAGCTAAAGCTTCTGCAGTGATTATTCTTCCTTTGTGTCTTACATTGACGAGAACACTTGATACTACACAGATTTCTTTTTTCAGCATGCCCTAGCTTAGTGTGGAACTTTCTCCTCACACCATTTAGCACTTAGCATTTGGCTTTTATTCTCAAGTTTTACAACCAAATCAAAAGACTAGAATAAAAGAGATAATCTTTGAAAAGTGCTTATCATTGGCGCTCTGAGTAAGCAGGACTACACTTGACTTTTGTCAGAAAATGACACTGAGATACAGAGAAGTTCAATTAATTGCTCAAGATCCCACCCATGCGAAGTCACAGAACAGAGATTTGAAGTCAGTCCGTTTGACTCCAGAGCCCAGGCTCTTAAATACTATATTTATGTTATTTATAAAAGCTTCCCAAGGAGTATGAATGAGGACAGAGGAGGAGGTTAGGAATAGTCACTGAGAACAGTGAGAGAGGACATTGACCAAGGATGGGTCATAACGTCAAGCACTTCTGAAGTCCCAGCACAGGAACCAGCTGGTAGTAACATAAATCCTTTATTTTAAAAAGGAGGGAGAGTAACTGTCAAATCATTCTATTTTTGTATGCTATCATACTCTTGATTTTTCTCAAAGTATATAAGAACAAATATTTATTTTCTTTAAATAAAAAACCTTATGTTTGTTAGTTGTATTATCTTTGTCATATTCTAAACCATAGCAAGTACCAGGAATAACTTTATCACTACTTTTTTTTCCTTTACATTAACCAACAATGCCTGTTTTTTATTGTTATAAATATACCCCCTCTCTTTGCTTATGGCTTTGTAAGAATAGAAGCATTAACCACAGAATGTGCATTTGAATTTTTTTGTCCCAATCTTTATATTTTATAATCAGTCTCCACCAGAAAGATCCCCTATGTGTGCTTGAGCTTTTAGTTCTTTTAACTTCTTTTCTAGATAAAGTCATTATTGCAGTTTTTTGTTTTATTTTTATTCTTTTTTTTTTTTTGAGATGGGGTCTCACTATGTTACCCAGGCTGCTGCTCTCAAACTCCTGGGCTCAGGAGATCCTCCCATCTCAGCCTCCTGAGTAGCTGGGACTACAGGTGTGAGCCTGGCTCATTATTGCAGTTTTTAATTCATATATCTAAACCGAGGCCTCCAAACAATATCTACTTGCATCTGTTTTGAACTTTGCAGTGACAGTGCTTTGTTAATGTTCTGAAACCCTTAGCAGAGGCCACTGAAATACCTTGACTGACTGCGGTGACTGTTCTCACCGGCCTAGTGAGACAATCATATGGGCAGAAAGAGAGTTTTGCTTTAGAGCTTCAGGAAGCTTAAAGCCTGTGACTCCTACAGTGACATCCCTTTCTTTGCTGGCCTCCACCCTCTAGGGTCCTTTCTGTTTATCTGTCCTCTGTGTGCTCTCTGTACTTTCATTGGAATAGCATTCTTTGCTTCTACACCTGCCTTCCTCTCCTAAAATGTCTATTTTTTTCCTGGAACCCCTGTTCTCTGATAAACTCTCCACTTCTTTATACTCTTCACAGAGCATTCCCATTGGCCTTTTTTTTTTTTGGTCTCTCTGAAATTCTAATCTCTACCCAGGAGGACACCTATGTAGTTAATGGGGAGGTAGGTGGCCACATTGTCTTGTCCTTTATTGCCCTTCTACACACCTGTCCTCCAGGATCCATCACTTTATTTGAAGATCATGCCATCTAGGTGTAACATACCTGCAAGCCTTTCTTTTTTGTCATCACTCTCCTACTTTTGCCAAAGACTTCAGCAGCGGACTCGACATCTTCCTTATAACTCAAATACTGAAATTATCTTTGATGGTTTTAACATCCATGGAGTTGTCCCATCTGATGCTCTTAGAGTATGTCAGCTTCCTCAATGATTATATCCATCACTCTGTAACCATCAAATTAATTGGCACTCCCTAAACTCTTGCCACCCAAAAACATCCCTTTTCTGAAAGTCATTTCATAAGTATGATTTTTTTTCTCTTACTATTTTAGTTTGTGATTTAGTTTCTGGGTTGCTCAAGAAACCTGGTGTCTATATTTCACTGGGTAAGTATAAACTTCAAGGTGATAACTGTCTCAGCTCCCTTGGCCCCATCCTACACATTTAGGTTTTCACAGTCCTTTTTCATTCTCTCCCACTGAAAGAGATGTCTCTTCCCTTCTCTGGCTATTGTGCTCTAATGCTTTTACGCTTTCATTTTCTGTTCACTAGCAAACTTTTCTTTTCCTTCCTATCTTCCTTGGATACCAACGATGTCATTTCAGTGACTTTCTGTCTTCAATACACTTTTTCTCACTTGTATTTAGGTCTCATGCAATCTACAAAATTCCAGCTCTGAATCAAAAACATCATCATAAGAGTTTTCTTTCAAATTTGAGCTGCTGACACAGGAGAAAGTGATCTGCTGCTACTATTACAAATTCAAGACCTATAAGTGAATAAGTTTCCTCAGTGCTTCCTCTCTGTCTTTAGCTATGTCTCACCTAAACTTTTCAACAATAAACTCTTTGCTAAACCTCTGGACTCAGTGTACAATATTTTTTTGTTTATTTAAAGATTGAACTCACTCCATCTATAAACCATCTGCTTTCATACCTTTCGTTCTTCTTTTTTTGGAAGATATCCCTTTTATGGAAGGCTAGTGCTTCTACCAGAACTCTGTGCATTCCAATTCCATTCTACATCCTCGGGGAATTGGCTTTGTGGAACATCTCCTTTGCTCTTGTAAAAAGCATTAACACTTCTTCCTCTATTAGTTTTTTCTCTTCAGCAAATAAGCATGCTCAAGTGCCCCCACCTTACAAAACAAGTCTCTTTATTCTATTTCTGCCTACTAATTTACCACTCTCTAGCACAACCTATGCTTTTGAAAGAATTATCTATCCTGAATTTGTCTACTTTCTCACTCCCTCGTTTCTCTTCAGGCCATTGAAATGTGGCTTCTGCCTCTGCACACCATTGAACTTCTTAAAGGAACTGTGATCTATTAATTATCTCTAGCTTCTTTTACTTTTCTTCTGTATGTGGTATGTTTGACTACTCCTTTTCTGTGGGAATCAATTTTTGAAGCTCTTTACTCTTATATTACTTGATTGTTAGTTTTTTTCTTATCTTTTTGGTCAAAACTTCTCATATGATCTTCTGAATGTTTATGTTCATGAACTTCTTGTGTTCTTATGAAATATTAGAGCTCCCCAAATTACTCTATACCCTTAGCCACCTGCTCTTATATCTCAGTGCATGCTCCCTTTGATACTTTAATGACACTATGCACAGATGCTTCCCAAAACTTCCAAACAATTTTTGTTGCTAGGATCCACAGATGTATATGAACATCTCACATGTCTCTTTGGATGGGACAGGCAACCCAGCTCAATTTTTTTCAGAATGGAACTCATGATCCTTCCCCCTTCACACTTACTCCTCCTCTTATAAAAGGCATTGCCACTTACCCAGTTTCACAAAATAGAAACCTGAGATTTATCCTGTACTCCTCTGTCCCACTGGTTCCTACACCCGGTTAGTGACTAAGGCTAAATGACTTGCACCAAGTCTCATTAATTGCCTTCAAAATTTCTCTTTCTTCTCTTATTCATCCCCATTCTCGCTGCCTCTCTTGAAATCTTTATCACTTCAAGCCTTGATTACTATGAGAAGCTTCTAACTTGTATTCCTGTCTTCAAACACAATTCAATTTTCACAGTGCTGCCAAAGTCACACCTTTAGGAAGAGTCAAAACTGGTATATCCACTAACACCTTAAAACCTTTCACTCGCTCCTCTTTCCTTTCAGGATAACATTCAAACTTGGTTCCCAGTGCCACTTGCAGCTCTGACCACAATAACCTCCCGACCCAAGCCATATATGCCTTTTCTTTTTGCCAACCTGATCTATTCAGAAATACACCATGTTTTCAATTGCACCATTTTCTCTGTTAAAAAATAGTATAATACACTGATTCTACATGGCTAGCTCCTATCTATTCTTAAAAATTTAGATCAAAGTCACCTTCTTGGGGAAACCCTACACGGCCCTCTATTTTGATATAGATACTTCTCCTTCTTGACCTGTTTGAAGCTTCCCACGTTTACCACCCTGTACTTCTTGGGTTTCCTCATTCCATTTTTCTGTCTAGATTCTGAGCTCAATGCAGTCAGATGTAACAATTTTACATCCACGTTTCAACAATGTCTGGCATGTGTTAGTCATTCAAGAACCATTTAATGAACATATATTCCTTGATGAACTATTAAAAGAATATTGCTTTAAGGAATATGTAGCAACATGGAAAATGACCTACTGCTAAGCAAAAAAATGTATAAAATTACAAGTACACAATCATTGGAGCTTTGTAAAAATATAGAGGAAAAAGCATGAAAATTAATCTAAATACTAATGATTGAATTATGAATATGGGTTTATGATTTTTCTGTTTTCAGAATAATTTCATTAAATAAGTTTAGTAAATAGTCTTAATACAAATAATATTAAATAAACTATGCATTGTCTTCTTGTTGCATTACCTTTTCAATCACATTTTATCTGTATATCATTCTCCTTTGTCTTCCATTCTATTTTCTGTCATAATACAAAGGAAATATACCCCTAGTATGTAAAAAGCAATAGCAAAGTAGTCTCTTTTCCCTCAAAAGTTTTCAACACAGAGATATAGAGCAATGCTTACCAATCAAATTGTATATGCAAATAACTGCATCTAGATTGGCTTGTAACTAAGTGCAGTGGAAACTATCATTCACCTCTGATGAGCCAAGCAGATAGCATATGCAAATCTCAGAGCTGCATAATAGCTTTTTCTGGACCTCTAACTTCAGTTTCCTTTCAGAATATTAGTTTTAACACCACTAGTCTACAAACTTCATGGACATTAACTGGACAGATTTTTTTTTTGGTTTGTTTTTTCTGAAAGAAAGTTTTTTAAGACATAAATAATAACAAATATATTATATGCCAATACCTGCTTTTTATAACATCAAATTATGGAACTTACAAACATTTGTTTGGAGGCAATTCAAATAAAAATAAGGAATCATTTCTTTTGTTTTGGACTATGTGTCAAATGACTTTTAGGCAAAGCACTTAAGAATGTAACCTAAAAATAAATTTACATTAAATTTTTATTAAATGAGCCCATCATTTTTTACCCTAGAACATCACTTTTTCCTGCTGAGTTTTGAAAATTAGAAAAATCTTTTATGTTACTACTTTATTTTGCTGATTTGCTACCAGTGGTCTAGATACAAAATTTTATTCCATATTGTATATAGGTACCTTATTTTTTCTATTCATATATAACAAGGCCATTCTTTATTTCCATGTATCCTTAAAGAAAAGAAAAAAGAAAATCTTCCCCCAATGTTAATTAATACTTGTTAATTAATGGTATTATCTTTATTAGTAATTTTTTTCACTGTTAACTGAATAGATCAGTAATTTTGATAAATTTCATTAGATCCAGTATAATGTATCATAATGATTTAAAAAGGTGTGCTAGTTATAAAATATAATCCAATAAGTCATACTGAGTTTCTCAAAGACATCCTGGAAAAAATAAACTTAAAATGAAAAATTACATTTTCTTTTGTCTATTATATTGTTAGAATTTTTAAAAATGCACTACTGTTATTATTCAGAATCACATATTTCAATCTCAAACATGTCACAGAATGTGACCTACTTCAATATTTCCTTATGTATCAATTAGATGAGCTAAATTAATAATAATCTTAAGGGTATATGCAATCACAACATAGTATGCCATTCAGGTACAATTTACAGTGATGGACAAAGTTGGTTTGCAAATTTCCTTTAACTGTGTGAAACAAAGAGTGAAAACTTTAACGTATTGCTTAAATTGTGAGAGCATAGTGGGGTAATTTCCTTTTATTCTTGGCCTATGCCACTTGTCTATGACAATAGCTTGCTATCAAATTTAAGACCCTTATTCAGGAGGTTAATGCGAGGTAGGAACTCCATTCAGTGTTATTTTGGCTTAAGGGCATAATGTCACAATTTGGTGCATCCTCTAATGACTTTTTTTTTTCTAAAGGCAGCTTACAGCTTAGACCTAGTTCAGCGAATTTCCTTGTAAGGTCCTTGGAAGACTGGAGGAAAAAAAGTACAATTGATTGCGTGGCCAAATTTCTGTTCATGCCTGCTTACTGATTTTTGTTCATTTCACAAATAAACAAGGCATGAATACATCAACCCACAGACCATAAACAATAAAGAACTTCATCCTGTAAGTTTGCTACGGCCAGCAGTTTGTAGCTGAATCTGCTATTTGTCATAAGATAAATGATAAAGTGATTGCCATTTGTCACTGAATACACAAGAGGAGTGCTCAGCTGTGAACCACTCAAATGCAGACAACAGTAAATATTGCCATTCTTATTACTAACTTCCTTTAAAAGGGCTCCCTAAAACTATGGAAATAAAAGTACCTTAGTGTTTTGGGTAAAAATTCTTATTCTTTTAACCTAAGAAGAAAAATCATAGCATAAGCCCTAAACATCTGAGTACTCCCAGTTAAAAACCTTGCATTTACTGTAACATGGAATGCATGCAAACATAGGCCATCTTTTATAAAGAAAGGTGTTTTATAAAGTTGAGCGTTGAATTTAATTTATATGTATTGTTCTCACTTTTGTACTGTTCAGTGATTTTTAATACAAACTTTTTTATGTTTCTGAGAGTCATTGGTGCTTGACGGCTTTCAACTATATTAATAGAGGTTATAACAGCGCCCATACATTAATATAGTCTGTGTTTTATCTAAACTCTGATTGAATTTAGGGAGTGCCTAAATTCTGTGTTGCTATACTTGCTGCCAACTACACGAACTTTATTAATTTCTTTGAAAGGCTATCAGACAACAAAATAGGGAAATATATGCAAATAACACATCAAGAAAAAAATAACTGCTCATAAAATCTCTAAGCTAAAATATTATTTAGTGGCAAACACAACAGCTAATAAGGGAATATTATAATTATAGCACCTTATACTGCAATAAAAATGCTCAAAATTTGGAGCCTATATATAAAAGAAGTATAAAAAGTCATAGAATTTGGGGATTTGTGTCATGCAAGAAAAAAGCAAAAATGCAAAGTAGCGACACATATTGTTTGAGATTTTAAAAAATGTTTATAACTCTCAGTTTTATCATGGAATATATCACTTTTCACAAAGAACTCAGATGAAATAACACATAACCTGAAATATCTTTACACCATTAGACACAGTTCCTCTAAGATTAAGGTTGAAATACACTGGTGGAGAAATGTAGGGAAGTATGCACTTTATAGTATCTTTAAATCCAAGCTGAATAACAAGTAGAAAAATAAGTATTTAGTGGCAGATATTTCTGGAAGCTGATCTTTTAAATTCAAATGATTGTAATTTTTCTACAGTACTACAATAAGATTAAATTTTAGAGGATCAAATTATAAGTTTGTCTTTTATACTATAGCCCAATATAACAAATTTCAACCTCTTCATTCCAAATATATTTGAAATAACACTTTAAAAATATCACTCTTTATACCTTGTGCTAAAGCATATTGAGAAATCTTTCAAAGCTTTGGTGCTGGGAGTTGAGATTTCCTGACATAAGCTAATACATTTTTCATCAGGTGCTAATGGTTGAAAATGATTAGTTAGATCAAAGGAATGTATGCATAGTCTCTCACTATAAGTGTCAACACTACATATTAAATTAATTTATAAATATTTAGTTAGTTATGGCTCTATTATACATTACTGTGGTGTACAGAAAAGTATAACTAACATCATTTAATATTATTGCTAATTCCTATACATTAAAATGGAAAATCATCAACATTTGTGTTATATTCATATATGAATCCTGAGTATATCCCAATATCTCTTTAAATAGTGTATTTGTAATGTGAACATTTGGTTTAATGATCAATTATTAAGTAGGAGAAGCTAATAGTATTGTTTTAAAACATAAGCCAGATAAATCTCTGTTTTCATCACAGCACATCAACACTCGTTTCTCATATTTTCTCTCTTAAGAATTTATTTCTCTGTTTACTTCTGCATTATCTACCACTTTATTTTTCTATCTTGATAAGACTGCTTTTTAATAGATTAGGTTATTTCACTGATATATGCATTTTATTGCCTTTATAACATTCAAAATATTCTTTCAGGGGCTTTTTTTTTTTTTTGGTATACAAACAAAACAGAAAAAGGAAAGGCTGACTTTTAGGCTTTTGACAGGAGTCTTGTATAAGTGGAAGACTTTTAATTCTCAAATTGTTTCACTTCAATAACTCTTTTAAAGTTGTTGCGCCAAGATGCCTGGCGGATTAAGCTCCATTGCCTTTTCTTGTTTTGAACTAATGTATTCTTGATCACCGTTTAATGAAACTATATACCACATGGAGATTTCACATTAGATAAGCCATGTGAAACCCTCATCAGACAAGTAGCTCTGGCTGGTGGTAATCCTTCAGATGAAAATTTCAGACTAGCAGGTTTTCCAATTTAAATGAGCCCCTTTAACTATAAAAAATTGGCACGGTATGATTGCTAAAAATTATTTTTAAATTTTTATGTTGCCAAAGTGCCCTGGTGGCTGTGAAAAACAGAAATACTGCCGTAAATACAGAAAACATTAACTGGTCACTGAGGGGATCCAATTTACAACCCATAGAGACAACTCACACAGCTCACTGACACTGGCGCTACTGGGTTTGTGATAGGGCATTCCACTCTGCTCCCCCCACACAGAAGCAAAGCTCATCTTAAATATGCAATTAAATAGATTTATTCTACAAGTTTCTCTAGTCAGTGGTTATTACTCACTCTTACTTCATTGCACTCTGATCTATAGAATTTTCATGATGTGTTCAGGTAGCCTTTAGGAAGCAACAGAACTTGTTATGAATTTTCAATGAGAAATTACTTTAGGGGGGATTAACATGTGCATTTAATTTTTTATTAAAGTGATTCAATTTATGTTAAAAGACTTATCTGTTACCTATGTTTATTTTAACCTATCATTGCTGCACCTATTAATATTCCTATAGATTGAATTATAACTAATAGAAATAAGTTATTCTCAGCTTAAGTTTGAATTGCAGATTTGGATTTCAAACAAGAAGGAAAAAAAATATGTTTAGATTTGTTTTTAGTGTGTATTATAGTTTGTTTTAGTCTGTCACAAATGTCAATGTCTTGTGCACAAGCACAGACTATGCCAGGAGTTATTCTCTTTTGTTTGTAGTAGATAAAATTAATGGACATTAGTCTGAAAATATTATTGATGATATATTTACTTTGGAATGCCATTGTTAACATATAATAAAACATTGTTTTACAGAGTAGGAGGAAGAGTGTTACTCAAGAAGCAAAGGTAGAAGTACTTACAAGGAACCAAAAGCTACGGCTAAATGTTTCAAATGTGAGGAATAACCAATGAACTCAATAGTTCTATACAAGCAGTGAAGGAACGAGGAGAGATTGGATGAGAAGTCAGTCCAATATATATCTATATTAGTGTCATTAGTAATGGTATACACTAATCAGAAAATGAAGGAACTGGCAAATTTAAAATAGAAAGTTACTACAGCCAAAGGCATTTAATTGTGCCTTTCTTCAAATAGTAGTCTATATTTGGGGTAAAATAGACTCAGGCTCAAATTCATAAGACAGAATTCTGTCTTATGAATCAATGGCTTCCAATTAGGCTTCCAATATTGATGAACTACATATAATCAGAGTGTATTCTGTAATAGTGAACTATTTTATAGCTTAATGAACAAATAATGGGAAAATATGTACAGTTATTAGCATCAAGTATTACAAAAATTTAAAAAAATCTTTCAAGTAGCAGAGTGGCCATTATTCAGGTTTACTTAACCTGCTCACAGTTACTTAATGAAATTAGGTCACTGTGGTGTTACTGCCTCTTGTAACTAGTTGCACTCAAGTGAAGCAGAATAGAAAGGTTAATTTGCATCTATGCCAGACCAAAAAGCCCCAAGTGAAGATCTGGACACAATCTTTTCTCTCTAAAGTACTATAATAGCAATTCCTGTTAGATACTGCCTTCCTATCCTTGGGTGAATGTGTAGGGTATATGATTCCCTAGCCCCCTCCTTGCCAGAAGGTGCACTGCAGCTTGAAAAAATCATTTGAGAGGGGGCTGGGAAAGAGGGATGTGCTTATCCTCCATCACAATTACTGCAAGGAACAGGAAACTGAGAAATACAGAGGGAAACTGGAACAGAGAAAACCCTAATTTCTTCCAGAGTAAGCAACGTGATAGGAAAAGTCTTGCTTTGAAGAATAAATGAGTAAAGAACATTCTATGACAAAAGAGAGAATGCAGAAAAGAGATATGAGAGAAGGGGGTAAGAGTGTATTATGAGTATTGCTTTAAATCTTTGAAAACATGCAAATATGGGGAAAAAAGCACTCCAAACTATTATACTGCAGTATATATTATCTTTTCTAGTATCTGGTTTATATTAACTATGGTATTAAACCACAGTCTGCAGAGAAATAAATCACTTCCCTTAGAAATTAAAGAAAAAGAATTTTTAAAAATAGGCCGGGCGCGGTGGCTCACGCCTGTAATCCTAGCACTCTGGGAGGCCAAGGCGGGTGGATCACTCGAGGTCAGGAGTTCGAGACCAGCCTGGGCAAGAGCGAGACCCCGTCTCTACTAAAAATAGAAAGAAATTGTCTGGCCAACTAAAAATATATATAGAAAAAATTAGCCGGGCATGGTGGCACATGCCTGTAGTCCCAGCTACTCGGAAGGCTGAGGCAGTAGGATTGCTTAAGCCCAGGAGTTTGAGGTTGCTGTGAGCTAGGCTGACGCCACGGCACTTACTCTAGCCTGGGCAACAAAGCGAGACTCTGTCTCAAAAAAAAAAAAAAAAAAAAAGAATTTTTAAAAATAATAATAAAGCCAAAGTGGAAGTTTCTTACAAAAGCAGATCACAGTAAACAAATATAGAAAAGACTCATTATAATTTTTCTGACAGATATATTTAGTAAGAGGGGAAGTTCTTGAGCTGGTGACTACTTAATTTAAGGAAATCTTAAATATCCTTAAGAAGAAGAGAGAGAACTTGGGCTTCATATATAAATGTTAAGGAAGATCTTGCATGGCAATGCTTATCTTAAAATGTCTAAGAATCAGTTGTTTCCAACTTTAGTTCCTTGCCCTAATGGTTCACCAGAATGATAATCCCTAGAAAGAAAAAGTAGGCATAGTTTGAAAGGAAAAAAACCACTACACCTATCACCACCAGCCCCAACAACTAATCTTCCAAGTTTATAGAATTCAACTTTGACCTTCCACTATGATTCCATATTTCATCTATTCAGTCATGCCTCTAACAAGAATTTATTGATTGTCTAATATGTGCCAAGTACTGTAATATGTTCAAGTTAAATGCATATATTGTAGTTGATGAGGCTTGTTTCAAAATGCTTAGTACTCACATTCACGTGTACAATACACAATAAAACTTGGCATTTGCCATTCAAAATGTTTAGAATTACGTATCTCCCTGTCTTTCTACTAGAGAATGCCCCTGATTTACAATCCAACAAATTGTCTTGGACAAAGTAAGAGAGCAGATATATATTTTTTACTGGGTATTTCAATCATAAATAGCAACTTAGTACTATAACAGTTGCTGTATATGGTGATAGCCAATCCTAGACCACCTCTTCTGTCTGTAGTCCAGATGCACTGACCATAGTATGTATATGAGTAATCTGAGAAAGTATTTTCTCACATGTGTATTGACCGAAACATGGCCAAAAATTATTTTTAAGTGACAATGTTCTAATTCTGCTTAAATAATATAACAGGAACAAGTACATAGTGGAATTCTGTAGAGCCATATGCCACTTCATCAGCAGAAACCCTCTCCTCCTTGAGTTTCCTTGCTTAGTTTCATCTTGGAGTATTAAGATTGCTATTTTTTCTTTTAGCAGATCCTCAGGAGAGAAAGTGAATCTATCTAGTCTATAAAGGATTGCTCAGAGACTAAGATTTGAAATTTCTGTTAGACTGTGCTATTTTCAATTTTGTTAAATTGGGAAATGTTTCCCAGAACCTCCTTCCCTGCATAATTCTAGATTAGAAGTGACCAACACATTAGCAGGTGTCAGGTTTGGAAGGTGGAAGCAAAGCACTGATTATTGCTTTTAGAAGGCTTTTGCATTCAGAGAGAGTGGGAGAAAGCAGCCATGATGGACAGACACAGAGATGCCACTTGTCTTCCCTCCATGGCTCCACATTCAGCTCATCTTCACTCCTAGCCTCCTTTGTCAATAGAAGCAGTCGTTTCTCTCCTGTCCAAGGAGGTTATTCTCGTCTTGTGTAAAGGACCTGTGATAACCTCTCCTAATGTCAATCCCCTTCAGGGGAATGCTAACCTCTTTAAGATCCACCTCCAACACATGTCACCTCTTCTGGACTTATAACCAGATTCAAGTTCTGGTAGGATTCAAGGGTCAGATACAAAGTATGACCTGTGAGTATCTACCACATACATCAAAAGAATTATAAGATTTTGCATATTTTTTATAAACAAAAACTTGGGGAATATGTATAGGAATGTACCCTAAAGATGTTGGCTTAGGGTAGAAGAAAATAAGGTTGGATCAGGCCAGATTTATTCCTATGGTTGCACTAAGAAGAGGTCTTAAATTGAATGTGATATCTTGAGCAGATAGAAGAAATTCCACTTGCTTAATGAGCCAACTAAAACTAGAACCCCAAACTGAAAAGTATGAAATGAAGTTGAAATGCTAGAACTTCCTTGGCATACAGAAGAAAACAGCCAAAGTCTTAGGTAGATCAGAACCCTGAAGTGGATTTACCATGTGAGACCTACTTATGAACTTCTGCCTATATTCCCTGGAAAGATCTGTAGGATGCTCCCTTTACCAAGGCTTTGAAAAATACAATAGGGAAGGAGACACCAACATTATTAAAGGGATCTGTAGTGGTTAGTCTTTGTAGGCCAGGAATCATTACAGGAAATATCAAAATCAATTATTTAAATTCAATGGGAATAAAGGAATGCTGAAGTGGCAAGAACCAAATAATATCACTAAACTAGTAGAGACAATGTGATAAAATGATGGATTCAGATGTGGTGGGTAAAAGCACCACGCAGGATAGGGGACTATCCTCTAGAATATGGTAAATGCTCTAAATCAGCAATCAATGCATGGTCCAGGATTCATGGTTATGGTAGTTAAAATTTTAAAGCTGTCCCCCTAAGACTCCTATTCTCCAGTTATTCAAACACTACTTGAGGTACTGCTGAGAAAGGACTTCACAAATGGAATTAAGGGTGTTATTCAAATGTTCTTAAAATAGGGAGATTATCCTGGATTATGCAAGCAAACCTAATGTAATCACATGAGAACTTAAAAGCAGCAGCAGATGGCAGAAGAGGGAAGCAGGAAAGATGAAACAAAAGAGGAGATCAGAGATATTCCAAAAGTGAGAAGGATTTGATCTATCTGCAGATTCTGAAGTATAAGGGCCACTTGTGAGTGCCAGAGAAAGGTCTCTAGGTCTAAGAATGGTCTCAGTGAATAACCAGCAACTAAAGGGAGACTTCAGTTTTACAACCACAAGGAACTGAATTCATCCAACAATCTAATGTACTTGGAGGCAGATTCTCCCCTAGAACTTCCAGTAAAAATACAACCCTGCCAATACTTTGGTTTCAGCCAAACTTGCCAGACTTCTCATCAACAGAACTATGAGATAATTAAATGGATGTTATTTTAAGTGTCTTAGTTTGTGGAAATTTGGTATGGCAGGAGTAGAAAATGAATACAATGGTCAGGGTATTTCTCTTATTTCCGAGCCTGGAAGTTTCTTCAAGGATAAAGTAATGGCTTTGTTGAAGTAGAAATTGAAACTTCCATCTGATCCTTTTGAGATCCTGATGCCAGTGAATAAACAGGCAAAAATTGTGATACTCCACTGGCCTGGGTGACTGATCATGACTTTCAAGGCAAAATTGAGTCTCTACTACACAATGCAAGTAAGGAGGAATATGCCTGAAATACAGGAGTTTCCTTGGGCCAGCAGTTAGTACTCCTTGACCTATGATAAAAGTAAATAAAAAATTACAACCAACACAGGCATGGTGGCTAATGACACAAACCCTATAAAAATAAAGATTTGGGCCATCTGCATAAACGAGAAACTACAACAAGATGACACATTTACTGAGGGCAAAGAGTGTAAGTAGTAGATGAATAGAGTTATAAATACAAGCTGTGAGCATGTAGGCAGTCACAGAAACAAAAACCACAGTAATTATGGTTATTTTTTCTTTGTTTTGATATGAATATATTTGCGTGTTATATATGTGTTCATGTTCATATATATATATTTATATGTATAAGTTCTTTTTCTTTCTCACCCTTTTCCAGTAATTTTTAACACAAGATGTATTATTTGTGGCTAGCCTTATACCTTGGTATTTAAATTACAAGATATCACACAGGGAATGTTACTTAGCTAAATGTACAAAGCGCTATGGACAGTGTATTCTGTTTCGGCTAAATGATTGTCATGTTTTTGTCGTATGGGGAATGATCTTAACATAAGAATCATAAGAATTGTTTTCAATTGACTTTATTTGGAAGTTAAATATACTCTTAAAAGGCATGTGTGGATGCCAAGCTTAAAGGGGCAGGACATATTGAATCATGCTATTATTAACTTGGTTTACTTGGGAACTACATTTCCAACTTCACCATATGGTTCCAAGTTAGAGTAGGCCAAAGGGAAAAAAATATGTGGAATTTGTGGGGTATTTGGAAGGCATAGTGAAGTGGTAGCCATAATCTTGGTTGTCATATATGGTGACAGATAGATATGGAGATATCCAGTGGACACCAGTGTGCCCTTATTCTCCTCTGCTCTGCACCCAGATCATGTGCTGACTATTGACTTTGCTAACAGTAGCCCATCAGCAAATGTTTGGCTATTGACCCACTACTTCAAAGAAGCAGTTTCCTGTAGACCTCTCCATGAGCTCCCTCTTTATGGTTCTAATTCAGTGGCCGGATGCACTTGGCTTCTTAGAATTTCAGGAAGCTTAGAGTTTTCCACCTATTCTAGTGCTTTGGAAGATTTGTTAGTGACTCTCTAATCTTCCATTTCCCCCTTCTAGACCTTTAATTCAAGCTTCTTTCACTTGTGTGTTAGGTTAAATTCCTGTAATACACCTCTATTCCCACAGGGCTCACTCAGAGCCTTTTAAGGTTCTGTTCTGTGACTGAACCTTGCCTAATATAAACTGAACTCCTTTGCAGCTAGGCGGAATTTGAGTGATGTGGTCTGTGCAATTGAACAGAGACTCATCTAAGACCACAAACAGATGTAATTTCATAATTTTTATGTCTTGTATATTTCTTTTCATAATTTGCTTTTCTGGGCAAATATTTTCAATCATTATTTCTCTAAGTGCATGTATTTAGCATGAAACCATCACTGAAAAAAAAAAGCTTATACATTCTAAATGTGTTACAAACTGGAGATGGCTTGCATATTTCCAAGGTAGACATTTGATGCAAGGTTAAGCAGAGCTGGCTACCTACTGAACAATTTCAGAAATGGAAAAACTATCACAAAATTTCCTATTCCACTTTCATACTGGAGAAGTTGAGTATGGTAAGAGGACATTCTTCACACTTGAAGATTGGTATCCCATGTGAATATCTGCTCTGAAACATCAGCTAGATTCTTACATGTCTTCTTCCTTTCATTTTTCAATCTTTTTATTTACTCTTGGTCATTTCTCTCTCTCATTATCTTCAATGAAATTCCAATAGTTCAGCAACATACCAATTCCTTCTACTGAAATGTACTTTACCCCTTATAAATTAATTCACCTACCATTCTTTTCTTTACATGCCACTATGCTTGGCTCTCTCTCATACATTCCTAAGAAATCATGTCACCTCCTTCAGAATTCCTTCTTCTACTGTCCTCTGAGGTTGGGTTGGATGCTCCCATAATGCTACTCTACACATACATCTATTACTAGATTTGCCATATTTTATTATTGTTGTATATTTTGATGTCAGGCTTCCCCAGTAGATAATGAGTTCTTTGGAGACAAGATCTATACCTAAGTCATACAATGCCTATTTAATAGTAAAGGCTCAAGAAATGTTTGTTTAGGAAATTTTGTCCTAAAATATTGCCCCATATATCTTATAAAAAGTCATCAATGATAATTATTTCAACTTTGAATTCATTTTCAAGTGTTATAAGAATGCTTTTTTATCTATTTTCTATAATGAGAGAGTAAAGTTTAGAGTAGGCAATATAAGTTTTCTGTCAGGATTCTATGAATGTAAGGAATCATACAAAAATATATAATATTACAGATCCATTTTCCTTTCTAATATTATATTGGAACTTCCCTTGGTGATTATATTTTTTCTAGATATGCATTGAAGAGGTTTCACATGCATAGGAAATTCAAATTTTTAATATTTGGTCTTCAAGTATTCATTGGAGATATGTACATATTCCTCAGTACCTATATTTCTGAATAATAACCAAATAAACTGTTTCCAGGAATAACATGAGATAGAAAAAAATAAAATGAGATATAGGCAAATTAAAATCCATGGTCGGGGAAAAAGTATAGTGAAATTAATATCTATATTTAAGTAAAAATTATTTTGAGTGATAGTATATCATCAGCTTCATAGATTTAAGAAATAGAAATGATTATCTTAATTTCCAAAGGCAACAGAGAAATTAGTAATACTCTAAATATATGGTAAAATTGTAGGTTTTTTTATATGATAGGAATTGGTAACTTATAAATTAATAATATGTCTTTAACCATAACTGCAGTCTTCATAACCACCTTTAAATTAAATTAAATGAATGATATAAGTAATGTGGGAACATGCAGACAGTCACTTCCTCATTGGGACTATAGTTGACCATTAAACTTATATGACCCACAACCTTCATATTAACATGTAAGTCTCCCTCAACCTGATAGAGTCAAATATAGTATGTATTCAATAAAAAACTAAAGAAAAAATATAAGTAGCAGCTAGATAATATAAAAAGTTAGATATAGATAAATTAATTAATTGAAAAAGAACTTGAGTTTGACCATGGGTAAGACACTAATCTCACTAAACTTAATTTTCTCGTGACTAACATTGTCTCACTTAATAGAGTTGTGGTCAAGTTAAAAATATATAATATGAACATTAATAAATCATTTTTACATCAAAGCACTCTGAGAGGCATTGGGGAAAAAGAAAAGACACTATCCTTGCCAGCAATGTTATTACAATCTTAGAATACAGGCACTTCTTCCAATAGAAAATTATAATAAACTGTAGAGAATGACATCCTCTCTAAGACCCAATGGGAGCAGACAGGATGGAGCACCAAGTCTAACAAGGAGATCTGAGGAGACCTTAGAGAAGGCAGCCATTAAGCAGGGGTATGACAGAGGAGAAAAAGTCTTAGAAATTAAAATTATCCAATTAAGGATTTTGTTAAATATAAATACAATTTAAACAACTGAGTAAAGTGTATTCATATTTACATGGAAAGGAATTCACATAGTAGACAACCTACTGTGAAATGCTTTCTTTGAAATTCTTCAGGTTGACATGTCTTCCCTAATTCTGCATTGTGCAAAATATTGCAATATTTTTTATAGTTTTAAAGGTGATTTCTATGATGTCTTATCTCACATAGAATTCTGGATCAGTAGAGGAAGTAGTTTCTAAATTTATATCAATATATTTTCTGAAAATAGTATCAAATTCATTACTAAATACATCTAATTACCATAGTTTATCTAAAAGATATTACAGTTAGCTATATTTAAGTGATTATATTTCCTTTATTCTTGATTTACAGAGCCTGACTATATTCATTCATTTGTATACTCAGTGTCTCAATCTGTTTTGTGCTGCTATAACAGAATACCTGAGACTAGGTAATTTACAATGAACAAATACTTATGTTCTCCCAGTTCTGGATGCTGGGAAGACTGAGATCAAGGCCCTGGCATCTGGTGAGGGCCTTCTTGCTGCATCATCACATGGAAGAAGGCAGAAGGGCAAAGAGGCAAAAGGGGGCTGAGCTCACCCTTTTATAATGACATTGATCCCACCCAAGAGGGCAGAGCCTCCGTGGCTTAATCACCTCTCAAAAGTCCCACCTCTTAATACTGTTACAATGGCAATTAAATTTTAACTTGAATTTTGGAGAGGATAAACATTCAAACCGTAGCACTGGGTAAATATACCTTGACATTTATACATGGTGCTAATGTGTATTGAGTGCTTATTATCTCTCAGGCAATGAAATAAATGCTTTATAAATATCTCTGATAATCTTTATAACTATATGCTCAGTAGAAAATTATCACTTAGAGTTGTTATGTAATTTGCCCAAGATAATGAAATAGGAAAATCTGGAGTCAGGATTAGAACCAAGAGCCATCTGACACAGTGGTTGAGCGGTTAACTACTGAGGTGTGGTGTTAGAGCACCAGCAATATCTTTGCTTATCCTCCTGCACACCCTCCTGGGAAACTCAATGCTTACTTCTAATTTCAACTAACTCCTGCATGCTAATAACTTCACATTCACAAATCCTAACTTCTGAACACACATGCACACACACACATACACACACTGCACACTCACTCTTTCCCTATTCAATAAAATAAATTGCACATTTCAATTTTGCATTTAACCTGCTTGAACCTTTTTCCTTTCTTCCCATCACTTTTTTCTCATGTGTTCTTGCTTTCTCCAATGAAATCATTACAGTTTCATCTAATCGATTTCATATAACAGATACTCAATTTTCATGATGACGATCCTCGTGATTCATTTCTCCAGTTTAACTATTTCTGCAATATTTGGTTACATGCAAATGAAAAATACAATTTCAACTATCTAAAGAAAAGGTTAGTAAAGTGTATAATTCTAGATAATACATAATTCACACATGCATCTGTATGATCTCCTACTACCTCTTGTCTAACTGATCTTTTACCTAAATCTGTGGATCTCTGAAGCCAACTTCCATGGGTTCCAGGGGTTTTTCCCTTGAGTTAAAAAGCTGTAATACAACACTTAGAGAATTTGGTACAAAAAAAGACCAATGCTGAGACAGAGCTTACCCTGGTTATCAAGAGGAAAGATTAGTTTATTATGTTCAACTGTCAATTAGAACTCTCATTCCAAGAACAACCTATGAATATCAAATTCAACATGTACATAATTAGATTCTGCATATCTTTTCTTACCAACCCTGATTTTTCACCTGTGTTTTATAGTCCAGGTAAATATATCTCCATTGGTCTTACCCAGAAGCATGGATATTTTTCCTTGAGTCTTTCCCATATACCTTCCCCTAACCACAGAGACTGGAACAGCAACTAGAATAATTTCTCACTTAAAAGTCAGATCTCTAGGATTGTGATTGATCATAAATTAAATAACTTTTTAGATCAACAGACTGTGTTGCTATATTTATTAGATGGAGTCCTATGGTAAAACTTACACTACATTGATTTTTTTTTCACTATTTCCCTTTCCTCTACTGGAAATGTAAGATCTATATAATTCTACATATTTATTTGTGTCCTCTAGAGGGTGAATGTGGGTGAAGACTTATGCTCCAAGATGTCAAGTGAAGACTGATTCCTTTAGTCATTTTATGTGTAGTATAAAAATCACCTAAAGAGAGGTCTGGAGTTTGTCTTTACCTATTGGGAGATGATCACTAGGCCCCTGAAATGTCTTTACCTCTCTGGAAGCTTTGGTCACTGGACAGTCTTAAAAATGTGATTTATGATGGGGACCTTGGGTCACACAGGATCAATCCAACCTCTGGAGGAACTGATGATTATCCTGAACTTCAGGAAGGCTGGAGAACAAAGGTCAGCCACGTGGACTATATGTAACTGGGCCCCAGTAAAAAATCTGGATGCGAAAGTCTTCCCTGCTTGGCAATCCTCTATGTGTGTTGTCACATCTCCTAGCAGAGAGGAGGTAACAGCATCCATCCTTGACTCAACAGGGCGAAGATAAACTGACACTTTGTATTTGGACCCCTCCTGGACTCAGTGCTATCTATGTGTTCCCCTGTGGCTAATTTTAATTTGTATCCTTTTACTGTGATAAAATTATAATCATAAGCATAGTGCTTTCTGAGTTTTGTGAGCTTTCTAGAAAACTATTGGAACTGAGAGTGGTTGTGGGGACCCTCGAATTTGCAGCCAGCTGGTGCCTGAAGTGAGGGTAGTCTGGTGGGGACTGTGCCCTCTGGCTGAGCAGTTTGTTTAATTTCTAGGAATTATAGGTACAATGCCACCACATGCCAAGATGTCAAAAACTGAGCACACAAATTTATTTAAGTTAGGGGAGCAAATTATGTTGCTACATTTTCTTACCTCATAAGTCCTGACAATATTCCCTCCCCAACATGCACAACTTGCCTGTCACATCCCACAGGTGGTGGTTATGACGTTGGGACAGGAACAAACTAAAATCGGGTGATATTTTTGTTCTATGTGCCTGATTTACTAATGAAAATTTTGAGAAAGAGTTGATATATTGTTTGTGTTCTGTCTACGTTTTCACTTCAGAAAGACTCTTAATCACTAAAGTTATTCCAAGTCCTGTTGGGCTTTAATTTCCCTTGTTTGATCCTAGTACCTAAAGAACAATGGCCAATACAAGGCCATGGACACTAGTGGGGAGTGGTAATGCTAGCCTACTGCTTTACTATTTATGGAAGGCTTTCAGGATATTTATGTGTTTGTTGGGGGCGGGGAGGGCTAGTAGAAAAGGAATCCATTATAATCCCAGATGTGTAACTTAAAAGCTGAGTGATTATGAGAAAGTCTTATTTAATGTCTCTAAGTTCAAGTTCCCCAACTGCAACTGTAAAATTAGAAAAATAAAACCTTACCTACCTACCACACTGGATTGCTTTATCAAGGTGATAATGCTTGTACCTGAACCCTGAAAGAGCAACTTGGAATTGCCAAAGGTAGAATAAAACGATCCTTTATCTTAAAGTTGTTCTATTTCAGAATTCAACTCTAATCTAAACTTATGGGGAACAATGCAGAAATTTGAGTCAAAAGCTAAAAGTATTTTTACTAATTTTTTTTTTTGCTTTGTACATTCATTGTCTTTTTCCATAAAGTGTGTTTCACATTATAAAAATCAACAAAGGTTATTGAAAAACATTTTCATTATTTTATATAGTACTGAAAATGAACATGACACTGTACAATAGTTTATATATTCCATTTCCTTTCTCTTTATAGCCTATTTCATTTTCTCTCAAACTGTTATTATTATCATGGCACCCAAATTTGAGATATGCAGCTCCCTCAGGAGGTCAGGTATACATGCTCTCTCTAAGCAAATAAATCAGACAGTGGGAGGGCTATCTGGGTAATGTTAACAACACTCCCCACAGGACACTGTGCAAGTCACATTTGTGATATTTGTCAGAGCATCGGGGCCACATTCAAAATTCCTAACTCTAACACAGTGAACACGTGGTGCCACTGATGACTCACAACAACAAAGTGAGAGCTAGCTTCCCTCTCTCTCTTTCTCTCTCCTTTGTCTATCTCTCTATGTCTATGTCTCTTGAAAAGCTTAAAGAAGCAGAAACAAACCAGAAACTCTTGGTAACCGAAAACAATTTCCTGACTCTGGTTGAACACTTTAGGCTAAGATCTATGCTTATGAACATTATAACCCTGTAGATATCTCATTTATGCAACATTAAATTCATTTTTCTCAAGGCAAGATGAAGTGACCTTCTTGAAGGTAACAACTCAAGTAAAATTCATACAATTTAAAGGAAGGTGGACAGAACAGTTAGAGGTCTTTTTAATTACATGAACAACCAAGAATAAAAACAAATAGTGTATTATGTTATTCAGCACTGCTTGGCCCATTTTGTGTGATTTTTTAAAAATTCTTGATTATAGACACTGATATAAGCACATATTAATAATAACATGATATAATATATTTTTGTTAATGTCATTAATAATGGTCTAGGTGATGTAACATCATATAAGTCTTGGTAATCCCAGTAACTCACTTTCTCTCCTTGAAAACTTTTCCAGTAAGAGAAAAGGTGACACTATTTAGAAGTTGTATTTTAATACTCTTCCTCTTCCTTTGTGTCTCTGGTTAGCAGAATGTATTAAAATGATGTTTGTGATTCTCTCTCCTCTGTGAGGCTAACACACTTATCAGAGTTAAGGGCTGTTCTTTATTCTAACAATCCTCAGTATCTAGAATGGTGTATTCTACGTACCAGAGATTTAATATATACTGTATTATTGAGCTGAATAATTACCCCATTCTAAACCTTTCCAATGGAAGTGCTATTCCTTGGTAAACAAGCTCAGATATATTTCATCCCATTATAGAATACTGGGTACCACTGTTTGCATTAACTTAACCTGGGGCTGAATTACAGAATATTAGTTTCTCAAAGTCCCGTATACTAGAAAGTCTAGTTACTGTTACCATCTTCCTCACTCTCCATTATTGCTTCCAAACCATCATCCCCCCATGCTTATGTAAAAATTCTCCTTTCTTTGAGCTATGTATTGATTAAAGAATACAATACTTTCTCTTACCTATTGCACTGTCACGTAATGGTTTTCTGGTCATTGTCCCACAGTAAGGGAAGACTTTGGCCTATGGGACTCAGTCTTCTCTTCTTGTCTATCCTTTGTTCTACCAACATTCTGTTTTATTTCAATATCTATCTGGATGATCTATCCAACATTTTAATCTTAGAATTTATGGACTTATAGCAAGTTAACTTCAATTCCACATTCCATTAACCATTCATACCCATGGACACCCTTCTGACTTGTTATCATCTAGAATGACACCACCTCTGAAGTTTCAAATGCCTATACCTCACTTTCTGACTACAACCCCTCAGCCTTCTGCTTCCTCTAGTCTCACTCCTTTTTTATATCTCATCATAATCCAACCAGGGCTGTCTCTTGATCTTTCTGCTCAATCTTCTCTGTATTATTAAATATTTCCTCTGATACAATACATATGCTAAAGAATCCTTTGATACAATACATATGCTTATAATCTCCACAACCATGTCTCACCAAAGCTCTTGTTCCTTGAGTTTTAGATTCTTACATCCAATTGGGCACTGGACCCCAAATAGCTCCTCCAAAGTAATCTCAAATTTGATTGAATTCAGTTTCAAATCTAGTTCTGAATCCATAGTTTCTATTTTTGGATGCTGACACTACTATTCTCTTGTCAAAGTCAAAAATCTAATAAATATTTGGACAATTTCTTTCCCCAACAACACCCACAGAGTCATCAAGTCCTGTCTACATTAATTCAGAAAAATCTGGAATTCATCCTTTCATCTCAGTAGAACCTCATAATTTCACACCTCTAAATTCTTCGCTGGCATTGCTTCATCTAATATTATTTGTTATTCTCCAACTTATTGCCTACAATCAATCTTAGTCAATCATTTTTATGTCATGGAATGCATAGAAAAAGAAATACTCACTTCATTACACTGAGGCAAAAGGACAAGGCTCTTTGATGGAAGAGGCTTCTGAGCCCAATCTCCAGCCATCTTAGGCCCTTCACAACAACTCTAAGTGCTAATAGGATCAATGTCTCAGGCCACCTGCAGCCTGTTAGTGTCACACCAACATTCATCAACAGACCAGGGGAAATATCTGATAATTTTAGTGGTATTTTTCTCAGCTGCAAGGGTAGTTTTGTTACCCTTCTGGTCAAATATTCATTACCTATCACACTAACTCCTTAGTCTGACATTTAGAGCCTTCATAATGCGGCTTCTACCTATATATATGGCCTTTCTGCCTGCATCTGATCTTCAGACATTTTCAACTACCTGCAGTTCCCTAAATGCACTTGATTTTTGACACCTGTATGCCTTTCTTCCTAATATTTTCACAGGTGAAGTATTCTTTACTTGGCTACCTTGTTCTCACCCTTTAAGACTTCCTTCTGTCATAATCATCTTAGCAAGCCTTCTCAGATTTACTTTAAGCCTCTCTTCCTGGACTCCAGAAATTCTGTGCATAACTCAAGAAAAGCACTTGTTACACTTTATTTTAATTTACTTGTACTTGTTTCTTTCACCATTGCTCAGGGAGGCTAACTGAGATCAGGTGTTGCCTTTCATTTACCATGCTCAGAATTTTGCACAGATTCTGACACTCAACAGATAACTTCAAAAATGTGTGGATGAATGAATGGATGGAGAACAATATCCTTTATCCTTGCCAAAGTAAATTGAAATATAAATTTCACTCTTCCACTTCTTTTAGGTGTTGCATCACTTCATTAGGACTTCAATTCAGCAAATTTTGAGGACTTATTATATACTAGGCATTGTGACAGACTCTGGAAGTACTCACACAAGGGAAGTATTTTTTCTTCTTCAAAGTATTATTTTTTTCTTTAAAGGTTTCACCAATTGAAATGGGAACCAAATCCTTAAGCAAAACTGAATCATACAACCTATAATACAATCTCTCCCTCAATCTTGTCTCTTTCCCCTTTGCTGGAAAACATATCTGGGATTTTAAATTTGCAAACAAATAAACATATATAACTTCCTTTTATTACTAAAGCTCTTCAAAGAGTTTTCAAAACTGTCCTCTAATTTCTTTTCATCTAATTGCTGCTTTTATCTTTATGTTTGATCGTCTGCCTTCACCAGGTGGCTGATACCATGCCTTCTGTCAGCGATACTCTGCTAACAGCCAAATTAAGAATATGTGATTCAACACTTTGGCTATATTTGGCACTGCTGATCGCCTGTGGAATTGAAACTCAGACCTCTGGACTCATGCTAGTGTCTCTGGGCTCAGAGAACAGGCTCTGCAAGCCTGGGATGCAGACTTCTGAGAAGGGAGCTCCAGTTGGCTAATTCCAATGTCTCTGCGGTAGGACAAGAAGAAATCAGTTCTACAAGTGTTGCAAGAGCTGAAAGTTGTATTAAGGTACAGCTATGGGAAAGAACTGCTGCTTCTTAGGTTAAAGCTGACAGGAACCACAAACACACAGAAGCCCACAGGAAGCAGATATTAACAGTAACGAACAAGTTTTTTCTTCCTCCTTCAATCTTTCAGTCTCCCTCTAGTGTCCCCTATTGGTAGAGACTTAGAGACAAGTGACAAAAGAGAATTGTAGTTGCAAAGCCCCAGCTCCAGTATTTACCATGCTGAATAGAAAGCTGAGAGTCAATAATGTAATAAGTAACATACCCAGGTTCTGTCTTAAAATAAATAAATAAATAAATAAACTTTTTTTTTCCCCAAAGCTTTTACGTTCTCCTATGGCTTCAACTGTCATTACAATGGCTGACTCTTGCATCATATACTGCATTCTTACTCCTTCTCCCCAACACTCACATAGTGAATTATTTGGTACATATTTCCACTTATGTATTTCTCTACTATGTCCCAAACAGCTCATCTCAGAAAATCCAATCGTTAAAGTTCTTTTTACTGAAAATGCCAACATAATTATTGCCAATCAACCAGAATCACACCACCTCTTACAACATTCTATGGTTTTCTTCACATATTACAAACAACTTGACATCAGTCCCTGTTGTTGACATCCTTATTCCTGTTCCATCAGTGCCTCATCACTTCTCTTTGATTACCAGATCACTTTTTTGTAACTTATATCTGCAACTTGTGCTTTCATTTCATTTTATCCTATATAATGCAGTCTAATTGATCTTGCTACAGATCTGCCACCAAGCACACTACACTCTCTAAAAATGCTTCATGTCTTCCTTTGCTTTACAAATTAAGTATAAACTTTCATCTGGGTCTTCATGATATATCCTGAACCCATATTCTCAGCTCTTATTGAGATTCTTATTGAATATATGCATTACTAATACAAAAGCACACTTGGATAGAAATCTCTAACCATTTTTTGTGTAGTTTTCTAATCATTTTCATAGGACATATTCCTAATGTTGAATAGTAGATTATAGCATATGTTCTTTTAAGATGTTTTGAATACGTATTGCAAAATTTCCGTCTGGGAGGAATGGACAAATTTACATTTCCAATGCAGCTATTATAACTCTGGATATTAGCAGAATTTCCTCTTTTCCTATATTAAGGTATATCATTGCATTAATTCAAGTCTTGAGATAATCAGGAATATTTATCAATTTAATATGCATATTTGTTCTTATAAACCGAATTCTCATAATTTCTAGAATATTTTGTATTGCTTTTTCACTTATAGGAGCTCTTAATAAATTAAGGCAGTACGATTGCTTGAGCCCAGGAGTTTGAGGTTGCTGTGAGCTAGGCTGACGCCACGGCACTCTAGCCTGAGCAACAGAGTGAGATTCTGTCTCAAAAAAAAAAGATAAATTAAAAAAAAAAATGAAAGGAGTTTGTCTCCTGGAATGTTCTCTCAAATGTCTATATAACAAACTCTCACATCTCTTTAAAGACTATGCTCAAATGTGGACTTCTCTATTGTACTAGTTAGGGGAAGCTAACTGCTTAAACAAGTAAATTCAAAATCCCAGTGCTTCATGTAGAAGACTGAAACAGGACCCACAGATTTCACCTCTCACAAAAATCAAATCACGGTGGATAACAGATTTAAACCTTAAATGGGAAACAATTAGAATTCTAGAAGAAAATGTAGGAAAGACTCTTACAGACATTGGTCTAGGCAAAGAATTTATGAAGAAAACCCCTAAGGCAATCGCAGCAACAACAAAAATAAACGACTGGGACCTGATTAAATTAAAAAGCTTCTGCACAGCCAAAGAAACAGTCATGAAAATAAACAGACAGCCTACAGAATGGGAAAAAATTTTCGCATACTACACATCAGATAAAAGACTGATAACAAGAATCTATTTAGAACTCAGGAAAATCAGCAGGAAAAAATCAAACAATCCTATCAAAAAATGGGCAAAGGACATGAATAGAAATTTTTCAAAAGAAGACATAAGAATGGCCAAAAAACATATCAAAAAATGCTCAACATCCCTAATCATCAGGGAAATGCAAATCAAAACCACAATGAGATACCACTTAACTCCGGTGAGAATGGCCTTTATCAAAAAATCCCAAAACAACACATGTTGGCGTGGATGCGGAGAGACAGGAACACTCATACACTGCTGGTGGGAATGCAAACTAGTGCAACCCCTATGGAAAGCAATATGGAGATACCTTCAACAGATTCAAGTAGACCTACCATTTGATCCAGCAATCCCATTATTGGGCATATACCCAGAAGAACAAAAGTCATTCTTTAACAAAGACACCTGTACCCGAATGTTTATAGCAGCACAATTTACAATCGCAAGGATGTGGAAACAACCCAAGTGCCCATCAATCCACGAATGGATTAGTAAACTGTGGTATATGTATACCATGGAGTACTACTCAGCTATAAGAAATAACAATGATACGACATCTCTTTGGTTCTCCTGGAGAGAGCTGGAACCCATTATTCTAAGTGAAGTATCCAAAGAATGGAAAAACAAGCATCACATGTACTCACCAGAAAACTGGTTTCCCTGATCATCACCTAAATGTACATCAGGGAAGGATACCAATTGGATATCAGACTGGGATGGGGGGTGGGGGGAGGGGATGGGTGTATGCCTACATGATGAGTGCGTTGCACACCCTCTGGGGAATGGTCATGCTTGAAGGTGCAGACCCGGGGAGGTGGGAGGGGGAGGGGATGGAGGTATGACTACATGATGAGTGCCAGGTGCACTGTCTGGAGAATGAGAACGGACGCGCTTGGGACTCTGACTCGGGGGGATGGGTGGGACATGGAAAATGTATATAACCTAAACTTATGTACCCCCATGATGAGCTGAAATAAAAAAAATATATATATAAAAAAAAAACAAAAAAACAAAAAAACAAAATCCCAGTGCTTCAGAGAGAGTTGCTTCACACTAATGTGAAGGACAAAATTGGAAATCTCAGAGTATGACAAAGGAGGAAAAAAAATAGATTTTTAATAATATAGAAAACAAAATGTAACCCAGGAATAGTGTTATCAAATTTAAAAAAGAATCAAAGAAAATGTTTTTTAAACAACACCTACCACACTTGGCTTTCAGCTTGGTGGAGATGAAAAAATCTTCTAAATAGTTTATTTATTTATTCATTGCCTTTTCCCCCTACTCCCCAAAAAGGACTCAGGACAGCTAAATTCCTAAATCGTGACTGGGTCAATGTGCAAGTAAAAATATTAAATGAAAGCACTATAAATTAAAACTGCCAAACTTCCATTCAGAGGATATATGATCATTTTAAAAGTTTATTTTTGATTATTAAATGAGAAAGAATGAACCAAAGTGGAAAACTCAAGTGGTTAAAAAAAAAGAAAGAAAAAGGAAAGAAACTTACAAAAGTTAATCGAAGGGAATAATTGATAAATAAAAAAGCTAAAATCAATTAGAAAACAAAAATAATTAATCTTTATAAATAAATTAGAGTTTGGAGTATGTGGAAAAACAAACAAAAGGCAAAAATTTAGCAAGGTTAATCAAGTAAAAGAAAAAAAACAAGAAAAGACTAATGCATAAGAAATATGACTACAGAAGCAAGGAAATGAAGAAGTTATATTTCACACAACTTAATGATAATAAATTTGCAAACCTTGCTAAAATGATCTTTTCTAGAAAAATATAGGTTTATAATATTGACTCAAGTAGAATTAGAAAACATGAATCATGCAGAAAGCAAAAAAAGAAATTGAACATATTGTTATAAAGTTTTTCTTTACAAAAAAACCAAGCTCAAATAGTATCTACCAGGGAGAAATTCACCATGAATTCATCATACACATCTTGTGACAGCTTTTATCCAGAACTACCTTTTCAAGGATGTTGGTATAGGAAATGTAATGTCTTCCTCCAAGGAAGGCAAGGGTTGGGCAAGTGTGCTAGAAGCCCCCTCACAAAATTGGGGGATTTCTACATCCAGGGTTTTTCAGCTGTGATAAAAAAAATTTCCAATATGTGTAGCATCCACATGGACAACTTTCATGGAGTGATAACCCCCATGAGACTTGAAGTCAAGGGGAACCTATGTGAGCATGAACCTTATGCTGTCTGCTGTGTAGTAAGTGATAAAGTCTTTTGTCTCTCAGCCAGGGGTTTCATGTCTTCTGCCAGCATCTCTGAAACTATGGCAGGCTAACTTGTTAGCTTACAAGTAGGATAAAAAACCCTCTGATCCTTTATGTATCTTGATAGTATCATGGGAGAAGTTCTCAAACATTTAAGAAACTAAATGTCCCATGCAATTCAACATAGAGAAAGAAAAAAAACCTTAAACAACCCTTCCTAAATTTTATTTTAAAAACTATAGTAAATCTCTCTGATACCAACCTCTTTAACAAAGCACAAAATAGAACTATATACCAATAGATATTCTAAATAAAATGGTTGCTAATTGACTCCAGTAACATAAAAATTTTGGTAAACCATAACTAATTAATGTATATTTAACAATGCAATTTGATATTTGCAAACTCATAATATAATTATTTTAATTGATCAAAAGAAAAAAATCACAAATTTTTGCTGTTACTCTGCAGTGGGACAAGGCATTACAAAAGTGGGAGTCCCTCTAGAAAATGAATGGTCCTCGAAAAAATCATAATATCTAAACTATGTTCAGAGAGCACTAGCACGACTATATAGGAAAAAAAATACCAATGTATAGAAAAATTACAGTGGACTACAGACAAATAATTGCAATAAGTACTTCAAGGTTTTTTTAAAAAGGCTAAAACTGGCAGGCAATTGTTAATGCAAAAAATATAAAGTCTATTCAAATTTCACATGGTGCTTTAACATAGTATTAGCAGGAATTCTGGGACATATCAGCAAGGAATGACATAATGCTAGAGAGAAACACAAAAAGGAGAGAAGTTTCTTTTTTGTGTAATGGATCATGCTCTAAACAAACATTCAAAATATATTAAATTTTATTATGGTATCACCATACCTGTGTTCTATCCTTCCTCTATATTCTGGTGTTACTCTTTCCTGCTTTCTAAATACTTAAGATCATTGAAGCACTGGGCCTGTGCAAAAACATGAAGTGTTCTCTGATACAAAATTAACACTCTTGCCACCAGTCCTCAAATTAAAATATTCAGCCCTCAAAGAGCCATAGATTTCAACAAGGTACTTTAAAAAAGCAATATGATGAGCCTAATTGATATTATTATGTGATTAATTGATACTTAATCCTATCAGAAGTACTTTTAAAAGAATATTAATTATGTAAAGCATGTTCCTAATTTTTAAAAATTTCATGTTACATTAAAATAGTTTTTGGTGTCAGGAAGGTTATCATTCTTGCCTGGGAGATTCATTAGTCAGTTTCTCTAAATTTTTCCAGGTTTACTACTCATTCATTTCCCACTATTGAGACCACAGAATATATAATGTTTTTTGCTCATAATAATCTCTCATTTTTCAGGGCAGTGGGCAAGCACCACAATTTACTGTTTGTAAGTTGAATGTTGTCACTATATTCGAGTCTGTTTTTCATGTCTTCCATCTTCCTGGTGAAGCATTTTAAAAATTGAGGCAAGGGTTTTGGTAATCCAACATCTAGTGCCTTGAATATAGTGGTACTTATAAAATATTTGTGAGAATGAATAAATGGTGAGTGGCCAATAGGAGAATAATATAAAAATTATAATAATCTTTATAATGATCTCAGAGATTAAATTTGTTTCTGATTTTTACTATTTTAATACCTGGTGGTCGAGTGAGGCAGTGAGTCACTGCTCCTGTATTAAGCTAAGAATTTTCCACGTGAAAGGGTCAGGAAGTAATTTAATAACCAAATTTGGGACTGCTATAACCAAAGAAAGAAGTATTTCCTGAGAGAAGATAATATGAAGCAAAGTAAAAACCAGTAAACTCTACAAGGTATTGGTAGATTGTTTCTGCTAGAACTCGATCTAGAAATTGTTCTTCCAGGG
Organism: Lemur catta; assembly: GCF_020740605.2. NCBI lineage: Eukaryota > Metazoa > Chordata > Mammalia > Primates > Lemuridae > Lemur > Lemur catta. The sequence continues at coordinate 24,135,489 of NC_059143.1, forward strand.
TAGTTCATTGTACCCCTCTTATAACCTAAATTACAGAGAAGAGAGCAAGACTATGGAAAGATCACACAGAGAAAGGCATTGACTTAGAAAAGACAGTCAACCTTCTGAGCACAGTTCATAGCAAATTGAAACACTGCACATAAGCTCTGGTTTTGTATGGATCTTTCCAAAAGCAAAGGGGGAACATCAGTAGCTGGTACTTTGATGAATAGCTATATTGAAAATTTAATCTTAAACAATTGGATTTGCAAATTATAGGCAATTAGTAAAATGCCATGACATAAAAAATACACTACCCTTTAATGATATATGATATGGAATTGCCTGATGAAGAGAGATTGAATCCAACTCCCAAACCATGGTGTATATTATCTGAAGTTTGTGTATATTTTTTCTTAAACTATTAATATTTTATTAGATGTTTGTATTTCTAATTCTATATTGTGTTTTCTTACATCCTCTATTAACTCTATCGTGGCTATTATAAAGTCTTTTATTAAACAATCCCTACAGATGGTCCATAATTGTGATCAATTCTTTTGCCCAGAGGGGACACCCCAGATTAGTAATACCATGTTTATAAGGATGCCTTAGTAAGACTTTTTTTCTTTCCAGGAATGCTTTACATGACATACACATTTATAAACTTATCCCATTTCCAAACAGGGATGAGATCGAGTTTGCTATGAGTAATCATATTATCTTTCCATTATTTAACATCCAGTCACTGATCATAATCATAGATAAATAGCATCATTAATGATGAGACGTATCAATCTCTAAACCCTGCATGTTCAAACTATGCTTCTGGTGAGTGCACAACAAAGAGCTATCCATGAAACTGACAAGAGATAACTTCCTGTAAATTTAAGGTTACATTATAAGCATTGTTGAGATATTGAGCAGAATAGTTAAGTGCTAGAAAGCAATAAACAATTTAACCATTTTCACTAGGGAGATAGACTGAATGGAAATTTCTCATGTATTATCAAGGCGAGAAAGAGAATAAGAGAGATGAGAGAGAGAGAGAGAGACTCAGCTTCTGCACACAACTTGAGTTTGCTAAAATATCAGCAGTATCTGGCTGGTGCAGTATGAAAAATATCTCTGAAATGCTCATTACTATCATGCATTTGGACAGAAAAGTGATCAAAAAAAGCATCCCTTCATCCATTTCTTTATTTATTCATTCAACAAGTATTTATTGAGTGCTTCCCCTGTGCCAGACATAGTTCTGAGCTTTTAGGATACAGAAAAGAATACGCCAGAAAATTTTCTGCCCTCATAGAGAATATATTATTATAGTAGAAGATAGGCAGACAACAAACAAGTAAAAATAAATGAACAAAACAAGTTCAGATAGAGATCAATGCTCAGGAAAAAAAAATCATGAGACCATATGATGTTTCCAAGTGGCTAGGGATGGGTACGCTTGGGCGTGGGAAGACAGGGGCAGCCTTTTTGATGGAAAGAAATGCAAATTTCAAAAATTTAGAGGCTGGTTATACAGAACTTTTTATTCATCTCTCTCCTGCTGACCATATTTTGCCATTTCACTAATTATTATTGTTCCATTAAAGTGCTGAAATGCCAGTCAATAAATGATTATTGAGATCCAACTGTGTTCTCAGCACCAGTACGACTGGAAAATGTGGCTGAATTCAAATAACTAATTCTACTGCTGTGATAAAATATGAGGTGGGGAATGGTGCTTAAGTCAGTAAATAACTTAAGGCTTCTTGTTTTGAGAGGTGCACTGGTGTCCAGGCTTCGCCAATTCATTCGTACCTCACATATTTGAAACTGTTTCAGGAACTCCTCTAAGAGGAGGCATCATTTATTGCCACTAGATGGCACCAATTATTTTCATATTTTTAGGTCAAACAATCTTTTTCTATGTAATGGCCACATTTAAAATGGAAGAATGTTACTTATCACTGTTATTAACAAAATTATTCTTTTATTAATATTTTTATAGGATGAACCACAGAAATATCACTAAAGATGGTTATGTTCATTTACCCACATACTTGTTTATTCAATGTATATTGGTTCCAAATAATTTTTCAAATTTTACCAACACTGTCTTTAAATATGTAAAAAGGAAAGTAATTGAAATAGATATCATAATTGAATATATAAATATAATATTTAAACATATAACTATAAGGATCAAAAATAGCTGATAAAAGCATATTATTATATTACTTACCTTAAAAACTTTGACAGAAAATAGTTTTAATAAAGTATAGGAGATTTTTTACTTTTGGAGAAAAATTTCTCATCATGTCTCTCAAAAATAAGTAATATTTTAAAATATGGTACTAATTCATGATAATTAAATATAACAAAAACTATTGCAAAATGTAAAATTGGATAGGAATCATTTAACTTAATGTATATCATTTAGTTATAGTCTATAAAAAATCTAATATGTACAGCTTTATAAAATTTGATTAGTAAAAATTCAAGTCCAGAAGACATGTTTTTATCATGATTTCCCTATTTCAAACTAGTAAGTTAACAGTGCCATTAAAATATTGTGCAAAATTTTTCTAAAGGAAAAGAGCATGAACTATTGTCATTTCTCAAAAAAGTGGCTGGTAAACATTCAAAGTATGTTTATCCAGAAACAAACTATAACCATTCTCACATTGCTTATTAAAAACATAAAAATGACTCTGGACAAATGTAACTTGCATTTTTACACTAGTAGACTTCAAATTAAAATAAAGTGTGATAATAAAATGAGAGTACACACCAAATGCACTGAAAAATATAATATGTTGTGTGAATATATTATAATTACTTAAAAAGTTATGTGTTTATTATGCTAACAAATTTATTTTAAAAATCTAAATTTCCTTGCTACTTCAGGATGAAAAATGAGTATCTCAAAGTAGCTGCTAATTTGACTATCACTGTCTTTCTTTCATCTTACAACAGTCAAAAATAATACTTACTTTAATTTCATCCAGAGTTTTTTGCCTTATAGCAAGAAGCATTCTAAACCTCTGATCGTCCTCTAACATTCTGTCTTCACAGTTTCTTTTCTCTTGCATGTAATGATCGAAGACAATTTGTGCCTGTTCCTTTTTAAATCTCATAGATACAAATTTCTCCCTGTGAAGAAAGAATTTCATATGCCACTAATTAACTCATATTTTATTTTCTAAAATATGCTTATGATGTATTTAAAAAGACCCAAAATGAAAAACTTTTAAGGGCCTTGAGTTGAAGAGCCTTGGAAAAATTCTCTATTTTCTTCCAAAGGCTGACTTCCATAGAGCTACATCTAAATGATACAGCTGGAAGAAAACTTATGGAGAAGTGTAGCGGATTGCCTCTTGGTTGCCTACCCAGCATGCTTCTGTTCTGTAGGCATTCCAAGGGAGCCCCTCCTCCAAGCCATTTCCTTGTCTTTCTTGGGGCCTGGCATCAGGCCCACTATGAGTTCCCAGTAAGTAATTATTAACTTGATATGGTCATCTATTGAAAATATCAGTAGATTACTCATAATGTAGCCTATCTGCAGTAATCTTCCCTTGCAATTCCACTTTAGGGAGTCAGTGGGAAGGGCACACACTTTGGAACAAGATGGAGCTAAGCTGCACTTTACCACTAATTAGCAGTGTATGATCTTAAGATAATCATTTCATTTCCCAGCATTCATTTGGAAATGATATACATTTAAGAATTTGCTATAAGAACTGGGTAAGATGAGGTACCTAGATTGTGCAAAGTGCTTGGCACAATAATAAGTCATTCAATGGTAGCTTTAAATCCTATTGGACATAATCCAATGTTATTAATACTTTTTAAAGTAATATCATAGTATTAGCTTATTGTTTTCCCTTTTTCCTATCAGAAGGCAGAGTTCTGTCAAATTTGAAACAGAATTGATTCACTGGGACATGGTGACCATGCTTGTCTGAAAGGCAATACATCTAGCCACAGTATGGAAAAAGAAGTTAGAATTGGAATGGTAAGAAACCTGAAGAAGAAATTTTCATCAGCTCCTGAATTAGATCTTTATGAGGTAGTGTAAATTATATAATTTTTGGTTTATACCTTTGACTCTCAAAATATTCTTACAGGTGTTATGCAATGTGCATAAATACCTTTCAAAATTTTATATTTCCTTGATTTTGTATGTAATATACTGAATATGATTTAGTTTTTTCATATAAAGGTTCATGATCATGTTGAAAACAAGATTTTACCCTATGGTAATAACTAAATAAATCATTGATGAGTGCCTTGACTTGACTCCATTAAAGTATATCATATCAGGCTAGACATAACTTTTTTTGACACTTTATCCCTCAAGCATCATGATTTTGCTAATGCTCATATTTGCCTTCTATATTGAAATTAGACTATTGTTCTTAAATGTGACCAATGCATATTTCTGTAACAGTCCTTCAAGTTCAGCTCTCAATGTTTTAGAAAATAGGAAATAAGAACCAAGATGAGTTAGGAAGAGTACATCAGTTCTAAGGGAGTATCTATGGATACCCCAAGTTATTAAACATGGCATATAAATACTGATAAATCTGAAATTAATGGAGAATATTATTAATATCATAAAGAATACAATTATTATTCTTGGAAAAGGAGAAACATTCCCAGTTATTCAAATAAGAATAAACCCAAGGAAAAATAATGAAAAGATTTATGATTATGCTTTTATAAACCAAAATTATTCAATATCATATGTATATTCCACATCAAATTATGATAAAATATGTGGACTATATTAAGAATGAATTTTAAATATAGAAATTTCATCTTATTTCTCTTATTAATAATATATTACACATACTTCATATTTTAACAAAGTTTAAGTATTTACTTTAGAATTTCAAGTGCCTGATCAAAACTTCTTTTTCTCTCTTCTTGTGCTCTTAATTCCTCATCCAATTCATCTATTTTTTCATGGCAAATAACTGTTTTACTTTTTGCTGTTTCTAATTTGTGAAAAATCACTGAGCGTTCATCCTACAAAAAAAAATACAGGGATGTTTTATTTTAAATACTTGGATTTAGAAATCCTTGCAGTTTGGGACACAATTATTAATACATTGGCTGTGTGAACAATTAAAAGGAAATAGTAACCTTTTATCAATATGAGTAACAACTTAGGTTTATATTCTTACTGTTGTATCTGATGAGTTTTCTCAAAAAGAGTTAAAACTATTCTTTCTCTCCCCCTCCTACACAAACTTGCCCCCCTTCCACACACACACATCTGCACACCTTACAAGCATGTCATTTCAAGATGCAAACATGCAGTGAGTAGTTTTCAAACATGTATCATGTATTATACATTGGCAGGTGGCCAAGGATATATACTGTTCTGATCTTTCAAGCAAAAGAAGCCAATATTTACTACCAGAACAATTTCCCAAGGTGGACTTGCGTAATTCCAGACTGAAGATTTGACTTTCCATCTATTTTTACATGATCCCTTCATGACTATTGATGTTCATATTGACTGATTCACTCACTCATTGACTGAGTTATTGAATATTATTCCCTATATCCAGAACTGCTTCTAATTAGTGTTACCATCTCAATTGATTCTACAGATTTCAGTTGCTCCCTTTGCTCTATTTTCCTCCCTTATGCTTCCTAATTCTTTATATACTCTTTCAGATTTCAAAAAGAAATAACTAATCTTTTATATGTATTTTCCTATAAACATTTGCTGTTTAAGAGTTGAAACACAGGGTACTACATTTGAATTTTCATATCCTCCTGTTTTCTTTCCTTCTTTTTCTAGAGGTTCTGGAACTTTTATGCTGATAATGAGTGGGTTTTTTATATTTTTTTCTTATACTAGAATGTAGTGGAAAGATGGCAAACTAATATATTTTGATGGCTCCACTGGGGTATTATGTTATTCCTGGGGAAAATAGTCAACCCAAAGAAAGAGGGAAGAGATGTAAATACAGATATTCTGGGTACAGCATGGTGTCTATCACTAAACTTGACTTGTAGATCAGATTCCATAAATCATTCCTTAGTCTTAATTGACAACTCTCATGGGAAACTTAGAAGACTTCGAAGCAATGATATCGACAACTTAGACCATACCAGCTGATTTAACAATGCTGCATGTGGCATCAGAGGACTCTACAACAAATGAATGAAAGAGACAGTGCACTTGCTGTGGATATCAGTAAAAAGCAAAGATTGTATTTGGGCACCATTAGTAGGTACCATCAGTGAGGTTTTGGTAAACACGGGCAGCATGTCCTCCTCTATGTCCCCATAGTGGGCTGAGTCTGGAAAGAAGAAACTAGTAGATGCCACATGTCATTTAAGAGTGTACTCTTGAATATCTTGAGTGAGAAAAAAATTGGAGACCCCTAGAGCTATTTGTAAGTCCTTTGATGAATGCCAAAGTGTCACTACCACACATAGAAATAGAGCCATAAAAACAGTACATTTGTAATTTGACCATTCTTTGGCCCTGTGTTTTTTTCTCTAGCCTGAGTGACACAGGTTTCAGCAATTTGGAGGCTTTCCACCCAAAGCTACTTTCATGTCCAGGCCTGGAAGGGTCTGAAAATCTGAATTACAATTAATTAATATTTTACTATACAATATTTTTCATTATTTCCTTCTTTTGAAAACTTTCAAAGTATTAAATATGTATTTATAAAATACCAGGTAATAAAAATTATATTCAGATTCTAAAATATTTATTTCAGATTATATTTTTAATTTTTATTTAAGATTTAATAAATATATTTTTGTGTACTTTGAATATAATAAGTTCAGTTTCTATATCTATGGCTTAAATTGGGGTTAAACATAGTAAAAATTCAGTAATACTGTTCAGCTTAGCCCATAATTGAAAGGTTCATGCACAGTGAAAGATAAAATTGTCCTCAAACTTAAGTTCTGAGAAGACGGAAATGGTGTCTACAGTATTGTTTGTACACCAATTGGCAAAACTGGTACTCAATAAATTATAATTAATAACACTTGATATTACAATGGTTGCAAGTTTCCTTAGAATGAGGTACACTAGCATGCACACAAGACATTTCTGGATCTGACCATACTGAACTACTGGTATTAACTAAATAATTCCACAACACATAGCATTCTCTCCTGATCTCTTTGCTCTGCAAATATGGGTTTTGTTTCTAAAATGCTAAAAATTAATGTTAAAAATAAAGTTAAAATTATATAATTATAATTATAATGAAAACCATTCATTATAATACTTCAAATACCAATTATTCTTTTACATTTTCCATACATATGATCTCTAATCTCTACTACATCATAGCAAGGCAAGTTTTCAACCTCCATTTACTCCATTACCAATTCTCCTCATTCTCAGGCGTCAACTTCTCTGGAAAACCTTCCCAGATTCCCTTTGTTCACTTAGGTTTCCTCCTACACAATCCTCTCACATCTCATTACATTGCTATCATGACTCTGCCTACAGTGTTTTCATACTGCCCCTTTCTTGCCTACTTCTGAGCAAGACAACGTGCTTCCTGAGTAAGCCAAGTCCTGCTCTCACTTCCCCATCTCCAGCGACTTCCCACAATGTTGAATATACTGTAAGTGCTCAATAGTAATTGGAAAGACAAATTACTTTGAAGGGCTAATAGAAGAAAATTAACTCTTCTTCGCTAACCTCCAACTCTTTGTACCTTCTATAATATTGAGCACACACACACAAAAGTATTCAGCCATGTTTTTCATTGGAATTTGTATTTGTTAGGTATACCATATTTGACAATTTTTACTTAATATTTTTGAAAGCATTATTGAGATAGGGCCATAAGAACTGTGTTTGCTTTCAATTGCAGTGTTGAACACCTATTTTTCATCTTTTGTTATTTGTGTCAGAAGTAATTTGTTATTAGTAATAATACTTTGCTGAGTATTAAGCACTGCCAAGAATGTTATATTTCTGGGTTTAATGAGAATACTCTTAATGTTTCATCATTAAGTATAATGTATTGTACTTAATCATTAAGTATTAGAAAATATGGTAGGCACAGTATAACACACATTGTCAAAATAAGGATGTTTTTATTCTATTTCTAGATAGTTAAAATATTCTTTTTAAATCATTAGTGGCTATAATGTTCAGTCAAGGCTAATTGCTTTTTTTTGTGAATATTGTAAATTATAGTAGTACATTTTTTATGTTGAGTCATTTTCACATTTTTCAAAGAAACCTGATTTTATCTGGTATTTTTTTCAAATATTGTAAAATTCATTTAGTTGGTATATTTAATATCTGATAATCTATGTTCATAAGAAATATCACCTATGGATTTTTTATTTTGCCATTATTTTTTGGTTATAATTTTAGGGTTTTATTATCATTAGAGAATGATTTCAGAAGCTTTCCATGCTTTCTTATGTTCTATAACTGGTCTTTGTAGAGAAGCTCATAAAATAGCTGGGCTCATCCTTGTTTTTAGTGGTGGAGTTTGTACAAATTATATTTCTTTGATCTATTCTTGCTGTGTTTTTTTCTCTTGACCCAGTTTTCATCATTTGTATTTTGTAAATAAATCATATACTTCATTTTGCTATGCAAAATAGCATTCTTTAATTCACTTCTTTATATAATTATGTCCTTTTTAATCATTCCCAGGGCTGTTAATTTTAATTTTCCCATTTTTGCCCTTAGTAGACATGTCAAATGTTTTTAGGTTTTTTTAATCAAAATTATTTATTGATAATGTCAATGTATCATCTTGGCCTAGTCCATAAATTATGCTATATAGTTTATTATTATTGGACATCCATAAATAAATGATAATTTCTATTTTAATTACCCCTTAGCACAGAAGCAAATTAATAAGGAAAATGTGAATTTCAAAATATTTATAGTAGTGTATATACATGTTTTTATTTATTGATTTATGATTGTCCTTCATTGTGGTCAACAAAAGTAACCTAGATGATTTTACCAGTACAAGGTAATGGTTAAGAGCATAGATTCCAGTGCCAGACTGCCTGGGTCAGAATTCCAATTCTACCACTAATGAGTTGCATTAACCTATACAAGTTAATCAAAAAACAAGGCATCATATTTCTCAATAGTAGAATGCAGATAACTGCAAAATCTTTATAGGGTTATTACCAAGATGAGATGAGTTATTATGTCTAGGCACTTAAAACAATGCCTAGGACATAGTAAACATGAAGAAAGTATCTATTATTATTATTATTATTTTCCTCTGTAAATTTTATTTTGATATTTCTTTTGTGGCCCAGTACAGGGCATACATTTTTTAAATGATATGATGATACCTCTCTCTCAGGGCCCATATGCCATTCACCAATACATCCTGTTGGAACTACCTTTAACATATAGCAAGTTAAATATAATTAGACTCACTCCACTTTCTTGTATCCAATAATTCTTTAAAGATAGGAATCTTAGATGTGAAGATATTCATGGGGGAAATATTTCTAACTTGGGAAAAGCCCTGAAGCCCTTCGATATATAGACATTTGTTTGTGCTGCCTACATGCCAACTTGAGGGTAAAATGTAGACATCAAATATGAACAAATGTTTTAGTCTGTACATTAGTCCCATTTGTAGAAACACAGTACTATCTAGCATACTACAAATCCCAACCTCTACTTTGTAGAAAATATAATGGGGTCGGCGGTGTGGGGAAGCAATCACTGAGTGTTACAAGGCACCAATTACCCTGCTATGCATTGTACAGTGTTGCTGTAAGAATCTGATGAAATAATCTAAGCCATGTGTTTTGCCTTTGTCAGTACATTGAAATCAACATCAATAAATGGTGTTGATAATGATGAAAATGCTAATAGGTGGCTGACCTACCAGATTTCTACAGATAGCACTGGCTGAAGATAACACACATGCTGGGAAAATGATTTTCTTTTTTGCTTCGAATCAACACAGTCATTTTTCACTCCTGGAGTAATCACATCTTCTAGGTGTTACTTGTAATTCCTAAATTTTAGTGTGCCTTCTTTCTTAGAAGTGCCACTACCGAGGATACTCTCTTAAGCATATTGACTCTATTTAAGCCTTATCCTATTCAGAGAAATTCACCAAGCCTTGGGACAGAGCTGTTTCTTGTTGTGAAATCTTCACCAAATACAACCATGGCAACCCTGGAATTCAGCCACTTCATTTTTCTCAGAAAGGATGACGTCTACCCCCTTGCCTCAGCCTCATACACTCCGAGTCACCTTTCTCAGAGAAGCTACTCTTTCCTTTACCTGGGGATACAATGAATATAGTGCCAAATGTAGAGTGGACACTGGGTTCATGCGTAAGACACGAGCATTAAGGTTGGCATGCTCTTGGCCTTTCTTCTCCCTCTGTTGGCTAAAAAGGATGTTGACTCTGCCAGTTAAGTTTGGATTCTATCTCCAAATCAAATTTTTCCTTTGTCTGACAGGTTTTTTAAAGTGTTCTTGCTACACAGCTGGGGATAAAAAGGAAAGAGGTAGATGGACATGAGCCAAATAGGAAGGGTGACTTTTCAGGAAACTGATGAGTGTACCTGCAGGGTAGAAGAACATTGAGAGGAAGGAAAAGAGTACATACGAAAAGTGTTGTTTGGGGTGAAGGGGATATCACTGTAGCTCAGGTCACAATGTCCTTTATGAAATGGAAGTAAAAATAAAAATCTTTTAAATGTATTATTTGGTCCTTGAACTGTGCTGCTTATTGAGATGTCTTTTATGTGAGCTGTGCCTCCAGTAGAGTGTTATATAATTTATTAATAGAAATCTTATGCTCCACATTGTCTTCACCAAAATGAAGGACAGTGGTGCTGTTTTCCCTAGCAAAATAGACTATTGTTTCATTACCTAGAGTCAATGCTTTATTTTAACTGACAAACTAAATAAATGCTTTGCATAGACTAGGAGTAAGATGAATGGGAAAGAAATTACCTTAATTGGCTAAGTGAACATGTTTTATGAGAACACAATATTAGTAGTAGTTGGTTTAAAATTTAAAAATTATCCATATTTTTTGAAATTAAATTTTTGTCTTTTTGAATATTAACCTACATAGTCAAATTATATATTAATATTATAATAATCATATTACATTAATGATTCAGAGTACTATATCTGAAAAGAAAGTATTTGCTAGTTTATAAGCATGTTTATATTAAATGTGATATTCTGTAGTTTAAAAATGTCAGATTGATGATTTGGAGCTAAAACAGTAGACATGTCAATAGAAAATTTCATGCATTAAACAAAAGTGTAATCATGCTATTTTTTAAATTTAACTTTTTTTCATTTTCTTCTTTCCTTCTTCCTTTACTCCTCTCCTTTCCCAGTTTCCCCTTCTTTCCTTCTTCCTTCCTTCCTTCCTTCCTTCCTTCCTTCCTTCCTTCCTTCCTTCCTTCCTTCCTTCCTTCCTTCCTTTCTTTCTCTCTTTCTCGCTTTCTTTTTCCTTCCTTCCTTCCTGCCTAAGTTCATTCAGGCTTCTGTAACAAAATACCTTAGAATGGGTACTTTATAAACAACAGAAATTTTTTTCTTATAGTTCTAGTGGCTGGGAAGTCCAGGAACCAAGTACCAGCCAATTTGGTGTCTGGTGAGGGCTCCCTCTCAGCTTCAAGGATGGCTGGCACCTTCTTGCTGCATCCTCATGTAATAGAAGGAGTGAGCAAGCTTCCCTGGGCCTCTTTTATAATGACACTAATCCCATTCATGAAAGGGGGGAGCCCTAATAACCTAACCACCTCCCTAACGTCTCACTTTTTAATACCAATGCATTAGGAATTATGTTTCAATATATGATTCGGGGGGAACACAAACATTCAGACCATAGCAATTTCCCTCTTCATTCCTTTTCTTCCTCAATCCTTCCTTTTTTCTTTCTCTTTTTTTCCTTTCTTTTTTTCACCCTTTTCTTCTTCTTCATTGAGTCCTTAAAACTGCAAGCAATACATGGCAATAACATAAAGCAGTAGACTTCTGTATCCGATATCAGTTGTGCTTTGCATTTTATCCTGATTTGGAACTATGGCCCTGATAGACTAGACCAATGTGAAAGACACTGTAAGAGAAAGTAGATGAAGACATGTGCATATTTGCACATACACAGAGTCAATTTAATCCAACTAATTAGAAATGAGACACATCCACCTAAAATTAAACTTGCTTGAATAGTTTTAATTGAAATAAACTATAAATTCAAAATTATTTTTTGAAGTTAAATCACTTACCTCAGTTTTTATTAGTGCATGACGGGTTTTCTTCTCCTTTTTTTGCAATTTTTTCTTTGTTTTTTTCACCTGTATTTTAACATTCTTTTTCCTCTCCATTATTTTATTAAGTGCCTAGGAAACATTCCGGTATTAAGATGTTCAGCATTTGCAACTGAATTAACTTGGTTTAGACCAAATAGTACCTAAGTGACTATTTTAATGAGAACTGTGTTTATTTTGGTAAGTAAAGGGAAAGAATCACCACACGTGAATTACAGAAACATACTACAATATCCCAAATCCCAGTATTCTATTTGCATTATCTCAGAAAACCAAAATATATCAAAAACTAATAAATTTCATAGACTTGATACATTTTTATTATGATATTTACAATATTTTAACCAAAATTATACCTCCAAGTACAAATTGTTAGCAATTATTATTAAAAAGTGTGTAAAAACTTATTCTTCCCTAGAGTTTGTGCTAAACTACTAATTCTTATTATTTTTTAACTATTAAAATAAAATAAGAGCAAAAATGATTACTGAACTACAAGAGGATTTAAAACCATGGCTATTATAAAATAAGGGGAAACAAAAGTCATTAATCTTTTCTGGAATTCATTACCATATTCAGACAGTTACACTGAGGCTTTTGATGCTATTAATAAATTTCCATCATTAATGTAAGGGGGAGCCATTATTAAAATCATTTATCCCACTAGGTGTTAGTACTGGTTGTGTACTTGTTACATGAGCATTACAACAGCGTTAAAGGCCACAAATAAAGTGGCACTCAGAATTTGTTGTTTCCATGCTTTAAAGTCTTATCCAGGTTGCTCTAGCTGTTTAGACCCAAGTTCTCTCAAGTCTATAATATGAATAAACTCCCTTTTGCCTATTTCATAGGGAGGCTTTGAAGATAAAAACAAACCTTTATAACTGGAACACTTTGTCAATCACAATATTTTTTAAAAATAAAGGCATTTTGAAAATTATTAAAGAATAAGAATATAAAGTTACATCATCATTTGCAGAGGAAAAAAATCCTGTTGCCAAATAAATATATGTATGTCCTCCCTGCAGGGAAGGGCAAAAATGTATGACTCTTGCCACACCCTCTAGCTCTTCCAAAGACTAATGACAGCATGTATACATATTTTTCTACTAAATTTTTCTTTGGGAAGGGCTAGTAATATCAGTTACTGACATAAACTTGTAGTTTCGAAAATATTTTATCAATGTTTACTTTATTTTTCACCCTAGCTGTCTAAACGTCTACATGCATTCAAAATTTACCGTGAAAATGTCAAGATGCCTTACATTTTATATTCAAGTACACGTTACTTTAGCAATTCATCAACAAACAGTGAAGACTTTGACTTAAGTTTACCATAGTGGGCACTCACACCAGAGAAGTCACTATTCACCCATTTGGAAACTGCTTTTCCTAAGTAGACTCTAAGAGTATGAAGTTCTATGTAATAGCATTTATTGTCTTGTTACACGGTTTCACTGTAGATTAGTTGTGTGGTCCTGAAATACTTAGTTTGTCCATCATTTTCCCATGTAAAATCATAATTTTCCAAATAATAATGTAAAATTACATACATGACTTACCAGCCTAAATATTCATACAAATTAGTTCCTGGATTTATTAAATGCTTACATCAGACTGCTCTTGGTGGATCCTTCCGATTCTTGCTCCCTCTTCTTCTAGTTGACGCATAGGTGCTTCTATTTCTGCCATTGCCAGGTCATATATGGCTTTCTGTTTCACAAGTTCCTGCCTCTCCAGTAGCTGCGCTTCATGAATGGAATACAGGTTTTTCTGCCAGCAAAGATTTTAAATAATTCATTGAGTTATTAATTACCTAACCATTTACTGAGCCCCTATTCAGTGTCAGGCAGTAACCTTTGTTGTTATTTGAAAATCTAATACTAAACACTACAGTAAAAAGCAATGGGTACAAATATAGTATGTTTAAACAGCAAACAGTATATTAAAGGGCAGCTACTATTAGAAGAAATGAGAGAAAAGTTTTAATAGACAATAAAAATCAAACAATCTTACAAGTATTGGAGCACAATAAGTTAACACCACATCTTGGAATATATGCAAGTCCTGCTATCTTGGACCAAATAAAAGCAAGGAACATGAAGTTAATAGCAAAATATTAAGCAAAAAGGGCTGGGAAGACTATGGCATTATAAAGCATATATGTAGAAAAATAAATTAGAAAATCTGGTATTTTCAAACATACAGAAACAGAGAAATACTGCTGCTATGTTTGCAAATGCCAAACTTCCTAACAGAAAAAAAAAAAAATCACAAAATTTGGGTTTGCTTCAAAGAGGACCAGAGCTGCAGATAATCCCAAATAACACTCTTGTGAACTGTTTCAACTCTTAATTTTATTTTTCTTTTAATAGTAATGCTGGTTTCAAATACGCATGTATTTCTGACATGGAGGCATTTTAGAAACATGCCATAGATCATAAAACCAAACTGGGTTCCAAAGGATATGCAAGCAGTAGACAAAGATTAAAAAATTAAAGTTGATTTTGCTAGTTTACATGCTTTAGTTTTAAAATCTTTATATAGAAATATCACAGCATATTTTTCTTTCAGGGTTAAATAAAGAAATTCAAGTGAAAGACACTAAAAGTAAAGAAAATATGACATCATCACAAAGCCAACTAACGAGTTAGACACTTAGGAATAAGATCTCACTGCCCTTTTACTAGACTGGCAGAAATTCCCATTAAGCCACAAAATGAGATATGTGTATTAGAGGTCAGTTTCTTTATGCATGATCAGACACTGCTAGTTGTACACAGAGGGCAACTGTCATCAGCTAAGGAGAGAAAACTGCTGGCTTGCAAACCAAGTAGTGACAAGATGCCTCATTATGGGCAAACTTAAAATGCTAAGTAAAATGCAAATTAAAGAAAGAATAAAATATTGAAACCAAATTAGTATTACCTGAATCATCATTCCAGTAGCCACTTTACCTCGAGTGAATTTTTTCAAGAATTCTTCTCTACCCTGTATGTTAGCACATTTTTAAAACAGGAGTTTTATTCAGACTATCAAAATACATTCTTGAGGACAATTGCTAATACAAGATACATTTTACTTATGTTGTAATAAAGTACAAATATTCATTATAATTTGAGTATTATAAAATTAAAAACACACCTGATGTTATTTGAGGCAAAGTAATCAAGTGGTATATAACACCAGGTTTACAAAATTTCAATTCCATTCAGTTTATACTTTATACTCCTGAACTCAAAAAATCAAAGTAATCTGAAAGTAAAAACTAGACAGTCATCAATTTCTTTTTTAAAAAACCTATCAGTTTATTTTTGATATTACTTTCCAGAATCAACATATTGAACCTTGAAAACAAAATAGATACATTCAAGTGTGTGAAGTCTGCAAAATGTGATGGGACTCCATTTGCCTACAAAAATCTTTTTTTTTTTTTAAATTAAATCATGCCTTAAAAGCCAGTGAGCAAAAAAAAAAAAAAAAAAAAAATCTAAAAATCATCTTCTCTCTTTACCTGCATACATTGTCTTAAATTGTTTATAATAGTGCTTTAAATTATCACGCAAACAAGAATTTGAAGTAATTCATAAAGTTCCTTTGCCTTAGAATTACATCTTGGAGTTCCTGATTTGAGAAAGCAGTTGGCTTGAATTTAACCTGTCCTCCATATTCAGAAGTGATGTATAGCTTTGCAAAGAGGAATAATGCAGATTCAGAGATGTCTCTAATATCCCTACTTCATTACTGAATTCCCCATCCTATCCCAGGGCCTATAGAGACAATATAAAGAAACATGCCTATAGGTCTCTCCTCCAACCCTTCCTGTACTTGGCATAGCAACTCATCAAAATTATGCTCCCCTAAAGTAAAGGAAAAATTCCAAAGAAGGAAACATAAAGGTGATAAGTAAAGTAATAACTTTAATGTATCAGTTTGCCTAAGGATATGCCTACACATAAAACCAATTTATACAATGATATATTTTGATAATTTAAAAGAAATTAGAGGCCCCTTTTAACATGATAGCAGACACAGTGCAGTTTTATCAATTTGTTAAATATTTAATAAAAATGGAACAAAATTTAAAATTCCTTTATAGGCTAAAGAAAAGTATATCATATTTCAAAGTACAGTGCTACATTTGATCTTTATCTAAAACTATTAATAATTGAAAAATGAGTGTGTGTGTATTTGTGCATATGTTGTGCTTCTGTATGTTGGAGAGAGGGTGGTGAATGGTGTGAAGCTGAAGAAATAAACAACTATCAGATCATGCAGAATCTTTTAGGTACATTAAGAAAAGTAGTGAGAGATGTTAATCAAAGTATGTGTTCTAGAAAAATCACTCTGGCTGCAATATGGATTGATCAGTTTGTGTTTCTTTAATATTTACCCATATATTCATTCTTTGAAGTTTTTTTAATCATCAACTCGTGAGAGAGAAATCCATTGTTGAAATTACTTCAAGACTCTTAACTTAGATAAATTAATGTACAAAAAGGACTTATGGATGTAAGGCTAAAAATTTCTGTAGGCAGTGTATGAAAAATTATAATAAAGTAGACAAGGAGTCTGAAACTGCAAGATTAAAACAATTGTATTCTTTGAAAAGGAAAAAAAGTGCATTTGAGATATGTGTTATCTATACAAAACCTGTAACCAATGGACAAATCTGTGCTCTTCATAGTGAAAACATCTAGAACTTCTCTCTAGCAACTCACAGAACTTTTTCCAAGCTCTGTCTTCTGCTCTGCTCCCAGACCTCTGTGACCCAGACAGCAGGGTCAAATGATCAGTCACCAGGACAGAGAGTATTTGTCACTGATTGCGCTTGCCAACGTCATACTTACACCAGACACAAGGCCACAGAGAGGGTTTCCAGGCAGATGCTCAAGGCCTTCCCATGGTGCTATACTCTTTAGTTAAAATATGATTCGGCCATCAAGGCTCTGGCAAAATGCCCAGAAGCTGGACACTTCCTAGGAGAACTATCGAGTTACTAAGATTTCAAAACACCATAGAGTACAGGAATAACTGATGTAAGGAGAGCTCTGCTCAAAGGTCTTAGGCCATAGGGTGTAACATCTGGGTGAGGAACTGCTTTGTTTTCACATCCTATTGTCATAGGCAGTGTTCCCTCTAAAATTGACTCTGGAGTAGAGTTTAGTGTGCAGGGTACTGATTAAGGAGCACACTTAGGATCAACTCCTGTGAACTGCAGAGGAATGAAGCAGGATCGAGCAGAGCAATAGGATGAGGTGAGATAACAGTCCCAACAACTACCTCTGCCAACCCCACGGGGAGCCATGGAGCAAGAACAGACCTTCAGTTTTTACCCAGGTTGCCCCAAGATAGCAAGGCTATCCTCTCATATTTATTGATACTTGGACGTGAGCTGCCCCAGAAAGGGGAGTGACTTTAAGCAAAATGACTTAACTGATTCCTGAACGGGAATCAGAGCAATTTCATCCACCAAACAGTATAAACGCCATGGGTCCCCTCAATGAAACAACCATTTGTATTCCTAATAATATTGATGGCTAAAATATATTATATGCCCACTGTGTAAAATTATCTTGTTTTAACTTCATAACAAAGTCTATAAAATAACAATTATCATCCCTTTTGTATCTAGAAAAACTGAGACAGCTTACGTAAATTGCCCAAACACACAAAGCCGGCAGGTGATGAAACCAGGATGCTAATTTATACAATTTGACTGAGAACACCTCAGTGACACCTAGATTTTAGGACCCTTCAAAGGGATAGGTGTATTTAGCGTACAGACTCCTGACTCTCATGGACCCCTCTCCTTGCAGGGCCTCCCTTACTATGAAGCTTTCCAAGCAACTGAGATACCTCTGAAGTCTGTAACTCAACCACTCAGCCAAGAGATTGAAGACCAGAACTGAGACTTTGGGTGAAAGAGATGCCATTCTGCTAGTGATGCCATACAGGGGTCTGAAATGGAATCTTCTGGAAAAGTTATTAGCTCTGGGGAGATGTTGCCTTTGAATTATGCAACATGAATTATGTAGCTGCTGATAGCAGAACCAGGAATAAATGAGTACAAATTACCAGCAGGTAGAATTAACACAAGAACTAGAGTGTGGTCTGCTCAGTGAAATACTGATTGCACCATCATTGAAAATGTTCAGAAAGAGAAGCTGGAGAATGACAGAGAGCTACTGTAGTTGTTAAAAAAAAAGTTTTCCTGATTTAATAATATGGATACCACTTTTAAGAATTTGCTGTACCCCAAGCACTTTACCAGAATGTTTTATAAGTACAGGCAGCCTTTGCTTTTTGTAAAGTTCCATGTTAACTGAAACCTATGCATATTGGGACTATACAAAATGAGGATAAACTCAGATAGACACACATTTTAGTTAACACAGTGCTGTGCAGAAGAAGAGCTGCCTGTGTATACACAGGTGCTCCTCATCTTACAATGAGGTTATGTTTGGTAACTTCATCCTAAATTAAAAATATCATAAGTCAAAATAATCAATACACTTAACCTATTGAACATCATAGCTGAGCCTAGCCTACCTCAGACATGGTCAGAACATTTACATTAGCCTATGGGCAAAATCATCTATAGTAAAGTCTATTTTATAATAAAGGGTTGAATGTCTCATGTAATTTCTTGAATACTATACTGAGAATAAAAATCAGAATAGTTTTATGGGTACTTGAAGTACAGTTTATACTGAATGTCTATAGCTTTTGCACCATCTTAAAGTCAAAAAATCATAATTCAAACTCTTATAAGTTGGGGACCATCTGTATGTGTGTGTGTGTGTGTGTGCATGTAAGTTCATCATTTAGTGAATCATTTAGTCAATATTTAGTGAAAATGCTGTTATCCACTTTCTAAACTGAGGTCATTGATGTCATGGAATTTGTCACATGACTATTCGTCAAACAGGTATTAGGACCCAGGATTCCATGACACTATAGCTTGGACACATTCTACAGCACAATACAGTAATAGCAGGTCCTCGAATAACATAATTTCATTCAATGTCATTTTGTTATAACGTTGATGAGGGGAAAAAAGTCAATTCTCCACCAGGCCACAGTCTGTGTGGAATTTGCACACAGCTTGTGCCAGTTCTTTGTTTCTGCGTGGGTTTTCTCCGGGTACTCTGGTTTCCTTCCACATCCCAAAGATGTGCATGTTAGGTTTACTGGAGAGTGTACATGGTCCCAGTGTGATTGAGTGCGGGGGTGCGTGCGAGTGCACCCAGCGATGGGACGGCAACCTGACCGTGGCTGGTTCCTCCCTGGTGCCCTGAGCTGCCGAGAGAAGCCACCCACGACCCTGAACTGGAATAATTGGGTAAATAATTATCTTACTTATTTTTATAACTTTCTTAAGTATATGTATAGCTCACATTTATTTCAATATTTATTACTGGAAAAGTTTTGAGTCTTCATTTAGAAGTTTGCTGGTGTTTTTGTGACCAGAAATGTGCCATAGGAACCTGGCTCTTGCTTACATCAATCAGCCTATGGTCAAATTGGTTTCACTTAAAGTCCCAGTTTCCAAGAACGTACTGACAAAGTCAAGTGAGACTTACTGTAAGCTCCCTCCTCTATCTCAGCTTCCAGTACTGTGTCTGTTGCATAATATTTGCTGAATGAATGATTTATTGAACAAATGGATTTATGATTTGCTTTTGGTCTCTAGGTTGGAGAATTAAACTGTAAAAGTTTCAGGTTCTTTCAAACTCAAATATATCCTTTTTAAAAATAATCTCTTTATATAATGAGAAACTCAGGGCTCATTATAATGTCAGCATCATGTAGATTTTCATTCATAAATAGCATCTTGAGGATGGATGGCACAAGAAGGCCTATGAGATGTTTTTCCTGAGATGTGGGGAAATGAGAGAGGTGGTAGGAAAAGCAGGGAGGTTGGTTCTGATTTAGGATTGTATGCAACAGTTCTAAAAGTGTAAGTACCTGAATAAAAACTGAAGGAAGACTTCCTCCTCCAGAAACATGGCCTAAGGCCCAGCTTGTGCCAGGCCTTTGAGTTCTTCAAGTTGCCAATTCATTAAAGGGAATGAAAGCCCAGGAAAATTGCCACTTCACACCTATTCCAATAATGGATTCAACTAAGAATCTCTAATAGATACTTAGACCATAATCTGAAAATTTTCTGGAAAAAATAGTTGCATATTCTTAAATTATTTCTTAATTGATTATTTTGGTTAATTACAATGGGGAAATGGAGAAATCTGTTGGCCACAACTTTAACCAAATGACCAAACTTAACATCACTTACAAGGAGACAAACGTATATCATGTGCTTTTTGATATAGTGTTATAATATTATAACTATTATAATTATTTCATATTTCTCCCAAAAGTGTTTAACCTGAATGTAATCATGAATAAACAAAAACAGAAATCCATATTGAGAGAAATTCTGCAAAATAAGTGTCCTGGACTCTTAAAAATGTGTCAATGTAATAAAGAACTAAATTTTTTTTAAATATAGGAGACTCTTTAAGATTAAAGGGGACTCAAAAGTTATAACAGACAAATGCAATGCATGGTGCTCAGTTACATATACCAACCCACTAA
Organism: Lemur catta; assembly: GCF_020740605.2. Lineage (NCBI taxonomy): Eukaryota > Metazoa > Chordata > Mammalia > Primates > Lemuridae > Lemur > Lemur catta. The sequence continues at coordinate 24,156,354 of NC_059143.1, forward strand.
ATTAGAAAAATTTGCTTGCAGATTATACATTTGTGCCTGTTATCTAATTATTGCCTCTTTGCTCCAAATCCACTGTTTTAAGAGGGTACCTCTTCCACGCATACTCCTTCTTTGGGTACTTTCTCTCCACCCTCCAGGCAGTGGCTGCTGCCTACATGTGCTATTTCTGTATTCTTTAGAGCAGGGGTTGGCAAACTTTCTCTAGAAAGGGCTAAATAGTAAATATTTTAAGCTTCGCAGGCCATAAGGTGTCTCTGTCATAACTACTCAATTATGGTTTAGGAGAAAATGAAAGAGACACCAAAAGATCACTTTGAAGAGCTTAGAAGCAGCCTGGGGCAAAGGGAGTGACAGCATCTCAGCTATTGGAAAGAGCTCACTTTAAATCACCTTTGACCTGCAGCCTGGTTTTAGCAGTCACTAACCAGAAGGTGGCAGCAGAGAGCTATTCTGCTCAAAGAGACTTCTGTACCAGGACAAAAAGCTGAACGGGAGAGAATGGATGGAGCAAAGCTAGGAGCCCGGAAACCCATGTTCTAAGGGGAAAGAGGAGTAAACACTTAATAGAAACAGATCTAAGCTCAGAATCAAAGAAATAGCATCAGTTTGCTCCCCAGTGACAGAGGGGCACTAAGAAGAAAGTTAGAGAACTCATTATATAAGGTTTGAGATCACGAAAGGAAGACACTTAAAAAATTAAACTCTTAAGGCAGAATTTGAGATTTGTTCAAATAACTGTGGGCTGGGCTAAATTGGTGTGACAGGGTAACTCTGGCTGTGCATTGCTAGCACACTATTTGGTGGCCGGGACTCTAAGAGGAAATACAGGTTGAAGCCCAACTTGATTCTATCGAAAAATAGCACACAACACTATTTTATCTTTTTTTTTTTTTTTATGAGGGTATATGTGGATGTGGGGGAGAGGGGGACTGTAGGATGTTTTAAAATTACAAAAAATTAAATTAAATTAAATTAAAATATTCTGAAACTCTAAATGCACAGATTTGCCTTGTGACTTTTTGGTGTAATTTCTTTTTTAGGTCCTGTGTTTAAAGTTGTTATCTTTGCTAGAGTTAGTCTAATAAGATCTTTCTTAGCACTGAAAAAGCAGAAGTCCCATTAATTTTTAAAATGTCCCTATTGAATGAATTTGCAATTATCCTTGTACTCATATACATAACCACTGTTGTATCGTTGAGAAATTTGTGTATTTAAATTTTCCTACTAGATATTACAACTATACATTCATGGTTTCCACACTTATTGAATATCTACTTTGTTCTAAGCACTGTTCTGGTACTGGGAAGTAGCAGTGTATATAAAATAGACAATCACTGTTGCCCTCGTGGACTGTGTTTTCTTGTGGTTGTTATACATTTAATTAATTAGAAACATCTTTAAACATACATATTTGTTGGGTTTCTTCATCTTTGTTATCTGGTTATTTTTTTAAAGTCATACTTTTATTTTTATTTCAGCATATTATGAGGGTACAAATGTTTAGGTTATGTGCATTGCCTTTGCCCCACCTGAGTCAGAGCTTCAAGCTTGTCCATCCCTCAAAGGGTGCACACAGCACCCATCACATGTGTATATACCCATCCCTTCCTTCCCCCTCCCATCTGCCCAACACCCAATGAATGTTATTACTATATGTGCACTTAAGTGTTGATCAGTTAAAACTAATTTGATGGTGAGTACATGTGATGCTTGTTTTTCCATTCTTGTGGTACTTCACTTAGTAGAATGGGCTCCAGCTCTATCCGGGATAATACAAGAGGTGCTAGATTATCCTTCATTTTTTGTGGGTGAGTAGAACTCCATGGTATACCTATGCCACATTTTATTAATCCACTCATGTATTGATGGACTTAGGTTGTTTCCACATCTTTGCAATTGTGAATTGCGCTGCTATAAACATTCCAGTGCAGATGTCTTTTTTATAAAAAGTCTTTTTTTTTTCCTTTAGGTAGATATCCAGTAATGGGATTGCTGTATCAAATGGTAGTTCTACTTTTAGTTCTTTGAGATATCTCCATACTACTTTCCATAGAGGTTTCACTAGTTTGCAGTCCCACCAGTAGTGTATGAGTGTTCCTATCTCTCTGTATGCATGCCAACATTTGTTGTTTTGGGACTTTTTGATAAAAACCATTCTTACTGGAGTTAAGTGATATCTCATTGTGGTTTTGATTTACATTTCCCTGATGATTAGAGATGTTGAGCATTTTTTCATATGTTTGTTGGCCATTAGTCTGTCTCCCTTTGAAAAGTTTCTGTTCCTGTTCTTTGCCCACTTATGGTTAGAGTTGTTTGATTTTTTTCTTGCTGATTTTCCTGAGTTCTATATAGATTCTAGTTATCAGCCCTTTATCAGATGTGGAACATGTGAATATGTTCTCCCATTCTGTATGTTGTCTGTTTGCTCTCCTGATAGTTTCCTTGGCTGTGCAGAAGCTTTTTAATTTGATTAAGTCCCATTTATTTATTTTTGTTGTTGCTGTGATTGCCTTTGGGGTCTTCTTCATAAATTCTTTGCCTAGGCCAATGTCTATAAGAGTTTTTCCAACATTTTCGTCTAGAATTCTTATAGTTTCTTTTCTCTTATTTCTCTGTTCTATCTCTGGGACTGACTTACTTAACTGAAAGCTGTTATCTTCAATCCCTGAGATTCTTTCTTCTGTTCGATCTACCCTGTTCTTGAGGCTTTCCACTGTGTTTTGTAATTAATGAATAAATTTTTCTTTTTTTTTTTTTTTTTTTTGAGACAGAGTGTCACTTTGTTGCCCGGGCTAGAGTGAGTGCCATGGCATCAGCCTAGCTCACAGCAACCTCAGACTCCTGGGCTTAAGCGATCCTACTGCCTCAGCCTCCCTAGTAGCTGGGACTACAGGCATGAGCCACCATGCCCGGCTAATTTTTTTGTATATATATTTTTAGTTGGCCAGATAATTTCTTTCTATTTTTAGTAGAGACGGGGTCTCACTCTTGCTCAGGCTGGTCTCGAACTCCTGACCTCGAGCGATCCACCCGCCTCGGCCTCCCAGAGCTAGGATTACAGGCGTGAGCCACCGTGCCCGGCCTGAATAAATTTTTCATTTCTAGAAGTTCTATTTGATTTTTCTTTAATATTTCTATTTCTTTAGTGAATTTTCCTGGATTTTTTTTTTGTCATTTCTTTGTGTTGGTTATCCATTTTTTCTTATATATCATTGAGTTTTCTTACGATCCATGTTTAAAATTCTTCTTCTGTCATTTTAGTGTTCTGAATTTGGTTAATGTCCATTGCTAGAGAGCTAGTGTTCCTCTTTGGGGGGGTGTGCTTTCCGTTTGATTCTTCATACTTCCAGAGTTCTTTCGCTGATTCCTTCCCATCTGGATCAGCTGTTGCTTCTTACTTTTAGATTTTTGTTTGGATAATGACACACACTGTTTAGTCTCTGAGCCAGTAGGTGGTGTTTGTGGGCAAGATTCGACCACATCCTGTATGAGGAGTCAGTAGATGCAGTAAAAGGGTGTGCAGAATGACCTCCCTGTCAGTAGGTGGCGCTTGCTGGAAGGAGCAGGCTGCAATGTTGTTTTGGGGTCCTATAACCAGCTCTTGTTCCTCTGGAGAGGCACTCTAGTGCCTCAGGTGGTGGGTGGGGCCCTGGGACTTCCAGGTGTGTCCTTATTCTGCACCTCAGTGGGGGCAGGTCAGGGATTGAGTCTGGGCAGAGCTGGGTTGGGTGAGCCTGTCCTCAAGCTCCACAAATGCTGTTAGCAGGGGTCAAAGGTCTGTTCTCTACCTCTGGGCAAAGCTGCCAGGAGGGGCTGAAATGGCCCCACTCAGCTGAAAAGTCTACATTTGGCGGGTGGAGGGGCTGTCTGAGACCTACAGTCTGGAGCAAGCCTCACTCCTTTCCACCTTCCTCTATTCAGGTCTAGCAGGCATAACCTGAAGCCAGCAGATCTCCCCTGACTGTGATGCAGGCCAGGAGGTTCCCTGCCCAGGATCACAGTCTGAGCTGGGAGCATGGCCCTCCCGTGGGAGGAGGGTTGCCCCTCAAGCACACTGATCTGCCCCTGAGGGTGCACACACAGCTCTGTAGGCTCCCATTCACAAATATCCCTTCTGTGCACCTGGGCAATGCCCCAGGATCAATCCCTTACACTACCAGGGAGAAAAATGCTGGTCTCAAGTCACCCACAGGGCGCCCAAGCTGGATCAATGTCTCTCCACCTTGGGATTTGCCCTGCTCTCCTGGAGTCACCTAGCAAGCAGCACCTGGCAGGGCTGGCTAGTAAGGAGTTTACAGTACAGTCTGTGTACCCCTCAGTCTGCTGTAGGGCCCCAAAAAGAAAGGTCCCATTCCCTGAAGATGCCTCCAGATGGTGGCTAAATTGTCTCTCTCTGTGGCAGCCGTGGGGAGGGAGGGGAAAGGGTCGGGGTCATGACGCAATATGGGGCCTGCTGATTGGCTGGGGTCTGTGGGGTGGGAGGTGCCCTGTCCACAAGAGGCTAACCACTCACTGGTGGCAGCTGTCTCTGGGCTAGTGTTAGCAGTTCTCTCAACTGCTCAGGAGCCCAGCAACAGTCCAAGATGCAAGGGAGGGGCAATTTAACTGCTCCACCTACCCTTGTCGCTGCTCTTCAAGCCTCTCAGTGGCCTTTCTCCTTCCAATTATCCTCCACAACTTCCCATGGAGTCTCCCGTACTTTCAGGCACCCTTCCTTCCGACCCTCATCCGATCCATGTTTGTCTGCCTGTTTATTTTTTTTCACTTTCTTCCAAAATCTATCTTTCTTGCAGAGACACTCTGGCTGGCGGCTTTTTGTCATCCGCCATCTTGCCCCTCCCTGCTTAAAGATCTAAAGTCACACTTTTAGAAATAATGTTACTGAATTACAGACTATAAATGTTAGGTTCTTTACATATAGTGATGAATTACTTTCTAGAAAAGTTCTAATTTACACTGAGTTGGATACTTCAGCACATATAAGTTACTATATCAATATACCATTATTGAATTTTAGTTTTCACATATGTAAAATTCTTTTCCATAATTGCTAGAAGTAAAGAAGATAATGCATGTAAAGTCATTTACTCAAGGCATCACTCATGTTAAGCACTCAACAAATAACTATCATTACTTTAAAATGTTGTTTAGGATCTACATGTTCATCATACTTATCAGGAGACAGATTTAAGATTAGAATGTTTAGGTCAGCTGTTAAAGATTTTTTTTTTTTTAATCCTGAACAGCAAAGGTAGCCCCATGCTATGGAGTATTTTTTACACTGTTCATCTCTAATACTTTTGAGACTATATTATCAGTCAGGCTCTAAGTTAAATGTTTTATATATAATATTATCTACTTATTACCCAGAGGTACTGTGTAGGTATTGTTATATTCATTTAGGACATGAGAAACCTAGGATAATAAAAGTTAAGTATATTTTCAATATTCTCAGAGCAAATAATTAGCAGAACCAGGATTCAAATCAAAGAAACATCTGCCTCTAGAGTTCACACTCTTTCAACTGAACCACATTTCCCTTGGAAAAGGGAGAAGAAAAGTAGAAAAAGGGTTCAGAGAACTAAATGGAAATACTAAAGAGTCAATTTACCACCTATTTTTTGGCAAGCAAAGCTCAGAGTCTGGAGAATGGAGAAGGAAATTATGTTCCCATATGATATTTACAGCAGGTCAAATAAAATTTTATGTCCTCAAACATTTTGTACTCTCAAGATTCATAATATTCAATGCTTTGTTTCTATCATATTTTGGGGTTTATTTACTCCCTCAAATATGTGTCATGAAAATGAACTTCTCTGGTGCTTGATCAAGGGGTTACCCAGCAGCCATTTGAAGGATTTAAATCCTATCATATCTTCACACTATTTCTGCTTTTCTTGCATCTGCCTTTGCTTTTCCCCAGCAACCATTTCCCACTAATATAGATAGATGCTCCCCATATTACAGGTAATACCTTCCTGTCTGCTCAGTTTTGGCAAAGTATGCTGCTTCTAAATGGAGTAGAAAAGCATCTTATTAAATTAGAAACCAATGAAACAAAAGCAAAAAGATACAAGATCAAAGTTATAAATATGGAACATAGAGAAATAAAAAAGAGTGATTATGCTAAAAATGCATAGCATAAGTAAATCTGAGCTTCTGGCTGCTTAAATCAGAAGGAAATAAGAAAGTTTAGCGAATACCTTATTATTAACAAAAAAGAAATTATAATTTTGTCAAGAAAAATTAACTTTTTCTTAGTTCTAAAAATCTCAGGTAAATTAGTTGCATAGGTTTCTTTGACCATATTGACAATATGACTAGCTCTCATATTAGTTTGAAAATCCAAGTGGAAATGGTGAATTTTGGCCAATACTTTTTACCAACATTTATTAAAAGCCAAGGATGTAACATCAATTCATAATTCAATAAAGGCTACTGTACATGGGGCAAGAGTAACATGCTCTAGATATGAGTAGCCATAAGGTATGCATCCTTTAGAATAAAAATTAATGATTTCTTTTAGAATGTCCATATTGTGACCATTTTTAAATATTATCAATATTATCTGAAATTTCTGTTGACTGAACTAGAGATGCTCTAAATAGGCCTTTACTAGAAGAGATTATGCTGCCCTCCAAGAAAGGTTTTTAGAAGGTTTAGGACTTTGATTTTACCCAAAGGAAGGGCTGGTAAACCTTGTCTCAGAGGTGAACAAATAGTATTTGAAGGGGGAGCCAAGAATTTTCTCTAAAGAACAATTAGAGATTGGTTAAAATATTTGTAAAAGTACTCAAGGGAAGCCATAGACCTCTAAACTATAGTGAACAGAAACCTTCTAGGGACATAATATATTGTCTTTTCCTAAAATTAAAAATGACCCCCTAGTATGGTAATTTTGAAGTTTTGAGTTTGACTGAATCTTAATTTCTCAGACTATAAATCTAATATCTTACTGACTATACCAAGTCAAGCATTAGATGTTCTGGTCTCTAAACTCTACACAGTTGCCTAAAAGCCATACTAGTTTGGGAAAATCACTTTATCCCCAAAATGAATTGTTAATAACAATTGCACGATATTGCAAACATTAAGTTAATTAATACGTGTAAAGAGTCCAACATAAAATGGGCTTGCAAAAAACTCTTTCTACTTCATTCCTTCCTTTTTACAAGTTTCCACTTAGTTCTAGCACTCTGATTCTAATGTGGAATCTGCCCTTGAGCCACCCAAACCACTGTGTATCCTCTCCTGAGCAGGAGAAGTCCCTGAGCCACCAAGCAGCTAATGTGGCCCCAGGCCAGCAGAGGGGTTACCCACCAGCACACAGGGCCTGTTCTCACTTTTCCATCAGAATTCCATTACATTCAAGCAAAACATCCTACAAGACTATGCAGCTTACACAGAAGCCTTCCACTGGAGTGCTGAGAAGTACTTAACATCTGATGGAAGCTTTTGAAACTTTTTATTGCAATGTTACATTCTTTAGACAATTCTGGGTGGGATTTCTCTTCATTCTATCAACATCATAATTGAATATGTCTTATTTATTTATTTATTTATTTATTTATTTATTTATTTATTTATTTATTTCTTGCCCCAATTGGCTAATTTTATCCTGACCCTTGGCCAAACGTCTCTTTCATGAATAGATCAGTTGTTGAAATTGAAAGTATAGAAAAATGGGGACTCATCATCTCTAATAACTGGAAAATTTCAGAAATTTGTAGACATCCTTATTGTTCAGGATTGCTTCTATTCTAGGACTACTTAATATTTATCCAGCATTTTACTGATGCATTAACTTGAGAGAACGTAATTCATAAACTCTACCTCTAGGCCTTCAAAAGGTTATTTCTCAGAGCTACCCCAGAAATGATATTGCTGTAATTAATTTCTAGATGACATAGATTAGGACTAATTTCAGGCCAGGATCAACAAATATGGAAAGTTGCCTGCAAGGGAAATATGATGCCCAAATTTAGGGTATTAAATAGATGTTCATGAATCAGCCAGTGAAAGACAATAGGGTCATTACACAAGCAGAAACTACAAACTTGAATTACTATAAATTTGAATTATCTAAGGACAAGCCAGAAATAAATTTTAAATTCAGCACCAACTCTGACACAGATCTGCATGTTTACATTGTAGAAATTTAATGCCACATATATGCAGGCTCAGAGATGAGCAGGAATGATTAGCAATTGGGAATGGTTCCTAAGTGGAGCAATTTCTGTTGCTGCTTTTGAGTGATCTCTCAGCTTCCATAGGGTAGGGAAAGGACATGGTGAACACTTTCTTCAATTCAGTAAAATGGGGCCCACTTTCCAAGACCCTACAACAAACGGCAGGGAGCTGCTATTCATCACATTTAGGAATGGATTTGAGGCATGTGAGCAGTTATTTCTGCAGTAATGTGGTCTACAAGTTGTCTGGCACTCTGGAATCCAACAACTTGTAGGCCCGATATAGGTACTCCCTATTCTTATGCTACATAAGGTACAAGAGCATATCTCAGAATACCCTCTTCCTACCATAGAAAGAAATTATTATGTGTTGGACATATAGGATAAAGCTGAACTGAGCATCACACTCCTGGTGCTCCAGGTAGTTTATAGTGGATGATAAAAACAATAGCAAAAAGTAGAAACAAGTGTTGATTAGCTACATTGAGCCCTAATCCTCTTCTAGTCAAGCTGGGCCTCTGGAGAGAGGTGGTTTTCTTCCAATTTATCTGAAGTGATTTTTTGAAAAGACTATTAACCCTTAACTTAAAATCTAGCTATCAATATTAAATCAATAACACTCAGGAGTATTACTCTTTTTTTCTTCACAACTAAGAAGAACACAAAGATACATAACCTTGAATTTTCTTCTCACTTCTGCTACTTTAGTTTCCAATTCATCTGATTTATGTTTGGTTAGGTGGAAAATAGCACCGATGTGATAAGCCTCCTTATAGAGTTGTTTGAGAACATTGTCATTCACTGCCTTCCTTCTTGTGAAAGATTTGATTTCAGACTCAAACTGTGTTTTCTTCTTTACACTGGAAAAATAAAGCAAAAAGATTAATATGATTATTCCATGAGAGTATATATTGAGGCAAATATATTTAAAATAGTGAAAAAGGAACAAGTTCATATTTTATGTTGCCCAAAATAGCTACATAATTAACTATAAGTTGACTATAAAACATATGTCCCAAGTCTCCATTTATTTTTCTGCTTCTCTGATTGGTCACCTTTAATTGTTAGGCTATTCCCAGTCTCAGAAGGATAAGAGCATTAGTAAGAAAGGCTTGGGGAGTCTGGATGCTTGGCTTTCAGAACATTCAAAATCCCTTCTACACTCCTTTCCGTATCTCTTTGTGACTTCCATAATGGTATTATTACTAGAGGAAAAGTCCTAAAGAGCCTAAACTAAAACCAAAGCATGCAGTAGAGCAAAGATTCTCAACCTCAATACTATTGACATTTGGCACCAGATAATTCTTTGTTGTAGGGTGGATGTCCTCTGCATTGTGAGATGTTTAGTAGTATCTCCAGCACTAGCCCAGTTGTGACAACCAAAAATGTTCCCAGACATTGCCAATTATCTCCTCCTGAAGGTGCAAAATCATCCCTATTGAGAACCACTTGACTAGAGCAATGTTTCTCAACCCTAGCTGCACATTACACTCACCTTCAAAGCATTTAATAAGACTTAGTGCTTTCAAAAATTCTGATGTAATTGATCTTGGATAAAGCTCCAGCATCACTATTTTTAAGCACCCCAGGTGATTCTAATTTGCAACCAGGAAGTGAAGTACCTATATTGACTAGAGCAGTACTTGTAAAGCTTGCATATGTGTAAGAATCACATGGAGAGCTTATTAAGTCACAGGTTCCCAGGCTTCACTCTCAGGATATGATTAAGTAGATGTAGGATGGGCCTGAGAATATGCTCTCAGTTATGTCGATGACACTTGGTTGCCGATCACACTTCACACAAGCAGCACTGCTCAAGAGGGTACAGTCGTAATGAATAGTGATGATTAACTCTTCTTTAACAGAACACAGAGAAGACTTAATTAATGTGGCCAAGTGAGCTGGTGATGAGCTGCATTGATCTCTCATTCTTGTCTATTCCAAAATAGGATGTAAGGGTAATGTAGAAACAAGAACAAACATATTTAAGGCATGCAGGAAGCACAGTTAGGCTCACAAATGAGGTAACCATCTCTGTGGAAAGAAATGTGATTGAAAATCAAAGCAATAGAGAAGAAGCAGCAGGAAACTGGCTGAAAGTGTTCTACCAGATGAATAACCAGTGCAAGGTTCACTGACTCATAGCAGGGCTTTGCATCAGCAGTGCTTGCTTGTGAAAGGACCAACTCACTGACTGGGAGTATAGGTTTGTAGAGAGCTAGGAGCTAGTGCATTGGGAAGAACTAATCCTGAGACCAATCCATGTACTATATTACCAATCACTTAATGTTACCCCCAATATTATCTTAAGATGATCTCTGGAAATCAGAAAAGATCACCATAAATGGTAGACTTTAAAGACTGGTGGATTGAGATCAAGCAGGGTCAGGTGGAAGCAATGATAAACCTTCAACTGGAAAGAGATGAACACAAAGATGTGTATGATAGGGTGGGTGTGTGTGTGTGTGTGTGTGTGTGTGTGTGCACGTGCTGCTTATTTAGAATGGAAGAACTTAAGAAAAAGACATAAGATACATTAAGAAATATTTTGTTTCCAAAGACCCGGCAATCAGAGCATGAATCCAATCCACTCTAGGTGATTATTAGTCTTATAAAACACTTTGACAAAGAACCTAAAATAAGCACATTTAAATTGCTTAAAAATATAAGTAAAGAAGTAACTACTACTATAAAAGAAAAAAACTGATACAGACCAGAAATGAAACAACAATTGGTAGATGTAGAAAACAGCAAATTATAAAATGGGAAGGAATAATGAAAATAGCTTTGAAATAGACCCAAAGAACTCCAAACTTACTGGGCTCAAAGAGAGTTTTAGATGATTAGGTAGGAATAAAGTACTAAGAAATTCACCCAAAAATTAGTACAATGTTGGGTGTGTGTGGCATGTTTGTGCCCATATAAAGTATATGTATACATGTGAGTCTATGGGTGTTTATGTTTGTGTACACATGAATGTTTGTGTACATATGAATATTTTTGTATGTGTCTATATATTTTATCTGTTTGTTTTGTGTATATGTGTGTTTATCTGTGTGTAGTATGTGCATTTATGTATAAGTGTGTAAGTGCATGTTTGTATATGTATGTGTTTTGTGGAGCATATGCACAGCCCATGCTTGAAGTGGAGTGGAGTAAGTATGTGTTAAGCAACATTCACTCTGATTTATAAAAAGAACAATGATGAGCAGATTTGTTGTGGGAAGGCTTGAGAAATTTCTAGACTTGAAGAAAAAATAGAATCACAGACCAGATAACAAAATGGGTTGTGAGTACTGAATATTACAAAAGTTTTGAAAAATAACTATAGCTAAAGATATTTTGATAAAACAGTAGAATATTAAAGATACAGAGAAAAGAGGGAAGAAGCCATGCACAAAAAAAGACATAAAAAATGATGCAATAGATGCCAGAAGAAAATGATTATTTTCAAAGCAAAGCGAAAATAAATGTCAAGCTAGAATTCCATACATTGCCAAACTATTATTCAAGATTGATGAGCAATATTGATGTAGGTTAAGAAAATTTACCACTTAAGCCCTCATTCAAATAACATGAAGTGGAGTGGAGTGGAGTGAATGTGTGTGTATGTGTGTGTGTTAAGTATCATTCCCTTTGATTTACAGAAAGAACAATAATGAGGAGAGTTGTAAAGACTAGAGAAATTAAAGGATAAAGACTAAATTAGAGACTAAAGAATCACTTCAGATGTATAGAAAGTGAACCAAAGGGGGAAACAAGGTATAAGAACAAAAATAAATGAGAACTATCAGAATACATATTAACACAAGCATCAATTGTGAAAAATTTATTATTTAAAGTGAAACTAAGGCACTAGGCAACTACAAAAAGTGGAATATGTGTAAAGATGTTCAATAGTAATTTTTGATATAATATGTGTAATTCTCAGGACGATAATAGAAAAATAAAATAACACCAGATTTTATTAGAAATGTGTATAATTATCTAAACATATTTCAAAATTAAATGGTATTACTCTTGGCTTGTATTACAAGCCTAATACACCTATCTAAAGCACACCTGTTAAAAACATCAGATTATATTTAAAAAACAAGATTCAGTGCTGCCTGCAAGATGAAAGACCTAGGACTAAAGCACTCAAAAAATGTGAAAATAAACATTGGTGCAGCAACATTAATATCATGAAATATAGTTTTATGTAAAAATCATGAAGAAAAAGAAGGTAAAAATAGATAATAAAAAATAATCCAACAAGAAATGAAATAATAATTTACTTCAATGTCTCTGACTATATGTTCTTAAAATATGTAAAGAAAAAATGCACCATTATAAGAAGCAATTAACAGATCAACTATCAGACTCCTATTAAAACATCATAGCACAGGAAACAGGATAGAGAAGAAGTACATGCAACAAAGTTATAGCCAAAACATCTTAAGTACTGAAAACCAACATGGCTCATCAAATTGTAAAGTCTCAGTGCTAAACTGGATAAATCAATCTCTCTCTCTCTCTCTCTCTCTCTCTCTCACATATACAACTCCCTCTCAACACACATACCCCTAGACACAGAATTGTGAAATTTCAGAACTCTGAAATAAGAAGAGAAAAATTCTAAAGTTCCCAGGCAGAAAAGACAGATTACGTGTAAAGAAATTGTACCTGAAATACCATCAGATGTCTTAACCAAGCAAAACTAAATGAAAGAAAACAATAAAAAAAAAATCTTCAAATTAATGAGACAAAATTGACCATGGATCCAGAATATGACACTCTGAGAAAAGCCTGGTTGGAACCGGTTGAATAGAGAATGAAATGTGAGTTCATGGAAACAGAAGTGTTGTTTTTTTTTTATAAGATTTGCTATAAAGAATAGAAGGACAGAGGTGGGATGCAAGACTAAGGTTTATTTTGTGTTTGCTTATTCTGTAACATGAGCAATATTATGCAACATTCGTATGCTATTAAAGAGAAATAATGATTCATGGGAAAGATTAAATAATTGTATTGTGTGCAAGTAAGCTGGTAACAGAAAGAGGTAATTCTCATTTGATTACATCCATACTCTCTTTGAAAAAGATGATTAGCTTAAAACGTGGGTGATGTGAGTATTAGGATTGTAGAGAGGGAGAAGATATGAAACAATCATCAAAAAAGCTGAATTGTCTAGAAATTTCTTGGCAGTGCTGAATATCACTTGAGATTTGTAGTCATAGAATTTAAATTCTACTCAGAAGCAAATTTATTGTAATGCTAATGAAGCTTAAGCACGAGGGCCTCTAGTTGGCCCCAGCCCCTTTCAAAAAGTCTTTTGAGTGTTCCTAGCAGTGTTTTCACATGGTCTTATGTTTTCATAAAGTTTGTAAAAATAAGATATTTTAACCATGATTGATTAAGACCATTCTCTTTCTATTATAATGTACCCTCTGCATAGTGGTATTCAAGTTAACTATGGGCATTTTGTATTCATAATACTGTATTCTTTTTCATAAATTGGCCACATATGCTATAACCTTTAGGGCCCACCAAACCAGGATCCACCCAGGTGAGATTAACTAGTACATTAATTAGACTAATTAGTGTTTTACTTTAGCTACATTCAGCTGCTAGGAAAAGTTCAATGATGTAAACTGCTGCTTTAATTCAGTGACAGGGCTTTTGAAGTCATAGAAACAGGTTTTGGATGTTATTTAAATAAGTGCTTATTTTGACCCAACATAACTAGGTTCTGTAAGAAAAGAAAGGACAAGAAATTGGGATGGCCAAATAGAGTAAGGATGATAGATTGGTCATCCTAGTGTCAAACAGTTGTTGGAGTGAGGGTACCAGTAGAGTGAGTAAGCTGGAAAGAAAGGTGTTAGCTATCAGAAAATGGATTCTTAAAATTGAGATCAGGAAGGGAGTCCATTCTTGGAAACGACAAAATCTAGAGTAAAACTATAAGGGAGGGTGGTTGGTGTGCATGGGAGAAAAGAATGTTAAAAATGAAGAGGTCTAAGAACTGAGAGTGCAAGTTCTTGCATGGACTGTATATACACCAAATTCACATTTCCATTGCCTCCACAGAGGTAGAACATAGGAACAGGAAGTGTGATTTATTTATAGTATTTTAATTCCTTTTTTGAAAAGGTCTAAAATAGGCTGACATGTGGGTGAATAGTTAATTTCGAATGATGCATACACAGTTTTTAATGCAATGTTTTTATGCTTTTTAATACCTGAAAATTAAAACAAAATAAAAGCAAAATAGTTTAAGAATATTCACTCAAAAGTTTGGTGTGAAATGCTGGAAAAAAATGGTATTCTATACTTCTGTGAGGTAATGCAAATTAATAGGCTGGTAAGATACAGCTAAACAGGTATGAAAAACACAGTATCCCGTGGATTCATTCTAGGTATTCAGGCTATTTAACAACTTCAATAGTATTCTAATTGCTATGTCTACAAATAAATCACCATCCTGTTACCTCTTGACAAACACATTTCATAAAATATATCAATATATCTTTATGGTGTTCAATAGCTTTTTTGCTCATTTCCCTTAATATCAACCCCATCTTTGGATCACTGCAGCTACACTGCAGTTGTCTTGCTTGAGGTATAGTAGAACATTAGAAGTAGATATTCAGAATATTTTACAGAGCTTGAATGTAAGAAAATGACTATATAGAAATTCATACCACACAGTTAACCTCAAGCAAACTAAATCTAAATTAATCAATTTCAAATCCTTTTAAACAAGTTCATTTTCCTTGACTTTGGTTGCTGAAGCTTGTCTGTCTATCATGTGAATAAGCAATCAAGTGAAATTGTTTGCTCAAGTCAAATGTCTCAAATGTGAAGGGTCTATTTCTAATGGATGCTGGTGGGTTTGAAAGACAAAATTATGAAACTACACACTGCTTATGCAGGTAAACAATCATATATTATCATCATCATCGCCACCACCAAAAGATCTAGCAAACATTTGCATGCACAGGGTACTAAACAAAGTCTGTTAACAAATATGGTATCTATCTTTTAATGTTGCGATTTTTAAGGTGCACAATATATAAGCAATAGGATCAGCGGTCCCCAACCTTTTTGGCACCAGGGAAAAACAAATTTTCACACACCAGGGTTGGGTGGAGGATGATTCAAGCTCATTACATTTATTGTGCAGTCAAACCTCTCTGCAAGTGTGATAATCTGTATTTGCAGCTGCTCCCCAGTGCTAGCATCACTGCCTCAGTTTTACTTGAGATCATCAGGCATTAGATTCTCCTAAGAAGCCACAACCCAGATCCCTCGCATGTGCACTTTACAGTGGGGTTCTTGCTCCCGTGAGAAGCTAACACTGCTGCTGATCTGACAGGAGGGAGCGTATGTGGAGTGATGGGGAGTGGCTGTAAATACAGATGAAGCTTGGCTCTCTGGCCTGCCACTCGCCACTCACCTCCTGCTGTGCAGCCCAGTTCCTGACAGACCATGGACCAGTACCAGTGTGTGGCCTGGGGTTGGGGAGCGCAGCAATAGATTATACAGTAAAGAATTATGTAACCTATTTAAATAGCATAACAATCTGGAAATGGCATCAAGTGGTGAGATGGTATCCTAGTGGAATCTTCGTATACATAACAGTTCCAATTTGGGGAAGTTTTGTCGGAGTATTTGCTTGACTTATTTTTTGGACTTAAGAAAAAAGAGAAGCTGGGAATAAGCAGAAGGTGACTCAGATAAATGACTGAGTAGAAAACAAAAACAAAAACAAAACTAAGGATAGAGTAAGAATAGCAGAACACTTCTGAGAAAAACAATGGATGTAGGGAAATGTAGAGATGGAGAAAAATGTAGAGCCACAAGCTTTTGATATGTTTTTGGAGTAGTAAATTTTGTGTCCAAAATCTTCTGTAATGTCCCAGAAACAGGAATTAAGACGTACCTAGCAGAGGAATAGAGGCAATGTGGTTAAGTGAAAAGAACATAAACTTTGGACTCAGACTTGTATTCAAATCATGATTGCTCCTTAGTGGAGATGGTTTCATACTCAATTTCCTTATCTGTAAGATTAACTTAATAATGCCTATCATCAAGGTTGTTATGAAGTTTAAATCTAAACAAATTGAGGGTAACATGTACATACACCTTACCCACATTGAGCAACACAGATTATTCAATAAACAGTTTTTTGTTCATTAAAATAGTATGTGAGAACAGCGTGGATCTTTATAACATTTTCTGGTTTAGTGAGATGGAAAACAATGAGAGGAAAAAATAAATGTAAAAAAGGTAAATAACCATTAATATTGTTTTGGAATGGAAAGAGATCTCCCAAGTGGATATGAAGTCAGAATATATAGCAGAGAGAACAGGAGTACAGAGGTAGTAAGGAACAAAGGAAGAAATAAGGATACTTTTATATTCAGCTCTCATTCATTATGTCATTTATTCAACACCTATTGAGAAAAACACACACATAATGCCTGCAAGTAAGCAGCTTAGCCCAGGAGGAAGAAGTAACAAACAAATCAACAGTAACTATGCATTGTGTGGTGCTAGGGGAGAAGTACATGGAGCCAGAGAGGGTTAGTTTAATGGATACTTTTTGAGCAGTGATTACATGTCAAGTGCTGCGTGAGGTGGTTGAGAATCAAAGATGAATTAAAACAAAGGTTCCTGGTTTTTACTCTCAGGAAGGAAAAAGGAAACAAACAAACAAATAAGAAACCAGATTCCCATGGAATAGTAAGTACAATAGTGGAAAAAGCACTGAACATTGCTTTGGTTTGTGGATAGAGGAAGATAAGTTACCAAGAAAGGAAGCTTCTGAGATTAATATCTGAGCTAGTGAATGATCAATTAATTAGATTAAAAAAGAAGCTGAAGAAGAGAAGGGGAAGGAAGAGGAGGCACAGCAGGAGGAAGAAAGAGGGGGAGGGAAAACAGAATTCCAATCAGAGGAATAACAGAGACCAAGACTGAAGCTCAAAACAATATGTGTTTGGGTACAGACAAGTTTGAATTGGCTAGAACATAAAGATTGCTATGGTTTGCTTGTCTCCATCAAAACTTATGTTAAAATTTGATTTCCAATGTGGCAGTGTTGGGAGGTGGGGTCTAACGGGAGGAGTTTGAATCATGGGGCAGATCCTTCATGAAAGCCTTGCTGCTGTTCTCACAGTGGAGACTGAGTTCTTGCTTTGGCAAGAGGGATTAACTTTCATGGAAATGGATTAGTTTGCAGGAGAGTGGGTTGTTATAACACCAGAGTGCCCCTCAGGTTTTGTCTCTATGCATGTGCAGCAGGAAAGCCCTAGCCAGAAGCCAGGGCCACACTTTGGAACTTGCTGGCCTGCAGACTGTGCGCTAAATAAACCTCTTTTCTTCATAAATTTCCCAGCCTCCAGTATTCTGTTATATTCTAACACAAAATAGACTAAGGCAAAGATCATAGAAGAAAATGTTAAGAGATGAGTCTGAAGTTGAACAGGTGACAATTTACAGTGTCTAATCTATCAGTCTGGGAGCTCAGACTTTATCCTATAGCTGGTAGGGAGCATATGAAACTTTTTTAAGCTGCTGGAAGTAAATAACGATTCATCCTTGGTAAATACATCATACCAGTGACGCCTCTGAGGTTCAAACTTGGAACGAGTGAGACCAGCTGGAAGCCTGTCTTAATATTCCAACCAAGAGACAATTAGGGCCTGATTTATTTAATTGGCAACTGAAACAGAGAAAAAGAAAAATACTCACTGGAGAAATATTTAAAAGATAGACTTAGTAGAAGTTGATGAGATGTTGGCTGTGAGCCAGGAGAGAGGCATTTAGAATGATGTCTGAAACAGGTAACTTGGTGGGTAACAGTGCAGGATGTGTGGATGTGTGTTGGGGGAGAGAGTGGATATTCAGAATGATACTGTTGGGAGAGATAAAGAATGTGGAGTGAGATTAAAAAGTCAAAAAATATATATAGTACATGTTAAAATAATGAGAGTGAGTGAAATTCCTGAGATAAGAAGTAGAGTAAGGATGTAAGTGGGCTGAGAGTAGAACCCTAAGCTAATCTGTGAGGGGGCAGACAGAGACAAATGATCCCTACAGGATTTCTCAAAGGATAGCTTCAGAGAGTTAAAGGAAGCACCAAGAGAATGGCATTCTGAACCTCAAAAAGGGAATGGCATCAAAGAGGGCATAGACACAAATGGTTGGGTCACATGCAGAAAGGAAAAAAAAAAAAGGCATGCAATAGGACTAAAAAAAATCTAGTGGATTCAGGAAGAAAGGTCTTTCTTGCACTTAACTAAGATAAATTTTGGTAGCATGGGGGTTTCAGAAGCCAGGCTGCTATGTGTCAAAAAGTGATTAATAGTCAAGCAAATATTTTAGCAACTATTGCTAACTTTGTGAGAATTTTAATGAGAACAAAAGGGAACTACTAAGTGATTGCTAAAGGTACAAACAGGATAAAGGCAAAGCTTGTTTTATGTAGGAAGAGGATTAATGATGTCTAGAGGCAAAAAAGATAAGGAAGGGAAAAAGGTAATGAATAGAAATGTCAAAAATAGAAGTGATATGAATAAAACTATGTCCTGAACAGGCTAGAAGAGGTTGAGACCAAGAGCAGAGATGACCTTGAAAAAAAAGTACCATTTACCCCTTGAATTTAAAGAGGGCAGAAAGCTATTTGCAGATATTGTCACTGTAGAATACATTTGTTTGACAAAAGGCATGTCATGACTTTAATTTCTCCTTCCAATATGAGTAAGCTACAGTATAAATAAATTGAAGTTTTATTTCTGAGTTTATCTTGTGTAGGATTTACTGTAATGTCTGAATCTGAGGATTCATGCTTTAAAAATTATAGACTATCTGCCATTATCTTTTTGAATACTGCTTTTCCCATTCTCTCCTTTCTTATTCTATTTTCTACAACTCTAATATTTCTTGTTTTGTCTCTTTTTCTTTCAGTGCTTCATTCTGGCTTCTGCTTTATGTTTCCAGGTACACTGAATATTTTTTTCCCTCAGCTCTATCTGCTATTTAATTAATGAAATCTTTAGTAGAGATGAATTGAGTTTTAATTTTTACACATTTTGGTGGGTTCTTTTTCAAAACTGCCTGCATTATTTTATTTTTGAGAGAGAGTCCCACTCTGTTGCCCAGGCTAGAGTGCCATGGCATCAGCCTAGCTCACAGTAACCTCAAACTTCTGGGCTCAAGCGATCCTCCTGCCTCAGCCTCCAGAGTAGCTGGGACTACAGGCATGCACCACCATGCCTGGCTAATTTTTTCTATATATTTTTAGTTGTCCAGCTAATTTCCTTCTATTTTTAGTAGAGATGGGGTCTCGCTCTTGCTCAGGCTGGTCTCGAACTCCTGAGCTCAAACAATCCACCACCTCAGCCTTCCAGAGTGCTAGGATTACAGGCGTGAGCCACTGTGCCCGGCCTGCCTGCACTATTTTGATGGTGTTCTAT
This sequence comes from Lemur catta, assembly GCF_020740605.2. Taxonomy (NCBI): domain Eukaryota; kingdom Metazoa; phylum Chordata; class Mammalia; order Primates; family Lemuridae; genus Lemur; species Lemur catta. The sequence goes on from NC_059143.1 coordinate 24,176,005, forward strand.
TAGTTTGTTTTGTTCCCTTTAACCATTTAAAACTTACTTAGGTAGAATGAACCTAATAAATTCTATTATCTAAGTTCTATAATAATTCTACTATTTGAAATTCTTGAGGAATTAGTATACTGCTGGTTATTTCTGATGACTCTCATTCATGGTGGGTTTTTCCTTATGTGTTTCACAATTTGGAGGGCTCATTTTAAATAAAAGGCTTACTTCATCTGTAAGCATCTTGAGTGGCCTCAGTATGCAGTATTCCTCTAGAGAAGATATGAGCATAGCAGGATAACTTTTTTATGATAACCTGTTGGTTAGGGCCTTCCACTATCACACAGATAGTGTAAATTAAAACATCAAACCAGTGTGAAAAGAAGCCAGACTAGGAATGTTCTCACTTATATTTCTATCACCCAAGTCCCAGGCTTAGACCGAGACACACTTTCTTGTCTCTGCCTTTGCTTGTGGATATGTTTTTTTTTTTTTTCTGGTCCATCCATTCAAGTGCCCTTCCTTTATCCAGCTCCCTCATTTGCACAGATCCATGGTCCAGGACCTATTTTGTTTTTTTTTTTTTTTGAAGCCATTAACATTCAATTCCCTTGTTTACCAAGTTTAGCGAGGCCATTCTTCCATTCATATTTTTATGGCAGTCAAATATTAGCTTGGAATTTAGCCTACAGTTGTTCAATTACTTTCATTGCATTGCCTGCTGGGGATTTCTTTTACTTTCTCATAGTACAGCACTTCATTAAAAGGATACAAGCCCTATTTATGTCCCATTTATAGAAAATTTTGTAGCATTTTGTAGCAAGAGACTTTCATATTCTCTTATATCCATATTGCAGATTGTAGGAAATAGAAATGCTCATTAGTTGTCTGTCTACACTATTGTTAGACATCTCATCCTGTCCCATGTTGAATTTTATGACTCCAAATTTGTCTTCAGTATCCTCCTCATCCTGGGCTGTAAACCAATGTGTTTAATTGTTACTTTTCATAGGAATCTGAAATTTAATATGGCCCAAGGAGACATATCTTCTTCCCCCAAATCCTCTTCATATCCTTCTACAAGCCCTTGCTATCTACAGCCTAACCATTTTTCTTTTCCTCCCTTATTATATCCCATCTACCAAAGGGTCATCTCCAAAATATATCTGAAAATCAACTATTTCCTACCAATGATACTGCAAAAACCCCAACCTATGTCATCATTATCATAATATTTCTGAACTACCAAAAAATCTGTCCTTCACTAAGCAGCCCAAAGTGTAAGATTATAAAAAAATTTTAAATTTATATACTTTTATCACAGTCCACTTATGAACTTTTAGTATCTGAGCCCTGTCTGCCTTCCAACATTTGTTTCCCTGAATTATCCCCCTTATATGCAGTTTTCCAGCAACACTGGTTTCCATTCTATTTACAGAGTGTGTGGAATTTTTACCCATCTCAGGCCTTCTAAATTTTCTATTCCTTTTGTTCAGAATTCTCTGTTGCAGACTGTCACGTCTTCTTCATTCGGGTCTCAATTCCAATGTTACTTTCTTAAAGAGGTGACCCTGGCTGTGTTTGCTAAAGCAGAGCACCTGTCCCTAACTCTCTCTTGGCCTGCCACTCTCTGCCACATTATCCAATTTTATCTTCCTCACAAGACTATCACGGACTGAATGTTTAAACATATATTTATTAGTTCACATGTTTATATATTATCCCATAGGAGAGTATAAACTTAATATCTTTAGCATCTAAAACAGTGTCAGACACAAAGCAGGTCCTCAGGCACACACATGCACATACCAACACATTCACTTTTAAGGCTATATTTAGTCATAACTATAAAGTTGTAATAATAATCTATTAGTCATAATTATAAAGTTATAAAATGCTGTTTGGAGGTGCATTTTCAATGAAGTAAAAATTAAGATATATGAAGCTATTTCTCAGATGAGCCACTAAAGGATGAAAATCGTAGACCTTTATGTTAATTTATGTATCTCATATAATGTAGCACATTATAGACAGTATACTAGAAATGAATATTTTCTACTGAAAATATTATTTAACATGCATTTAATGCATGTCAGCAATGTATCAGGCACAAAGTTAGTTCTCAAGGATCCAAAAATGGGGAAAAGTATGCATAGTCCCTGTTTGCAAATAGAGTAGTGGGCATTCAGCTGTGCATTTGGTCTTTTTCATGTTACATATAAAAACATCACTAAGCCCATATTATTTCTAAGAGAAAAAATAATTAAACAAGTTTGATATCTTCATAGAGTACTTACACGAAACCACAGAAATGAGTTTTTAAAAATCCCAGGTAATAATGGTTGAGATGAGCTGCAGTGCAGAAGCTCCTGCAAGCTCCCTCCCTGCATGTCTTACTGTACTTGCTAGGCCACTAAGTATAGCTTCTATAATAATTATTTGTTTTCTTGGAGACTGCAGGAAGTTTCATATGTATGAATGTATTATTATATATATGCATTGCAATTTTAGAACCTACCTTAATGTCTGCATATAATGTAAATTTAATAAATGATTAACAAATGATTAAATGCATTTTAGTTGGACTGAACTAACAATTTAGGTAATTTAGTGTTTGTTTTTAAAGTAACATTTTATTGAAGTAGAAGAGTATACAAATCAAAGAGTATGGGTCCATTCATTTTCAATGTGAATGTATTAATAACAATACCACCCTCATTCAGATGAAATAAAAAGTACATATGGCCAACAGAAGCCCCTAATGTGTGCCCTCCCAGTCACTACCACCCAATAGGAACTGTAACGTTGAGGCCTGTTACCATGTTGCCTGTTTTCAAATAGGATCACAGAGTACATACTGTCCTTTTGTCTTCTTTTGCTCAATATTATGTTTGGGAGACTCACCCAAGTGGTCCTATGAAGCTGGAATCTGTTCATTCTCATTGCTCCAGAGGATTACTTTGCATGAATATGTTACATTTTGTTTATCCATTGTATTACTGATGTTCATTTAAGTATTTTCTAGCTTGTGGCTATTAAAATAATGCTGTGAACATTCGTGCAAGTGACTTTTGATGCCAGTGGTATATAGTACTAGCGGATATATGAGGTCTGTCTGGATAGTATCAGCCATGTAATACAAAAAATAGAGACATTTAGTGAAGAAGATACAAGAAACATTATGTATAGGACAATGACGCCTCATTTCCCTTGGGACCTCACACAGTTCTCCCAGCGTCTCTTAACCTAACCCGTACTCATTCAAATATTCTCAGGTGTTCTGCTTGTTGTAGACCATCCAGATCATGGATCACTTTCAACAGATTCTTGACCATCTTTGAAGCGTTGTGCCACACTTTTATTTGCGCTGCACTCATCGCATTGTCCCCAAAAGCCTGAATCATCTGACATTTCTGTGGAAGAAGGTTCAACCTTAACACAAAATTTGATGCAGGTTTGTTGCTCTACTTGCTGTCATTTTGAATGCGATGGCCACACAGTACACATGCTCACTCAACGGTGTCTAGAGCCCTACTGACTAGTACAGCAAAGTTGTCATTGTTTACACATGTGCATTACAAGCCACTCGACTTGGCTGTCAGGTTACATCCATGGCGTGCACACCATTCTCGTTATATTAATATTAACAGTGGCTGGATAAATTCTGGATAGACCTTGTATACCTAGGAGTGGAATGTATTTAACTCTGTAGTAGATAGTATTAAAATATTTTTTTACATTGTTGTACAAAATCCCACTCCCACTGGCAGTAAAAGTTCTGGTTACTCCACTTTCCTAGTCAAACCTAAAGTATGAATAGTGTTTGCGTTTTAGCCTTTCAGGTGAGTGTGGAGTGGTATTTCATTGCCGTTTTAGTTTATATTTTCTGATGACTGAAATTAATCACCTTTTCTTGATTATTGTACATTTAATTATCCTCTTTTGTGAAGTGACTGTTTAAGTCTTTGCCCATTGTTGTTGGATCATTTTCTTTTTCTTTATTAATTTGTATTTTTATTGTCATTTTATATTTATCATTATATATTTATACTTATTATTTTATTATTTGTTAAATTTGTCTTTATTGATTTATTGGTTTATTGATTTATCTTCTCGGATACAGACATTACAAATATCTTTTATCAGTCTGTGGTTTACCTTTTAATTGACTTAATGGAGCATTTATTCATCAGTTGTTTTTTTTTTTTCCTTATGATGGTATTTATTTTCCTGGTTAAGAAAACTTTGCCTTACTCATATTTATTAAAATATTTTTTTGATATTTTCTGTTAGTATTTTTTATTGTTTTAACTTTCACATTTACAACCATATTTCAAAAATTAGACTGCTGTTTGTAGTGATAGGTAGAGGTAAGGATTTATTTTTTCTTAATGTTATTTAGAAAGGCCACTTACTTTCTGCTGCACTGCAGAGGCACACTTATCACAAATCAAGTGAATGTATATGTATGGATCCAATTCTGGACTTTCTATTCAGCTCCACTGGTCTGTTTCTCTGTCCTTGCACCAGTAACAAGTCATTTTACATATTGAACCTTGTTATAATTTTTGAGAAATGATACTGGAATTTATTAAGGTTAGTTTTACTTCAACATTGTCCTGAATGTTTGTGCTTCTTTGATTTCCTACATATACTTTAGAGTCAGCTTTTAAATTTGCACATACACCTACATGCACAGAAACACAAGATTTGCTAAGAATTTATTTGAGATTATATAAACATCTTTAGAACGGTGAGTGTTTCAATCCATGGCCAACATATCCCACCCCACTCATTGATTTATACCTTCTGTAATTTGCCTTAATAATAGTAAATGGTCTTCTGTGTAGAGTTATTATACATCTCCTTGCTAGATTTATTCCTTAGATTTGATGTTTTAAAATTATGTTGCAAGAGATATCTTTCAAAATTTTATTTCCAACTGATTGCTATTATCTATTGAGGTTTCAATTTTCTAGCTGCCTCTAACTTGGACAATACTACAGAATTTAATAGTTATATAATCTTTTTTCACATTTAAGTATAACATAGAGCTGTTAGTCCCCATTAACAGTCATTTTAAAATTACCTTGGTTAGTAATTTTCTCAAATAATTGCTTATTTTATTAAATACTATTACATTAGGAATTTAGTTATCATAATAAAACTTTTATTTGGTTAAAGGTTAATTTTTCTCATCACTGGATCATATTCAAATTATTAACATCTCCCTGATTTACAAATTCCAAAGTGGACTGGCTTCCTACAATGTAACTTAAACTTACAGGCTCATAATATAAACCAATTTTCTTTTGTGAATTTTTATGAATAGAATGAGAGGATCACATGCAATATATTATGTTTTACTTTCTTTTCTATTAATATATAAGCCATGTAAATATAATTTGTTTATTACCATGTTATTATCTATGGTAGCTTAGTAAAAGTTGTTATTTTTGAAATCTGTTAGATAATTTCTTGTTTCAGCATATGGCACTTACTTGTTTCCCCTCTGAGGAAAAAGGAAAATGTATTTTTTTTTTTTTTTTGAGACAGAGTGTCACTTTGTTGCCCCAGCTAGAGTGAGTGCTGTGGCGTCAGCCTCGCTCACAGCAACCTCAAACTCCTGGGCTTAAGCAATCCTACTGCCTCAGCCTCCCGAGTAGCTGGGACTACAGGCATGTGCCACCATGCCCGGCTAATTTTTTCTATATATATTTTTAGTTGTCCAGATAGTTTATTTCTATTTTTAGTAGAGACGGGGTCTCGCTCAGGCTGGTCTCGAACTCCTGACCTCGAGTGATCCACCCGCCTCGGCCTCCCAGAGGGCTAGGATTACAGGCATGAGCCACCGCGCCCGGCCGGAAAATGTATTTTATTCAGGGTGATCTTTGATATGACTTGCAAATTTTCTGAAGTGCTGACTACTGACATTATTGTATTATAAACTATGCCACTGTATTTGAAAGTTTTGATTTTCTGCTATCCTGAGGTTTAAATTGTTTTTATTTAATTAATTTATAAGAAGAACATTACAGATAGTATTGATGTCCATTTTTATCCTTGTAAAGGAAAAATTTCTACAACAGGCAGCACATTTCTGTGGCATTAAGAACTAAATATATATCTGTATTTATATCCATGTCCATATCTATTAATATAACTATATTATACAAGTCACTATACGTAGAGAAAATGGGAAATTGTAGCTAAATGTACCTTTGTTTACAAAATACTCATTACAAAATTTTACAAAATTTTTCCTTTGTATGGAGACTTTTGGGACACCCTGTATGTCTATAGCTATTTATACAGGGTCAGCAAGAATTTCTATATGAAATTTAAGCAGTTATATGCTCTCTGCTGATTCCCCGATGATTCAAGTATAGCAGGCACACATTCTCCCTTATTGGTAATATTGTCCAAGAAACACGAGAAGGATTATATCCTACCAAAACACCAGAGGATTCTTAAATTATGAATAATTCATATTATAATACATAGAAGAACATTTAATTTGGCTCTGGATACTAATTATAACTTTTCCATAGAGTAGGAAAATAGAACAGAATCAAAACTACTGGAAGTAGAACATTTTAAACAAAATCATAAATAAATATCACCAAGTGAAGCGCCTTCTCATGCCCTAAATGAGACTGGTGATCAGGAGTTCAAGGAACTAGTATTAGATCTTTTTTGCTAAGAGGAAAAAGGGAAGTTAGTGTTATAGCCAGAATTAGTATTAATACCTTGAACTTCTGATTACCTGCTTATTATAACTGCTATGCATGTGTGTGTGCATGTGTGAATGTGCATTTACATTACTGAATGAGGACATTCTTTTGATAGTTAAGCCTTTGTCTCCCTACGTTTTTTTCAAGTCCAAACACATAATAGGCTACATTGTATACACATAGGCATTTAGGAAAGAATGCATCTACTCATTTAAAAATAGTTGAGAATCAAGATTAATCATTAATATTCCTTCAAAACTAAAGCAAAGAACAGAATATAAACAGAGGAAAAAGTAATTAAGGTTAAAATACATATTCATAGAGGAAATTTCCAAACCCTCGTAAGAAAAATTTCCAAATAAAGGTGAACCAGAAACAGTATGAGACTGTCCAAGCAGCTATGCCTATGCAAAGGACCTTGTGAGATATGTTTAGCAGAGGGTTTTGTCCCTTCACACCTGCTAAAATTAATGTAGATATGGAGAGAAATTGATTATACTTACTTTAAAAAAATAGGAAAAAGAAAACATGTCTACCTAAATGTACATGATGGATTAAAAAGGGAAAATAATGACTGCATGTGGACCAGTCTGTAAGTCACTGTAAGTTTATGCGAGACAGGATGATAGCTTGTACCAGATAACCAGTGGAGTAATGAAGTGAACAGATTAAAAACATATTTAGTATGTGGAATAGTTCTTCTTCATATGTTGAATATGGAGTTTGAAATAGAGGAGTCAAGAAAACTCATTCGTTTCTATACCAAGAAAACTAGGTATAGTAGTTGCAGGGGAGAGCTGAGGCTTGACTAAAGGAGATCAGGAGCTTGATTCGATACACAGTAGTCCCCCCATATCTGTGGTTTCACTTTCTGCAGTTTCAGTTACCTGAGGTCAAATGAGGTCTGAAAATACTAAAGGGCAAATTCCAGTAATAAATAATACATAAGTTTTAAATTTCAGGCTATTCTGAATAGTGTGACGAAATCGCATGCTGTTCTACCCTCTCCCCCTAGGATGTAGTAATCCTTTTGTCCGGCTTATCCACACTGTATGTATTACCTGCCCATTAGTCACTTAGTAGCTGCTTTGGTTGTCAGATCAAAAAAATTAGTATATATAGGATCTGGTAATCTCTGTGGTTTCAGTCACCCACTGTGTGTCTTAGAAGGTATCCCCCACAGATAAGGCAGAAACTACTGTTTTTTAAGTTTAAAGTATCTTTGAGTATAAGAGGTTATATCAAAAGGAGATGAGGTGAGAGTGTGTAAAACTCATTATTATAAGATCATTTTTTTTTTGTTATTTTGACTTTTCAAAAGGGATACAGAGTGATTAATGAACAATATTTGGTATAGAACTAAACAAAATTTAAGTTAATGATAAACAAAAACAACTCTATATCACTTGGGGGACAGAAATTGTAGAGATTTATTATATCTAACATATTGGAAATACGATATAAGAAAAAAAAATTATTTTCAGAATTACCTGTCACTGATTTGAATTGTTACAGCGTCAAGATCCATCATAAGTTTTTTATTGTCTTCTGTCACTTGAGTATATGCTATTGAAATATCTCCATAATCTTTTGAGACATTAGAAAGCTCAATATCCCATGATTTTTTCTTTAAGAAAAGAATAAAAGAATAATTTATACATGTTTAATTAGCAAAAGGAAAATATCTAATAATAAAATTACTTTTAGTTACATGAGTTAATACTGGGAAGAGAATGTAGATCTATTGGGAAGAAGGGGAAAGGTAAACTTACTGCAGCATAAAAAGTATTAAGTGCTTCCACATACTGCTTTTCAAAAATTTTTTTTTTCCAGGTTAGTTGATCATAAGTTTTTCTCAAATCATCTAGCTAAGAAAAAAAATGAACAGAAAATAAGTGAATTGTGGAGCATTTCATCCTTTTATAAGTGAAAAAACAGATTATATTTCCCTTTGCAGAGCTACCATAACTTAATCAATATTGATTAAAATAGTATAAAATAACACACTACAGGCTGTTTACATTATGAAAATTAGTACAAGATTCTGAATAAAGTATCATGAATCAAGTCTAAATTTAGTCTAGTGTATAAGTAAATAATTAATCATGATAAAATAGAATGTGTTTCAGTTATGTAAAATTGAAAGACTAGAGAATTTTATGTTATAGTTCATCACATCAATAAATTAAAGGAAAAAATAATATAAATGTGGCAACACTTTGCAAAATAGCCATTTAATAAATTCACTAGTTTCCATAGTTTTTTAAGTTAGTACAAAGAAAAACTACTCATGTATAATATAAAGAACCAACATTAAATATGAAAATAAATTATGAAATGCTGAACTCTTGCTCATTGAACTCAAGAATAAGACCACAGTATTTTTGTCACCACTATTATTAATCATGTTTTGTGAAAGACTAGCTAACCACAATTAGATAATTAAATCAAATATTGCCATTATAATATTGAAGATGAATAAATAAAATATCTCAACTTCAGATGATATGATTAAATATCTAGAAAAACAAAAGATTCTATTTAAAACTACAATAAATGATTTTGGTAAAGTGGCTGGATATAAGGATAAGGAAATTAATAGCTTTTATGTATAAGAGGAATAGTCTGTTTTAAAAAATATATACTTTAAATGTTTTGTCAAAAATATAGAATATTTGTGAATAAATCTGACAAAAAAACCAAGATCAACTCTAAATTTAAACACAAACTTTTATTAAAAAGCCTAAATCAAGATTCACATGAAAAGGATGATATGTGATGGAAAGGTTTAACATAATATAATGTCAGTTCTCTTAAAATTATTTCAAAACATAATAAAATGGAGAATTCACTGTTGAACTGCATCAAATGAAGTTCATATAGAAGTAAAAGTAAAATGGGAAACTAGCTAAGAGATATCTGAAAAATCAAATTAATGTTGGAAATTTGCTACTGGATATTAAAATATCCTATAATATCACTATATTAAAGCAATATTTATTCTTGTCATTGTAATAAAGAGCAGAGGGAAAAACTAGAGGCCAGAAATACACATGAATTAATATTTTAAAAAGTGGTATTGGAATTCAGTGAGAGAGAAATTATTTAATTAATAGGGCTGGAATAATATAGAATCTGATTAAAAAATACAAAGTGGTCTCTCTACCTCACATCTAACTCACATCACAGCAAAAATAAAATTTCAGATGGATAAAAATCTAAGTTCAAACACAAAACATTATAAATTATTAGAGTAATCAATATGAGTTTATTTGTGTAATGTTGGGCTAAAGGATAGCGTCACCTTGCTAAGTAAACCAAGAAATCTGTTGATGTGTTTGACAGAATATTTTATTAAATATAAAAGTCGCGTGACAGAAGACACCCTAAACAAAGTTGAAGGAAAAATAAGACCATGAAAAATGTGAAATAAAAGGCCAACATTTTGAGATTATGTCCTTGCAAAGGATATCAGTAAAAATGGCAGAGTAAGAACCCCCGGAAAACTCTCTCCTCCATAAATACAATTACAAAACTGGCAAAAATCATCAAATCAGCCTTGTCAAAACTCTGGAAGTTAACCAAAGCCTTGCAGCAATTTAGGGAGCACTTTTTCAATGATAACAGCCTAATCCTAGTAAGAAGAATGAGCTTGGTGGTGTTTTAACTTCTCCTAGTTCTCTCCACCTCTACAGAAGCCTCTAAGGAAAACAACCCACAATTTGCAGTGAAAACCAGCAATCTGGCAGCCAACAGAGGGAGCAGAACCAGGCCATTCAAAGCCTCATTCTCAAAAAACTGTCATTATTTAACCTGTCCGGTAGATTTTTGAAGACCTCATTTGCAAAAAATGTCTGTATTTGATTTGATGCAAAGCTCAAGCAGTACAAAAAGTCTTTCCCCAGAAAAGTCTTTTCCTGGGGCATGATTGTTCAAAAAAAAATTACAGGCAATTGATTAGCTTTTGTTCAAAAAAAATTACAGGCAATTGATTAACTTTGTAGCTAAAAATTGTGACAAACAACAGACTAATCAACAAACTTAAGAGGAAAGGCTGGGAATGATGTTCATAGTGGCTTTGTAAAGCTCCAACATTTTCCAGGGAGGCTACAAATACCCAGGGATGTGTGGAAGCCTGGAGGCTGTTCACATGCCTTCCTAATACCTGGGAAGCTCCTTGAGGCTCTATGAAAGCAGGAGGTTAAAACTAAGGCAGAATTGACAACTGCCTGAGTGAATATTAAAGGTGCGCCTAAACAAGCCAGCACACAGAGCACAGTTTGCAGTTCCTTAAAATGTTAAACGTAGAATTATCATATGAACCAGAAATTCCACACCTAGATATATAACCAAAAGAAATGAATACACATACACACCAAAACTTGCACATGAATGTTAATAGCAGCATTATTCATAATAGCCAAAAGCTCCATCTACTGAAGAATGGATTTAAAAAATGTGACATATTCATACAATGGAAGTTATTCAGCTATAAAAAGGAAGGAAGTACTGATAGACTCTACAACATATATGAACCTTGAAAACATTATCTAATTGACATAAAAGACACATATCGTATGATAACATTTGTATGAAATGTCTAAAAGAGGCAAATCCATAAAGATAGAAAGTAAATTAGAGGGAAGAGAAATTGATAGTGACTGGTAAAGGCTATAGAGTTTATTTTTGGAATAATTAAAATATTCTAAAATTAGATAGTGGGTAAGGTTGCATAACCTTGTGAATATACTAAAATCCACTGAATTATACAATTAAAAACTAAAATCCAACATGTTTAAGATGCAATGAGATCCTACAGTGTAATGAGAAAAGTGAATAATTCATTGAGACTTTGTTTTTCAAACCATTTCAGAGCCTTCTTTATTATTTTAGTCATATTTGCATACTATACCATTTGTATTATTATATAATCAATGGTCTTTATGTCAACTCACTTGTTTACATAACAAAATAAAAATAAAATACAAGTAATACTAAACATATTCAATTTATGAAAAGAAATGCAAAGTATATTTCTCTTGGAAGAATTTAATAGCTTATGATTAGTAATTAAAGGAACATTTGAAACAATATTTTAACTTCAAGAGATTAAATGAATTATAGAACAATTTACCTGTATATATATATATTAATAATAATTTTCCTAGATAATTGAACATTAGACTTAATTTCTAACCAAAATGAAAATAGTTTTTTAATAAATTTTCATTTCAAAAAGCCTTGGAAATATTTTTCAGAATTTGTTCAGAAATTGTCAAATTACTTTGCGTGACAGCAAAGGGATATGCAAGCTTTGTTACCTACTCATCATTACTATTTTTTGTTGTTGTTGAGATGGAATCTGGCTCTGTCACCTGGGCTAGAGTGCCATGGCATCAGCCTAGCTCACAGCAACCTCAAACTCTTGGGCTCAAGCAATTCTCCTGCTTCAGCCTCCCATGAGCTGGAATTACAGGCATACACCACCACGCCCAGCTAATTTTTTCTATTTTTAGTAGAGACGGGGGCTCATTCTTGCTCAGGCTGGTTTTGAATCCTGATCTCAAGTGATCCTCCTGCCTTAGCCTCCCAGAGTGCTAGGATTACAGGTCTGAGCCACTGGGCTTGGCCATCATTACCATTGTGTTTAAAAAATAACCATGAGAAAACTATTAATCGAGCTTTTCACTAGTGAGCATATTTTGACTGTATTCCCCAAATAAAGTTCTAAACAAGTCCTTGGGACAATAAGATACATCTAGTTTGACATAAAGAGTTTATTCTGTGGCTTCAATTTGGCTGATTTTTTTTCCTTAGTGTGGAATACTTAAAATTTGTATTAAAAAATTTAAAATTTTTGAATGAGAAAACATCTTTGTAAAATATCCTAATTTTTAATATATTTCCCAATCATAAAAGTCATCAGGAAGCCTGAATTTTTCACTCTCAAAGATTTGAAGCTATTTTGGCAAATTTAATAGAGAATGAGGAGTTTTCAGGAAAACCAGTATGAAAGAATAATTACTGATCATCCATTTACAATCTGAGAAATCATATGAATATTCGATGATTTCAACTAATTTGTTGAATCATTTTCACAACTTCATTATGCACTTGTCTTAAAATCTCTGTATCTCTGTGATGGCTTTTCTATGAATAAAGGGTTGATTTTGCTTCCTCAACAGTTGTTGGAGTATGTGGATCAAACTGTTTTCTCTTACTATGGCATTAATATCAATCTGCGTTTAACAAAAAACATGGATTCCAGGATATGCTGCTGTTTCTTAAGAAGTCATCAATAAGTTTAAAATTTATTTGGAAACATTAACAAAAAGTGTTCACAATATCAATGAATTGATCACTTTGCAATGAATTGTACCAACTTTTTTATAGTAGAAGTAATAATTACTTCACTTCTTTATGTTTTTGGTCACATCTATTAGTGAAAAATGAATTGTGTTATTCAACATAAGTATTTAATAAATCATTTTGTTTGCTATATGTCTGAATCTCACTACGCTACTATTTATTTGGTAAGTCTTTTATTTTAGAATATTACAGGGGTACATTTTGGTTACATGAATTGCTTTTGTACAGTTTGAGCCAAAGTTATAAGTGTGTCCATCCCCCAGATATTGTACATTGTACCCATTAGGTGTGACTTTACCCATCCCCTTATCCCCCCTCCCATCTGCTTGATTTCTATTGAAATTTACTACCACCTGTGAACATGAGTTGATCTATAAGTTTCAATTTAGTATTGAGTACATATGATTTTTATTCTTCCATTCTTGTGATACTTCACTTAAAAGGATGGTCTCCAGTTCCATCCAGGTTGTTACAAAACTTATTAGTTTACCATTTCTTTTTATGGCTAAATAATACTCATGGTATATTAATATGTATACCACATTTTATCGATCCACTCATGTATTGATGGACACTTGGGTTGTTTCCACCATCTTTGTGACTGTGAATTGTGCTGCTGTAAACATTTGAGTGCAAGTGTCTTTTTAATAAAATGTCTTTTTTTCCTTTGTGTACAAGGGTCCCAATCCCCATGGCACTTCCTGCCCCCACAGACCCGAGCCAGGACAACAGGCACCATATTGCTTCTCCACCCACTGTGGGCCTTTGTACTCCCCTAGTGGGCTTCAACTCCTTAGGTTTCATCCTGCTGGTTCCCACCCAGACATTTCCCAACTCCGGCCCAGACTGCAAGGGGTCCAGAGCCACAGGGGTCTGTAAGGTCCCAGGTGATCTGCATGACTCCAGAAAAAGCCTGGACATTCCCGCTGTGCTGCCTCCTGGAGAGAGGATTGGAGATGACCAGAGTGCTAGCATTCCTCCATACAGAGTCTTTTCCTCCCCTTCCCCTCCCCCACCTGTGGCTGCTGTGAGAGACAACTGAGCCACCACACCAAGGCTTCCACAGAGTATGGGACTCAGGCCTTTCCTCTTGGGGTCCTGCAGCAGACTAAAGGGTGCTCAGACTGTGAGCCCCCTGCTCACTGGCCCTCCCCAGTGCTGCTTGGCCAGTGGCTGCATCAGAGCAGAGCATTCCCCAAGGCAGAGGGATATCAATCCTGCTCAGGCACCCCTTGGGTGTGGGAAACTTGGGACAAGTGCACTTTTCCTGGGCATGGTCAGGTAATGACCTTGGTCTAGGGAGGCGAGGGAGCCCACATGGGCAGATCAGGGGGCAGAGTGCAGTGTGGGTCCTAGCTGCGACATGCTCATGGGGCACCTCTTCCCTCACGGGAGGGCCTCACTGTCAGCTCAGGCCAGGATCCTGGACAAGAAACCTCCTGGCCCATAGCACAGTTGCGGAGGAGCTTGGCTGGCTTGGGATCCTGCCTCCAGGCAGATGTCAGAGGAGATGGTGGAGCAGAGGAGCAGGGGAGAAAAGTGAGGCCCATTGCAGACTGCCAGTGTGTGAGTCTCAGATGGACCTGCCTCCACAAACAGACTTTCTGGATGGGAGGGACCACTTCAGTCTCTCCTTGGTGGCTCTGCCCAAAAGTTGGGAGCAGACCTTTGACCCCTGCTGAAACAGATACCTTGCCAACTTTTGTAGAGCCTGAAGTCAGGCTCACCCAACCAAGCCCTCCCAGCCAGACTTCCCTACCTGCTAAGGCAGAGAATAAGGACTAACCTGGAAGTTCCAGGGCCCCATCTACCACCTGGGGCATTTGAGTGCTTCTCCTGAAGGACTAGAGCTGGTCACAGGACCCAAAAACAACACTGCAGTTTGTTCCTTCTGGCAAGTGCCACTTACTGGCAGGGAGGTCAATTTGCATGCCCTTTACAGCATTTACTGAGCCAATATTACAGGGTTGTGTGGGGGTCCAAGGAGTGGCCATTTGGGGAAGCACCTACCACTCCCCACAGAAAAACTGTGTGATTGGATAAGGGTGGAAAGAACCCAGCCTGGGGCCTTAACAAGTGTTTAGTCCCCTCCTTGAGAACGAGAACAGCTCTCCCAGTTAGGAGCACTTATCCTGACCCTCCTACCAGTGGCTCCCCCTAAGAGATGGAAGAGCAACTTCTGAGCCCTGCCAAGGCTTTGCAAAGCTTTCAGGCTCCCAAAACATAGCCACTAAGTGCCCTGCTTCTCTCCCTACCTCAGTGGTGGTGTAGATCAAGAAACCCCCTGGGAAATACAGGATCCCTCCTAAAGCTCCAGGCACTCAAGTACTCCACCTGGGGACCAGAGTCTGCATGGATACAGAAGAACATCTCAGTAGGAGCTTTATCACACGAACATCAACCAATGACAGGGAGAATAACAATATAGCCCACGATAGTGTGTTCCATCTCAAGCAAACAGGGAGTGGCTGATTCATACCCACAAGTACCACCCACCATCACTGAGAGTAAGCTGGGGGACCTAACTCACTAGACACTGTTGGGAAGAGGTGAAGACAGCAAGCCAGAGGTAACTCAAGAGGTACACCAAACCTGCTAGAACACCCCATAGGCAACTCAGGACCAGCACTCCTCACCCTGGCATGCTCAGGGATTGAACCTCGGGCACCCAGAGATAGGCCCGTAAGCCAGGCCCAGTACCCCCAGTTCTCAACTGAGAGGCCAGATGAGAAGGAATCAGTGAAAGAACTCCAGAAACATGAAAAATCAGAGCAAAAGGATATCCCCCAAAAGAAAACAATAACTCCTTACCAATGGATACCAACCAAAACAAAAGACTGAAATGACAGATGAAAAATTTCAAATATGGATTTTAAGGAAGCTCAATGAAATACAAGAGAAAATAGAAACCCAACATAAAGAAACCACAAAAACAATGCAGGAAATGAATGAAAAATTTACTAAGGAAATCAAATTACGGAAAAAAAAAATCAAACAGAGCTTCTGGAAATGAAAAATTCATTCAAGGAAATAGAAAGCACAGTGGAAAGTCTTAAGAATAAGGCTAAATCAGGCAGAAGAAAGAATCTCAGAGCTTGAAAACAACACCTTCGAGTTAAACAAGTCAGTCAAAGAACTGAGAAACAAGAGGAACAAACAAAATCTACAGGAAATATGGGACCATGTAAAGAGGCCCAACATAAGAATCACAGGCATCCCCAAGAGTGAAGAAGAAAATACACAAGAGTTGGAAAATCTATTTGAGGGGATAATGGAAGAAAATTTCCCTAGCGTTGCTAGAAATCTAGATATCCAGGTTCAAGAAGCTCAATGGACCCCTGGGAGATTCACTGGAAGAGGCAATCACCATGACACATAGTCAGTCATTACAATGGCCAAAGTAAACATGAAAGAGGCACTCCTACCAGCGTAAGGTGAAAGCAGCAGGTAACCTACAAAGGAAAACCCAGTCTAACTAACTGCAGACTTCTCAACTGAGACCTTACAAGCCAGAAGAGACTGGGGCCCTATTCTCAGTCTTTGGTAGCTGTCTTGATGAATGTCTCGTTAATTGCATTAGCAGATCTGGGTTCTGAAATTCAGTGCAATGCTAAAAACATGGTTCTAAGGATTTAGCACTTTCATTTTATGTCACTCTGCACATAGGTTTCCACCGGATTTAAATATCCTTTTTGTTTTAAAATTTTGATAGGTTTGTAGAATATTTTGTGCTTCAACATGACATTTGATTTTGGATTATTTCACACTTGACATTGTAACAAATCCTAGCACACATAATAAAATAGATTCATTTTTCTTCACTATAAAACCCAAAATTCACATTTATTTCTTTTCAGCTCATACATTCACAATATTAGTAAAGGGTTATGTAAGCAACACTTTAATCTGGGTCTTCACATTCATCTGAAAACAACTTATATTCTTCACTAGTACCTTTACCTCTATGCTTAAAATTTTTCATTTTTAACCACTTATCTATGATTGAGTCTACAGAAGGGCAAAAATCAGAGATGGGCTTAATACCAGTGAATGTGCTTTCTAGTACACTGATGCATAAAATATACATATTTCACATACCAAGGAATTGACAATCTCCAGAAGTGGGTTTTGAATATGTTTTTCAATGGAAAGAATAAAAAGTAAACATGAACATTCAGTAGCTAAGGGTCAGAATCAATGATCTATACCACCATGCCTCTGATGAGTGTTTATGGAAGGCTCAGTAAATAAAGTTATGAAACATTCATGAGTACACCTTAAGCACTGCATGTGTAAATTCTTGAGATTTGTAACTTTTGGATAAGTACTATTGCTTTCGCCCTACGCTAAGCAATAAAATCCATGTATTCACTGGTCTTATGTGCTAATTCCTTTCCTAATATAAATAATAATATGTACATAATTCTGAAAATGTTACTCATTGGTAGTATATCATGTTAAAATTGTGTAGTATGTCATGAATAGTAATTTTGTAATCGCAAAAAGAAATTTGAATGACTAATAAAGGGGAAAAATGTATTTATTTCACTACCAGGCAAGAAGATAGAAATTAATGTAATACTTTTTAACTCAACAATTTAGGTTAGTAGAATTTAAAAATACCTATGATGCTGAGAAAAAAATTAGAGAAATCAGACATTTGTATTGTTCCTAATATACACACACATATGCATATAAAATTTTTTGGAAAATACTTAGTAATATCTATTTTGAAAGATATATCAACATTTGACAATCTATCCCATAGAAAGAACCAAACATAAAAACAATATATATAAAGTTATTCATTTTAATATTGTTTGTATTGGTTATTAACTATATTCAACTTGAATTTATTTAAAAGTTAAATAATTGAATAAATTGTCATTGAGGTGAATAATGTGTAATAGTCGGTGAACCTCCATTTCACCTTCCTTCTAACGTGCTTTTCTGGGCATCAAAGTCTAGGACAGAAAAAGAGTAGAACGGTATGAATAGAAAGAGAAAAAAAGATGGAAGGAAGGAAAGGAGGAAAGGAGGGAGGGAGGGTGTAGTTTCCAATTTCAGTTGCTGAAAGGTTTAGGATGCAAACTGGTTTTAATCAATAAGAGACGTAGTCATGCATATTATGGAATGTGGGCCAAGGGTAAAGGGTGTGTTCTTGATTTTTGGTAGCTTTTGGCTTAGTTTAGTTTTGTTTTCTCACCACTGGCAAGTCAGATCATGAAGACATGAATATTTTGTAGATGAGTTTTAGTGTTCATCACCAGCTGTAGATGTTGAGCCACTATGGAATTAGCAGCAGTGGCCAATGCTTCCAGACCCCAGTTACTTGATCCTTGAAGCAGAGATAGGCTGTTTTTTTGAACTCACACCGTCCAGAAACAGCTTCAGATGCTGTAGCTTCTATGTTGGTCAATCTGGGAAATGTTCCCAGAAGTCCAGAGGAGAGCTTTCTCTGCCATCCTTGCAAAATTGTTGAAATCTCTAAATCCCCTTCTGCCTAAAACAGAGAACTGTCATCGGCAGAATTTGGGCCCCCATGATATGTGTCCTGATGTCATGCTTGTAAATATGTTGGGTTACAGGGGCAGAGGGATTTTGCAAATGTAATTGTGTTTATAATCAGTATCATTAGACTGGGAGCTTATCCTGGATTGTAATGGTAATTACATGAGTCCTTAAAAGCAGAACTTTCTCTTGACTGAGAGCAGAAAAAATCAGAGAAATGGTTCAGAAAGAAGGTGGAGTCCAAGAGAGCCACAGCTGAGAAGCACACAGCCAACCATTGCTGACTTGAAGGTGGGGGGCCTCATAGAAACTGAAAAGACAACACATTCTCTGGCAATCTTAATGAGATTACAACCTTAATGAGATTAGAAATGATTTATCCCCTGGAGCCTCTAAAGAAGAACCCAGGCCAGCTGAAACACTCATTTTGGCTTGTGAGATCCTAAGCAAAGTGATAACCTAGCCACCAGCATTCTGAACCTACAGAACCATGAGATAATAAGTAGGCATTATTTTAAGACAATAAAATTATGCTATGCCATTTGTTCAATTCTCCTTTTGTTTCAATTGTGTTTTAAAAGGTCTCCTTATATCGGATTTGCATAATTTTGAAAAGTTTGTTTCTAATTAATTTTTTTTGCACTTGTAGTTGGGAGTTTCTCTTTCATTATTCCTTCTAATTGGATATGTTTGGTTTATGAAGTCAATAATGTTAATTAGTATTGTGCTAAGTTTTGAAATTATTTATGTTAGTTTTATCATTGTTTATATTGGATTTTCCAGGGATGCTATTATTTTATCTTCAAATGGAGATATTAGAAATATTTTTCTTTCATTAATTCTTATGCCTTTAATTATTATCTTTTATCTAATTACGTTAGTTAATTTCTCCAGTATAATGTTAAACAGTAGTGGAAATGATTCTGGCATCCTTGCTATGCCCTGCTCTAAATGAAATTGCTGTTAGTTTTTGTATTCCCTTAAATAAGAAGCTGGTTTTAATATTCAATATATATTTTATCATATGAAGAACGTATTTGTTAATTTCCATTTATTCAGTAGTTTTTAAAACTGGGAATGGGTGTTGAATTTTGTCAAGTCTTTTATGCATCTAAGGAGAAGATCATGTAAGATTTTCTCTTATCTATAAATACAGTGAATTATATTAATGGATTTCCTAAGTTGAACCTTGAATTGTTGGAATAAATCTTATTTGGCCATGATATCTCACATCCTGTCTTAAACACATTCCAATTTTCTTTTTTGCCCTTACCATTCAACCAAAATATCTCTGATTTAGGTCACCAATAATTTCCATGTTGCTAAATCTAATGATTATTCTTTTGTCCTTATCTTAATTAACTTACACATGCCATTTAACCAAGCTGATTGTACCCTTATCCTCAGACACTTTTTTTCTTTTGGCTTCCTGAACCCATTCTTGTTTCTTTCTACTTTTCTGGGTTCTTGTTCTCAGTTCTTTCTACTGCTTTCTTTGTATCTCCCCAAATTCCAAACATTTGAGAACCTCAGTGCTTAGTCTTTTATAATAAGCTCTATATATCCAACTGTCAACTCTTAATCACCACTTAGTTTCTAGTAGGTCTCATAAGCTTAAGCTTAACCTTTCTAAGATATCCAACCTCTCTATAACCAAGTCTTCACAATTTCAGTTTATGACAATTCAATCTTGTCAGCTTTTCAGGTCAAGACATTTAAAATATGCATTGGAATTATGTATTTATTTATTTTATAATTGCTGAGTCAAAAAAATGCACATGTTCAGCGTCAGTAGATAATGTCAAAAAATTTTCCCAGTTATAAATTTTTTCACTCTCCCTCTCATGTCTGAGAGTTCCAACTTCAAATTAATACCACTATCTAATATTGCCTTTTATTTATTTTTAATTATAGTCCTGTTGTAGGACTTATCCCACTGTGGTTTGAAATTTGCATTTTTCTGATGACCCCCCTCCATGATCCACTTCCTACTCATATACAAATTACATTCACCTTCCACAAATCTCAACTCAATGCACAAAACCTTGTCTAAATGTCATTGTCTTTAATGTCCAAAAGCTCATCATCTAAATCAGGTGCAGATGAAGCTATGGGTATGAACCATCTTGGGGCACAATTTCTCTTTATTTGTGGACCTTTGAAACTAAAGAAGCAAATTATGGCCTTCCAATGATCCCAACATACATATACATATTCACTTTATTAGACAGAAGCCAGGTCCACAAATTTTTTTTGATATAATCACTTTTCTATTTTTGGCTACAATGAGATGGTTGAGGGGCAATACCCTTAAATTTCCTTGAGGCTCTCTTATTAAATCACACCCTTATAAAGGAACTTCAATTAAAATTGATTGAATATATTTGTAAGTTATACTGGAACATATTAACTAAAATTTTCACATTGATATTAATACATAGAAAGTAGGCTTTTTTCCTATCATATAGAAAACCAACCCAGTAACTAGAAAATGATTAAATTTACAATGTTGTAGCATTTTAATTCTTTAAAGATTCTTACTATTTAATATAAGCAACCAATATTGACAGTATTTAATACACAGGAATTATCTCTAAAGGCAAACTGTGGGGTACAAGAAATCTACAGGACAATATAGAGACATCATATTTATAAAATTATAATGGGTTGATTCATCTAAGAGTCAATCATATGGCACCAAATGCCTACAAAATAATAGTGATTTTAAATCTTAAATATATGCTATTTATTTCAATGGGACTATGTTTTCTTAGCTCTCCATTTCATTCTAATCAGTTACAAAATTTCCAAAATCTCTCTGTTTTACAATATAGATAATGTTTGCTAAAGACAAAATCAAAGAATTAGGTAAGATAAAACTATGAATTAGGTCATTAAATATGAAATGTCTGATTTCAAATCAAAAGTCTAGTTTATTATATCTCAAACAAGAAGCAGTACAATTATATCAAGTATGTGCCTAGCTATCCACACAGTTTTGCCATCTTAACGGTAGCTTGCTATGCCAACAGTGAGGAAGCCTGAAGAGTGAGTGGTGATGAAATTACAAAAGGTGTTTTCCACAGTTTGTTGAGAATTGAATATTCTTCCTTGCAAGAAGTGGTCCAAAGCCTGGAAGAAGTGGTGGTCAGTTGGTGCAAGGTCTGGTGAATACAGTGGATGACAGAGTTTACAAGTCCAGCTTCTGTAGTAGTTTGAACAGCATTGTTTTTTGCAACAAGTGGTCTTGCAAGAGGATTAGCCTGTCTCTGTTGACCAATCTCAGTTGCTTAATTGCAAGAATCCTCATCATTTCACCCAATTGGTTGCAGTGGACATCTGCTGTAATAGATTGACCAGGTTTCATGAAACTATAGAAGATGATACCAGTGATGGACCACCAGACACTATTAGCTTTTTTTGATGAATATTTGGTTTTAGACTGTGTATCAGCACTTCATCTTTATCCAGCCATTATGCTGAATGCTTGTGATTGTCAAAAAGAATCCATTTTTGTCACACAAAACAATATGGTGTAGAAATGGTTTGCCTTTATGTCATGACAGCAAAGAAAGGCAAGCTTAGAGACAATGATTTCTCTTCTGATGCTCATTAAATTCACCCAGTACACATCTATCCAGCTTCTTTACTTTGCCAATTTGTTTCAAATGGTCCAATAATGTTGGAATAGTAATGTCAAACTTGTCGCTAATTCACAGGTATGTTGAGATGGATTTTCTTCTACTACAGCTTTCAGCTCATCATTATCCACCCTTGGTCTCAAGTCACCCACATGGGTATTTTCAAGATTAAAATCACCAGAATGGAACTTCTCAAACCATTGTTATACTGTGCACTCACGAGCTACATCTTTCCCAAACACTTTGTTGATATTTCAAGCTGTCTGCACTGCATATAACTCATATTAAAAAATAACACAAATTTTTGACTTACCCATGGTTTCACAAAATTTGCTCAAGAAAATTTTGAAAGATAATCACAAGGCAAACCACGTGTTTGAAAGAATGAGGATGTACCTTCACAAAAAAAAAGAAAAAAAAAACAACAACCAAGAACTATCAAAGTGAAATGTCAGAGATATCAACTGTCAAACTTAGTACTTAAGGAAATCAGACATTCCATACTCAATAACCTAAGAACAAGCAAATTGAATCACAAATTAAATTGAAGGAAAGAATCTCTAGATTTAAACAGTGAAATCACCAAGAATCATTATGCAGTTTTGGTTCTGTTTAAAATGATGTCCAAAAATTCTTTTAGAATCAAAAAACTATGTAACAATATCTAAGTTATATAATTAGGTAAAGAACAAAAATAGTACAAACTCAGCTTGTCAATTGTGAAACAGTAGCCATACAAGTTTCAATGTCAATGGGATAAGTCTCTTATAACTTTACAGAATTAATGATATGAAAGCCAACCAATTCATTTAATGAAAATGGCTTTTAAAAAATAAGTTGAAGAAAGGCAAAGTTAAGGTTTTAAGAAGTTTGGAAAATTTGAAAATGCTGGCAACTCATTTAAGCCTTAGCAGAACAAGATATATAATTCTTACCTGTGCTTCTGGTCCTACTATCTGACATAATTCAACTTTTATTAGTTTTCTATCACAATAATATTTGGTTAAAATAAGTAGTTATGTTAAATTTAAAAAATTTAGAGATATTCATCATAGCTTTGTTTATAATACTTAAAACTTGAAAACATTCTAACTGTCCAATAACAAGGGTTTAAGAAACCCTAAAGTAATTAAAGTTATATGGTAAAATCTAAGATGAGGCTGGACGCAGTGGCTCATGCCTGTAATCCTAGCACTCTGGGAGGCTGAGGCAGGCGGATCGTTTGAGGTCAGGAGTTTAAGACCAGCCTGAGCAAGAGCAAGACCCTATCTCTACTAAAAATAGAAAGAAATTAGCTGGACAACTAAAAATATGTAGAAAAATTAGCCAGGCATGGTGGCGCCTGCCTGTAGTTCCAGCTACTCCGGAGGCTGAGGCAGAAGGATTGCTTGAGCCCCAGAGTTTGAGGTTGCTGTGAGCTAGGCTGATGCCATGGCACTCTAGCCTGGGCAACACAGCAAGACTCTATCTCAAAAAAATAAAAACAAAATAAATAAATAAAAAATAAAATGTAAGATGATATTGCAATGTTTTTATATAAGAAGAAATATGCCATCGATTACTATATACATATGATAATACCATTTTTAAGATATATTACAAAGCCTGTGTCTCTGTATAAAAAAAATTAATAGTGACTATATCTGGATGGTGAGATTATAGATCAATATTTTCCTCTTTTTTTTGAGTATATTCTAAAGTTTGAGGAATGAGCATTTAGCATTTGTGCCATTCAAACTACCTCTTAAAATAATTTTAGATCATAGTTTATAAAATGAATCCTATCAGATTTTATGAGGGTGTAAGGAACAAAACAGGATCCATTTATAGCAATTGCAGTGGAGTGTGGTGGGGAGAGGGGAGACCCTGACTGGAATCATCTTAAGTGAGAAAGCAAGGAGAGAAACCGGAGACTGCGCATACAAAGATGCCTTTCAAGGAGTTTGAAGCAAAGTGCTCTTGGGAAAGAACTAATATATACATCTGTATATATACACACACATATAAGCATTAAGCATTCCAACAGAAAAGTGAAAAGTAAAAAGAAACAGAATAAGTCTAAAGAATCAAGAAGAAATTATAATTATAAAGCACACATTAACATATTAAAAGTTGAAATACTGTAGAATTATCAAATCCAAGAGCCATCTTTTTTTAAAAAAATCAATCATTAAAAATTTGAAAACTTAATTTAAAAAGTGACAAATATATATACAATTAGGAAGAAGATGCAGAGAAAATTTCAGAGTGCATTTTATATCGTACTACGGTATTACATTTGAAAAATTTAATCCTTTTAGATTAATTACTTCCTGGGCCATTAAAAAATGAATAATTAACCTCAAGAAGAAATATATAGCCTGATAAGAAAATCATGTGATGAAATATAACAGTTGCCCATGAAAAAGAAAATAATTCAAACACCAAGGTGTCCTATAAAATTTTCAAGAAAAAGTTATTTAAATATATATTAATTTTCCAGGTAATAAGAAAGGAAAGAAAGCTTCAAATTCATTTTTATAAAGCTAGCATAATCCTGATAAGAAAATATATCAAATATGGCACAAATTAAGAACATTAGAATACCGGCTCACTTATTAATATGAATGCAAAATATTACATAAAATACTTTCAAATCAAATCCAGCAGTAAATTGAAAGAACAATAAACCATAACCAAGCAGAGTTCATCCAATGAATTTAAAAATGGTTAAATATTAATATAACACATCATCTCAATAGGTCAAATGAAAACCTCTTCAAAATCAACTTTACAATTATCACAAAGCATTTTCTATAAATCAACATCCATTCCTATATAAATTGTTTTTATAACCTGAGTATATTAAAATAATCTTTAACATGATAATGAGTATATATTTGAAATCTACATGTGGATAACATTAAGCATTTCTTTAAAATAAGAGAAAAGATAATAAAAGCCAATTTCATAGTTGTCCATTTAATATCTTATTTTGCACCACATAAAAATACACATAAGAAAAGGATTGAAATCCTATGATGAAAAGAAAGTTAGTGGTATTGTACTTTTATAAATGTTATCACATTTTATGTGCTCAACACATGAATATTATGTAATGAAACAATATTGTTTTCATAGTCCAGACTATTGGGTAGTAGTTTACTCTACTGTTTAATAGCTTTGTGTCTGTGAGAAATTTACTCAGCCTCTCTTGGCTGGTTTTCCTATTTGGTAAATTGTTAATATCAGGAATTATTACTATCTTATCCATTTTTGAGATGTAAATTGCTTAATGAAAGATTTTGAGGCAAACATATGAATCAAGAGGCATTGTTGGATGGGTGGTTTGTGGTGTTTGGATTTACACCATATAATATCTAGACCAATAAGTTAGTAATGAAAATTAACTTTGCACTAACCAGAAAAATATTTAAAAATTGTGAAAACACCAGCTTATGTACAAAAGAAATCTAATTATATACAACCTTTATCTGAAAACTGAATTACCAAAAAATAATTTTGTGTGCCTATGCCATTGTTCAATAAAATATGAAAATCATAAATATTTCTAATCTCTTAAAGTTTATTACCTTATCAAATGATAAAATAAAATTTAGATGGCTTTTTACATCATAAGAAATTAAGAGTTACAGATAATGGAATTATTTTCTAAAAAAGAATTTCTGAACTATGGGAGCAGAGTATAAGATAAATATAGGAAAAGGATTTACATACAGAAAACCTTTACTGTAACATTTAAAAAGAATTTGATCTAGACATTATTTTAAAGTACTAAACGAATTTCAAGATATTTTCTGATTACAAAAGCCATGGTTTGTAGAAATGAAAAAAGAAAATGTGTTTTCATAGATCCAACAATACAAATTAGAGAAAACTGTATGTTAATGAGGTAAAGACTCTAAATTAGAAGAACAATATGCCTTGAAATTTTAAAAAATTAGTTAAGTTGCATATGCAATTAGGCAGCACAAATCTTTTATTTTTGTTTTGAAGTAGAAGTTTCAATTACATCTCAAAAAATAATGCATTGCAATAATGCACATCATTGCTTTTAATTGAGTGTTTAACATGTGCTCTCTGAAAATCTAGCTTAGGTTTTTATAATGGGCAAAATGCAGAAAAAGTTAATATATCTAAATTTCATCATGTTGTCATATTCCCTATATAGCATGATAGTCCCAAATGATTTCTATAATTGAAAAATATTACTAACCTTATAAATACATTAGCAATTCCTCATAAAAATGGCATTTTGTTACAACAGCAAATTAAATACCACCAGACATAACATTTTAGAGATGATCAAAAAAATTTTAAAAAATAATTATAGGTTTAGTGAATAAATTTTTCCTCTTTGAAAATATTTTATTAATTGTAGTATTTTTATAGATTACAAATTTCAGCATGATTAGTAAATTGAGGCCTTAACTCTTTGACAGCACTATATAATATTTAATAGTAGTCCCTGGCAAGGATTTATACATTTCAGAAAATTACATACATTCTTTTAAATTATCAAGGATTATGTAAATGGATATGCTCTACACTCTGCCTCACTAAGTTCTTTCTGGGCTCACAAGGTGCAGGTTTTTTCCTCTGTATATCCTCCTTCCTTTCTTTTTTCCCCTCCGTCCTTTTCTTCTTCCTTCCCACCCTCCATTCTTTCCTTCCATTTATTCATTGATTTACTACTCACTTATTCAACAAACATTTATTGAGTGCCTAATGTGGGACAAGCACTGGGCAAACTATGCAGAGATAAAACAAGAATTACAATGTATCTCCTGACCTTAAAAACCTTGTATTTCTAGATTGTGGTTATTAGTCTTTTATGGATGTATAGCATCCAAATATTTTCTCTCATTCTGTAGGTTGTCCACTTGCTCTATTTATTGTTTCCTTGGCTGTGCAGAAGCTTTTTTTAATTTAATCACGTCCCATTTATTGATTTTGGTTGTTGCTGTGATTGCCTTTGGGATCTTCTGCATAAATTCTTTGCCTAGGCTGATATCTAGAAGAGTTTTTCCATCATCTTCTTCTAGAATTCTTAAGTATGTTATCCATCTTGAATTAATTTTTGTGAGTGGTGAGAGGTAAGGATCCTGTTTCAGTATTCTACATGTGGCTATTCAATTTTCCCAGCACTGTTGATTGAATAGAGATTCTTTTCCCCAGTGTATGTTGTTGTCTGCTTTGTCAAAGATCAACTGGCAATATGAGAATGATTTTATATCTGGGTTCTCTGTTCTGATCCACTGGTTTACTTCTCTGTTTTTGTACCACTACCATGCTGTTTTGGTTATTATAATCTTGAAGTATTGCTTGAACTCAGGTAAAGTGATGCTTTCTGATTTGTTCCTTTTGCTTAAGGTTGTTTTGTCTATTCAGGGTCTTTTCTGGTTCCATACAATGAGTAGTATCATTTTTTCTAGATTTGTGAAAAATGACATTGGTATTTTAATGGGGATTACATTGAATCTGCATATCACTTTGGGTAAAATAGACATTTTAACAATGTTGATTCTGCTTATCAATGAGCATGATATGTTTTTCCATTTGTTTACATCCTCTGCAATTTCCTTCCTCAGTGATTCATAGTTGTCTTTGTAGAGGTCTTTCACCTCCTTGGTTTAAGGTATTCCTAGGTACTTTATTTTCTTTGTTGTTATTGTAAAAGGTATTGAATATTTAATTTGATTCTCAGATTGACTATTGCTGGTATATAGAAATGCTACTGATTTGTGTACATTGATTTTGTAACCTGAGACTCTGCTGAATTTATTTATCACTTCCAGGAGTCTCTTGGCAGAGTCTTCAAGCTTTAAATCCCCATTAAAAAGTGGGCAAAAGACATGAAAGAAGCTTTTCAAAAGAAGATAGGCTAATGACCAATAAACATATGAAAAAATGCTCAACATCTCTAATCATCAGGGAAATGCAAATCAAAACCACAATGAGATATGACCTAACTCCAGTGAGAATGGCTTTTATCAAAAAGCCCCCAACAACAGATGCTGGAATGGATGCAGAGAGAAAAGAACACTTATATACTGTTAATGAGACTGCAGACTAGTACAACCTCTACGGAAAACAGCATATAGATTCCTCAAAGAACTAAATGTAGATCTACTCTTTGATCCAGCACTCCCACTACTGGGTATTTACCCAAAGGAAAAATAAAGCCATTTTATCAAAAAAACACTTGCATTCAAATGTTTATCATAGCACAATTCACAATCGCAAAGATGTGGAATCAATACAAGTGCCCATCAATTCATGAATGGATGAATAAAATGTGGTATATGTATACCATGGAGTACTACTCAGCCATAAAAATGAAATAATATCTTTTGTAACAACCTGGATGGAACTAGAGACCATTTTCCTAAGTAAAGTATTGCAACAATGGAAAAACAAACACCACATATACTCACTATTAAATTGGAACCAACAGATCAGTACTCATGTGCACATATAGAAATAAAACTCAATGGAAATCAAGCAGGTGGGAAAGGGCAGGAAGGGAGGGAGTAAAATCACACCTAATGGGTACAATGCATACACTCTGCATCATGGGCACACTTATAACTTTGACTCAAACTGTTTAAAAGCAATCCATGTAGCCAAAACATTTGTACCCCAGTAATATTCTGAAATAAACAATTAAAAAAAGCTTATAGTTTAGAAAGAAATAGACAATCACTCATTTCAATAGAGTGGTGTAAGTATCAGTGTAGGCATATATAAACACAGAGTGCAGTTAGAGTTCACAGCAGACAGAAGAAAGTGAAGAGATGGTTTCACCAGTCTTTTCTCCTTCCAAGTTGAGGTTTAGAAGAAGAAGATTCAGGCAGATAATGGTAGGATTAAGAGGATGAGCAGAGTCAAATACATATGTTATATTTTGAGGAAACAGTATTTATGAAAGCTGGAAGAAAGAAAGCATGTGGCACTTCTGGGCCCTCAAGTTGTTTCACGTAGTTTAGAGTTGGAGAGAAAGAGGTAGCAAGACAGAGGTTCAAGAGAGAAGCAAGAGCAAATTGCAGAAAGACTTGTATTAATATCTATTTCAGATTAGTGTGTTTCAATTCATAGATCCCGTCTCATCCCTTCTGGTATTTCAGCCAGTGTTTTTTAGATTAGTGGTTATTTCCTTTAGTTTGGTATTTTCAGCCTTGTCTACGTCTGGATCCTTTTCTATTGCCTATGCAGAGGTATAAGTTATTCTGATATTAATTCAGGTTTATATTTTCGACATTGAATGAATGAGAACAAAATCAAAAAATTTTAAAATAAAAGGGAAATTTAAAACATAAAAACAAAATTTTGAGAATCTCAAATCTACAATCTCACTGAAGAAGTTTGTAAAAGGTATAGTTTAGTAACAAGAAAAAAACCAATTAGAAAGGTCTAATAAGCAGAAAGAGTTGTATGGAAAATATTAATCTTGGGATAAACATGAGCATTTATTATGTAAATTAATAATAAATGATCTTAACACAAGAATTAGTAAATAAGATAGGTATAAAATGATGGAAAATGGAATATATATATCAAGAAAGGATGATAAGGTCCTTAAACTGTTCAGGAAGAAGTTAAAGATGTTGATTATGCTTAACATCTGGTAAGTAAAATATGCATTCAAAAACTCTATTGGCAGGGCGCAGTGGCTCATGCCTGTAATCCTAGCACTCTGGGAGGCCAAGGCGGGCGGATCGCTCGAGGTCAGGAGTTCAAGACCAGCCTGAGCAAAAGCGAGACCCTGTCTCTACTAAAAATAGAAAGAAATTATATGGACAGCTAAAAATACATATAGAAAAAATTAGCCGGTCATGGTGGCGCATGCCTGTAGTCCCAGCTACTCAGGAGGCTGAGGCAGGAGGATCGCTTGAGTCCAGGAGTTTGAGGTTGCTGTGAGCTAGGATGATGCCACGGCACTCACTCTAGCCCGGGCAACAGAGTTAGACTCTGTCTCAAAAAAAAAAAAAAAAAAAAAAAAAAGACAAAAAACTCTATTAATAATTTATAACTTTAAACCTTATAAATAAAAGATAGCTTAAGAAAAAAGCTCAATTCTAAACATGATCAACTTAGTTTTATCTAAAAATATGGCTTCGAATTTCACAAAGCAATAAATGGACAGAAAAATTGAAAAAATAGAGAATTCTAATACCTTACTGAGATATTTTAATACAGCTTTCACAGTAATTGATAGATCAGTCAGAAAATGAATCAGAAATATAAAAGATTTAAATAACACAATTAGCACAGTTGGCAAAATCAATCTACTTAGATAGTATACCAAAATCAGAGAAAACATTTTTTTCAAATGAAATATTTATGCAAATTGCTTATATATTAGGGCACAAATTAAGACCTAATAAATTTTAAATAATTTCTACCATATAGACCACTTTTATGAACCTATCAGAACTGCATTAAAATCAATTTTAAAAAATATATTTAAAATTTAGTGAAGATAGATGGTTTAATTTGTCTAAGTCTAATCACAGGCTGATCTTGCAAAAAGAAAGCTTGCCTTCCAGAAAGTTTGAAGGAAATTGGTTAAGGTCCAGTTTAGAAAAACTAACCAAGTAAATGGAAAGGTAGGTCACTGATATGTTTAGGAAACTCTATCATAAAGATTTTATTGTTTCCCCAAATAATCCATATGTAGATGCAGTTCCAATCATAATTCCAACAAAGATTCTGAAGGAAATGAACAAGATAATGCTGAAATTTATATGGAAGGGAAAGGGTCAAGAATAGCCTCAAACTCATGAAGAAATACAAGACTGGAAGATTCACCATAATAGAAAATCAAAACTCATTAAGGAATTTTAGTAACGTAGACATGGAGGGTTGAGGTAAAGATGAGCAAATATATTAAAGTAAAAAGTGAATGGAAAAAGAGAACCACAAAAATATAGAAGCCTGATATGTGACGGAGATAGCACTGAATATTAACATATAAAGAAAAATACATCAGTAAATTATATTGCAACAATTTGTTTTTATATTAGAAAAAATGTAACTAGAATCTCACTTCACATCATATTCATGCATTATTTTCATATTGATTAGGCATTGCATCTGACAAGTGAGATATGCATTTCAAAAATTCTAGAAATAGTTTATAACTTGCAAATTTGTCAATAGAAGACAGAGTGAGGAAAAAAACACCCTCAATTTTGAACACTGAAAACACAGTTTCCTCTGAAAGCATAATGTAAACATGAAAAGCAGAATTCAAAAGCATTTAGGATGAAATATCAGAAAATATTTTTATGACCTCAGGGTAGGGAAAATTTCTTAAACAAGTTCAGAAAAGCACAAAGGTCAAAGGAAAATATGCAGGATAATACATTAAAATAGAAACTTCTCTTTATCAGATGTTACCATAAAGAAGTGAAAGAAGACGGGGTAAAGATATTTTTAACGTGTAACTCTAAAATGGTTAGTACGCATAATATACAACAAATTCTAACAAATCAGCAAGACAAATAGTCACTCAATATAGGGGGGTGGAATCATGAGCAGATTTTGCCAGAAAGGGAAATACAGATGACCCCTAAAGAAACCATTAAAATATGCTCAGTTCCATTAATAAGTATGGATTAAAAAACAAACTATGAGATACAACTAAAAAGCCTTATAATAGAAAGCGGCAAAAGAATGTCTTTTAAACTGTAGGTAGGAATGCAAATTGGCATAAGAATTTGTACATTATTTCCTTTTATTATACTATTATTTATTTTTACTATTTTATTATTTTCTTTTACTCTAGTGAAGAGATACAGCAAAAGAAGAAAGGTTCATCTTCAGGAATAATGAGTCATAATGGAAGGTCAAAGTGGTTCCAAGCATGAGAAGGAAGCAATACACCGTTGCTAGTTTTAGAGATGAAGGGAACTAACGGCCAGTAAATGCAGGCAGTCTCTAAAAACTGAGTGTGATCCCAGGCTGACAGCTGCCAAGTAAATAAGGGACTCAGTTCTAAAACCACAATAACTGAATCATGTCAAAACCGAGTACCCTCGCTAGAACAGGTATTGTCAAAAATACAAAAAATAACAAGTGCTGGTGAAGATGCACAGAAAAGGGAACTCATACACTGTTGGTGGGACTGTAAATTCATATAGGCACTAAAGGAAGCAGTATGGAGATTTCCTAAAAAAAAATTAAAATAGAACTACTATATGATCCAGCAATTCCACTATTGGGAATATATCCAAAGGAAAGGGAATCAGTATGTTGAAGAGATAGTTGCACCCCTGTGTTTACAGCAGCATTATTCATGATAGCCAAGATAGGGAATCGACCTAAGTGTCCATCAATGGATGGATGGATAAAGAAAATGTGGCATATATACACGATGGAATACTTACTATTCAAGCCATAAAAACAAACGAAATCCTGTCATTTGTGGGAACATGGATGAGCCTGGAGGACATCATGTTAAGTGAAATAAGCCAGGCACAGAAAGATGAATACTGCGTGTTCTTAGTCATGGAAGCTAAGTAAGTTGATTTCATGGAAGTAAACAGTAGAATAGCCTCTAGTAATAGTAACTAGAGGCTGGGAAGGGTAGGGGGGTGGGAGGGGATGAAGAGAGGTTGGTTAAGGAATACAAAATTACAACTAGATAGGAGGAACAAGTTCTAGTGTTCTTTAGCACTGTAGTGTGACTATAGTTAATAATTCATTGTATATTTTCAAATAGAAGGGAGGATTTTGAATGTTCTTAACACAAAGAAATGAAAAATGTTAGAAAAGATGGATATGCTAATTATCATAATTTGATCATTACACTTTGTATTCAGGTATTGAAGTATCACACTGTACCCCATAAATATGTACAATTATTATGTCAATTATAAAAGAAAAAAAACTGAAGAAGCCTGAAAGTAGATTGATCCTAGAGTCTCCCAAAAGAAATGGCAGGCTAACGACATCCTGATTTCAGTCTTGCCAGACCTGCAACAGAGGAACCATCTGAGATACACTGTGCCTAGACTTCTGACTCTGAGAAATGTTCAGATAATAAACGGTGCTGTTTTAAGATGCTAAATTTGTAGTAATTTGTTATGCAGCAATAGAAAATTAATATAGGCAGAAAATTGGCTAAATGCTATTTAATTATTAGCAGAGAGAAAATTTTACTATTTATAACTCAAAGCTAAAATCAGTACTTTATATTTTTAAATATGAAAAACTCACTGTTTTTGATAGAGCAGATAATTCATTCTTTGATGACTTTGTTTCTCTCATTACTTCAGTCACAGTCTCTTCCTTCTCCTCAATGTCAGTATTAACGTTGTGTATTGATGAAGAGTAGTGACTACATAGATTGGTAAGTTTCTCTAGCTCTCTCCTAGGAGAAAAAGACAGTTGATTTTATCCACATTAAAAAGAAAATTATATTTTAAATTATACTTAAATTAGCTTCTGACTTAACAATATGAATCAATGAATTTATCAATTTCTATGGTTTCTCCTATCCCAAAGCAACTCTGCAGTTCCTAAAAAGTACCGCTTAGATATTAAGTAAATAGTGAAAAAAAAAAAAAAGTCACCAGTAGTATTTATGTTTCCAAGGGGAAAGAATTGAGAGTAAAATCATTTATGAATGATTTAAAATAAACCATCTCTTGATTTGATTTTAGGTGAGAGACTTAAGCACCTATGATTCGTAAGTTGGGTAATACAGAGCTGGAAAGGCAGTTCCAAAAAGAAAGATAAAGAAAGAAAAGGCAGAAGTGAAAAGACCAAGCAGTTATTATAGTTCTCACAGTCTTAGAGGTAAAATAAATGAAACTGCAGCTTAGGAAAAAGAGGAGTTTATTTAAAGAGAAGCAATTGCCAAGGAGTTCTTTGTCACTATATAACCCTCCACAAGGAAGACCAGTGCTAATCTGTTAACCACATAATCTTTTATCTTATCTACTGGTAAGTAGAAAAGACATTCTATATATAAAATTCTCTTTAAACAATGATATATAGTTGTCTGATGTAGGGAAAAAAATCACAGTAATAAAATGATAAAATATCCATTTTCATAAAATATTAGCAAGTAATACAGATAATTCCAACTTTTTGTAAGATACCATAAACAAAATAGACTAGGATATTAATATTTGAAACCCATATAAAAGATCAAAGAGTATATCATTTATTCAGCAGTCCCCAACCTTTTTGGCACCAGGGACTAGTTTTATGCAAGACAATGTTTCCACAGATTGGAGGATGGAGGAGTGATGGTTTGGGGATGATTCAAGTATATTACATTTATTGTGAACTTAATTCTATTATTATAACCACTTGTGATATATAACAAAATCATTACACAACTCACCATAATGCAGAATCAATGGGAGCCCTGAGCTTGTTTTCCTCTAACTAGATGGTCTCATCTAGGGGTGATGGGAGATGGTGACACCTGAAATGTGTTGCTTATGTCCAGTCTACTCCATAATCTCATTTTGGTTGCTGTCACTGCAAAAAACCCTGCTTCACAAAGACAAGATGTTGGAAATGGAAGCAGGCTTTTCAGTGCTTTTGTGGAAACCTCAGGATATTCTGCCTTGACTTTAATCCAGAATGTATGGAGATTTGGAGTTGTCCCAAACATACTTTTAAGGCCACTGTCATTTGTGATCTCAAGCAGTTCATCCTCTTCTAGCATGGACAAAGTTGATTCACCTGGCTTTTTCACAAATGGGTTGTGGATCCATTCCTTCCCAGTCTGGGGGTCTTTTGTGGTTGGGACGTAATGTTCAAACTCTTTTGAAAGCCGAGATAGGTGATCATGCACTAGCTGGGAGAAAGCAAGCCCTAGCTCAGTATCTTTCAATATTTCTGCTAATGTTTGAAACATATCAAAAAAATTCCAACGTTCACTCATCACTCCCAGAACTCCAGTTTGACTTTGAAAGCAGCCAGTTTATCTGCCGACTTGAACACAGTTGTCTTTCTCCCCTGAAGTGACAGAGTTCTTTGAACAGGTTGAATATCTCACACAGATTAGCAAGTTTTTTGACACATTTTGTGTCACTGAAATGCGCTGCCTATGGTGACTATTTTTCTAAAAAGAAATTTCTGGAGCAGCTCTCATAACTGAAAAACTCTGGCCAGTGATCTACCTTTAGAAAGCCATCTCACTTCTGTGTATAAGAGAAGACATACGTGCTCTGTGTCCATTTCCTCACAGAGCTGCGTGAACCAACATGAGTTAAGGGCACTTTAATGTGGCTGATAATTTTAATCACATCCTGCAAAATGTTGTTTAGTTCAGGCAACATATTTAGGCTAGCCAGCGTTTCTCTATGGATGACATAGTGTGTAGACTCACATTCAGAAGCGACCTCCTTGATACGAATAGTGAAACCAGAAAGCTGTCCAGTCATGGCAGCCGCTCCGTCCATGCATATACTGACACAAAATGACCAATTTAGTTTTCCTGATATGTAATCATTCAAAGACTTGAATAGTTCTGCAGCTGTGGTGTTGGTTGGCAATAAAAGTGCACATACTATATCTTTGTGCACATCCTCCTGAAACATATGTTGCACAAAAACAAATATCATTGCCTTGTCAACATCGGTAGATTTGTCAACCTGGATTGCATACCACAGTGACTCATTAATCCTCTCTAACAATCATGCCTCAATATCCTCTGCTATTTCATCAATTCGTCTAGTTATGGTGCTAGTTGAAAGAGGAACACGTGCCACCTTTTGAACTGCAGCCTCTCCTAAAAGTTCCTTAGCAGCAGGCAGGATTGACTCTTCACCAATAGTAAAGGGATTCTTAGCTTTAGCCATGTGGTTAGCCACTAAGAATTCTGCTCTCAGTGCAGACACATTTGATGAAGTGGTGGCCTTCAATAATTGCTTCTGTTCTTCATGTTCATGTTGTTTTCTTTCAAAAAACTCCAAAGGCTTGTCTTTTAATGCAGGGTGCTTTGTCTCCATGTGGTGAAGCAGTTTTGAAGGTTTCATGGATTTGTTGGATAGTGGGTCGCCACACATAATACAAAGTGGCCTTGGAGAATGTGAATCACCTGTTGCAAGGAACCCATCCATAATTTAAGTAGGACTCTTTGTATTTTCTTTTAAATGTAGCTTTCATTTTGTTGGCAGTCTTAGAGTCTTCTGCTGTCTCGTCATTGGGTTTTTTCCACTTACCAAAGCAGCTCTCCAGTGACGTTTGTTTTTTACTCATTTTTGCTAAGGTTAGCTTGTGGGCTTACCCAAACCATGACTGAGACGAGTGCACAGTGCAGGAAAGAGGCATGGACAGAAGTGGTAAATGAAATAATGGGCAGGCCACATGCAGACTAAGGTCGGATTCTCACTTACAGCCTACCACCAGATGCAGCTTAATTGTCACTTGCCACTCACTGAGAGGGTTTTGATATGAGCTTGCAAACGATTGATTTACTGTGGTCTCTGGTCAGTCAAACCTCTCTGCTAATGATAATCTGTATTTGCAGCTGCAAATCCACCATCACTGCCTCAGCTCCACCTCAGATCATCAGGCATTAGATTCTCATAAGGACTGTACAACCTAGATCCTTCCCATGTGCAGTTCACAGTAGAGTTCGTGCTCCTATGAGGATCTAATGCTACTGCTGATCTGACGGGAGGTGGAGCTTATGCGGTGATGCAAGTGATGGGAAGTGGCTGTAAATACAGATGAAGCTTCACTCCTTCGCCTGCCACTCACCTCCTGCTGTGCAGGCTGGTTCCTAATGGGCCATGGGCCTGGACCTTACTGGTCTGGGGCCTGGGGAGTGAGGACCACAGATTTATATGTAATAAAATCCTACAAATCAATATGGAATAGAAAAATTATCTAATAGGCAAAGGTGCAGAGAATATAAGCAATAAATTCACAAGAAAATAAATGCCAATTGCCAATAAATATATGGTGTGCTAATTGAATCGGCCCAGGTTCTCATGCACCAACCCTGATTCCAGGAGTATAGTCAAATAAAACTGAAAGATACAACTTCACTACAGAAATGAAAATTAAAGCAACAAATAAGCAAGAACAAAATTTTTGTTTATCCTTCTATGTCTGGACAGTTCAGGTTTACTTATCAGAATTCTAGTATCCAGGTAGGCAATGACAGGTTGGAAGCCTCAACATTCAAAATGTATAAGTTTGGTTAAATTTCCTTCTTCTGAACTTAATTTTTCTTCTTTCAATGGTATCTGTTGCCTTTGGTGCAGAGAATAAACTATAGACTTTTGTCTCAGAGGTGAACAATTGCCCAGTGTCATTCAATGTGTGAGCTACAAGTTATTTTAGTTGTTTCCTTATTTCCATTTCCTGATGAAATTGATGCCACTAAGTCCTCAGACTTTTGAGGAATGTTTAGAGAAAAAGTTTGCTATTATGCTTGTCTCTACTAGTAGTTTAAATTTCATCATTCTTGTATCTGCTAAACCAGAATAAATTTAGAAGAATAAAATGGGAAGAATCACTCTACCCATTGTAAAGAATTACATGCAAGTTCAGCTATCAAGGAAGTGTGGTATTGGCAGAGGGATAGACAAATAGTTCAATGAAACAGAGTAAAGAATGCAAAAATAAATCTATACAAATATGCCCAACTCATTTTTGACAAAGTTATAAAAGCAATTCCATAGAAGCAATTTAACATATGGTCTTGGAACAATTACATATTCATTGGCAAAAAATAAAAAAGGAACTTTAAACTAAATCTCACACTTCACAATTTAACTAAAAATCATTTGTATAGCTAAATATAAAGTGCAAAACTATAATATTTTTAGAAGAAAACACAAGAGCTAATCTTTGTGACTTGGGTTAAGACAAGAGTTCTTATGCATGACAATAAGCACAGGATCCACAAAAGAGAAAAACTGATAAATTGAATTTTATCAAAATTAAAAACTCTGTACTATAAAATACCTTCATAGAGAGGTGAAAAGACAAGCCTTTTCTAAAATATTGAAAATATTTGAAAATTACATATATGGTAAAAAAAAACTTGTATCCTTAATATAAAAAGAATTCTGTACACTCAACCATGAGAATGCATACATTCCAATTGGAACATGTGCAAAGCACTTAACAGATGCTTCACAAAAGAGAAAATGCAATAACAAATAAGCACATGAAAACATGCACAGCACAATTAGCAATTAGGGAAATGTAAATTAAAGCTATAATGAGATATCACTACAAACCTATTAAAATGGCAGAAATTTTAAAAAAATTGTGATCTATCATAGAGAAACTGGATCTCTCATTCATCACTGGTATGAATGCAAAGTGATATAGCCACTCTGGAAAACAGTTTGGCAGTTTCGTACAAAACTAAATTTATACTTAACATAGATCCCATTAATCAAACTCTTAGATATTTATCTCAGAGAAATGAAAACTTATGTTCACAAAGAAATTTCTATATAAATATCCACAGTGACTTTATTCATGATAGCAAAAAACTGAAAACAAATTAAATGTCCCTCAAAAAAGGATGGTTAAACAAGCTCTGGTATATCCATACAATGGAATTTCATTCAGTAATAAAAAAGAAATGAACTCTTGAAACATCCAACATTGCAGATGGGTCTCATGATACTTAATGAAAAAAAACAAAATAAAAGGTTACATGCTGTATCATTCCATTTATGTCACACTCTCAAAATAACAAAACTATGGAGATGGAGAAAAGATTAGAGGATGTCAGGAGATAAAGATTAGGGGTGTGAATAAAATTGGTAGCATGAAGGATAAACTTGTATCTTGATTGTGGTGGTGGTTACTGCATCTATATATGGGATAAAATTGCATATAACTACACACACACACACACACACACACACACACACACACACGAAAACAAGTAAAAAAATCTTGACAACTGAATAAAGACTATGCCAATTTCTTGGTTTTGATACTGTGTAACAGTTCTTTTAAGACATTCCCATTGGAAGAAGCTGGGGAAAGGGTACCCAAGACTGTATGTATAGACTCCCGTAAGTCTAAAATTATTTACAAAAAAAAAAAAAGCTTCGATAAAGTAGACCTGAATAACTCATCAAGACTAACATAAGAAACAAAAAATATAAATATACTATATCTGTTAAAGGAATCAACCTGTAATGAAATAGCTCCCCTTCCCCAAACACACACACAAATCCAGGCACTGATGGCTTAGATAGTGAAATACTCAAAACACTTATAGAAAA
Source organism: Lemur catta (assembly GCF_020740605.2). Lineage (NCBI taxonomy): Eukaryota > Metazoa > Chordata > Mammalia > Primates > Lemuridae > Lemur > Lemur catta. The sequence continues at coordinate 24,215,473 of NC_059143.1, forward strand.
AAAATAGTCCCAATTTTATATAAATTATTTAAGGAAAAATATAAAGACCAACATTTAATACAGCAATCATAACCATGATAACAAAATGTGACAAGAAAAATGTTATATGACATTAGTATTCATGATCATAGGTAAAATAATCCTGAACAAAGATTAGCAAATTTAATCAGAGATATATCCAAAAGACAACATATTGTGACCAAGTGGATTTATTTCAGGAGTGCTATATTTCTCTAACATTTGAAAATTAATTTAACTCACCACATTAACAGAATAAAGTAGGAAAAGTACTATCATCTAAATAACTGTAGCAGAAACATTAATAACATTCAAAACTCATTCATGGATTCTAATCAGGTCAAATAGGAATAAAAGGGAAATTGAATTAATATGGTAAACAGTACATACAGAAAATCTACATCTATCATCAAAATTAATGGTGTAGATTCTTCCCACTGAACTGCTTCCCACTGAGATTGAGAAAAAGACATAGATGTTCACCAGTAGCACTTTTATTCAATATTTAATAAAGTACTTAGTGATATAAGACAAGAAAAGGAAATAAAATATGTAAATATTGAAAAGGAAAATATTATTATACTTTCAGATGATAAAATTATGTATGTAAAAAAATCCAAAGGAATTTGTAAACAATTAGAATATGCAAATTAGTAAAGCCACTGAATACAAGATAAATATATAAAAATCTGAGCTTCTATTAATATATAGCCATGTGGTAGACTAAAAAATGGTCTCCCAAAAGATATCCACATGTGAAAAGTTTGTCAGTATTATCTTAGATGGCAAAAAAGAAGGGAAGGGGTCTTTGCAGGTATTAAGGATCCTGAGATGGAGAAATTATCCTGGATTATGCAGGTAGACACTAAGTGAAATACATGTATCCTTTCAAGAAAAAGACAAAGGGAGATTTTACCACACACATAGAGGAGATGGTGATATGAAGATGGAACAGAGAAAGATTTGAAGATGCTGGCATTGAAGATTAAAGTAATGTAGCCACAGCCAAGGAAAGCTGAAAGCTACTATAAAATGGAAAAAGTACAGTACAGCTGTAGTAAAGAAAAAAGTATTTTCTCCCTAGAACCTGTAAGAGTAATACACTCCTGTTCACACATTTGTTTCAATTCAGTGGTACTGTAACAATTGTAAATACATATGCACCCAACCTGGGAGCACCCAGATATATAAAGAAAATATCAGATCTAAAGGGAGAAATAGGTCCCAATAAAACAACAGTTTGGAACTTTAATACTGTACTCTCAGCTACAGAATACACATTCTTTTCATCAGCACATGCAACATTTTCCAGAATTGATCATATGGTAGAATACAGAACAAGTTTTAAAAAATGTTAAAAAATAAAAATCATATCAACTATCTTATTTGACCACAATGGAATAAAACTAGAAATCAATTACAAGAGGAACCTTTGAAACTGCACAAATTACATGGAAATTAAACATACTCCTGAATGATCAATGGGTCAAGGATAAAATTAAGAATGAAATTTAAAAATTCCTTGAAACAAATGAAAATAGAAACACAACATACCAAAAATTAATGCCTACACCAAAAATTAGAAAGATTTCAAATAAACAACTTCACAATACATGTCAAAGAACTACAAAAAGCAAGAACAAGCCAAATCCAAAATTAGTGGAAGAAAAGAAATGACAAAGATCAGAGTAGAAATAAACAAAATTGAGACTAAAAAACAATACAGAAGATCAATGAAACAAAACATTGGTGTTCTAAAAAGATAAACAAAATCGATAAACCATTAGCTAGCTTAAGAAAAAAAGAAAGAAGACTCAAATAAGTAAAATCAGAAACAAAGATGGACAGAGATACCACAACGAATACCAGAGAAATACAAAGGATCATTAGAAACTCTTTTGAACAACTATATGCCAATAAATTTGGAATCCTAGAGGAAATGAATAAATTCCTGGACATAAACAATCAACCAAGATTGAACCAAGAAGAAATAGAAAATCTGAAGAGACCAATAACAAGTAATGATGTTGAATAAATCATAATAAAAGTTCTCCCAACAAAGGAAAGTCCAGTATTGGATGGCTTCACCACGGAAATCTATCAAACTTTAATGAAAAAATAATATTGTTCCCAAAAGTTGAAGTGGAGGAACCCTTCTTAACTCATTCTATGAGGACAGCATAACCCTGATACCAAGATTGGTCAAAAACACAACAAAAAAAGAAAACTACAGGCCAATATCCCTGATGAACATTGACACAAAAATCCTGAACATAATGCTAGCAAACCAAATCCAACAATACATCAAAAAGATTAATACACCATGGTCAAGTGGAATTTATTCCAGGATTGCAAAGATGGTTCAATATATGCTAATCAATAAACATGATATAGCACATCAAAAGAATGAAGTACAAAAATGAAACGATCATTTCAATAGATGGAGAGAAAGCATCTAGTATAATTTAACATTCTTTCATAATAAAAACTCTCAATAAATTAGGTATAGAAAGAAAGTGTCTCAACACAATAAAGTTCATATATGACAAATGCACTGCTACTATCATAGAGAACTTTTCCTCTGAGAATTGAAAAAAGACAATAATGTCCACTCTCATCATTCTTATTCAAAATAGCACTGGAAGTCCTAGCTGGAGCAATTAGGCAAGAAAAAGAAATAAGAGAAATTCAAATCAGAATGGAGGAAGTAAAATTGTCCCTCCTTGAAGATGACATGATAGTATATATAGCAAAACCTAAAAACTCTATCAAAAATCTCTTAGAACTGATAAACAAATTCAGTAAAGTTGCAGGATATAAAATCAACATACAAAAAAATCAGAAACATTTCTATACATAAACAGCAAACTAGCTGGGAAAAAAATCAAGGAGATGATCTTATTTATAATAGGTAGAAAAAAAGAAGAAGAAAAAAACCAAAAACTAAATTTAATCAACAAGGTGAAAACCTCTACCAGGAAAACTGTAAAACACTGATAAATGAAATTGAAGAGGACACGAACAAATGGAAAGACATTCCATGCTCATGGATTATAAGAATTAATATTATTAAAATAAACATTCTACCCAAAGCAATCTACAGATTCAATGCAATCTCTATCAAAAAACCAATGTCATTTTTCACAGAAATTTCTTCAAAATATATTACACTATACGGCTGTAGTAAACAAAACAGCACAGTATTGGCATAAAAACAGACATATAAACCAATGGAACAGAATAGAGAACCCAGAAATCAATCCACATATATACAGCTAATTGATTTTTGACAAAAGTGTCAAGAACACTCATATTTTATTCTCTTCAATAAATTATACTGGGGAAAGTGGATATGCACAGGTAGGAGGATGAAACTAAAACCCCACCTCTCATCTTAGACAAAAATCAACTCAAAGTGTATCAAAGACCTCAATGTAAGAAACAAAATTAAAACTACTAGAAGAAAATATAAGAAAAACATTTTAGGACATTGATCTGAGAAAATATTTTATGAATAAGACCTCAAAAGCACAGGCAACAAAACCAAACCAAATGGGATTATATCAAATTTAAGAGTCTGCATAGCAAAGAAATCCACAGAGTGAAAATATAATCTACAGAATGGGAGCAAATATTTGCAAACTATTAGTCCAATAGGGGATTAATATTCAGAATATACAAGGAACTCAAACTTTTCCACACCCAAGACCAAACAATCTGATTGGCAAACAATCTGAACAGATATATCTCAAAAGAAAACAGATAAGTGGCCAAAAATATATGAAAAAATGCTCAATATCACTGATCAACATGGAAACACAAATCAAAAACCACAATGATATCATTTCAACCCAGCTAGGATGGCTTTTATAAAAAAGACAAAAAATAGCAAATGCTGGTGATGATATGGAGAAAAGGGAACACTTAACACACTGTTGGTGGGAATGTAAACTAGCATAGCCAATATGGAGAAAAGCATGGAGGTTCCTTTAAAAACTACAAATAGAACTACCATATAATCCAGCAGTGCCACTACTAGGTACTATCCAGAGAAAAGGAAATCAGCACAAAAAAGAGGCATCTGCACCTACATGTTTATTGCAGCACTATTCACAATAGTGAAGATACGGAATCATCCTAGGTGTCCAACAACAGATGAACAAATAAATCAAATGTGGTATATATACACAATGGAATACTGTCATCCATAAAAAGCATGAAATCCTGTCATTTGCAATAACATGGGTGGAACTGGAGGGCATTATGTTAAATGTAATAAGCCAGGAATAGAAAGTTAAACACTGCACGTTCTCATTCATATGTGGAAGCTAAAAATATTAATAGTTGATCTCATACGTAAATGTAGAACAGAGGATACTAGAGGCTGAGAAGGGCAGGGGAAAATGGGGGATAGGGAAATATTTGTTAAAGGGTACAAAATTACAGCAAGATAGGAGGAATAAGTTCTAGTGTTCTATACCACTGTGGGATAACTATAGTTAATAATATATAGTTTCAAATAGCTAGAAGGAGGACGACGAATGTTCCTAATACAAAGAAAGAAAAAGTAGTACAAAATTAGTAATTGTACAGAACAGCGCTTCTCAAACATCACCTTAACATCTTAGGACTGGGCTGAGCCTGAGATTCTGAGTTTTGAATGAGCACCCAGATAATGCTGGTGTTGCTGTACAAAGATTAACTTCCATTATTAGTATCCAATGAAACAGTAAAAAACAATACACCCAACAAGTAAAGGTTAAATGTTATTTTCAATTACACAAGGAATATTTAATAACAACAACAAAAAACACATACAACTGCACTATCAATTAAGATTCAACAATTTTCAACAGTTGAAACTAATGTTCCCTGGCCAAAATACAATTCAGCTGGAAAGCAATAATAAAAAGTTAATTAGAAATTCATCATAAATATTTGAAAAAACACATTTCTTAGAAACCCATGGGTCAAGGAAGAAATCAGAATGAAAATTAGAAAATATATATGACTGAAAGATAATGAAAATGTAACTAATCAGGTGAGTTACAAAAGAGATTTATTTATTAAATAATGTTTAAGCACTTGTTGAAATATACATTGGATGTGAGAAAATATAAACACTTTAACAAATGGATGTAATCTAGATTGTAGGATTTTGTATAAATTGTATTCATTTTTTGTATATTTATTTGATTCTAGTTCCATAATGAATATGAGTTTTTCTATACTAAATCATTGATCAATTTGAATAAATATTTTTTTGTCATATAGAACCATAAAAAAGTTAAAGCCAACAAAAGGAATTGAAAAATATCAAAAAATACAAATTCATCAGAAACAAATGTAAGGGAAAAACTTCAGTTAATAATATGTAAAATATAATTAATTAATCTATGTATCTAAAAGTATTTCATTTTATTAGTCATCCAACAAACTCAAGTTAAAATAATTAGATGCTATATCTATAATTATTACATTAATACCTAATTTAATAACATCCCATGCTGGGAATTTTTTTTATTTGCAATATAGTGGGAATGTATATTATTATGACATTTCCTCAGGCAATTTGACAATATATATGAAAAATTTTAAAATGACACAGAAATATAGTGCTTTAGGAATTTATATATACATAAATTTACACATATTAAAATATATAATATTTCAATTTATATATAAACCTAGTGATAAGAGTATAGGTAATTTAAAATCTTTTCTCTTTATCTGCATTTTTTGTGCAGGAATATATATTACATTCCTAATTAATATCTAATTTCTCAGTGCAGTAAGTGCATTTGTGAAAAATTCTTACTTGTAGATCTCTAAGTTTATTTCGTCACCGTGAATATCTTTATCCATTTCTTCTTTATTTTGTTTAGCCCTCAATTTGGCATTTTTGCAGGCATCTGAAGCTTCTTCAAGTTCGTCATGAATTTGATCAAATATTTCTGTTACCTAGAAATAAAAATATTTTTTCTAATATATGCACCTAATGGTTAATTAAAAGAAAGACCTTTAACTTAGGGTAGTTTTGATTTAGGTAAAAAGTTCTTTACACACATTTTCGTCCCATAGTTAGTCTATTGTTCAGTAAGTGGAGTTTCAGACTTCCTTTACCCTGATAAGGCATCAATGCTGGGGTTGTATAAAAGCTATTCAAGAAAATATCTTCAATATCCAAGTTAACATGTCCAAAATAATGTCATTACCTTTTCATTCCAAAAAATCCTGTTATTACTTATTGCTTTTATTGTTCAAATAGTATTATGCTATACAAAAAAACAGAAAACAAAGATGAATAAAGAAAATAGATAAAAATCACCCATATTCCCCTCAATCAACAATAACCATTATTATCTTAGTGTAATGATCCAAAATACTCAAATTTACTGTTTATTAATTCATAAACATCATAGTCATTCTCCTCTCTTTCTCCATCTCTCATTCTCATCTCTTCTCTCTCAGTCCCCCTATTTGTCTATTTCTGTATCACAACTTTTCTTTTGCATAATATTTCCTCATATTACACATTACTCATAACTCAATCATTGTTAATTACATGCATGTTATGCACAACCTGGCATGCACAACATATGCATGAGGGGTATATAATATAAACAGTACTGTGATGAAGAACCATGTAAGGAAACTGCATAAATTATAGGTAAACTGCTTATCCTTAAATATTTTCTTCAAATGTACTGTTAAAGAACATTTGTTGAGTCAGAAGGGAATAGCATGTATTTTAAGAATTTTGATTAACACTTGTTGCCAAATTACTCTCCAGAAAGGGGTAACAATCTATATTCTCACCAGTAGAATTGATGAGAACCCATGTCTCAAAACTCTTTGCAAGATTCTACACAATTTTTTTTCTAATAATATTTTGCAAATTGGCAGACAAAAAGTTAGTGTAAATTTTACTAGAATTTGATGACTTTTTACATAACATTTTTGGAATGATTGACATTTTTTACAATAAGGTTTTATAAATAGTCTTAAATGTCTGTATCTTTATAAATTTCTTTTAAATATTTAATTACTTACTGGGAATATATATTTTCCATTTATATTTTTGACTATTGCAAGCATAGAGAAAAATTATTTTTATTTATGATGGTAAAAGTATGTTGTATTGGGTGATTTAGTTTTAGTAAATACAAACTTATTTTGAAAAGAAGAGTTTTCTATTTGGTATTTTCGTTATAATAATGTAAAAATAATTTTATTTGCTTATATTAAATGTATATCTCTAATTTCACTTTATTGTCCTATTGCATCAGCAAAAGTCTCCAAAACACTATTAAATTCTAATGGAAATGTTAGATATACCTGACTTGTTCCTATTATTCCTTGAAATGACTTTAAAATTTTAATGATTAATATGAATGCTAGTGATTTTTGTGAAATAATTCTTTAATAGATGCTATAATTTCTTTCTAGTTTAATCATTTTTATTATTATTATCACCTTTTGAATGGTAACAAATACATCTCAAGCACCGTTTGATAAAATTATGTTTTTTCTTTTATCATGTTTATATAATAAATTATATACCTAGATTTTCTGCTGTTGAGCTATCTCTGCATTGCTATAATAAATTATTTTTGGAATTTTGTATTGTTCTCTTATACTGAAAAATTCTTTGGCAGATATTTTGTGTTATATGTTCAAATATATATTTATTGGTAAATTTTTATATTATAATATACTTTTTGTACAATTTTCATAAAATTTCAGTGGATTATGTCAGCCTCACTTAATTTAAAATCTTCTCTCCTTTTCTGTGAACTGGATATTTAAAACAATATTGGAATTATTTGTCATTTATAGGCTAGATCAAACCCAACTGCAATATCACAAAGTATAGACTGTATATAAATTAATAATGATAAAGTAATAAGTAATAAAGCACATTAATCTAATATTTTGTTTTTGATTTCTCTTGATCTTGGAATAATACTCATATATTTAAAAAATATTTTTGGTTAAGGTATCTTTTAGATAGTATAATTATTTTTTTCTAATTTTAAGGGATATCTTACAATGTATTTTTAAAAATTTATGCTTTTCTAATATATTTATAATAGTTTTTTGTTGTTGAAGTAAAATTCATATAGCATAAAAAGAACCATATTAAAGTGTACAATTTGGTGGCATTCAGCATATTCACAATGTTGTGCTATATTTTCATATGTTGAACCATCCTTGTATTATTGAGATAAATCTTACTTGGTTATAATATATAATCTTAATGCTGGATTTGGGTTTCTAGTATTTTATTGAGGATTTTTGCACCTATATTTATAAGGCATATTAGTCTATAGTTTTATTTTCTTGTGATTCTTTATCTGGCTTTAGTAACTGGATAATGTTGGCCTCATAGATGAGTTAGGAAGTGTTCTCCCTTCTCCTCCTCCTTCTTCTCCTTATCCTCTTTCTCTTCTCCTTCTTCATCTTGGAAGAGTTTGAAAATGCTTGGTGTTCATTTTTCTTTTTGTGTTTGGTAGAATTTACCAGTGAAGCCATCTGGTCCTGAGCTTTCCTTTGTTTGGGGGGCAGTAGTTAATTATTGATTCAATCCCTTTACTTGTTATGCACCTGCTCAGATTTTCTATTTCTTCTTGATTCAGTTTTGGTGGTTTGTTTCTCTAGGAATTTTCTCCCATTTCATCTAGGTTATCTAATTCATTGGCAAAGAATTTTTCATAGTATTCTGTAACCTTTTTTATTTCTGTAAGACCTGTAATAATGTCCTTACTTTCATTTCTGATTTTAATAATTTGAATTTTCTCATTTTTATGATCAGTCTCACTAAAAGTTTGTCAATTTTATCTTTTTAAAAACCAACTTACTTTTTATAGCGTTTGTTGTCTCTACCATTTTTCTATTTTCAATTTTACCTTCACTCTTGATTTTTACCATTATCTTTCTTCTGCTTCTGATTTTAGATTCCTTCTCTTTTTCCAGTTTCATATGGTATGTAGTTAGGTTATTGATATGAGATTTTTTTTCTTTTTAAATGTGTCCACAGCTATAAATTTCCCCGTGAACACTGCTTTCACAGCATCCCGTAAGTTTTGGTATGCTTGTTTTCATGTCCATTTAATCTCATTCATGATGATGCAGGCACTATTATTATCAGATTCATATCGTAAATTAAGAAACTAAGGCACAAAGGTTAAAAAATGCCTAAAATCTAAATACTATAGTGGGATTCAAATATATGGACTAATAATGCTTCGGAACTTGTACTCTAAAACACTATTCTATTTTACTTTCCTGCAGTCTCTATGCATGTAATTTCTGTTTCTCTCTGAGGAAATATTTGGGCCTCTCAGTGATCATAATTCTGCTTTTAATTTTTGAGTTTTGTCAGTTATGCTCATTTTATCAAAGAAAAATATAGTTTCACTTACTAAGATATCATCACTCTTCTTCTACCTTAAAGCAAAGCATTTTCATATTTTGGCTGCATGACATCAATAATCTTTTTAAATAGCACCTCAATTTCATTATGGAAAATTACTTTCCTTTGCATTGTTTGCCCTTAGTGGATTGTTTCATCACAGTTACTGGCTTCCATGACAGAAGAGAAAAAGGCTAAACTCTCACTCATGTTGACCCCAGGAATAGCTAGAAGGTGGCCCGCTGATTTAACGGCAAGTAAGCAGAAGCTCTAATTTGGAGATTTGAGACGCAATGAACAGTACAATAATGAGGAAATGGGTGGCCATTGCATTAATGATGGTTGTAAGTAGGCAGGGTTCTCTGGAGAAACAGAACCAACAGGAGAGAGGAAGAGAGAGAGATAAAAAGAGGGATTGATTGATTTTAAGGAAATGGCTCACACAATTGTGAAGGTACAAGTCCATAATCTTCAGGGTAGGCTGTCAGGCTGAAGACCCAGGGCAAAGTTGCAATCTGAGATCAAAAGCAGTGTGCTGACAAAATTTCTTCTAACTCAGAGGAGATCAGTCTTTTTTTCTGTTAAGGCCTTCCACTGATTGCATGTGGCACACCCACATTATGTAGGATATCTGCTTCACTCTAAATCCACAGCTTTCAATGTTAATCTCATCCAATAATACCTTCTTTGAAACATCAAGAATAATGTTTGGTTTGGCTAAACACCTGGGCACCATGGCCCCACCAAGTTGACACATAAAATTAACCATCATTGTGGTCCTAATAAACTCTACACAAACGTTGCTTGCTAATTTTTTTTCTTTTTTTCTTTTGGTTTGCTAGAATGACTTTTCTTGCTTTCCTCCCATTTACAAGAAGTTTGGTCTTCCAGCTGCCCCAAAACTCTGTTTCCCCTGCCAACATGCCCAAGTCTACTATCAGGGAAAAACACTAGAACAATAAAGGGATACCAATTTAAACTCATATGGACACATTTTTAATGAATGACAATAAAAATGTTGACAAAATTGTCAGTTATGTCAGTTAAAACTGAGTTTGGCAGTAACAGAAATAAGCCAAGTAAGTTGCTTAAAGAAAATTGCTTTTCTCTCACAGAAATGGATCCAACTCTCCTTTGCCTTTCTATTCAGCCACCTTGAGTACAATTAATAGCTTCCATTCTCAAAGTTGCTTCATGCTATAAAATGGAAATGAGAGCTGCAGCTATAACATCCAGTTTGCTGTAAATTTAGAAAATGGCTAATTGCAAAAGGGTGCTACTTCTGGCTGAGTCAGTCCATTTCAATGAACTTTTCTAGAAATCCTAGCCAAGAACTCTACCAACATTTCATTAGAAATACCATGAGAAAAGGGAAATTGGGAAATAAATTTAGCCAGACATATTGCCATTCAACTATATAGGGGTCTATTAGTTAAAAGGATAATACTGGCATTATTGTTCAGAGTGGACATATGAAATTTCTTCAGGACTGCTACTACTCCAGTAACATAAATTATTAAAGGCACTTTGGAGATTAACTTAGTATTATCTAATAAAATTAAAAATGCATATAACGCATGACCCAGTAAATATTCCACTAGATATATATCCACGAAAAACTCACATGCACATAGACAAGAATTTGTTCATGGGTGATTATTGTTTATAGTCAAATCAGCACTTTTGTTGCCAAATATTGAAAACAATTGAGATGACCAAGAGAAGAGAAAATGGTAGATAATAAAATTGTGAGACATCTATTTGATGGAACATAGCAAGTAAAATGAATGAACTAGATTTATAGGTATCAATAGTAGCTTGATTAAACTAAAACAATGTCAGATTAAAAAACTAGTTGCAGAAAATTACATAATGTATGATACCATTTGTGTAATTAACAATATAATTTATTATTTAGAAACACATACATCTATATATAATTATACAAATTTTGCTTAGAAACAGATGAAATTCATGATAAAGATTGTCTTTGGTGAAGGAGGGAGGAAAATGGAGACATTTAACAACTTGTTTTATTTACTTTAAAATGTTCAAAACCAACTAGCATGCAATTTTCATTTTGTGACAAGTATATAATTTTTTAAATATAATATGATCCCACAATAGGAGAGCTAAATGTTTAATCATTAAAACAACTTTATTGATTTACATATTTTCATCAACAATAAAATTTACTGATATATTCTATGTGCATTCTCCCTCAGTTCAATGACAGCTTTAAAAAATACCAGGCTGTTTTAAACCTCCAAAATTTTATTAGTGGGTATATTAAATATTATTAATACTTCTAAGTATCTCCTTATTGCTTTCCACAGAGGTTGTACTAGTTTGCAGTCCCACCAGCAGTGTATGAGTGTTCCTATCTCTCCACATCCATGCCAACATTTATTGTTTTGGGACTTTTTGATAAAGGCCATTCTCACTGGAGATAAGTGATACCTCATTGTGGTTTTGATTTGCATTTCCCTGATGATTAGAGATGTTGAGCATTTTTTCATATGTTTGTTAGTCATTAGTCTATCTTCTTTTGAAAAGTTTCTGTTCATGTCCTTTGCCCACTTTTTGATAGGGTTGTTTGATTTTTTTCTTGCTGATTTTCCTGAGTTCTATATAGATTCTAGTTATCAGCCCTTTATCGGATGTGTAACATGCGAATATTTTCTCCCATTCTGTAGGTTGTCTGTTTGCTCTCATGATAGTTTCCTTGGCTGTGCAGAAGCTTTTTAATTTGATCAGGTCCCATTTACTTATTTTTGTTATTACTATGATTGCCTTTGAGGGGATGGACACGCTTGCAGCTCTGACTCAGGTGGGACAAGGGCAATATATGTAACCTAAACATTTGTACCCCCATAATATGCTGAAGTAAAAAAGAAAAAAAATACTTCTAAGTATAAAGATAAGGGAAGAAGGCATAGTTAACTTGAATACCAATAGATGGTAGTGTGTGTAGATAAAGAGCAGGTCAATTTTCACTGAAAATGAAACCTTTACAATAATATTAATTTCTGATGGTCAAAACATTTTGGTATAACTAACAGTTTGGGAAATGCATATCCATTCATTTATTCATTTACCTCTCTTTTTTGTGTGTAAATTTCCTTCAGAGCTTCAAGTTCTTGGTCCTGCTTTGACTTCAGCAGAGGGATATGTTCAGACATGAAGTCTATGTCTGCTTGAATCTTTGCATTCGTTTCTTCTAACTGTGTCTTTTGTTCCTCAAAATGTTTTAGTTGATTAACTTTATCTTCAAGATGCCATCGTAATTCTATAAAATCTCTTAAATAAGCCTCGTGTTCTAGATGTAGAATAAGAAATAAAAAATCTAATTTTAAAACAAAAGGTCCAGAGGTCAGAAGGAAATCTTTGATAATAAATAAATATGAATTATTTTAGTTTCAGAAAATGCTTAGCTGTGAATCTTACTAAATATAAAGAAATACTGTAATATATCATTTTCTTCATTTGTCATCAACAGGATTAAAAATATATTTTATAAGCTAAAATTGTTTTAGTACAAACCCTGTTTATTAGGATCAATGTATACACTGAGCATTATATAAAAGCACTCTCTATGTAATTGCTTCGAAGTGAGAAGAACTGCAAGAGTTGAGGCCTTCAAAACCACCTAAAAGAAAAACGATGAAATAGGAGCCTTAAATATCAGAATGAAAAAGGCAAAAATGATCATTTTCTGATTATACAATTATATAATAAAACCCACAAAGAATCAACTGAAAATTACTAAAATTATAAGATAGTTCATGTAAAATTAATATACAAAAAATGTCTATCTATATAAAAAATATACTGAAAACAAAATAATCTCAATACAGCAAAACTAAAACATAAATAGCATAAATGCAGTAATAAACCGAACATGAACTGGGCAAACTCTGTAGAAAGAAAATGACAGAGTGTTATCAAACAACATAAAAGCAAATTTAAATAAATGCATAAAAAGTATTCTTTATAAAAATGTTTGAAATTTTAAGCATTAAAATTTCCCTCAATTAATTTATAAATGTAAAATTTAATTTTATCCCAATCAAAATACCAGGATAATTTTTAGAGAAATTAGACAAAAATATTTCCTCATTATATTAAATTTCTAAAATTAAATTAATCTTGTATTCTAGGAATAAAAGTAGATAGTCTAGTTTTTTTTCACATTCATTATAAATTTCTTTACGGGATTTGTTGATGTCTTCATTTAGGATTTTTTGTATTTATATTTATGATTTAGGCTTATAATTTTTCATATTTGTACCTTCCTCATCTATTTGTGGTTTATAATGATTGCTACCTTCTTATATTAATGTAGATTCTTTTTATTTTTTTCCTCTAGGATTTTGTGAAAGTTTAAAATTGCATATTAAGCCCTACGTTTCTAGAATGTACATATTTATTTTGTGGAGAAAAATTATTAGTCATTGAGTCACAATCTTTCTTTTAATGGCTATGTGAATATTTCGGTTATCTATTCATCAAGCCATTTTTGTCTATGAATTTATTCAGTTTATCAAAGTTTCAATAATATTCTTAAAAATTTGTTCTTAATATCTTTATTAATACTAATCACTAATGAATCATTCCTATTCTGATTTATATGTTCTGTGTTTTTGATTTATCTTGCTATTGGTTTTCTATTATTCTCTCTTTTTATTATTCTTTTTTTAATGAGCCAACATTTAGCTTTGTCTATCTTCTGAATTATACATTTTCATTATTTGACCATTTTGTTATTACATTTCTTCTTTGTATTTATTTTAATTATATTTTTCTAAATTCTAAAGTCATATGTTGATAAATAATTGAGTCCCTCTTTTTTAATAAAACAAAAGCTATTGATTTTCCTTCAATGAGTTGGCTTTCTCTTACACATTTGAAGATAATTTTAATGGTAAGTTTTTAATGATACATCTGTACACATTTTTTAATTTCTTGGATATGTGCAGTGTTTGACACCATCACTTTCCTGCTTTGTTTACCCTCACTAACTAGACAGTAAGACTTTTGTTTAAAGAGCCAAACATCATCTAGATAATTTTAATGGTAAGTTTTTAATGATACATCTGTACACATTTTTTAATTTCTTGGATATGTGCAGTGTTTGACACCATCACTTTCCTGCTTTGTTTACCCTCACTAACTAGACAGTAAGACTTTTGTTTAAAGAGCCAAACATCATCTTATAAAGTATCACCATTGTTATTTCCATGATAATCTGCTATTAAATATTCATTATAGACTCTCATTCTGTATTCCATGCTTTTAAATATTTTATTTATATTTTCCTTCTCGTGTTGCTGTGATGTGTTCCATGAAATTTCTTTAAATTTTACAGTTAACTCTTACTCTCTTCTGAGTTTAATAAACAATTGAACCAATTATTGAATTGTTAAATTTAAGTGATATATTTTTCATTTCTAGTAACTTTTTTCATTTCTATTTTTTGCTTTCTTTAAAAAATATCTTCTTGTCCTGGCTTTTATTTTAAACCTCTCTTTTTATTTCTTGAAGCATATCAATACTTATTTTATAATCTCATGTATAATCTAATATCTGACAAATTTAGAGTAAAATTCTGTGGTCTGCTTCTACTGATTCACACCCATTGAACCTGAATCTTCCTGTGTTTTATAATATTTGATATCGAGCTACTTTTTTTCTCAGAACTTTATTTAAAATAATTTGTGTCTAGGTTGAAGTTTTAGTCTTCGAGAGAATATTTATCTTTGTTTCTCCCAGATGCTCGATTTTCCTACCCACCCAGAGAACATTTAAATGACATTCTCCACTTAACAAATTTCAGACACACAGACAGCAGGAATTTGAGTCACAAATCCAGTTGAGATTAGCACATTAGGGAATGTTCAGGGAACACTTTTTTTTGTCCACTAAAAGAAACAAGCAAGGTTCTTTGCTCTTTATTCAGTTTGAGCAACAGGTTTATTCATGATTCACCCTCATGCCAAAGATACAGACTTTTGGATCCTCAGTTTCATGTCATGATCTCTAATTAGACTTGTCACTTTGGGTGAACCTTAGGCTTTATTTCCAGTCCCCTGTACCCTACAGATATATCAAAATGGGGACCCAAGGACATCAGGGTTTTGAAGATTTCTCTCTTAATTTTTTCCCCCTTCCCCATACCTTGCCCTTCCTTTTCTTACATGTATATAGTAAAAAGAGTGGAATGTTAGGTTTAAAGAATTCACTCTCCCCAAACTTACATCCAAACCTCCTACAAAACCCACCCGTCTCCCCTTCCTAGGGGTGTATTAGGCAGTAGCCTTTGCCAGACGCCTAGGGAGATAAGGGAATGCACTGCAAAAGGGGAACTTACTTTCCTCATCCCTCCTGATAAGGATGCTTATCCCTCCCAGTTTTTCCCTAGGGAGATAAGGGAATGGAATGTAAGAAGGGAACTCATTTTCCTTATCCCTCTCGGTTGTTTGAAAAGAATTTATTTACTCCTCTCGGCAAAACACTCTATAAAACCCAAGGCTCTCCCCTTTTCTCTCCTGGATGCCTTTTTCAACCTCCACCCATCTGCACCCAGATACTCAAAATAAACAGCATTTTGTAAGAAAAAAAAAAAAAGCTTTAGAGATCAAAATTCAGCTAAGAAACTACTATGATAACTGGTCTGGAACCAGTAAAACTCCCAGGATTCCAGTAGAGGCCAAAAAGAAAAGAATCCTGGACTTCTATAAAAAATAATAACGGTTGAAGATGAGAGCACTATAAAATATGTTGAAACTATAGTATGAACAACTCGATTTCAGGGATAGTTAATAGAAGCAAGATACTACACATCAAATTGCTGTTTACTTTCCTCTCCCTTGGGGTAGAAATAATTTCTTGTCACAGAGATTCTTGGTTTGAACGTGTTACTTATTTTTGCCCAAGGATGTGAAAAGAAGTGAAAGTATGTTAGTTCCAAGCTGACACTTTGAGCACCATCCTATGTTTCTACTCACCCTTCTGTAGTCTTGGCAATTTGCCATGTGAAAACAATGCCCCCTGGGAAGCTGTTAGCCAAAGAAGATGAGAGACATATGAAGCAGAACTTAACCCAACACAGCTTTGAGTCAAAGCCATTGGATGTTCAGCCTGAAAGAGCCTCCTGAGCCAACTTATAGACCCATCAGTGTAAAAAAAAAAGGTTTACTATTGTAAGCAACTGAGATCCAAGGTGATTTGTTACAAAGCATTACTGTAGTAACAACTAAATAATTCATGAGACAAACAATGCAAAACAAAACAAAATGAGAAGACTTAGCATCCCATAAATTACTGTGACCTTCTTCCATAGTAGAGGCATTCTGGTGAGCATGTATATGAAACACAATTATCTTCATATTCTGTCCTTTCTGAAAGGTCATCTCCCACACTCCCTTTAACCAATCGTACATTCATATTTTTTCCAACTCTCTGGCCACCCTACCATCCCTTTTCCCACTTCCCATATGTACCTTGAACAATCTCTTTTTCAAGGAGTATTTAAAATTCTGCCCACTGGGGTGATTTGCTTTCGCCTTTTCCATGTTGGGACTAGGATGTAGCAACTCTCCAAAATGTGTCTTATATACCATTCAAATCCACTCCTAAGCCAGGGCTGCGATTTTTCCCCCCTCTTTCATTAGATGGTCATATGGAAGTACCTATGGAGCCATAAAGGTGTTATGGGAAAGACAGGGAATCTATAGAAGCAGGTACAATCGGAATACTAGAGAAGTCTGAGTCATTAGTTTATTTGTGTCTTCAGATGCTGCTTGGGTATAACATATGTACTTTTGTATTTTGCAAGTGAACACTGCTGTGCACATCCAATTTTATAATTTGTAGGATTATATAGAACCCAATTCATGATGGAAAACTTGTTTCTAGTTGTCTCTTTTGATAGGGAAAAGATAAAACATTTACTAGATAATTGGCTGCATACTAGATGGATGCCATTTTCACCAGGGGGATGCAGTCAGTTTATAGTGACCAAGCACAGAGGAAGGTAGCCAATGCTATAAATACCCCTGCCTCATTCTTCATTATCTCCTCATGGTGTCTTGCTGCTAACTCTCATTGGTTGAACCCAACAGGAAGACAGAATACAAAATAGATCTTTGGTGCAGTCCATTATGAGTCAGCCTCCTGGGCCACAAAAGCTACAAGTAGGGGTGGGAAGTTGCGGGGAGGGATGAATCTGGAGGAGTAACTGGAAGATATCTAGAAAGTAGTGAATTTCCTTACTTTTATAAAAGAATATCTAAATGTAAAATAAATATCATGGTCAATGTCAAGGCTGTTAAGGAGATTAAAAGTTTTTTCTGTTTTATGTGGTAGAGATTTTGAGAATCTAAAGACAATGAAAATATATAATTCTATGCTTTGTAAACAAATTCATAAAATGTAGACATTATATCACATGTGTATCAATATAAAAGCAGCAGATTCCTGAGAACATATAACTTTTCAGGAATATGCTTTAAACAGAAAGCTCTTAATTAAAAATATATATATAGTAATAATGAATTTAAATTTCATTGGATATGTTGGTTACTTACATAAAATAAAGCAGATAAACATAAATTTCATTTTTTAAAGTAGATATAATAGTATTAATTAAAAGGCAACCTAAACAATAAATTATTACCCATGACAGGGATTTAGTCTACCATTCAAAACACATTTATTAAGCACCTAGAATGTGTACACATGTATCTCAATTTAATTTTATTTTAATAACTCCTTAAGTAAATTCCACAGAGTTCTCAAACTACAATTATCTAAGTATCCTTATAAAGGGTATATAAGATTATATGTAAATTGATCAGCAAAAAAAAATTAAATAAAAACAGCCCTCAACATTAACTTTTCTACTACTGCTAATAAGGAAAGGTTGCAGATGACCCCTTGTGTAATGTGAACGTGAGTCTGCTTAAGAATCTACTGTAATACAGAATTTCTCATGGTGCCTCTTTTGACCCTATTGTAGCCTCATTGACTCTAAAGCACCAATATATATGTATGCTTGCATTTATAAATTATATATCTTCTGTTATATTAGTAGATTGTGCACATTATAAATTCTATTCATAATAGAAAATTACAAAAAGAATCAAATTTAAAAATATAAATAAAAATTCTAATCTTTTCTTACACTCCCTGGAATATGTATACCCTACACATTCTGAAACCACAGTTTCAGAAGACTTATGAAATTAAAACAAAGGTGTTAGGGTTGGTACGCTATGACATCTAATTTAAATTAACGGCTATTGCCCTAGGGTAATAATAACATTCTTTTATCTCTCAAAGATTTATTGGTTTAAATGATAGATTATAAGGGCACCCTAATAAAAAAAAAAACAACATTATAAAGCATGTGCATCCTGAATTGAAATTTACCTTATGAAAGGATAAAAAACTCCTAACTTCAGGCAGAATCTGGTAGTCAAAAGTTTTTTGATAGCCATGTTTGTAGGACAAAAAAATTCCATATTTTTAGATTCTTTAATCCTTCACCATAGGTCCCTCACTCTGTGATCTAAAGGAGTTTCCTTCTTAAACATTTGTTACTTGCATAACTCCTGGAAGCATTTTACATTTCAATACCTACTAGAAGTTCCCAAAGCAAATTTACTACTGAATTCTCAAAAACAGATGCATGTAGTTCTTAAAATATGACTTAGAACTCTTTCAATTTTCCTAGATTTAAAAATGTGGCCAATGTCACCAACTGGAAATCACTTTAAATTCCTAAATTTCTAGGAACTCAAACACTGTAGTCATTGTAAGAAATACGTGCTAAATGTTTTTCACATGCCCCTTGGGTACCAAAAATGCCATGCAATTTCTAACAGACACAAATGACAGCGGGTCTAGTTTTGCTCAGTGCAGTCTCAGTTTATGTGAACTAATGTGAACTAATGTGAACCTAGCATTATTTTTAATAGCATATTTCAAAAGTGCCCTGGTTTGTATGCCAAATAATATGGTCACTCTAAACAGAGGTGATTTTTTTCATGCAGAGCTATAATTGATTATCTGTGCCTCTCCAATAGAGTAAGTGGCAATATGAAAAATCCTTATTATTACCTTTCTGCACAGCTAATGGGAGTTGTTGAAGTTTCCAGATTGACCAAGAGTCAATTGTTGTGTTAAGCAGTATCTTTCTTGATCTTTGTTGTTTTAAAGCTTCTTCAGCTTCTGCCCGGTCAGTTTCTAGACTTTTAATGAGATGGATGGCCTCTGATAGTAATGTTTCCATTTCTTGCTTTAATTCTGGACATGTTTTATCTTAAATAGGAATGTGCATTCATATTTGTTAATAAATCAGTCCATAAGCCAGGTGAGAGGATTATTAATTACGGTATTATTCTCTTAAATATTTATATACTTAATAAGAGAATGTTAGATAAATGAATTAGCCTTTTAAAAACAGTTTTATTATAATATAATCATAACACTGATCATAACCTTTGAAAATATTTTTAATAAATAATTTATTAAATCATTAGAGTAAATCTCATCCAATATTTTCAGCAATAATATTTTATCTGAAGGGAAAGAACACAAGTCCTATTAACAAGTTTTACTATAGAGCTTTATTTTTAATTTATGTTGTTTCTTCCTATTCTATAAGAAAACAAATCATAATAATTACGTCAGATAAATACTGAAAATCCTCAGATGGTTCCTAAAAACAAGACATTTTATATCCTTCAATCTTATCAGATAATAACTTCTTTACTGGCCTTGCTAGGAATTCATCAGAATTTCCAAATCCTGTGTATTCACTTATAATACAAATTAACTCCTTTAATGAGAGAGAGAGTTTTGATTCCCTGATTCACAGTTCTGGAATGATACGGCTTAATGTAAACAAAATTATTCCCATGGGTATTTATGTGGCTATGTATACAGAGCCCAATATGTTCCAGGGGACATGCTGTCCCCTGAAAGTAAGGAGGGTAAGGAAGACAGATATGAGTCCTATCTTTGTGTGATTTATACCTATAAACAGTGACTTTTGCCAAAATGTGACATGACAAGAATATATAAACACAAAGTGTCCAGAAATACAAGGCCCCCAAAAAGCTGAGGCTGAAAGGAAAATAGCGAAACTGGATCAAGAAGCAAGGGAACTAATAAAGATTTTTTGTTTTGTTTTGCTTTTGGACAATAAAGATGATGATTTTCTGTGAGATGGCAGCATTACATGATGGCTACAAGTGCAAGTTCAGCAGTCACACAGTTGCTACTTTGAATCTGTTGGACTTGTCAAAGAAATTCAGCATGCTGCCTCAAAAGAATTCTTGAGAAACAGGTTTATCTTAATGTACAAAAATTATTTTTTCTGGACTGGTCTTTTATTTGGTCTTTTAGAATCTACTGTTTTCTTTTGTCAAATTCTACTACATCTGGACACTTTACATTGATGTCTTTTTTTTAATGAAAACATATTCATTAAATAGTGTGTTCTCCAGCCAATTTATGATTCATTGTATAGTCAACTTCTATAAGAAAATTTCAGTCTGAATCGCATAAATAAGTTAATACCACTTATACCTGAAACACTGATTGGGTATACACGTTTTACCAAAGTTGTTCATTATGCTTGTATAAGTTGTTTTTTATACTGTTCCTATAATAGCATACTAAAATAAATGGTATATATATAACTTGGGGTGCCTCTAATATATTGCATTTAATATCTCTATTTTTTTCCTGAATGCTATCTCAATTTTATTATTTCATATTGACTAAGTGAGCAACTATCAGCAATTTTTTAACATAAACACTTAATTGCAATAAATCTCCCTCATCCTGTTACTGTTTTGCATTTTGGACCCAAATGTACATATTTATAATAAACATACTTATAGTTAATTTAACTGTGATTATAACCATTAATTTATTCATCTTTTCTCATAGCATATTATTCATGTGAAAACTTGGTAAGTAATGACTGAGGTTTTCATCTTCATTGTAGATACAAACATTAATAGTAAAAACAAAAACAGTAAAAACAGCCTTGCTGTGATTGAAAGCTTTGACGAACAAACTATTCTTGCTTTAAGAAAGTTCTAAATTTATTAATTATACTTCACTAACAGTTTTTAGCAACTTTTTAATAGTGGGAGGAAGAGGAGGTATTTAACAAAGTCTCAAGAATATATTCAAATATGCTGAAGTAATGTTAATACAAATTTCAAGCCAGTATATAAATTATTGTACATTTTATAAATAATGACAAGAATATTAATCACAACTTAAACATATGTTGGAACTGAGATGTCCAATAATGATAGCCATGATCCACATGTAACTATTTACATTTATATGTAAGTAAATAAAAATTGAACTTAAAAATTGAGTTCTTCATTCTCACTAGCCACGTTTCAAGTTAAGTGTTCAACAGCTATATGTGGCCAGTAGCTACTTTATTGGACAGTACAGATATAGAACACTGGTTATCACAGAAAGTTCTACTGGACAACACTCAACTACAGTTAACTTTGTGAGAGGTGGACAGCCATCATTATATACTCAGCACCTAGACCAGTACTTGGTATATATTAGTCATTAATAAATATTTGTTGAATTAATGCTTAATCAAATGATACAGAGGGCTCTTTTTTCTATTACATACTCATAAGAATTATAAACCCTTAAACGTGATTATTGTGACAATTAGAAATATATTAAATAACAAGCCAATGAGCTTTTAAATATAATTACATTTATTTAAGTATAAGAAACAACTTTACCTCTCCTTTCTTCTGGATTGACCTCTGCCACTGGTGTAGTAATACTCCGATCTTCTTTTAGACCTTTCATGGAAGAAGTTTTGCTCCTGTATAATGAGAAAGAAGCAATTAATCAATAAAAAAAGGCTGTACAAGTTAGTAAAAAAAATGTTTAGGCGCTCTTTCATTGAATTTTAAATATTTGTTGTGAAACTCTCTATACTTGATAATCCTACCACATAGAGGACTAATCAAAATTCTAATAGGTAATGGGATTTATACTTAATGGTAAATTAATAGAAACTTAGAATTCCTTACAAATGACTCAAAATTTCTTTAGAGGATATTAAAGCTGTATTTTTTTTTTAATAGACATTGGTCTTTCCTAGAGCATGTTTCTATAAGGAAAAGGATGTGTATTGAGGATAATCTGAATGAACTATTTCTGTAATTTCAGTTTAGCAGTTTCTGGGGAATCAATGTAAATTACAATGAGTAAAAATACCATTTCAGATTTAAAGTTAATAAGCTTTTAGAAAAATATCTAAATTAAAATGTCATTTCCTTTCTAAAGTATCTTTCTACCTAAAGTTTATATGTTGAATGACAAAATATTTCTCATTATCAGTATTTCTCTGGTCCTATTCTAGAATCCTAAAATGGCCTTCATTGTATTTTTTAAACACT
Source organism: Lemur catta (assembly GCF_020740605.2). NCBI lineage: Eukaryota > Metazoa > Chordata > Mammalia > Primates > Lemuridae > Lemur > Lemur catta. The sequence continues at coordinate 24,238,369 of NC_059143.1, forward strand.
ATTTTTTCTCTGATCAAAATTATAAGAAAATTGGTATCAACAACAAAGCAGAGAATTTCTTTTTGAAATTTATATTAAATTATTAATATTTTCTGAGAAAGAATTACTATAAATTAAGAAATCTGTATAGATACAAAAAATCATAGTATAAAATAATTCATATTCATTCACTCTCTTCAGAGATTATGTAGAATATAATAGTCTAGTGATATTTCAATTTTTACAAAATTAGAGTCATAGAATTTTATAATCTGCTTTAGTTGCATGTCACTGTATCCAGTGTATTACTACCATTTAATATTTCTAATGGCTGCATATTTTTTTGTCTTTTTGTTGTTCCACCATTTATTTGAAAAGCCTGTCTATTCTAAGGTTAGAGAAATAGTCATTATATTTTCTTCATTTAGTTTTAATTTTTATTTCAAAATGTGTTTGTTGAAAAATGTGATATATTTTTTCTTGTTTTTTAAAAAAATTGAAAAATAATTGTCCCAGCATCAATTAGTAAGTAATGATTTCTCTGTAGGCTTTTAATGCCAATTATATAATATGGTAAATTATTATATATAATTAGTTCTGTTTTTGTGTATTCTCTTCTAAAGTTCAGTTAATTCTTGGACCAGTGAAATTCTATGTTAATTCTTCTATTTTTTTTATTGAGGCAAAAGTCACATAACATAAAATTAACCATATGAAAGTACAAACTTTAGTGGCATTTTATTATTACCCATTGACAGTGTTGTACAAACATCATCCTATCTAGTTCCAAAATATCTTCATTACCCCAAAAGAACACTCCCTACTTACTAAGCAATCTCTCCTCTTTCCCCAACCCATTAGGCCCTAGCAATGACTAATCTGTTCTCTGTCTCTGTGGATTGTACCTATTATGGATATTTCACATAAATGGAATCATATAATAAGTGACCTTTGTGTCTGCCTTCTTTAACTTAGCATAACTTAGTATAATAGTTTTGAGGGTTATTAATGTTGTAGTATGTAGAAGAACTTCATTTATTTTTATGGTGGAATAATATCCACTGTGTAGATAAAACATGCTTTCCTTATCTATTAATCCACTGATGGATTTGGGGTTATTTCCACCTTTTGGCTATTGCTAATACTGATGTTATGAACATTTGTATACAAGTTTTTGTTTGAACACATGTTTTGAGTACTTTTGAGTATACACCTTGGAGTGAAATTGCTGGATCATATGGTAATTCTAGTTTTCAACTTTTGAGAAGTCTACAAACTTTTTCACAGTGTCTAAACCATTTCATATTCACCAGCAATGTACAAGGGTTCTAATGTAGAATAACAGAGTTAAAAGCAGGTATCCTTATCTTGCTCCTGATCTCAAGTTGAAAACTTTCAGTCTTCACCATTAAGTACAATGTAAGCCAAAGGTTTTTCCCAAATGTCCTTTACTATGTTTAGAAATTCCATTACAATCCAGTTTTATGAAGGATGTTGGCTTGTCACAAGTTTTTCCTACCAATTAAGATGTTCACATGGTTTTTCTCCTTTATTTTATTAACATAGAATATTACATTAATTAATTTCTGTATACTAAACCACCTTTACATTCCAAGGATAATAAATCTCACTTGATTATGATTTATAATGTTGCTGGACTCAGGTTGCTAGTTATTTTGTTGAGGATTTTGGCATGCATATTCACAAAGATATTTGTCTACAGTTTTCTTATAATATCTCTACTTGATTTTGGTGTCAGGTTAATGCTGTCCTCATAGAATGAGTTAGGAAGTGTTCCCCCTTCTCTTCTATTTTCTGAAAGATTTTGAGAAGGGTTGATGTTAATTCTTTCAACGTTTAGTAGAATTTGCCAGTGAAGCTATCTGCTTCTGGGCTTTTCTTTGTTGGAAAGTTTTTGAGTATTCGTTCAATCTCTTTATTTTTTATAGGTCTGTTCAGATTTTCTACTTTTTCCTGAGTCAGTTTGCTAATTTTGGGTTTAGCTTTCTCCTCCTTATCTAGTTATTTAATGTATAAAGTTAGGTTACTTGATTTGGGATCTCCTTTTTAAATGTAAGCATTTACAAGCTATAAATTTCCTTCTGTGTACTACTTTTGTTGTATCTGTTAACTTTTAGTATATTGTGGTTTCATTTTCATTCATCTCAATGTGTTTTCTAATTTCCTCTATGATTATTGTTTTGATTCGTTGATTTATAAAGAGTATTTTGTTTAATTTCCACATATATGTAAAATTTCTAGGTTTCTTTCTGTTACTGATTTCTAGTTTCATTCTATTGCGTCAGAAAAGATGCTTTGTTTGATTTTGATCTTTTTAATTTCATTGATATTTTTTTGTGGCCTAATATATGATCTATCCCAGAGAATGTTTCGTGTGTACATGAGAAGAGTGTGTTTTCCGTTGTTGTTGGATGGAGTGTGCTACATAAATCGGTTAGGTCTAGTTGGTTGTTCAAAGTTGTTCCAAGTATATTTTCTTACTGATTTTCTGTTTAGTTCTTTTATCCATTATTCAAAGTGGGGCACTGAATTCTCAAACACTTATTGTAGAACTGTTTCTCCCTTCAATTCTGTTAGTATTCTTCATGTATTTTGAGGTTATGTTGTCAAGTGTATATATTCATAATTTTTATATCTTCTTGACTGAGTGACAATTTTATCAATATATGAAGTCTTCTTTGTCTTCTTTATCAGGTTTTGATGTAAAGTCTATTTTGTGTGATATAGGTATAGCCACCCTGGCTCTTTTGGGGTTACTATTTGCATTATGTTTTTTCATAATTTCACTTTCAAACTACTTGTATCTTTGGATCTCAAATGAGTTTCTTATAGACAGCATATAGTTGGATCATGTATTTTTATACATTCTACCACTCTGTACCTCTTAATCGGAGAGTTTGATCCATTTTTGTATAAATCAATTACTTTCAAGGAAGAACTTATTTTTGCCATTTTGCTATTAATTTAGTGTATTATTTATATCTTTTCATTCCTCAACTCCTCCATAACTGCTGAGGAGATTGGGTGTATGTTAAGGGACTCCTTCAATGCTTTTCCAGGCTGTTTACAATCCTGCTTTTACCTTCAATTCCTCCCTGTACAAATCCTAAGGTTCTGCTAGAGGTAAAAGATTAGAGTCTTCTCAGGTCTTTTCTGAGCGTATTTCCAGCCCTCATTGTATCTGTGTCCTTCTTAATTTCCCAGTATATTGAGAGCTTTGAATAACCCTATTCCCTTGTGTATCTATCTCTTTTCCCAACTTCTTTCTTCTCAGGCATTTTGGCCCGTCTAATGCTTGTCCCAGCTGTTATCCATGGCCTTAGGCTGCTTGTGGCAAGTATATGCCTTTAAATGCTTTTAGCAAACACTGCCTGGAAGCAGCCCCAGCCCTGCGATTGATTCAAGTCAGGCAAAACAAAGACAAGTCTTTTTTGCTGGTTCTTCAGGGAGCTGTCAGACAGGTCAAAACACTCAAACACAATTCTTTCAGAATAAGGTCCCTATTGTTCTCTCTGGCACTAGCAATCTGCACCACAAGTGTGCATTGCTCTCTTCATAGCTACCACCAATCCGTGGGTTGGAGGATGGTGAGCAGGGAATTTAAAATGCCACAGTGCTCTATTAATGCAATGCAGCAGCTTCTTTCTTCATTACATTTTCCCCTGGTGGTTGTGAATTTTTGACTAGATTCCAGATTTCTGCGAAAGTTGATTCTGACCAACATTTTGCAAACTTTATATTTGTTTTTGTGGAGGGATGGAACCCTGGAGACCCTTATTCTGCCATTTTCAGTGATATCCTAATTCTTATATTTTTAAAAACATATTTTAATATCTAATGTGGAAAATCCTGCTTTCAATTTCCTGTTCCTTTTGAAGTAAACTGCACTATAGCAGATGATCAAACTTTTAACATTAAAAATAAAACAATAAAAGAAGCATGAAAGTTTCTTACCATTCTTCAAAAGAAGTTTCAAACTGTCAAAATAAAAGATCTCAATAAAAATCAAATTTTAAACATCTTAAGAAACAGTTGGTAACTTCACTTAAGCTTGAACTCACTGGTAAAACTGTCAATTCTCTACTACACATTCCCACTGTATTTTTGTCTAATTATACTCTGTTGTTACCCAAACAGGTGTATACTTCTCCTATCTATTTCTATCCCTTTATTATTACCCCCATCTAATTGTTCTTACCTTTCATCTCTGTGATTCTTTTAATAAATATTACCCCTTTGTCAAGGGCCAGTTCAAATGCCAATTATTCCCAAAAGATATTCCATATAATCAGAAATTCATGACATACATTGAATTTTAATGTATTACCAAAGTGTGGTAAACACAAAATTATATGTGGGTTTACAAATATTTATTTAGTTTTGAATGATATTATTTCTTTTCTGGACTATAAAGTCCTTGGCAGGGGTCATGTTCTACAAATATATCCTAATAGTCCCTTGGGTCATAAGAGGCATAAATTACCAAAAATGTAATGTTAGAATGTTATGGGTTTCATAGATGATCTTGAATTCAAGATATTAGATTTGGCATATGTGATTACTTCTCTTCAATTCCCATATCCTACCAAAATCATCTGAATATATATATGTTTGTGTCTGCATGTGTATGTGTGTATGTGTGTGTGTGTATACATATATATATATATATATATATATATATATATATATATATATATATATATATATATAGTTCCATAGTGCCATGTCATGTAATGACAGGGATACATGGATACATTCTGAGAAATGTTGTTAGGCAATTTCATCATTGTGCAAACATCATACAGTATACTTACACAAACCTAGATACTATATCTTACTTCTTACTATACACCTAGGCCATACGGTATTGCTCCTAAGCCACAAACTTGTACAGCATATTACTGTACTGAATACTGAAGGCAATTGTAAGACAATGCTAAGTAATTGTGTATCTAAACATATCTAAATATAGAAAAAGTACAGTAAAAATATGTATTGTAATCTTATGGGTTCATCATTGTATATATGGCTCATCGTTAACCAAAATGTCCTATGTGGTGATGACTATATATATATATATATGTGTGTGTGTGTGTGTGTGTGTGTGTGTGTGTGTGTATACAAAAACATGGAAAACATAAAATAATAAAATCAGTGAAACAGATATTTTAGAAGAATTTCCAGAAATAGAAAGTGATCAGATTAGACAGATAGTAAAAATGGAGCAAAGAAAAATGCTCAAAATAAACAAATGGAAAACATCTCAGAATATAGTAAAAGGCTTCTTTATGGCTCATGAGGAATTCCCAGTATGTGAGGATAAGCTGGTGATAATCAAAGTAAACACTGAAGGACTGCCCGTGGATGAGATGGGCCAGTTAGTCTTATTGCTGTCCATCCACAGCCTCTAGAATACATGGCTGAAAAATTGCCTTCTAGTCATTGCCATGAAAAGAGCTCTCTAACCACACTGCAGATCTGCCTAGGACAGAGCAGTGGTCCAGCTTGGAGGCTATTGTTCTACAGAGAAACAAAACAGAGACTGAGTAACTAATAGAATCTCACAATAAATATAAACAAGTGAGAGAAAACAAGGGCAGATTCATCCAGGAGTGAAATATTCTAAGATAGTAACTCAAAAGTAAGCTTATCTGGCAAAAATAGAGGCCCCAATTTTCTTGCCTGAACCTATTACCTCTTATTTACAAAGAGTACAAGTAAAATTTTCTATTTACTAGAAAAATCTTTTGACATAAGGAAACTCTGACAGCTATTAAAAAAACAAAGAAACCAACAAGAAAACAAAAAACTTATGCTTATCAGTAATCAATCTGGTTTATAACTTACATATACAAAGAACAATGAAGAGTATATAAATATTTGCAGAAAAAATTGGAGTGTTAAAAATAAGAAAATTTACCTCAGATCTAACAGAAATATTGGAATGAAGAAGAGTAAATATAATAATAATATGAGGTATATGTCTCTTTTTTCATAATATTAAAAAAAGAAAATAAAAATTAGTATAAGGATATTATCCAGATATGAAACAGAATGAAATAAGTTATGATTTCAATAAGTTATGATTTTATTAGAACAGTTATGATTTCATTTCATTATTATAAAATTTCCATGTCAAACAAATAGAGATAAACAATAATTAAATGAATGATATTAGGGTAATGTGAATAATTTGGAAAAGACAGTATCATATCTGCTTCATCTCATAAACAAACTTCAGATAGTTTAAAAGAACTAAATGCAAAAATTAAAAAAAATTAGAAATAATAGACTATTTTAATAATCTTTATATGAGGAAGATACTTTTAAACAATATAAAAATCCCAGAATTTGTAATATAACTTATCCAGCTACATTGAAATTTCTATATGAAAATATGACTAAATAAGTTAAATGACTAGTACAAGCAGAAAAGATAATTGCAATTATATAGAACATAAGATTACAATCAACATTTGTATTAATATATAAAAGAAAAATTTCAAAAAATATTTGAACAGATTAATAGAAAATTAAATGCAAATGGGCAGAAAGCATGAGAAAAGACATGCTAATTATCTATGTATATATATTTATCTGTATCTATATTTATGCATGCACAATTACATACATACATATATACACAAATATATATTAAGTAAATATGTCACAGAACCAATAATTTGTACTCATTATTGTACAACCAATTATTGTACTCATCAATTTGCTCATATTCCCCATTATCTCCTATTCAGTCCTTTCCTCTAAACAGGTTTTGGTGTTTGCTATATTGTTGGAATTTTCTTGTGCTAATAGTATAATAGATTCAGTAGAAATTAAAAAACTCTGAAAGAGACTAAATTCATCTACGTAATAAAAAACTGATGAATGCAATTTTTCTTGAAAGCCCAATGGTTTTTTTTAATGTAATGTGACAGCTTATTCTAAAATTTATATGGAAGAGCAATGTACCTACAACACTCAAAGAACTCCAAAAAGGAAAAAAAGAAAGAACTACTATACCAGATATCAAAACATATTACGAAGCATGTAAATTAATGAAATGAGGTATTGAAATGGGGAGGTAAAATTGACCAGTGGGATGGAGAAGCCAGAAATAGATAAAATCATATATGAAAATCGATATATGATAAATGGTATAGATGATTTCTAGGAAATCACTGGGTTTGCAATAAAATCAACATTGAGAAAAATAATTTTCCTTATTAAAAAAAATAAAATTAGCTACCTATTCCATTCTTATATGAAAAAGAAAGTAGTTTCTCATTGTTAAACAAATGTCAAATAAAAAACTAAAATTTTAGAAGATATAAAGGAAAAATTTTATATGACTCTGCAGTATAGAAAGATTTCTTAAACAGGACACTAAACACTTAAAACAAGGGTAAATGATACATTTAATTGCATTAAAATTAAGAGCCTTTTTACTAATTACAACACATATAACTTACTAAAAGTAATAAGTGGTTTCTATAAGTCAATAAGAAAATATAAGTAAATCTGAAAGAAAATGGACAAAAGATAAACAGGCATTTTGCAGAGAAGAAAATGAATATTCAGTGAGCATATTAATGGATGCTAAACTACTGAATTATCAGGAAAATGCTATCCCTTGGTTTTAGAAACTGGCACATGACAGTCCTGCATAATGCAGAAACCTACATCAGGTTGATTTATATGACAGTTCTAAGAAGCCATTTGAAGTTGAAGTATCACAAGAGAGTCAGGAGGAAATTGGTTAAGAGGCACTTCAATGAATTGTGACATAATTATACCAAAATTTTAAAGTCCTCAATAAGTGAGTAATGCTTAATTAATATTCTCAGTTTGATCCTTTTTATACTGTAATAGAAGATGATTTGTTTTATAAAGATAAAAATAGATTACCCCAATTTTTCTAAGTAGATCACAATTTATTACGGAGAAACATTTTAGGGTACTATATCAAAACATTACCCTACCAACATTTTTGTAGAAGTAAGGAAGAAATAAGAAAAAATTATGTGAGGCGACAAAATTTCAGGTACCTATTATTTAAATATTATTTACTCAGGATATCAAAAGGATCAACATAGGGAAGATCTACAATATCTGAGACAAATTTGAAGCATTACTAAATTCATAACTGCCTATCTGAAATATTTGGATAAGTTTTACTAATTTCTCAAAGTCACTTTAAATTGTTATTTTAAATAAAATTCCTGATTATAATTAATCTTGAAATTTCACTTATTGTCACAAATATTTGTGGTATTTAGAACCCTTGATTTAAATATCTAATATAATAAATTATATCCAACTAACTCCAAAATCCCCTGCAATTCTTATTTCTGTCTTTTTCAGTAGAGCAAAGAGTAACTAAGGTGGAGGAGGCCTAAAACTGTCAAATTGGACATAGTTTAAAAAATTATCACATTATAGAGGGAAATGAAACACTTTATTTATAGCTCTAAACCACATTGCCCACAAATTCCTACTTGATACCTCTAACATTTTCATTGAATCTGTATTTTTAACTCTATATTTCTATTGGAAATTATTACCAAATATTTCAAGTATTTAAATTTTATTTTTGAGACAAAGAAAGTATTCATCAAACCTTCAATTTTCCACTGTAAAAATACAAAAAAATTAACTTTATGTTAGGAATCTCCTTTTGTGTCTTGAAACATTTGTAAATCTGGTGTATGAATATTGAATACTATGTCTACAACAATGACAGTGAAATTAAAGAGGACAGGAAAGAATTGTAAGAAATTCCAAAGATAGAGTTATCACAACCTCATGATTAAGTGAATGTGTTGATTGAAAGAGAGTTCCACATCAAAGAGAATTTGGATGCTCTCAGCATGTGTGATTGAATGCATCCTGTTGTTGCGCAACTGAGGAAGGCAAGTCAGTGTGACGAAGGAGAAATGTTATTGCAAGAAATTCAGGTGGAGATGTCTGGCAAGCAGATAGAAATATAATCTGCCGGGCAGGAGAGCAAAGCTTAAATCAGAGAATTAAGAATCATTAGCATATTCAAAAAAGTGGCAATTGCTGGAATCCGAGTAGTCAAAAAGAATGTATTATATTGAGAAAGGATTTTAGCATAAAACTCTGCAGAGACATCTTGGCGAAAAGAGAGACTAGAATGGAGTCAAGAGGAGAGGAGGTTTTAAAAAAGTAAAGTAAGAACTGACACAAAGTAATTTTGTATATTTACTGGTTGTATTTCTTCTGTCATTATTTAAAACACTTTAATTTCATTTGAAAGTTTACCTCTATCTCTCTGTTCTTTAAATTGCTGTATCACCTTGCATATTTCTCAAAATTAAAAAAATTATTAGGCTGCAAAAAAAAAAATTCAAGCGTCCCATTCTTTGTATTTAAGAGAAACTCAAATAGTTATAAAATCAATTAAACTGAATAAAGGGGGAAAATAAAGAACAGAAATGGAAGAAAAATCTTAATTCATTTCTTCTGAAACAGAATAAACATATATCCCAAATGTTGTTTCATGTTTAATGTCCAAATGACTCTTTGTAAACTTTTCTAGGGGATCTCTGTATATATAAGTTAGATATTAGAATATAGTGATGATTTATTTTTGTATAGATGCATGCTATCCAAAATTGAAATGGGTAAGTCAATTATTTCCAAATATTTATTGACTATATATATCATTTGCTATAATACTGAGTAAGGCCAGGCCTGAACCTAGAGAAAATTCTCAATTTAGTGGGAATCAGCTCATTATAGTACACAACAGAAGTGATTTATTGCTATGAGAGGTGCAGATAAGATCAGGGGCTTTCCAGGAGGAAAAAAAAAGATAACTCAACTGGAGGAAAAGAATATCTTATGTAACATTTAAATTTAAAAGCATCAAATCATTGTTAGTATGTTAAAGTAAATGAATGAATGAATACCTTCTAATTGCTTTGTCTTTTACTATGTTTCAGAATGTATTATTATTCAAGGACACATATATTAATATAATGAATATGTCTGATATATTTTAATAATGTGACTAATTTTATTTTATAAGTTAATTAGTTACAGTTTTTAATAGTCCTCTTTATGAGCTGTGAATAGATAATTTAGTGGCTAGTCTACTCATTAGAGAGTAACTAAACTGAAAAATCTTGTACCACTAAAGTGGTGAATGGTATCTTTTTATTTTAAACCACCTTCATCCCTTGTAATTCAAACTGCCAGAGCTTTTTTTCTTAATACGATGCTATTAAAAACATTGTAGATCTTCTGTGAATCTTATTGTACTTTACTTTGTGTCCCAAAAGGTAAAGTCATAATTCTTTATGAGATATACCTTTCTGTACTTTGAGCATGTCAAGGTACTATGAGACAACATACTTAAGATTATCAGAAGCCTATTTATAAAGTCTATTAGGCACCACCTTATATATTACTGATATTTTAACAAAGGGTTTTATAGCCACAAGCTTGATTTGCTCTTCATCCTGAGGACATTTCTTTAAAAATCTTGCTGGCTGGAAAGATTTCACATAAGAAACAGAAAATTTAGGGAAGGTGCCTATAGAATGTTAGGCAACTTGGCTCTTAAGAATGGCATTTAAGAATGTTAAAGATATGGTCCTACAGAAGACAGATATGCTCAAACTAAAGAAGGATATGAATCAAAAATAACATGGCTGGAGTAACATCACTGAAAATGGTGGTGTAAGGTGCTCAAAGAATCAGTCCCTTCACTAAAGCAACCATTATGTTAGTAAGTACAGACAGAATTTGCTTTTTCAGAAGGCCTGACATCTAATTTTTTAAAAATTACAGCAAACAGGGCATTGTTTAATGAAATTTAATGAGTGAATGTTGGTAAGATACTGTTGTGGCATTTTTTCTTACCTATCTTCCATGTTCCATTCCCCAGTATGGTGGTGGTGACCACTGAGACAGCAGTCCAGATTTCTGGTATGGAATACTGGTGCCAGGGGATTAATACAGACCACTTAAAATATAACTGTGGTTTTGCTGTTTGGCCTATCTGACAGTGCCCTGAGGGACGGCACCTAAGCTGACTTTTGTTTCACCTCTCACCTTTGGACTAGAATGGCTTTCTGAATGGTAGTAGAGTGTGTCAAAGGATTTAAAAACATACACTGCCTGTACCTCCTTGGGCAAGGAGCAGAGGATGTAGCAAGCTGAAGACAGATCCCAAAGCCCAGGAATAAAGGGGTCAAGGAGGAAGTTTTATGGGGGGAATAATGGCTCAGAAGGCTACCTTGTATATCTGCAAACTGGAGTGCAACACATATGTGTAAGACCAGCTACATGCTCAGAGAAGACTTGACGCTTGCACCTCTGGCAGATCTATGAGCTTCACGCAGTAGGAGATAAAGGCTGAGGCAGAGTTGTTGACGGTGAAGAGTACCTGAGCTTAAAGCCAAGCTGTGCAGACTGGGAGAGTTTTGTTTAGTTTTTGCTCAGGTATTTGAGGATATTCCTGCCTGATCACTGGCTGAACACTCAGATAACAGAGATTTAATGCCCATACATGACAGGGAATACAGTTGTTGCTAAAATGGTGTTGAAAAGTCATTCAATGAATGAATGCCTGCAGCTCTCAGCAGTCACCAATAGCAAACTCTTGGGAAAGGAGAATCTGATTGTGAAGGCTGCCACATTACCAAAATACCCTTTTGTTCCACTACCACAACAAAATAACACAGCATAGAAAGAAACATAAGCATGTGGCATATTCATAGGAAAAAAAAATTGACAGAAATCATTCCTGAGGAAGCCCAGACATTGACTTTACTAAACAAAGAATTTAATCAACTGTCTTAAATCTTCTCAAAGAGTTAGAGGAAACCATGGGCAAAGAACTAAAGGAACAAAGGAGAACAATATCTCAACAAACAGAAGATATCAATAGGGAGATAGAAATTAGGTAAAAAAGGAACCAAATAGAAATTCTGGTGCTGAAAATTACAATAACTAAAATGAAAACTTCACTACAGGGTTCAAAGCATATGAAAAGATACTCCACATCTTTAGTCATTAGGAACACAAATCAGAACAAATGAGATATCACTTTATACTTACTATGATGACTATAATTTTAAAATGTAAAATAACAAGTGTTAGCAAGGTTCATTAAGTGTAAGAAAGATACTACACTACTGTAAGATATTAAAATGAAGAAAACTGGATCCAAGATATATATGAATTCTGTGCTATTTTCCCAATTGCTCTGCTTAAAAACAAACAAGCAACATCCCCAAAAGAAACCCCATGCCTGTTAGCAGTTAGTACCAGCCCTAGAAAACCACAAATCTGCTTCTATCTCTTACCTATTTGCCTATTTTAGACATTTCACATAAGTGGGATCATATAATATGTCATTTATGATTATGATAACGGTTACACAACTCTGTAAATAAATGATTTGTACACTTTAACGGGTAAACTTCATAGTATATAAATTATCCCAATAAAGTAAATAAATAAATAAATGTACTCTGTAAATAAATGATTTGTACACTTTAACGGGTAAACTTCATAGTATATAAATTATCCCAATAAAGTTGTTAAAAAATAAAACCCACTTTGTAGAGAAACACAGACAACAATTTAGACAAAAGGGAAACTGTTGCAAATTTAAAAAAGAGGAAAAACAGTTGGCCTAGAGACAGCATCACTCTCTCTCTCTGTCCTTGACCCCACCCAATCCCACCATAAATACGCTCTTCCCATTCAGAGAGAAAAATTCAACTGTAACAGGTGAAGCGTGTGGAATGAACAGAGTAAAAGTCAAGAGCATTATAATAGCTATATTTTCAGATTTGGAGGTTTCGGCAGGAGGAGTTTAAATAAACCTGTACTTGGGCAAACACCTCCTGGACCGTGCATGGATCAGCCTGTCCTCATTGTTGCATCAAACTTTTTCAACAATTGGAGTCATAAAGCATGAGATTTGGGAAATTTACAGAGATAATGAAGCTAGTTGTCTGCTATGACTCTTAACCTTAAAATCCAAAGGAATTCAGATAACCTGTAACTCAAAATATGAATTTTTTTTATGTAACTCATCTTAGAGATAGATTACAATGGAATTTGGAGTGAAGGTTCCCACTGGTGATCACCAAGCACGTGTTCTACTGTCTTGCTCTGCCTTCAGCACACGTAATCCCCCTGGGAACTGATAAAGGGATACCCCTGTTGTTCCCTGAGCACTAGATAAGGTACAGCACACGTAATCCCCCTGGGAACTGATAAAGGGATACCCCTGTTGTTCCCTGAGCACTAGATAAGGTACAAGACAGGGCTTGAGATTGTAGGTGATGAATGAATATATATATACCAATACAAATAGAAAAATACTCTACTTCCTCTCAAAGGTACGATCAGTTGACAACTTTACTGGGTAAAATGTTGTTAAGTAGAAAAAGCATGGAGAAGAAATATCCCTTTCCTGCATTTCACTCAGGCATTGTGGAATTATTAAAATCTACCCAGACAAATGTTCACAAAAAGTTAGTATATTTTCAGGATAATTACTCATTTCAAATATGTTTTATATAAGTAACTTATTTTATGTGAAACTATGATTTATTCATAAGTTAACTAATTCTGAATTATGATCTATATGAAAATGTCATATAAAATCTTTCCATAGATATCCATATGTGTTTGTATATTTGGAAATAATAGATCCTATTAATTTTTCTTTATCAAAATATCAGAATCTATCTTTTAAAGATTTCTTCCCAGTTATGTTTGTTTAATTTCTTTAATTTTTGAGGAAATTTAAGTTCCTATGTCAGTGTAATATTGTCTAACTAATATTAACAAAAGTTCATTTCTCCAAGTGATAATGGGAAGTTTGTTGTAGGTTAGTCAGAAAAAATATTTTTTTTCATGTTTCAAAAAGATAGCTGGTTACCAGTTGATCCTTAAAATATTAATCCAAATATTGTATAAGTAACTAAATTTCTAATGAATAGTTGTGGTGACCTAAACATAAAATACATCATAAGAAATATAAGCAAATATTGTCTATTAACCAATTCAACCCTAATAAATCTAACTACCAACTACATAGTTGACAATAAAACAAAATAATTGTTTTTAATTTAGAAAATAGAAAATCTACAAAATAACCTAGGATCTTAAAAAAGTTGTCATTTGTATTTATCTTACCATAAACCTCCTTTCAGATAAAATATATATCATATTTATTTACTTATAAACACATTAGTGTCAATATTGTAGTTTTTGTTTAGAAGTGTACTATCTAACATTTTTATTTTGTGTGTTTCTTGTCAAAATGCTAACTAACTCTCTGTCATGAGGATTAAGTTCTCTACTCTTTAGAGATATAAAATAGAGGCTGAATGGACTTTGGAATCAGATGGGACTAAGTTCAAATTCCAGCTTTAATGTTCACTACCTGTGTGATGACTAAATTATTTGACTTGCTAAGTCCTAGAATTCTCACCTGTAAAGTAGGATTCCTATAAAGGACAAATGCAAAAATAGATATTTATAATATCAAATGCTGAGAAAATAGCAGATATTTAGTACATAATAGCTCTTATAATACTGGGTGGATAGGTGCCTCAGATGTATCTAGAAAAGAAAGGTTCTGCTTCAGGTCCTCCTGATTTTTTCCATTCAACAGACATTAATTAATTGCCTACTGTGTATTTGGCACTGAACCAGGCACTAGAAGACAACACTAAACAAGTCTGCCCATGAGCTTTCTTTCTTAGAGCTTTTCCATTTATTCAGTTGGCTTATAATATATTTACATGAGAAAGGTTCCTTTTTCAGTTTTCCTGAAGATAAGCAATAAAATATCTTGGCTTATTTTGCAAATTATTTTATCTAAGAAAATCTTTTAGCTGGCCCATTATCCCTAGTGTTTGGCTGTTTATCAACTATTCAAAGCCCCAAATGGGACCAGGGAAAGAACATGAGCTTTGATTACAGACACTGTGTTTGAATCTTAGCTCTGCCTTGTGATCTTGAACAAGTTGTGAACTTGTTTTAAATTACTATTTCCCTGTCTATCAATTAGGCTTAACAATAACCATTCAACAATACTTTTGTGAGGTCTGAGAGAAATGACATGGTGTCTGATGTATATTAGTTTCTTAACAAATGGTAGCTGTTATAATTATTTATTAAAATCCCTATGAATCTATTTTTATCATGTAACAACATGTATAATTGTTAATTAAAACACATATGAAGTGTACAGCATAGCATATCAATAAATATACACTCTTTTCTCACTATTTGCTTGACATAGTCTTACAGGCCCAGGACACCCTCAGTTCTGTGCCCTGCAAAGCATTTTCTCAAGGGGTATTCTGGTTTGGAGAAATATAGAAGCAATAAAGATAATATAATATTGATATAGAATGATATAAATAACATTGGCAAATAGATGTTGAGTGCATATCATGTGCCGGCACTTATTCTAACACAATGTCATTATCTCTCCATTCCCATCTAAGGTCACAGAACATGTCGGCAGCCCGTGCAGGGGTATGGAAGCCGCGGCCCCAAGGCCACATGTGGCCCTCTGGATCCCTGAGTGCAGCCCCTCGACCGAATCCAAACTTCACAGAACAAATCCTCTTAATGGCTGTACTCTAATACCTCTCATAGGAGATGACGATGACATCCTGGACTTAAGAATTTGTGGCCATCTGAGTGGCCATCAGAACATTCTCTGAGCCAGATTCATTAACAGTGGTTAAGGAAAAGAAACAGCACAGGTCTCTGGCAAACTTATCCCCCTGTTTGGGCAGTCTAATTCTGCATTAGTTGCTCAGTAATGAAATCCTAATAAAAGTTATGAGAAGCTTTGTGTGTGTGTGTGTGTGTGTGTGTGTGTGTGTGTGTGTGTGTGTGTGTGTGTGTGTATGTGTTTTCTTGGCATTCCTAGTTATCCTTTGAAAATAATTGAAAGCTACAGTGACTTCAAGATTGAACTCTCTTCAGAAAATAAAGAAAAATTTTAACAGGTTAAATAGGCAAAGAAAGAATCATTTCACTCTCTTTCAACAGACCTATTATGTGTATCTTTAGAAAGAAAGATAATTCATTAAAAAGGGCTCACAGTCCTTTTATTCACCAATTTACTCATTTAATCATCTAATCAGTTTACTGTCCCCGAAAAGTATGTAAATACTATTTAATTTACTAGTCAAGTTGGCTTATGGAAAGTATTACTTAGCATGCTTGCCTCTGGAAAAAGACCAAACTGGGTGGGGGCGGAATCTATTTAATAAGGTCATTTCACTCTTCTGAATTGAAACTATCAAAAACATGTTTAAGCTAGTAAATTATCCAACTGGGCAAAGATTCTAAAAGTATGTCAATTATCATTTAAAAAAATCAACATATTTTCTTGAATTTTTAAAGTAACAGACCCTTACAGGCTCTATAGAGTTTACAAAGATGTCAGCATTTTACGTAAGTCTCTTACCCTTTTCAAATATTCCTGTATTTTGGACTCCACATCTTCGATGTGTGCAATCATTTTGTTGACACATGGTGCTGGGATGTTTACTACAGCACAGCTATGACGTCGACATGGGTAGCTAAAGTAAATACCTTTATTCACCTCTAAAGATAAAAGAGATGGAGAAAGTTAGTTCACAGTTATATAGAGAAAGTAGTAAACCTTGATGTTCAAGATATGCAAAAAATATTCCGCATTTTTAGAGCTAATACTCTTAAAATTTCTTTAATAAAGAGGTTGATAAATATGTCAGAAAATTATAGAACAAATCTTCAAAAAATCTAAAAGCTAAAATAAAATAACCATTTACGACATAAGACTGCAACAAATAAAAATGAATCTGAGAAGCCAGAATAAAACTTCAAGCAAAGTTAAAAAGTTAATGGGTTCCATAGCATCACAAACTAAACATTGAAAAAAAAAAATAAAGAAAAAGGAGAAAGTTAATCCATTTGTTTCTAAATAGGTCCTGAATCCTTGAAAAATAATTTTGAAATATATTGTCAATGCTCCCTTCAAAGAGATCCCACATCTTCCAATGTAAATAACATCCAACTATTCATGCATTGGAGAAGTTCTTCCTTAAATCCGGCATGAGTTTCTCTTGCTGAAAAAAATAAAAGCAGGTCTCCTTCATCCTCATAATAACCTCATTTTCTACCTTCCATTTCTGAAAATTGGAGTCTCATGCGAAGAGTGATTGATGTTCTCACTATAGCGTTCAAGCTGTACTCATCATAAAATCCACTCAGTCCGATGTGCCTCAGTGATTCTAATCCTGGCATGTCCCAAATCAACTGAAGGTTGCAGAAGCACCGCAAAGTTGTCCATGAAACTCTACCAAAGTGCTTACTTGCAGTCCTTTTGACTCTAAGGACTCTATTGGGCTGGATTATAGTTGCAATCACTGATCTTAAACGGGAGACACAAAATATGCTCAGTGTCTCAATGACAACAGTGTGATGTCCTCATTTCAGTTGACCTTGTGGGAACAGAGAAGTAATGCTGCTGTTTTTTGTTTCAATATCAAGCCCTAGAGATGGTAGATATTTTCAACATCTTCATTTAAACTGCAGTCCTTTAAAAATATTTTAGGTGAAGCCTTATAAAATCTTCCTCTAAAAACACAATCTTTGTGAAACGGCATATGTTTCATTTTCTTTTCCCTAGTGATCTCAAAAGCCTTTCTAATTTGTAGCTTATGTACTGCAAAGAAATAAAACATATGATTCAAAGAAAAAGGCACAGTATTTTTGCTGTTACAGACACTTATAAGAAAAGAAAACCAATACAAGACCTGTTCCAGAAATCATTATATGCTAACTGCAATACTAATAAGTATAAAAGCATGAATACTGAATTAGAAAATGTGAGTTCTTACCCACCACATAGTGACAGAACATCAAAAGCTTACCCAAAAAAAAAAAAAAGGAATTACACCAATATTTGCAAGGTTTATGAATGAGGTAGGTATGTTACAAGTAGAGTTCCTGGCTTTGGAGCAAGAAAAAGGTCAACTTCAAAAAGACGCAGAGGTCCACTAACTGCTACTCTTTTTCTATCAATTGTCTGATCCAGTCTGATTTTCTACTTATGGAAAGATCATGTGTAAAATGGCATTATCCAAATATGTAATTGTGTGTAGAAATGGATTATTTCTGCTATCTAAATGATAGGAGTTTAGGAATACTTTCTCATAATCCTTGTTCCTTTTATTTTGGCATGTGTTTTATTTATAAATAAAAGTGTTCACTCTATCTCATATATTTGAGTATATATTCAGATATATATAATATATTTACACATATATATTTATGACTAACACTAACATTTTTATCCCTAACACTGACTAACATTTTTTGAGTACTAAAAATATATGCTAGTGGAGCTAAGCTAAGCACTTTTGATGCTTTGATGTCACATTTTATTTAATCCTCACAGCAATCTTATGAAATGGGATTATTATTTTGATTGCATAGATGAGAATATCAAGGTTTAAAGATATTCCATAACTTGCCAAAGTCCATGAAACTGGTAGGTGGGAGAGCTGGGACTTCAGCTACATCTCCCTGGTTATGAAGTATGAACTATACTATGAAGGTTGTTTTTGTATTTTAAAAGTATGGCAAAATAAAGAAAAACAGTCCTAAAAATATATTTCAGAGCATCTCATATATCACTTGTTTTTGAATTTTGAATGTTCCTTCATGATATCAGTGTGGATATTCTAATGTATTTTTAGTTTGCTTTGACCATACTCTGAATACATATACTTGCTATAACTATTTTGCATGTATTATATTCCATCTTTCCTCTTTAGTTCATACACAGATATATATTTTCATCTCTGTAATAGCTGAAGGCCCATAGAACAAGCTGGTGAAAATTATCTATGTATCTCCTATCCAAATATCTTGATAAAGGCATGTTGACTTCCTCTCTAGAAATAAGACTTTGATACACATTTAACAAGCAAGCAGTTGCTGTTATAGTCAAAACATTTGTTTTGCATCATTAAATGTGGGGGAAGCAAGGATAGCAATGATTCATTTTCTATTTTCTTGACTGTGCCACTTAACTTATTTTGTGAATACTTATTAATTTCTATGACACTCCTGTGGGTTAGGATTAAGGTTTTACATATGGTAAAGTAGGGGAAATGAAATACTATGAAATTAAATTTGCACTAAAATCTGTAAAAGACCTGACATCGTGAGTAGTACAAGATAGAACCAGAATTCAGGAAGTTCTTAGTACTGTTTTTATTCCAGTGCAGGTATGGTATAAGTGAAAACTTTCCATTTTAAAAAATTTTACCCAGTGTAAGGAGACAGCATTATTTAATAAAGAGATCACTGAATCAGGTATCGATGTTCATTCATTTTTTGACATGACTGATAACAAACTGTGCATCTTTAGTTAACCCTGTTCAGTCTCTAGACCTCTGATTTCTCACTCAATAAATTAATGTGTGGTAGAACGATATAACATATTTTTCACTTAAAATTACATGATACAATGAATTAATGGTTTTAGCCAAACATAAATTGGTAGAGCTCCTCCTCATGAAGCCTATGCACAAATGATGAGAGTGAGTAGTTAAAGAAGTAAACTCAGGCAGGACTCTCACCCTTTCTAAACAAACCCCTAACTCCAACTTCCTTGCTCAGAATTAGTGTATGAAAGACAAGATCTTCCTGGGTCTAAGCCAGAGTTGAGATTTGCCGAGACTCTGCAATATGAAACTTCCATTTGAGGAAAAATATGGACTGGCTGATTGTGTGGGCAAATAAAATAGAAATACTTTGTTTATAAACTGTCAACTCTCCCCAGCTCAAAGAATTTGATCCTTGCATAATTTAATGACCTGGCCTCAACGATTTAACAAGTCATCACTACCGTCCTTCCCTTGCTTCTGCTTCTAAATATATGCTTCCTTTATGTACATCACCCCAATTATTCTAACATCCATTTATCGCAACTCAGCACTTTTAGGAAAAACTTAGCTTTTCACATTGTTATCTCCTTTAACATCTTTGTTTTCTTTCCAAAATGTAGAATAAGTTAGCTCTCCTGGGGTTACACATAATTTCTCCTCCATGCAAAGCCTCTGTTGTAATGAACAGAAAGTATCTTTAATTTTTTATGAAAACAAAGCTCATTTAGTTTTTGTCATATAAGAGGGAAAATTAAAAACAGCTTTTACTGACATTAGAGTTATCGTATTTTTATTGCACCATATGTTGTTGGAGACACTTGTCACTGACTATGTAGAATAATATGCATGGACTCTCAGAGTTGGAGGTAAGTGAGGACTGCTTCTACTCCAACCCCATTCAATGTGCAATGCTCCTGCTCAGTGTTCACTTATTGCCATTGTCTGTAATCTTTTCAAAATCTGCAACTTCAATATATTTATTTTTGCTTCCCTTGAGTAATTGTTCGGTAGACAGTGAGGGATTCAGGGTCTCCTAGGGACGAAGTGGGTGCCTTGCCTTTGGTGCTGCCTTGAGCAATTGCCCCACCTGAGAAAAAGGACAAGGATGGGTCCCAGGCCCCCATCTTGGTGCTGCCCCACATTAATCCTGTCCCAAGTGACTGCCATACCTAGGGGGAGGAGGGACTGTCCTACCAATCTACCAATCAGAACTTAGCACAGCAATTGCAAAAGAATGCAGAGGACTCTCTAGCCCACAGGACAAGTGGCATAAGTACAATAGAGTCTAGAAGGTGATTTAGGACAGCCTAAGGCTAATTATCATATCATTAGCTTAAGTCTACATTGCAGTTCACCCCCCAAAAAGTGCTTTCAGAGAGGCTCATGGGACATCCACATGTGCAGTAAGATTCAGGTCAAATAACTGCCGAATGTCCATCAAAGTGGTTCCACGATGATGCCTGAACCACATGGAGGTCACTATCCAGACACCATAAAACAAGACCCAGACCATAACCAACGTTTCTTTTGCTATGACAAGGGGCCTGGTTGTCCTCTGTGGTGTATGTATCTTGGTGTGTAAACCTATATCTTGGTCTTGCTCTATAATCCTATCTTGCTCACCATCAATAAATTTCACCTTGTGCTTGCCTTACTTTGGTGTGTCTGGTCATTGTTCGGCCAAGAGCACACCAAGAACCAAGAACACAGAATGAGATTGACAAACCTGACATAATCACAGGTCTCCCAACTACCTTGCCTGACCACTATAGCTATTGTTCTATATTGAATTTGCTTTGACTAGCAAATGTTTTTAATGAACAGTTTATATGTGCAGTCACAATATTCTCTTGTCTTGATCTCTTCTTCAAATTACAAGTTCTTTTTCTTTTCTTTTTTTTAAAGGGTCAGAAAGCACCCACAGGTCTCGAACCCCGGTGCAGGGATTAGATGGTTGGAAAGTCCAGTGTGAGGAAGTAACCGTATGAGCTAATGCTGACCCTCAAATTACAATTTCTATGCAAACATTAAGATCCATCTCACGTGGTTCTTTCCCTGTGAGGAATTCTGGAATCTTTCAGACATTCAGGTGTACCTACATTACTTTCAATTTCTATTTATTAAAACTGATCACACTGTATTCTGCTGTTATTACATTTATCTGTTTCCCTATCTATCTTCCCCATGAAATTTTATATTCTTTATGGAGGAGAGCAACTGTATGTAATGTCTTAAAATAATTGTCAAATAAATGAATGAATAGATAAATTCCTCTTTATTTTCTTACCCTGCTGTAATCTGGCTCCTGTTTTCTTCACTTCCTGGAAATGTCATTCTTACACCCCACTAAGCAGTATTTCCAGTACTGTCTATGAAGGAGTAACTGATAAAGAATTAGCTCTCCAGTTATAAACAACTCTAAATCTGGACAAAAATTATGAGACATTGTTTTTAGACATTGTAAATTAGTCAGTACAAGCCTTTGATTCCTGAGAACAGGGAAATTTATGAGATTGAGATCCACAATCACCAAGCTGTCTGCCAAGGGACAATTTTCCAATTGCAATACAGAGATCTGGGAATAAAGCAGAGCGTGGCAGTCCTGCTGAGCTCAGGAGAAAACATTAGTGTCATAGCAGTGGAAGCATCTGGAAGAGGGCAGGGAACTGAAGAAGACAGAGTAATGCCGAGAAGGGCCCCAGAAATCCATGTGGAAGCATCTCCGACAAATGACTTGTGTCCAAAATGTGTGGAGAAAATTTACAAGTTACTATTCAGAAAGTGGGCATAACACTTGGATTCTTCCCAAAAGACAATATACAAATGACTAATAAGCATGTGAAAAGATGCTCAACATCATTCATCATCAGGAAAATGCAAATTTAATTAATAGTTCAATACCACTTCACACCCATTATAATGATTAAAATTAAAGAGGCTAGCAAGATTACAAGTACTAGAGAGGATACAGAATGAATGGAATTCATGCATTGCTGGTGAAAATGTAAAATGGTATAAACATATGGGAAAACAATTTGGTAGTTTCTTATAAAAGTTAAATATAAACTTACTGTATCACTCAGCATTCTACTTCTATGTATTTACCCATAATAAATAAAAATATCCATAAAAATACTTCTACATAAATGTTCATAATAATTTTATTCATCAAAGCCCCAAATTGGAAAATGCTGAATTTCCATCAATGGCTAAATAAACAAATTGTGCAATATTCATATAAGTGAATACTATTGAACAATAATAATGAAGAAACTACTCATATATTTAACAACATGTATGAATTTCACAGACATTTTCCTGAGTCTTTGAAAGAAATTGAGCACAAAAGAGTACAAATGGAATAATTCTACTTATTTGAAATTTTAGAATGGTAAAAATAAAATCATACTGTGGTTGTTGGGTGAAGTGATATTGACTACAAGGGGGCATGAATGAACTTTCTGGAAAGGTAGAAATTTCTGTATCTTGTTGGAGGTGATGGTTAAATGGATGTGTAGTGTATATTTGTCAAAAGTCATCAACCTATACACTTAAAATGAGTGGATTTTATTGCATTTAAATTTTACCTCAATAAATTTGTTTTATAAAAAGACCACTAACCATACCCTAATAACAGAATCTAATAACCTTGTAAATCTCCTTCTCTTTTAACTCTTTATATCACAAAACATTGTAAATGACCCTTACTTGAAATGTTCTCCTTCTTTAATAACTTTCTCTAACTTCTTCTTTGCCTTTATCTCCTCATATTCCTTAAACATGACTCTTTGGTAAGAAATAATATTTTCCTGTACACTCTCTCCTTTGATCACCTCCTTTAAGTGCCTGACTCCCAACTAAACAGCTTTAGACTTAACTCTACACCTTGAGCCCCTTGCCAAATGTACAAATTTCCAAACCTGTTCTTCCTAGATATCCATCGTAGCATTGAGATCAGGGAAAGGAAGGTTGGATATGCAGAATCCTATCACAATGGGAGAAGGTTAACTGTTAAAATCAGAATGGTACCCATTGAGAAGTTGATATACCACAAACAAGAAAATAAAGAAATTCACATCGGCAAACTAAAATGCCAAAGCAGAAAGGCTACAGAGGAAAAAGAACACAATTGTATGATCAGACATAGAGTTGGAAAAGATAAGATACAGTGGGAGGTCCAAGATGGAAGGGGTCTGATCTACCACAAGCAGTAAAAGTAGTGTCTGGCACAGAGTGGATCCTCAGAAAGGATTTGACAAGTAAAAGAATGATAAGAGAATAAAGATATTTCAAGATAAAACTTTTGGTTACCCTCCCTTTTGTCCCCAATCTATTTGATTTTAAACATTTGGATTCTGTCAAGGCCAGCAAGCCAGAGGTAGTCTTGAAGGGACCAACTTCATTTGCAAAACCAGTTATCTGTAAACCTGATCTCATCTTCACTTAACCTTTCTGCCTTTCTTATATCTCTTTTCCTGCTATCAAAGTTTACAACAGTTAAATCACCTTTGAATCTTCCATTTTCTCATTCAATTCCCTGTATCTTTATACAGTGATGAATCAGTCACCAAATCTTAACAATCTCTTAGTAATATTTCTCTAATCCCTATAATCCACTTGTAATATTTCTTCAATCCCCTCCTATCCACTGATCCTTTATAGATCAAGTCCTTTTTACCCTAAGCCTGAACTATAATAAAATCAGTGTCCATATTTCTTCCTATAGTCACATAATTTTGTATTGCATGCCCAGACTTTGCAAGCAAAATATACAGTCATATAACATCCGTACTCAAATATATATAGGACCAGAGACTGAGGTTTAAAGTTCACACTCTTGAGCCTGAAGTTCAAAATGCTTCTTGACTGCATCTCAAACATTTCTAGCTTTCTTTTAGGCATCTTTATGTTTCTGAATCCTACTTACGTTATAATCAAAGTAATCTATCCTTCCTATATTTTCTGTTATTTTCTCACTGTTAACACATTCTGTTAGGCTCGCTTAAATTTTCTTCTCCCTTTTCTTTTCTTATACAAAATACATTCTTTAAAATTCAGTCCACATCTCTCCTCATCCATTAAGATTTTTCTTAATACTTGGAGGCCATACAAATTGCCTTACTCAAAATATTGAAGATGCTTCTCGTCCATGGTATTCATTTGGCATGTACTGCCCTGTGTTATTTCTGCTGTCACACTATGTAACCATTCTTTTCCATTGTATCATATAAATTATTGCATATATTTATATTTTACTTGGCTTACAATGTTACACACTTCTTATAAGGATAATTTCTTAAATATCTCCATAGCCTAATAGCACATGGATATTCCAGTGTCTTTAATTAACTGGTTCATAATTCATTCATTTAATACTTGAAAAATCTGTCTAAAACTCACTATGGCCTATAAACTAGCTATGGGTGAGAAACTCTAAACCAAGAAGATCGTAACATTTTAGTCAAAATTTCTACTGAACAGAAACAGATGAAAGAATCACAATGGTAACTTATTCCAATTTAATCCTGTAAAACTGAAAATCCCCACAACAGCAGAAATTTCCAAAATCAAGATTAAAATATTTTTGATAAACATAAAGAATTCTCTACCAGAATGGTCTGAGAAGAAATAAGTATGATCCCCTATAAATAAATGTATACAGTTTCTCATCTCTTTCCACCTCTTTACACATACAATGTTAGAAACACTTTCAGAGATAATATTTATAGATTGTCACTGTGTAATTTGTAATTCTGGATTTCACACCCCAAAATATTAGTTGTTCTTCTTTCTTCCAAGAAAACTATCCCCAATGAACTGGAAAGGTTTTATCTAGCACCTGGCAGTCCTAGCTTGAGTGATAAAATATATATATATATCTATGTATGTATTTACTTTAAAATTCATGCATTTCTGAAATTGTATAATGACTCTTATAAACCAAAGCCATGTATTCATAATATATTGATAGAACTTATTACATTATATTTCAATATTATATATCACTACATTAACTCTTAATATGTAAGATTTATTTCTTAATAAAAAATAGAGTATTGACATCACAAACTAATAAGTGAATATCAATAGAGCTTATGTAGTTTACTATACAATTTACATTCAGTCCTTACCTTCAGTATTTGTCATTTCACTTTCATGAAAAATTTTGATGGCTTCCTTAGGGGCACCAAATAGAACCAACCCTTGTGATGTGGCATTGTCTTTTAAAAAGAAAAAAAAGTAGTGAGCAGTTAATATAAATTTTTTAAGTAAGCAGCACAAAGTACAAAACTATGCTGAGAAAGTATTCTCCTTGAAAAAGTAACTATAATACAATTATTAATCAAAACCCACAGTAGGATATCTTTATATGTTTTCTCTGTGCTCTTGAAGAGGCTTAATTCTCACAAGAAGTACTCAAAATAGCATGAAGCTATTAAAAGCAAAGAGATGAATCATTTTTTGCTGATGATATAGAATGTTATCCAAGATATACTAAGTGAAAACTATCAAGGCAGCGATTTGTACGTAAACCTTGTCATCACTTTTTAAAAAACAGATGTATATAGAGGTTGAGACGTAGATATTTATGGACACATAAAATTTCTAGGTTAAGAAACTGTTAGAATTGGTTATTTCTGGAAGGAGGAAATGTACAGAGAGAGGGGAAAGTTTTTATTTTATTTTACAATCTCTGAAGTATTTCAAAATTCTCCAACATAAGAATATTGTTTGTTTGACAGTGTTTTATAAAGTTATATATATCTACACAAAAGGCAGCAACTGCACTCTCAAGTCTTTACTCAAGAGAAATGAAAGTGTAAGTTCACAAAAATACCATTCCAGAACATTTATGATAGCTTTATTCATAATAGTAGAAACTAGAAACAACCCAAATGTCCATCACTAGGAAAACAGATTTTAAAAAATCCCTCTGTAGTTATGCAGTAATATAATGCTGACCAGCAAAAAGAATGAACTACCAATATATGAAGTAACATTAGTGAATCTCAAAAACATGTTGCACAAAGAAAGCCAGATAAAAAATAGTGGATATTGTATAATTCCATTATCATGAAGTACAAGAAAAGACAAAACTAAGATATGGTGATAGAAATCAAAATAGTAGTTGCTCATGGTAGGTGAGAAAGTTTCTGGGGTGACGGAAATTTTTTTTAGCTAAAAAAAGTAGTGGTCACATGCTTGTGTATACTTATCAAAATGCATTAAATTATAAATTTCGAATGAGCATTTCTCTATATGTATACTGTCAAATAAAAATATATTGTTTTACTTTAAAGGCATTAAAATATTTTGAGGTTATCCATACATACATGTCAGATTTAAGTGCTTGTAGAGTATCTTATGTTAGAAGTACCAACCATTATAAATAGAATATTTATATTCCAAAACACACTAAAGAATAAAATAAGGCAAAAGTAAATTTATGGCAAAAATAGGCAATGATAGAAGTGTTAAAAAAGTATGAAAATGATAAAAGATAGTGCTAATCAAATAACTATTATAATATAAAAATGACCTATGTTTATCCAAAAAAACCCAAATATAAAATGATATCAAAAAATTGTAAATAAATTGTATGCAATTTTTTTCTGAAAAAGAAAACTATGTGACACACTAATAAAAAAATCTAGAACTTAAGCACAATATTGAGACTTATTTTATAATTGAAGCTACAGTTAATAATGAAAAATTATTGGTATATGTGTAATAAAACAGCTTATTATATTGGAACAAACAATATATATTTTTAACATGAAGAGATATTTAGAGAAAAAATATAGTGAGAAAATTTAATTCACCATCATTTATCTATGGCATATGCAGTTCAGGATAACCGAATATATAGAATATAAAGAATACAATGAGGAAAAATCAATATACATATTATGAATCCCAAAATGATACCATTTAAAGGTAATAAAACTTTATGAAGAGTGAAGGTATCTTAAGCAACAATCTAATAACTCAAAAAACTAGTGGCATTACCTAATCAATTTACTGTACGGTTAGTAATTAGTCACATAAAATTAATTCAAAGGTATTTGAAAATTTAACGTACATTTCCAAATAACAAAGGTGCCAAAGTATAATTTCATATAACAAAAAATATGTATTAGAAAAGAAAAACACTTTGTAAGAAAACTTTTTTGATGTGTTCAAAACATAGAAATACATTCAGAATTTAAATGTTTAATAGTAGATAAATAACAAACCTAAAATACCGGTAAAAGATGAAAATATAAATGTATGTGCAAAGACATTAAAAGGAAATACAGGAAGGAAATAATTCTAAAAATGTTAAGTAAATGTGTGCTGGTAAGCCAGCCAGCCTACCACGTCTGGGCTTGTTCATAAATGCCAGCCTAGAATAAATGCTAAACATTAGATAGTATTGGAAGCAAATACCCTATTTTCCAAGCTGTTGAACTTTTTGCTTTCTAAGGACAACTTCAGTCCCCTTCTCTGGTTTCTTTCTTCAGACTCTGTGGTGATGATATGAGCTTTTGCCATAATTTAGACCTCATTATTATCCTTTAACTTTACTTTTACTCTAACCTTCAGATTAGACAGACATTCCCAAAACACGCCTAAGTCTTGATGACTCCAATCCTTACATTCAGTTCCTCAACCAGTGACTTAGGGAGTCTGCAATGCAAAAGTTCTGTATAATGTTCAAAGTATTAAAAGAAAAGGGTTTCCATAATCGAATCCTTGTGCAAATCAGACACTGACATGGGAGAGTCAGAATTGTAATAGAAAATATACCTAAGACACAATTCTTTAAAAAGATTTTAAAAAACTGGAAAAGTTAAGTGTAAATAAAACATAATCAACAGAATTTCATACAGTATAGAAATGTATTACAATAATTTGAAAACTTAAAAGAAAATTAATACATCAGTCATTTAAAAAGTCTCCATGCTATTCTTGCCCCATAGTGATCCAGTTTTCCTTTCAGTAGGTAACTTATGTTATAATTTTCTTGTGTGTACTTCCAGATACGTTATATCTATGGGGAAATTTTATATGTACATATATATGTTCATGTATGTATATGTATCTGTGCATATGTGCATATATATGAAATATATGTGCAATATACACATACACATAAGTACATATATGTATATGCATACATGTATATACAAACATATACATATTTTTTTAATTCTCAGGACAGAAAAATTCCTTATCAATTTTAAAATCATATTTCAAATTCAACTTCATACTTTCAGTTGTTGTTAGAATAATAGTTTTTCACATGCTAAGATCAGTCAAATCAGGATGCATCTTAAAATTCAAGACTGGTAGAGCACAACTTAACTGACAGTTTTTTATTTCTTAAGGGTTTATAACATAATGGTGAATTTACAATTAAATGTATCTTATATTTCATGAAATATCAGTTTCATAGCATCTCATAGTATAAATTTGTCATAATTCATTAAAACAATGAAGGTAGAAAAATCTCAAAATGAGATTAATATTTATTAAACATATATATGACTTTGATTTCAGTATATTAATTTACTTAATCTTTATGATAATGCATATTAACTTCTATTTTACACATGGGTAAAATGGGGTCCAGAAAGGTAGTGAACAAAACCAGGTTCACAAAGTTGGTAACTGATGGAACTACAATTAAAACTTTGTATCTAGTTCCAAAGTCTTTTCAACTACACTAGCTCTCTTCAAAATTGTGTTTAAAATATGAAATTCCATGAGATTATTATAAGTACAGAAAAAAAAAAGTGGCTCTATGCTCTAATAGCATATTGTTTGGCAGACTTTTTAGAGCTTTCAATATGGTAATCATCATCAAAAATCTTCAAGAAACAGATAAATTGCATAGAATTTCTCATTTTATTTTGCCTCAGAATCATTTTTTTTCTTAAGCATATCTTGGAGTACATTAATACATTCAACAGGACACTCTTTGAGAAATATGTCCTAAGGCACATTACCTCTCAATTTTGGGAAGACATAGAATTCAGTAGGGGATTAAAATTGTTAAATTTTATAAGCCAGAAAAATTATTCTCATCATATATACATAATTCAATATAAAATAATGGTGTATAAAACTTACATTTCTGGGAATGGCAGGATAGGCTTATCAGATTCACTTTTCTACTGAAAATAACTAAAAAAGGCTGGATACATAGATTTAAATAGAGAAATAGATACATAGATATTTAAAACTGAACAAGGTAGTTAGAAACTACGAGGACAAAATATAAAGGAGAGTAGAAACCTAGAGTTTTAAGTGGAGCACAGATCATAAAATTGATATTTTACATAAAGGTCATTTGCAATTTCCAGAGAACTTGGACTGGGTTTGATGATTTATAAGTGCCACAAAATAATCAGCCAAACTTAGTATCAGGAGTTCTCAACAAGCAGTGTACAGACAGAATTTAAGAGATCCATCAACTTGGATGGGCAAAAATTTTTTTACTTTATTTTCAAAATATTCTGGAGTTTTTAAAATGATACATTTAAAAATATTATATTCAAGCCAGAGAGTATAAGTTTCAACAGGCTTCAAAGGTCCTGTGGCACAAAAAGTTAGACCCCTTAGTTCCCAATTAAATTGCAAAATTCATTTAAGCCTGGATAGCGAATGGCTACAGCCTCAGAGTAAATGTAAACCAGAAATAATGACCTCAATGACTTCTATCAGAACTCAAGGAATTATAGACAAATTGTCTCTATGATGTACATTAAGTCTAAAAAAAACCAAACCAAAACAAAAGCAAAAGATCTCATCTTTGTGACATTAAAACTTTGGCTACTCCACACTTAAATTTGCAGATTGGGTTTTCATCATTGGATATTCCATGGACACCTCAATCCATGAATTTGTTTTAAGTTTGCACCATATTGGTATTGTTCCCTGTTCTGGCAGAAGCAAAAGCAAATGTACTCTGGAAGAAGCCATCTGTATCTTAAGCTTCATGGAATACCCACAAAAAATTTTTCAAGTGCAATAAGCAGTACAAAGTAATAAAACACAAAAGAAAAGTGGTCATCACGGCTCAAATAACACATAAAAATCAATTCCAGATGGACTGAAAACTTAAATGTGAAAGTCAAAACTCCAAAATGTTTAGAAGATAATTTGGATGAATATCTGCATGACCTCAGAGTAGGGATTTCCTTAAATAATATGTAAAAAGATTTGACTTGAAAAAATAAGAACCTCGGTTCATCAAAAGGCAATATAAATAGATTAGAAATATAAGGCATGAGTGTAAAAAAATATAGCTACATATATGACTGACTTAGAACAAGTGTTCATATTACCTAAGGAACTCCTACAAATCACTGTAAAAAAAAGACAAATGACTCACTAGAAAATTAGAAAAAAGATACAATTTGCAAAAGTAGAAATGAAAATGCCCAAAAGTATGTGGAAAAATTTTTAATTTCATTAGTAGTCAGGCAAGTTCAAATTAAAATCACAATTAGACATTGTTTCATAGTATGGAGATTGTCAATAATTTAATATCAATATAAAAATTTAATAACAATATCAAGTGGTAGCAAGAAAAGGAAGCAATTGGAACATTTCTATACTGCTATGGCTCTGTAAACTCATACTCTTATAATTACTTTGGAAAAATAATTTGGCATTATCTAATAAAGTCAATGATACACATAGCATGTACCTATCAGTTCTATTGATAAATATACCTTAGGAAAACTCTCACAGGATGTACATATAAGGATGCTTCTAGGAGCACTGTCCAAATAACCAAAAATTAGAAGTAACTTAAAATGTCCTTCAACAGAAGAAAGGATAGAAATGGAATGGCACCATAGTATGTGATAATATTGTATAATGGTACAAATGAAATGGATGAAACTCACAAACAACATTGACCAAATGAAAGCAACAACAAACATGAAGATAATAAATAATGTTGAACAGAGGCAGTGACACAAATATTAATGTAATATAATTTCAATTAATAAATATGCAAAACTAAAGTACATCTTTAGGGATGTATATGTATGGGATAGTACAGTCAAAATTAAGAAGAAAAGCAAGGAAATTAGTGTCCAGATATTAGATGGCATAAAGTATTGATTAGGAGGGTGCAGGAAGGCCTTCTGAGGCATTGGTCATCTCTATACATGGCCTGAGTGGAGGTGACACAGACACAGATGTTTCCTCATAAACATTTATTAAAAACATTTATGTAGATTTGTTCACTCTCCTATAAGTATACATTATCTAAAATGATAAAGGGAACAAAGGAAATAGGATATATAACATAAACTACTAACAGATAAGTATTTTTTAAAGAAAAGTTAAGATTATACTCATTGATAGAATATTATAGGTACAAGAATGCCTGAAATTATTTTCATTCTTAGAATATTTTGAAAAGAAAATAAATATGTGACAAGAAAAAAAAGAGAGATGAAAATATACAAGGTGGTTTTATTTGGATACCTGCATCTGTCCTTGCCCGTGCCGTCTCTCTGAGAGCCTTTGCTTTGAGACATGTTTCACCTATAAAAAGTTAAATGAAATAAAATAAAATATTTGTTTCCTGAGTCAATTAGCCTGCCCTATATTGCACAGGTAAGGGTTAGGGGAGAAAATAGCCTCAGAAGAAAGAGATACAGGCTAAACTGCATAAGAAAAGACTGAGAGGATAGACAGAACAGAGAGACAAAGTTTGAATGGTGTTTCTCTGGAAGAGTGTTTGACAGAGAACAGGAGAATGGGAAGTCATCTTAGGTGACATTCTGAGATGATACATACATTAATAATTTTAATAGAAGTTTTTCTGTGATTCCTCTAATCAATGCTTTTAAGAGAACTTTAATAAAGAGTAACTAATTTCCAAGGTTATGTTATACATGCATTTTTAAAATCTAACAGTATGGCAAGATATGCTTTGTGCAAGTGTGGCAAGATAGTCCAGTTCATTACTAGAGTCGCACTATAAAAAACGTGATACATGAAGAGAGATAAATAAAATTATTTACATATAGAATAACTGTATTTCTAGAAAATCTCCACCATAAAATCAAAATGATTGATTAGAGTTTATAAAAATGTTATATAAATAATCTATCTTGATTTTTTAAACTTTATAGAATAATTTTTAAAAGTTTAATAATTTGCTTTATGACTTATGTCAATTGAAAGCAAAGGAATAATCACACAATTAATTGTTTATTTGTAGTATAATGAAAATTTCAATACAACCATAGTAGTTCTAAAATGATTGACAGAATGTCAGAAAATGATTTGTTTTGGATATTAAGTATTATTATTAAGAAAAGTATTATATTAAGAAAGTTGAATATAGTCTCATAGAAGCTGGTACCTATGACCACTGTGTTCCTGTAATGGTCAGGGTTAATGACAAACCTTTTCAAAGACTGGTACATAATTAAGTTCAGTACATCATCTAGCAAAAATTGCTTTGGCCTTAAAAGTTTAAAATCTAGAAAAACATAGTAATAAACACTGAGGTCTGATAAATTCATATGGCTTAAACAAAGGCCTTTCATTGCCTTTTTTTTGATGAGCTTAAGATTCTCTACACTGATCGGTGGTTTTACATAGAGGATAGGGTGTTTAAAGATGGTATCATGCCAAAGAGATGAAAGTTAATTTTATATGATGGTTCCTATTGATGTCAGCATTCCAAATATTGTTTTTAATGTCATCCAAATACAAAAATCCTGAACTGCTAACCAAGCACATTTTAAAAAACAATTTTTTAACTACATTATTTTCCAAAGAGTTAGCCAACCAGACTTTTCCATTTCTTATGCATTTTGCAGAAATAATCTGTATTACAGAACACTTATATTCTACTGAATCATGTGATATGTGGGGTTTTTTTTTATGTGACTGTGCATCTCTCTCTATTGCATAGAATGAGGGTGGGTGGCCTAAATTATTTTAATCTGATTAACTTTCTAGTTTTTGCTTGCAAACCAGTGTAGACTGGTCATTTTCTGTTCCAAATAACAGACTTGATTTTGTCAAGTCATTCAAAGAGAAACCACCGGCTCAGCTCTCCAAAGTCTTGGAACAAACTCTTAGTCTTTTTAATTCACATTATAATCAATCCAAAAACTTTCAGTAATTCATTCAATTATTTCAACATGAGTTATGTACCAGTATGCTTGATTATCCTATCTTGTTCCAAATTGTGTCTTTGGTAAAATTGTTTTAAATTAATAACCTAATCCATTTTGCTACTCTGAAATGGGGATCAGTTTCCAGAAATGGAAACTTTCTGTTTAAATATTACTGCACAAACTCTATGAAAATGAAATAACATTTTTTTTCAATTAATATTGGTAGAGGGATTAAAGTGCTAAAAACCAAAGTTTTTCAAATATTCAGAAAATAAGTGTGGTGATATAGGAGTAAAATTCTATCCAAGGTTAGTAATATTACATAAAATCCATTGTGCCGTGACTTTATCCATGTTTGCAATTACTAAATGACTGCTTTCTTTAATAACCCTGAAGAAAATTGTGGTAATTCGATTGCAGTAATAGCTTCAATATTTTTTTCCTCTCAGTATTCACCTTCCTTTACAATGTGACTTTGCAGCATCTTCCATCAAAAGATGGAATCTAATATCTAACTCTAGACTCTGGGCTGGTCCTGTGACTTGTTTTGGTCAATAAAATGTGGCAGAAATGATAATGTGCCCGTTCTGAGCATTGGCCTGAAGAGGTCTTGTTTTCTTCTGTCCATGCTGTTGAAACCCTTCCAAAGCCATAAGCTTCCCAGCAGCCTCCCGGAATATTAGTGACAACATAGTGCACAGCTGAGTCAGCCTAATTTTCCAAGCCAAGACCCTAAACATGTGAAAGAGCCCAACCAAAATGAGCAAGATCAAGGACAGTGCTTAGTTAACCTGTGGCTTACTGCAGACACATGGGTGAGCTGTACTGAGCCCCCCTGAGATAGGCAGAACCACTCACAGACAAGTGAGCTAAAATGAATGCTTATGATGCTATATGCACGTGCATTTTTTTGTGGTTGATTGTTACATAGCATTAGTGCAACTGTGGATAATTGATACAAAGACTATCTATTATTCTCCGTTGAAGTAATCAAGTTAAATTCTACACCAGGGTTGGTAAACTTTTTCTGTAAAGAACCAGATAGTAAAACTTAGGTTTTGTGGGCCAAACGCAGTCTCTGTTGCATAGTCCTCATTGTTTTGTTTCATTTTCTATTCTTTTTACAATTCTTTACAAATGTTAAAACCATTCTTAACTTTGGGGCTATAAAAAAATCTTGCTATCCAGATTTGGACTATGGCCTGTAATTTGCAGACCTCTGTTCATCATGCAAAGATACAGCATTGCTAACATAATACAGAATGAAATATGTAGGAGCTCAGGGTGCAAATCAATAGAGCAAAGTAATACAATAAAATCTAACGCAATTTTTAAAATAGAATTATGTTAGTATTTTAATTTTTAATTTTGCACATTTATCTTTCAATGATGTGCTATTAGAAGTTTACTAACCAGCTGTTGGTTGGTAATAAATACTACTGTCATGGACAACTTCAAGCTACCAATGGAGTGGAAATGAGAAGAGATGTATATATCTGGCTTCCAGGAGCCAGGAAGAGCTAACCCAGCACAATATTGTTGTACTACTTACCTATTTATTGTTTATACTATAGTTCAGTAGTAATTATAAAAGAAATTGATTATAAGTCAGACAGTAGATTTCCCTTAAACTTACTTGCTCCTTTCACTTATTTCACTTTCCTGGTCCCAAAAAATTTTGGTTTTGTGACCTATGATCATGGACAAGTTTGTTATCTTTGCAGCTGCCTTCCTTGGTGAGTGGTTTGTATTCCATTTATCTATGGTCTATTTTCAAAGAAAATAAATTTAGGATAAACTTACTTATCTTGCTTTGATCATCTCCAGCAGGAGAAGGGAAAATTTTCTTGTTTTCAGGCATAGTGATTAACAGTATTTTGAAACCTAATTAGAAAGAAAAATATATAAATATCAGAAATCAAAATTAGTTTATATTTAATGCTGCTAAAAATTGTCAATTCAAGAACTGATAGTGTCAGGATAAATTTCAAATATAAAATATATGACAGATATATAAAAATCAATACCAAATTATGTTAAAAATGTAAGGAAATCCAACAAAGCACTCTTTTTCCTATTAGGACCACTATGATCCCATTCAGAAACACCAACTATGGAAATCTTCATTAAGGAAGGATCTTTGATCCCTTGCTTTGCTGGTGACTTAAATAGATGCTTGGCCTGACCACTAGAAAATTTAGCATTGGCCATTGCAGCTGTGGGTTCAAAGCCTTGTGAGAATTCTGGAACCTACAATGTTTTCATTTCATATGATAAAAGTTTAACTTTACTATCATCTTTTTTTTACTTTTCCTAAGGTTCCATTTTTGAACATTTAAAGGGTAGAGAGAAAACTATGTGCCCATCAGCCAATTTCAACAATTATCAACTTGTAGACAATCTGAATTCCATACACCTAACCATTGCCCTGTCTAACCTACCCGTGATCATGGTTAAGCAAATCTCGGATATCATATTATTATATTTGCAAATATTTCAAGAATTTTTAAACATAGTCACAATACCAACATTGTAATTAATATAATTATTGATAATATCTTTATATTACCTAAGCATATAGTTTATGTTCACATTTCTTTCATTGTTTCATGTTTTTTCTGTTTTTAAAAATTGTTTAGAGTAATGATATAACAAGATCCATACATAGAATTTAAATGAAATATCTTTAAATTCTTTTAATCTATGTGTTCTCCTTACTCCTTTTTTGTTCCTGCAATTTATCTACATAGAAATTAAACATTTTTTTCTATGTAGTTTCCACATTGCTGACAACATTTCTGTACTATATTTAACAAGTTTTTATGTCCCCTGTATTTCCTGAAAATTGGTATTTATCAGAAATTTAAAATGTTGAACAGAAAGACCACAATTCTATAAACACAGACGTAAAAACTGCCTCTTTTAATTTGTAGACCTAAATCATTATAGAGTTAGTTTAGAAGTTGGAAATCATCTAATTCAATTTTTCTTTCTACAAACCAGAAAACCTTGACTGAAATTAGTAAATTCATTCAGTGTAAAAAGACTTCTGGGCAAGAAGATCAAGATGGCCAACTAGACACAGGCAGTATATGCCTCTGTGCCTCCTCCATGGAGGGGAGCCAGAATAGTAAGCAGATTGTCATATTTCAAACAGATCATCTAGGAGAGAATGCTAAGATTCACTAGAGAAGCAACTGGAAGCACCAAAAGTAGGTAAGGAGAGGGTTCAGGGGAACTTGTCTGGTTGGGGGCTGGCTAACAGCTGGGAAAAACTCCTGGACATGGTGAAACAGTAAGAGAGAAGGCCCCAGAGCACCACTTGCCAAGACGAGCTTTTACAATCTTGGCCACAAGAGAAACCCCCGACTCACACAGATCTTGGGCCTAATATGTACAGCTACATGGAGACATTGTTCCAGAAAGGGAACTCATGCAGAATCTCACAGGCATGCGAGGCTAGAGCAGCTTGAGCCAGATTCCATTCTGAGACTATAGACACAGGAGAACAACAGGCATGTGTGCAGCCACTGCATGGCTCTGAGGAGGGACAGAGGAGCCCAGGTGCCTCTATACAACCCTGCCAAGGTCTACACCACTCTGCTGTGGGTTGTGTTTGAAACTATGCTTAAATGTTTATAAATCAATCATGTTTATAATGCCAGAGTGTTCAATTTCAGAACTAAAAGTTGTGAAAACTAACACCATAGATCTGAAAAGAAGCCAGTGAGAAATTTACGAACCGAAAACTGCTGTAACTGCAATTCTGAACTCCCTGGTTCAATTTAAAAGAAGATTTGATAAGGCTGAAGAAAGAATTAGTGAAACAAATTCAGAAAAATACTATCTCAAATGAAGCATGAAGATATATAAGGATGGAAAATTCAGAAGCAAGCATAAAATTGGACGCTCTCAACCTTTACTTTTTGGGAAGATGGAATACATGTACTTTTCCTTAATCCTTCCCCTAAGCACAACAAAAAACCCTGGACAAGAAAAAATACATTTAGACAATAACATGGTTACTCCAGCCATACACACACATAAACACACACACACACACACACACAGACACAAACTGGCCCACAAAGACTGCAAGAGAAGCCTAGAGACTATATCTACCCTTGCTAGACTGTAATGAGGCACCTCAAATATCCTGCTGGTGTGGTGTCAAAGTAAACAATTAGGAATTCAGGACTATCATCGCCACTAATTGGAATCAAGAGCCATTCCCTGACTCCACCACCACCATCATAGTGTCATCTGGAGACTATGTGGGGAGGTTGGACTTTCACTTCCACCCCCACCCAGTAGTAATGAGCTACCTTTTCTCTTCTCCACTGGGGTGACATCAGAGCAGACTAAACAGCGAGTCACAACTTGTGGCACATCCCAGCAGTAATGAGGCCACCTCCCCTGCATGGTGTCAGTGGAGTCCACATAGGGAGAAATAACAAGGCACTCCTACCCTTCCTAGCCAGGGTGTTGTCAGTGGAGGTCTAGTAGAGGGCTGGAACTCTCTCAGCCCGACCCCGCGATAAGAGAAGTGCAAAGTGCAAATTAAAACCACACAGATATTTACAAGTCTACCAGAATGGCTAAAATAAAAAATAGTTGCAACACCAAATGCTGGCAAGGATGTGGAGAAAGTGAGTCACTCATACATTGCTGGTTAGAATGTAAAACAATACAGCCACCCTGAAAAATTGTTTGGCAGTTCTTTTCAAAACTAAGGATGGACTTACCAATATGACTCAGCAACTACACTCTTGAACATATATCCCAGAGAAAAAATATTTTCATTCAGAAACTTGTACATGAATATTCTTAGTAGCTTTGTCTATAATAGGAAAAACCTGAACACTACCCAAATGGGTGAATTGGGTGAAATAAATTGCGGTAAAATAATTGTGGTACATCTACACCACAGAATACAATCCTGCAAAGAAAAGGAACAGACTACTGACATAGGCAACAACTTGCAGAAACTCCATATTAATTATGCTGAGTGAAAAAACAGCTAGTCTCAGAAGGATACATATTGCATGATTTCATTTATATTCATGAGATAACATAATTATAGAGCTGGAGAACAGATTAGCAGTTGCCTAGGGCTAGAGATGGGGGAGGGGTAATATCAGAGAATGTTACAGTGATGGTAGAGTTTAATATCTTGATTGCAGTGGTGGTTACACAAAACTACACATATGATAAAATTTCATAGAGCTAAACACACACAAATAGCTGCATGTATTATTGGTGAAATCTGAATAAGCTCTATGGCTTGTACTAATATAAATTTTATATTATTATAATATATTTATGTATGATGTTTGTAAAAGATGGAGGGCTGACAGTTGAAGGGGGCACAGGAACCTTCTGTATATTTCTTTGCAACTGCCTATAAATCTATAATTATTTCAAAATAAAAAGCTTAAAATAAATAAGTCATAAAGGAAAAGGAAAAAATGAGAGCTAGAAAATCCTCATGTGTGTGGAAATTATGAAATACACTATAAATAACCTATATAAAATAATACATCACAATGGGACAGAGAAAAATATTTTGGACAGTGATCATAAATGTAAACATGTCATAACATGTGGGACAAACAAGAGCAGCAATTAGAGGAGATGGTATGAGGGGGGAGGGAGTCTATTTTAGACAGAATATTCCAAGAAATCCTCTTTGAGGAAGTAACATCTGACTATAATGAACTGAGAGAATTTGCCAAAAGATTTTAGGGAAGAATTTTCCAGGCAGAGTTGACAAAGATGCAAAGGTCCTAAAGCAGGAATGTGCTTAGAGAGGCCCAGAAACAGCAATGATAAATAATTATTAATTCTAGAACCAGTCCTAATGCAAAAGTGTAAATTAACAACAACATCAAAATCTATTGCATTTCAGCTGATATTCATCCAAAGCATTCTGTCATTCTGGCCTCATCTCTCCTGCCTGGAACCCTCAGGCTGTTTTCATCAGTGAGGCAGTAGCCTGGCTTGTTAACTTTCCAGCAGGATAAAAATCTTAGATTTTTCACAGTGTTTGCCAGAGTGAGCTGACTGTTAAATTTTCATGAATTTTGCAAGTCAGTTGCCTCTGTTGGTAGCTTAAAATCAACCATGGTGAGTGGATTTGCAACATGGTAATCAGAAAGTGCCACAAACCAAGGCTTGTTTTTGTTTCTGGTTTTGTCTTGAGAGGTGGGTGTTAAACATTTATCAGTGCATCACTACCAAAGAAAGACTTGCGAAAAGGTAAGACAAGAGTTATATCACTAGGGAGAACATGAGACAAGTAGAAGGGAAGTTGAGAAAATTATAGATGTGATGACCTAGTTGGGCTAGGTTATCAAGGCTGGGATGAGTTTCACTCAAGTCAGGGAACAATGAATAGATAATTTGGTTCTAGAAACAAAATTATGAGAAGAAATAGAGAGTTACAAGAATGAACTGGTAGGAAAGGAAACATATTATTCTGGCAATCAAGTAAGGAATGTTTCTGATAACTATAGTTTTTAAAAGTGAACAAAGCTGTGTTGTGAGGTAGGAAGCATTATATAACTAGAAGTCATTAAGGAGAAGCCACAAAATTATTTATTAAATATGATATACAAAGGATTCAAGAAAAGTCTAAGAGACTGAACTAAGTTACCCTCTAAGATCCACTCCACTTTAGTAGTCTATAATGCTTGATTTATTTCATTTCAGAAATTCATTCATTCATTTAGCAATTTTTGATTTGCATCTTGTTTTTGCCACTGTGTGACTTGTTCAGGTAATGAAGATGAGTAAGACAATCTGTGGCCTCAGGTATTCACTGATTTGACTAGTTATTATATATTTTTTGGTAACAGCAAGGAATCTTTACACAGAGCATAGAAGTTATATGTCCATTAGATAATAAAAATATTCCCATATACATTTCTGTCACCACACCTTGCCTCTTTACTATACGTTCTGTAGTCTACCCACACAAGTCATCAAAATAAGCCATCTGCTTCCAAAAAGCCATTCCTTGGCAGTCTCTTGACTCTACCTTTTCTTAAGTCTCTAATATAAAGTCTCCTTTTACTTCTCAGTGCAAAACATATTTATTTTCTTTTTCTCTCCGTACTTTTAAAAATCAATTCAGTATCATATTGCATTTATATAGACCTTGAATAACTATACACATGTCTATTTTTACCACTGGATTTAAGATATAAAGAGGGCAAGGACTTTGTCTGGTTTTTTTTTATAATCAAAGCCCAAAAGAATATAAGTAAAAAAATTATTTAACTGTAATCAGATAAGGATTATAAATAGTGGGAAAATTTCTGAAAAATATGACCTTGAAAACCAAAGTTTGAGTTCTTGTTAATAAAATGAAGAAAAATAATTGGCACTTACATATATTTTTTAAAAGCTTAAAGAGTTAAGATTTGTTCCTAATGTGAATTAGCATAATATTGCCTTATATATAGAAAAAAAATCATATTTGTAATATACTATAGGCCAATATTCCAAGGACAGATTCTGGGGAAAACATTTAAATTTTCAAGACACAATCATTCCATTCCTAATAACCACTTTCAAAGTTATTTCAAGGAACAATAAAGAAAGATGTTTTACAAATAAAGCAAAAATAATAAAAGCAGACAGAAATACTTAACATTGATTTATCAAGTACTGACTTTCATTTTAATGTAAGTTCCAAAATTTTAAAATTCCTTTTACAGAAAATTTATAAAATACAAAAGAAGACAAGAATAAATCATGATTTGAGAATTGCTTTCAGAAAGAATATCTTTTTATAATCTTTTTATGTTTTATGATACAATGATATAGGCTATTTTGTGGCAATGCTAAAGGTATTACAAAATAGTAAAGAAAATCATGGAGAAATAATTGTTCCATATCTTTCTTATGCACCTTTATAATCATTTCTTTTATAAATCTTTAAACTCTATTGCTATTATTCCTAATCTCTTCTCTTTCTTTGATGAAGTTCTATTGACTTTATATTATGTCTATATTACATCCAATAGATTAGAGTTAAGATGTTTTAAATATTACATCTCATGCTTTTGCTAAAGCCAGGCACATCTTCATAAAGATTAAATATCATCTTTCTCATACAAATCAAATTTGAACTGAAAAAGTCAGTTTCTACACATATATTCTCAAAGATATCTCATACTGTATTCAGAATGTGTCTGAGTAAAGATATGAGCCTTTCACCTTCTGGTAATTACTTGAGACTTAAAGAGTGACAAGCAATTCAAATCAGCTTTCATGGTGTTAAATTATTTCATAGGTCAATATCATGTATCATGTATTATTATTTCACCTCTGAGTTATATCAAACAATTTTACAGTGAGTATATTAGAAGCATTTACATACATGTTATGACAGAATATAAAGTACTCAAATCATTCATATTCAATAACTACTTTTTGTCTCAAATGTAAAAATAACAAATTCTTATAAAATTGAAGTTTCCAAAATTCTTATGGAAGAAATATTTTGCACATTAGAAAATACTATGCCATCTTACTATGAAATAGCTTTTGCTCCTGAAGAGACGTATCTTTTGGTTCTTTTTTTTTTTACTATGTCATAACTACTGAATCGATGTTTTTGGGAATATAGTATTTCTGATAGATATTTTTGGAAATATAAAAAAATAATGAGACAATCCATGCCATCCAGAGTTTTAATTTATTTGGAGATATCATGAACTCATGAAATATCTAGAAAATCTTGATCCAAGAAAAACAAAAATGATAGCTTGCACTTAAAGCATACCATCTATCTACTCCTTAAAACAAGTTACTGAACCTATTTTGCAAAGGAGACCCTAAAGCACTGAGAGGTTAGACCACTTGGCAAGGGCTCTGTAGCTGGGCTGTGTGAAGACACCACCAAGACAGAGCTCAGGACTCTGTCACCACATAAGCCTGCAGGTGGCGGACATTGTAACTAGTGTTCCTAGGGTGAAACAAAAGTAAGAAAAGAGTTCTCAGTATCCTTTTATGTGCTATTGTGCATAGTAACTCTTTTAAATGAGAATAACATATGCGGTATTTCCCAATCAATTTTTAAATTGTAGGCCTGGTTGAACAGAATCAGGGGGAATAATTACAAAGTCTCTGCTTGAGACTATAGAATTAGTCTCAAAATCAAATAGATTAAAAGTTTAAATTTAAAAGAAAAAACAAACAACTAGAGAAAACTGTTTATACAAGAATAAGATTAGAATTGCCTGGACCATAACACCAAAAACACAAAAAAGTTTTAGAGCTATAACTTCATAAATATAGAAGCTGTTCCATTATAAAAAAAAAAATATGTCACTCAAGTCAGGAAGAGATACTTAAAATGTGGGTAACAAAGAGTTTCTGGCTTAATATACAAACAGAAAATTTGGTAAGAAAAATGAAGTATCCAAACAGAAAAGATGAACAAATGACCTGGAACTGGCAACTCCTACTCAAACAGAAAGAGAGAGAGAGAGAGAGAGAGAGAGAGAGAGAGAGAGAGAGAGAGAGAGACGGAGCGAGCGCACATGCAAGAGAGAGCAAGCAAAAAATAATATAGGAGGAAAAAATCAATCTTCAGTAAGAACAAAATGAAATATTTTTTGCAGAAGTTATAATGCAGTAAAATAATAGATGAATTGAGTTATCGTATGGCAAAATGTAGTAGAGACATGCAAACTGCAAAAGAACAGCACATAAGGCAATAACATATTTATGTTGTGAATGTATGTATTACCTGAATCCTATCAGGGAGCAAAAGTAATATGTAATATAAATAATATGAATTCCTCTTTGAGAAAGGCAACTGTAAAATAAAAAGTAGCTCTTTTAATTCAAGGAACCATTCTTAATGAAATAGCAAAAGTAAAGAAAAAACACTTTCATCTATACATTTTTTTTTATTCAGGTAAGCATGTTGTAAATCACTTATTTTCACTAGTCATTCAAATTAGAGGCTATAGAATATTTGCAACTCAGGGAACCAAACAAAGAAGCTATTTGGTAAAAAAAAAAAACAAGAGCAAGCTTAAACTTGAGATTGCATTACTATTAGAGGTAAATTATATATGCTGTTTTCCAGCCATTCTGTGTAAAAAGATAAGCACCTTCTTGTAAAATTATTTTCTCTCCTATCTAAATGTATACTTTGTGTTTTTAGCACAAATTTAGTATATGTTTAGACAAAAATGTGACATGATAAAAGCATAGCCACTATAGAGGTAATATAGGTTCATAAATTGAACTTATTTTAATCACTTCAGATATATCTACATCTACAAAGAATTATCTGCCATAAAGATTAGCCTTTTTTCCCCAAAATAAAAAAATACCAAAACAGTTTTGCTTGAGTGAAATGAAAGTAAGCCTGTGATAGCTTCTAAACCAAACCTAAACATAATAGACCTATATGGAGCTTTATTTATTTTTAGACATCATTTTTTATCAGTGTATAACTGTACATCAGTAGTAAATACAACATAAAATGCACAATGAAATACTTTTGATTATTCTTTTATATCTTAACTACTCTGAATTATATTTTGGGATTGAAGTAGAGAAAACACTAAGTAGCAAACACTACTGTCATTGTAATTCCCTCCTCTTGGGAACCTAGGAAAATTACATTTGCCATCCTCACTTGACAGTTTCAAGATCATATAACTGGACTTCTGGCCAATGGAATGTGGAATAGATCCTCAATTTAACATTCCATTTGCTCCTCCAGCCCTCTTACTTTCCACAGCAAACTTGGAA
The DNA here is from genome assembly GCF_020740605.2 of Lemur catta. Taxonomy (NCBI): domain Eukaryota; kingdom Metazoa; phylum Chordata; class Mammalia; order Primates; family Lemuridae; genus Lemur; species Lemur catta. Next base: position 24,282,749 of record NC_059143.1, read on the forward strand.
GCCATGCATTCTAGATGGCAGGGCTACAACGAGAGAAGGGCTGGATCTCTGGGCCACTCCTTGAAGACCCACCAAGGACCCACCAATGTGCCTTATCCACATCACCGTGACATCATCAAAGAAGAGATCTTTGTTTTATTAAACCAATGTGATTTTGGAATTTTTGCATAGCATAGTCTAACTGTTCTAATAGCAGGCTGCACTACTAAGTTGATTAACTAATCAAAAGTATTGATCAATAATTTAAAAGTCATAATTGTTTAAAAATGAACAAGAGCAATAATAATGAAAATGGTTCAAATAATGATTTACTGTCCTCAAAACCAGAATAATCAAGTCTACATAAACAAAATACAATTGATTATACTTTTAACAGTGTAGTAGTAGAGTATGGAAAACAAGCCACTTGTGTTTGGGGAAGTTCTCTGTGTTGAAAGTTAAGAAAACTCTCTGCATAGTAAGAATTTTCCTATTTTCCTTGGAATATCTAAATTATAGACATTCTCAATTATGAAAATAATGATTAATTTTTGATTTTAAAACATGATTTTTCACAGAAACAAGGACATACTAGTTATTCATATATGGTTATTTGCACACCACCATCTTATATTTTGTTATATTCACATACTCCCTGTGGTGTTATTTAAGTCAACTAACACCAAGCCACATAATAATATTTTCTACTAGATATTAAAATTAATATATAGCTATTATAATGTAAATTTTAATGTACAATCTCAAATTAATCTTGTTACCTCCAGTGACATATATATTCTAATTAGGAACCACTATTATAATAAAAGATAGTTAGGTTCCCAGGTAGTAGAACCACACCTTCTCCCATCCCAAATAGCACCATGTTTGTTAAAATATTATTCTACCAGATAAATATATCAAAACATTAATTTGTATCTGTTCTCCCCATATGGTCCACCAACTTACCCACCCCCATTTTAATCTCATAACAACAAGACTTTTTAGTTTTTTGTCTCAATGGTTTTGGCCTGGAGAAAAGCAGAAGCAGTATGAAATCTCTTTGATCTTAACACATGGGGTATCCCAGAGAGAAATGTAGGATCAGTAAGGTGGGTAGAAGCGGAAATACCACTTGGGAAACCAATGGTGTTGAAGAAGGTCTCTGAGACCAAGAAGGCAGTGGCAGCAACAACCAAGGAGGTGACAAGACTTTGAGGGGATGACTATTAGGTACCCTTAGGCATGACTCCCAACTGCACCCAGCTTTCCATGTTCCTGGGGGCCATCAAGCCAGCAGAGTAATCTAAGAGGTCCAGGAAAAGGTTGGTACTCCCAGTGGAAGAGATGACACGTGGCAGGAGGGTGCTGGATGAGGACAGGGACCACATTTTCAGATGCAAAGTCCCCAGAAACTTGGCAGAAATGGTTTGGTTGGCTATGGGGAGGAGGACATAGGTGATACCAAGACTGACTGAGGGTAAATTTCCTGCTAAACTGGTGGGATAGAGTCACAGAGGTGGAACTTAGGTGACTTAGAGAATAACCTTATGTATGTTATTATTATTTTTTTTATAAAACTCAGTTTCTAAGTTTAGATCGATGCTTTCTATACCAGCAAAAAGAATATTGTTAGTAGAATCTGACAACCTTTTAGTGGAGTTTTTCTATAGGAACTATAAATTTCACTTAAAGTTGGCAGTAATATATTTCTCCAGCCCAAGTTTTAGTATTAATCCCACATGTGTAATCCCCATACACACACACACACACACACACACAATACTCCTAGGTGCACATACCAGTAAGGGCTCTTCCTCCTAATTTTACACACTCCAGGCCCCTCAGCAACAAAGAAACAAATCTCTTTATGAAGCACATCCAGTAACCTGTCTGAAGAAGCATTGAACCTACCAATGGAGGAAGCGTTAACTTCATGCTGTTTCTCTCTATGGATTATTTATGATGCTTAGTAGGAGAAATTATAGAAAATATTTTGGAAAATTACATGGCTTTGTATATTGATTTACTTTTTTTAAAAGTCATCAACATGCAGCTTCCTTGAACTTTTTCAAATCTATTATCTGTTAAGGAACAAAATGTTGACAACTCAGTTACATTGATTAATGTGGTATTAAGGTACAAAAAAATTATCTTTCCAGAGGTTTAATTATTGCCTTTATAGGAAAGACTCTGATATTATCAACTACTGTGAGGTTATGTGTGAATAATAAAGAAACTACTCAGTGTTTGTTAACATTAGTTTAGAAATTTTTACAACACTCATCAAGATCTGCTTATTCTTCTAAGGCATAGCACTTCACTCTGTTAGTCATTTTTATAAACCCCATAGGGTTTAAGGTTGGATAACCTGAGAAGAATCCTGAGTTTTCTAACAAAGGACATTTCTAAAATTCTATTGAGAATTGTTACCTAGGGCTGATTTTTCTGCTTTTGCAAAAGGATATCCATACATTGGCATGGAGTCCCCAGAGTATATCAGATTTTTATTCATCCAGATTCCCTAAATGATCTTCCTCAAAATGTAAACTACTGAATTAATACAAAGCATATGTTGCTGAATAAGAAAGAATTCTAGTTCATATGAGCTACCAAATTAAAATTTAATAAAAATGGAAAGACTAACTCTCCCTTAAATATGACCTCAGCAAAAGGTCATGATTTTTCTTCCTAAGAGAGGTCTTCTAACCCTAAATTGAAAACAGGTAATGCGCTGCTGCCCTGCCCCCAGCCCATCACCCACTAGTCACTCAGTGTTCCTCCTATGTTCTTTACCAGAGCCCAGTAAGTCACCTAAAGGAAAGGAAAATATGAGACTAAAACTAATAAGAAAATAAAGATGAATAGGGTGAAATTTGACAATGAAGCTCTATTTCCTTCTAACTACAGCTTTAAGTTGTTAGTTGGGAAAATTTAATAAAATGCTGAGGTTTCCTATTACATGTTTCATTCTAAACAGTAATGTACCTTAATAGCTTCCCACTCCACTATTAGCCAATAAGTCAACAGCATTGATTTTTTTTTTGGTGGAAAGGTATAATTTCCTATATGTTTTATAAAGAAAATCAAAATGGACATTCCCTATGAGGTTATCATTATGTTACAGGAAAAAAAGTAAGTAATGCTTTCATTAAGGATTTTATTATTGAGATATTTTTAAGTATAAATTATTAATATATTTTTCTAGAAAATACAATTGTGAATACAAATGATTTGAATTGTTAATGTGCAATATAGAAATCAAAATTCATCCAACAGTATAGCTCTTGTGAAATATTAAATCACCCTGGAAAATTAAGCTTTTCACTAATTTCCTATTGTTCTGAAATTGCCAGTTAAACAGTTTTTGTTTGCTGCAAAAACAACCAAAGATATAAATAAAAATAAATAAATAATAGCATCCAGTAAGAAATCTGTGCTTTGTGAAATAACAGACAAATAGAGTACAAATGTGTAGCCATCTGGAGAATAAGAAAATCAAAAGTAATAAGGAGCATTGGGAATTTATTACAAAGAAATTATGCCAAGAGCTTCTTATAGCAGTTTTCTATGGAAATGTTCAAATTAGTGGGTACAGAAATACATTTTACACTACATATTTGGACCCTACTGATATCATTTCATACATGATTTCATGGCACAATATTTGCTAACTAATCTAAATTAGCTTGGCTATAAATGCTGTCCTACTGATGCAAAATTTGCTATCACATCACAAACAGCCAGTTGCAATGAATGACACAGTTTGATGAAATTAACTAGAGCCAGAGGGGTATGATACTGGGTCATCTATGACATCGTGTTACAAAATTCAAAGAAATTAATAAAGCTGAAAGTAAATCGAGATATCAAGCAGATATAAAATGGAAGGTAGAAAGGAGAGGAGATAATGAAAACTAAATAGGTCAAAGAAACAAAAGTTCATCATCATTGTACTTCAGGAGGAATACACAGTGGGATCTGAAATGGTTCCCATCAGCACAAGTATCATTGTGACGATTCCATTCCCATTTGCTACTTCAGAATATAGATATAGGAGGAAGAGGAGGAATAAGAGAAAAATGATTTAAAATGCTCTTTCCCATTGTCTTAATTAACCTTTCAAGACTATCCCCAAAATTTTAATTTCAGAAATCAAATTCCATTATTGGGTGACATTTTCCTGCTGCATCTTGGAATAGAGCAACTATGTATTTTATTTTTCTTTGAATACACAGTGCCTGGCAAATATTATATGTTCAAACATAATTATTGAATGGAATTTTGAACTACGTATGAGGGAACATCTCTAGAATTTTAGTTTGAAGTCATAATGATTAATGGAACAGAAAAGAAAACAACTTTTAGATTATTCCACTTAAGAGTTAGTTAAATATAAAAAAAAAGAGAGAGAGAGTAATTTGGGGGCCTGTTTTCTAACTCTGTGCTACCCTATCTCATAGCCACTGGCCCTATTAAATTTAAAAATTAAAAATTCCGTTCCTTGGCTGGATTAGCCACCTTCAAGTACTCAATAGCCACATGTTGCTGGTGGCAACTGCATTCTAGCACAGTTCTATCACTGCAGAAAAGTTTTTGGACAATGTTGTTCTGGAGCATAGAAGCAGCATATCATCATTTCCCATATGTATTATCTAAATTCTATGTTCATTTATTAATTCTAAAAATTTATTCAATATACATTATATGCTTGGCATTGAAGACAGAAAAATGAGATCCCTTTCTAACTATTCCAAATCTTTTGTAGGGACATGTTAGTGAACAGTCGCAATATAGAGAGATAGGCACGTGCCATGGAGGGTTTATGGAAGGAGTTCATACTATAGGCAAACAATGATCAATAAGACTACTGAAGTGAGCAAGGTAAAGATTTTTTAATTAAGCTAGAGGAAGGAGAAATGGAGAGGAAGATAAAGAATCAAATGGTATTTAAGAGGCAGCCATAGAACGATTTGGTGAGAAATTGAAAGTGGTAACAAAGGAGGAATCTAGAATGACTCTCAAGTCTCTGGTGTGGAGGAATGAATTGCTGACACTCACTACCCTCAATCAGGTCTATGTGAGGAAAAATAGGTAAGATAAAGAAGAGAGAACCATTTTCATTTTATATATGGGTGCTTTCTAATGATGATAATATATGTGTGTCCAATATTCATGAGAAAGTTTGACACTAGAGAAAAAATCTTAGGAATCCTTGTAAAGCTGATAGTTGGATGAGATAATAACAATAATGACAAAATAGAATTTTAACATTAAAGCCAAGAAAAATTTACATTAACAATTTTTAGAGAAATTGCAGGAAAAACAAAAATGGATGAGGTTATAGAAAACAAGAGAAAGGCATTTCAAGGAGAAGCCAACAGTCTGAGTTTCCAAAAAGTCACATAAGATAAAGACTAAGAAAAAAAAGTACCTTTCATCTGGCAATAGGTCATGGATGACCTTAACACAAACATTTCCCATAAGTGACAGTAGCAGAATTTCGATAGTAAGAAGCCCAGGGTTGAATGAATTGGGGAAAGAAGAAAAACACGCATAGACTACTGTTTCTGGAACTTAAGCAGATATGAGATAGAAAGAGACATGAAGTGAGAAGTAGATGCAAGGAAGGATGCTGTGTTTGCTGGTTTTAATGTGGAAAAGACTTGAGCATTTAATGTTGCTGTGTCTATAAGCTATGCATATAATGAGTTCACCTTAGGTGGGTTGGATTGATTGCAGTTTATTTCTGAAGCTACTGACCCTTGTTCAACACCATGGAATACATTAAAAATAAATGGTGTTTTGTAACCATGGATCTGTAAGTTGTTTCAGAGCAGGATGTATCAGCCTGCTAGCAATGTTTAGTAATAATAACTGGATTTATAATTGCACCTAGTTTTAGTTGAGCCTGAGGAAGGAGGACTTTCAGAGTAAAGGCTAGTAACATAGCTAGAGTATGTCTATATGAAAAGCTCATTATAAGAGGTCTCCACTATGAGCCAATTTGGGTGTCCTGCTATAGAGGTGCTTCACATACACATCACACACCAGTAGTGGTTATAGACTGGTACAGGCTAAGAGCACCTGTGTGACCCAGAGGTGAGAGAACAAAGAAGCCTACGACTAAGATCTCTGGACCCTTTTCCACTCATATTTCTGTGCTCTGCTTTATCCTTTGCCTGCAATAAAGTTGTTCCGAGGGTATAAACTGAGGAAACCGAGTCCCATAAGAAACAAAACACTTAAGATGATTTAAGGTGTAATTAACAACGGCTAACCTAACTCCACTAGCAAAAACACTCAGCTGTTCAGCCTCTCAAAGAATTTGTCACAAGTTTAATTTTTAGGCCCAACAGAATTTTTGAGGATAGTTTTTTCTTCAAGAAATATAAATTTAAATAATAAAGTCTCAATTACACATTTTTTAAAAAAAGAAAAGTAATTGTCTAGCACGTCCATGAAACATCTTACTAACCATCAGTACAAGGATATTTGAATAACTGATTTCCATGCAAGCTATACTATATATACCGTCTTGGCTGTGCTCTTTTACTGTCTTTCCAACTATTAAATATTTTGTCACCCCTCCACCTTTGCTATCTGATTTAACATGTCCAAGCGTTTCATCCACTTCACTGGTTTGTGGTTAAATCCAAAATTTTTCCAGCATCTAAGGGTAGATTGAATTCCTTTGGTTCATTCCAATTACTTCTGTTCACACAAACATTTTGTAAGTACCCAGAAAAGGAGGCCAACTGGTAGTACTCATAGATATAAACTAATGTAAAATCAACTGACAGTGACGAAAGCAAGAGGTTTTCAGGCAGTTTAACAAAGTGCCAAAGAACATAGCCTTTAAATCAGTTAGATGTGTAATTCTTCCAGGTGGGTCCCCTTACTAGCTGTAAGACCTTGGGAAGGATAGTTAATATACCTGAGCTTCAGTCTTATAGTCTGGAAAATAGTGACAATAATAATGCTTCACAGTGTTATTGTGAGGGTTAAAATAAGATAATGTATGCAGGCTGTTTAGCCCAGTCACAAGCAGATAATAAGCACTGACTAAATGATAATGATTTAAATTCAATTAACTAGGGTTCACTAACAAATTATATGTCTATGAATACAATACTTAACCTGCCCAAACCAAATCTCAGTTTTCTAATATAAGAGTAAATTTAAATCTACCTAACTGAATTTTTACAAGCATTGAAAGACTGAATATACAAGTGAACACAGGCCAGACCACATATGAAAACAGAACTCTAATCCACGACCTCTGCACCAACCAGTCCAGAAAAACCACTTCTATGGAAATCAACCAGACAGTCAGGACATTGCCCATGACCAGCAGCTTCTTTAGTGTTTGTACTCAGTTCCAACTCAGGACCTACCAAAGAAAGCCAGATAAGCTCCCCAAAGTCGCATAGGACACCCTGCTTCTAGTTAGTCCTTCTTCTACTTCCCCGTGTCAACAACCTCCAATCAAATTATATCTGAAGTCTTCCCTTTTTTTCACTATAAAACTTTCCTACTCCCCTGGCTGCTTTTGAGTCTCTGCCCAATACAAGTGATGGTTGTTGATTCCCTTTCTATAGCAAGCACTGAATGAATAGCCTTTGCTTGGTTTAGTGGTCTTTGTCTATTTCCACAGCAATATAAATTAGTTTCAAAGTTCAATGTCAATATTTAAATGCCATATATATATATAATGCCATATATATTTTTAAATGCCAAATATAGATATCATTAGTGAATTACTGTGCAGAAAACACACACTATGGCCATTAGGGGACATACATCCAAACATCTGCTCGTATACATATTACTTTTCTACCAGGTATGTAATCCAAATGCTTCTAAAATGATCGGTCCAATTCTTTCTCCTTACATCATTACCTACCACAACACAAATTCTTCAAATACTTTAAATATTCCACCTGCTTGAACTCTCTACTTTTCCCTTTTTATTATACATCATCTTCCTTTGCATTTTGTCTGGACTCCAGGGTCTGGCATTTTAGTAGCCAATATTCTCATTAACATTCAGTTAATTAACATTCAGTTAACATTTCTGGGTAGAAAAATATTTTTATTTTTTTCCAGAAACCCTCTTTCCTTTAAAAGAATGAGGGCTTATTTCTTTTGAGAAATTGTTTTCCCATTCCATCCCGATGGTCTGACAGATTGCTGTCAATCATAGTAGCCCCATCCCCAACATGCATGAATGTTCTAGGGACATGCAGCTGAACCAACTGGGGCTAAGGAAAATCTGTCCAGGGTGTTTCTAGATTTTCTCTTTAGGAGCAACGTTGGGAATGTGTGAGTCCAGAGCTCTTAGAAATCATGGTTCTGGGCTAGTGGAATAAGCCACTGTGAGAATGAAGTCCATATTTAAAGGAAAAAAGAAAGAAGAGCATATGCAGATATCATTCACTGTGACAGGGAATAGAAAAGGAAGAAAAGCTCTGAGAATTAGTTGAGGCCACGGTTGTATTGAGTCTGACATGGGAGCAGAAAGAGAAGGCTGGACTGTAGCTAAGAGCCCTGTTAGTGCAGGGATAGTGGGTAGACTACCAATCAAACTCTTATTTGTGATAGTCCTTGAAATTAGCTAGATATGGTTTATAATAAAATCTTAAGAATACTACAATAAAATGAAAAGTATTATACATTCAAAATAGAAATGCCCTAGACCCACATGTAAATGTCTAGATAATAATTCAACATAAACTAAACAGCTGAAAATCCTATAGATTGTTGGATGTGTCTTGCAATTAGTCCTCCATTTGTCTGGGAGTTCTTAAGTGTGGTAAGTGGTGTCCTAAAACCTATTGCCATAGTAGACCAAGAAACAATATGTGGGGGCAGGAGGGAGATATCAAGAATGCTACATTTGGGTCAAGATACCCAGACAAATACACAAGAGATCATCCAATGATAAGTAGAAATGGGAAGCTACCAAGTCAATTCACAAATATTTCTTGAGCAGCAGATGAATGTTAAGAAAGCGATATTTTAAAAAAATGCTTTGAATTAGGAATCCGGAAACCCTTAGTTTCCTGGGTCTGAAGCTTGCTGGGTCTGCTTTTGGTCAAATCATATATCAGTTCTGAACATCACTTTTCTCATCTGTCGAAGGGAGTTGTTGGAGCGGATCATCTCATTTGGGGTGCTTTTGAGCAAATAAAGAAATACAAAATTCCAAGCCTTTCCCCCAGGAAGCTGTTCAGGATTTCAGTTGATTGAGCAAACATTTGAAAAATGAAATATTAAAAGAAGAAATCAGTAACAGCTCAAAAGAATAATACATGAGCCACCACAAGGCGGCCTTATAGGCAAAATAAAAGGTAGAAATAATTACTTTAAAAGAATGATAAGACGCCCAGGGATGCCGTTCTCGACAAGGTGAAGTGCAGCTGGGCGGACGGTGGAGGGAGACTCTGCGTCCCTTCCCCAGGCCGTGGGAATTGTTCTCCAAATCGCGGAGCGAGGGCTCCCCGCGGCCTCCGGAGGGGGTGACGAGGAAGGTGATTAACGCTCGGGGTCTAACCCTGGCGGGGCGGCCCGGACAACCGCGTGTGGGTGCTGCCCGCGGGAGCCGCGCAGAGGGCGGCCAGAGGGGTGGGCGCTGCCCGGCTGCGCCCGAGGCTGAGGGGCGAGGGCCCCCGACTCACCGGCTCCGCCTGTTTCTTCGCGCCGCGCCTGCCCACCCCGCCGGCTCCGCGGCGGCGGCGGCCGAAACCCTCGGGGTCCGTTAGCCGGTGAACAGGCAACCGCGGCGGGGCGTGCGGAGCGGGGCAGCTACCCGCCCGGGCCTCCGGGCTCGCGCCCCCGGGCCTCTCGGGCCTCCCCGGACCCCCTGGTCCTCCCCACGCCAGCACAGCGCGTCTGCGGCTCTGCGCCCCAGGCCGGCCCTGCGCCGCCACCTCCCCACTCCCGTAGCTTTCATTTGTAACCAACATGCCCGACCCAACTCTTTTTCCTCTTTCCTAGAGAGGGAAGGAGTGGGGACGAGTCAACGCCCTTTCCTACAATGGTAAGATTAGAGTAAGATAGGATCACAGACTTTATTAAACTTTTCAAAGACAGCAGAACTTTGGTTCTGTCCTCTCCAAAGGTTTCTGAGGGCAAATACCCCACCCTCACGGTCACTACCCCTTAAGAGAGTGCCTTTCAGCATCTGTTTTCGTGCCCCTTGGGACAGTACAACCAGGACGCTGTGATAAGCCCCATTTGCTTTGGTTGTTAGTTCTAAGGTGACTCTACTATTCAGAAGCCTCAACAAGCTGTTAAGGTGGAAAGAGCTTTTCTTTGTGTTTGGGGGTTGAGATGGGGAAAGTGATGAATTCAAGCTATTTGTCTGAGGGTCTGTTTCCAACAAAACCAGATTTTCGAAGCATTGATCCTTCTCACAAAATATTAAGGATAAAGTGGCACAAAATATATTACCTAAATTTTGTTTCCTCTTCAATGAATATATACTATGAACTGAAATAGACTTCAAAGAAAGATACTTCAAAGAAAGAAAGAATAGTCTTACACTATTCTCACCAACTGCCTTCTTGAATGAAATCAAACACTGGACCATAAACTGAAGATGGTTAAAAACACTGGATCAGGGTAAAAATCTGTATTCTCACCCAGACAAATATTTACCGGTAACACTGGGAACAGATCACACTGCCTGCCAAGGGTAAGTCACCAAAGACCTTAGGAGGCAATTTAATTAGTAATCCTTTGTAATGGGAGGAATCCTTTCTAATTCCAAGCCTATACCTGGAATAAGATCTTTCCAGTCAAAGATAAAAAAGAGGAAGCAATAATAAGCAAACTGGAGAAAGGTCTTAATCTTAAATTAATATATGCAGAAACAGAGCTCTTTTTGTAATTAAAAAATAGATTCCAAAAGGTACTCTCTGCTTTCCCATCTTCTTCCATTAATTATTTAAATCTGACTTGTTACCAATACAATGTTCAATTTTAAACCAAATGAATCATTTGCATACCAGTAAATATATATTTTTGACAGTTCAAAACATCTGAGTGAACATATTAAAACAATACCTAGATTTTTCTTGTAAAATAAAACTTTACCTACTAGAAACTTCATTCTTGATAAATTTCTCTTAATTAATTAGAACTCATTGCTAATTGCTATACCCCTATTGTGCTAGGCAGAATTCTAAGATGGACCCCAAGGACTCTACCCCCTGGTATGCATAATCCTTGGGACTTTGAATAGGATGGATTTTATTCCCATGATTAGTTTGTTATATGACACAATTGACTTTAAAAAGGGAGATTATCCAGGATATGAGTTGGCCTTAATTGGGTGAACCCTTAAAAGCCTCTTCCTGGCATCAGGAATTTGAAGCATCACAGGGATTTGACACAAGAAATATCTATTGTCAGCTTTGAAAATTAAAGAGAACTTCTGGCAAGGAATGAAGACAGCCTCTAAGAGCTGAGAATGATCCCAGCTGACAGCCAGCAAGGAAATGGAGACCTCAGTCCTTCAACTCCAACAACTGAATTCTACCAATAATCTGAAGAGAACACTGAGCTCCAAATGAGAATTTGTCCTGTCAACACCTTGACTTTAGCCTTGTGAGACCCTAAGCACAAAACCCAGGTAACTTCACTCGGACTTCTGACTTCAGACTGTTGTTTTAAACTGCTACATTTATATTACAGTAATTTGTTATGCAGCAAAAGAAAGCTAATATACTTTTAACTTACTTCAAATAAACAAAAGTGAGTATTTTAAAATAAAGATATGAAGGTATCTCAGGAAGGATTATAGCTCAACTCAAATAGGACAGGAATTGGACACTGCAAAATTAAATCAGTACTATACCTATTGTCATAAACAAGAACATAATAATAACGATGGGGTTCAGGATGTGATACTGTTAGGTAGACAGCTTGGGGTCTGCAGCCCCTTCTGGGGACAAGGTGGGCAACTCCCACACCTGGGGGAGGAGGGAACACCCTACAAATCTGCCAATCAGAACTTAGCAAGCCCACTGCAAAAGAATGCAGAGGACTTTCTAGCCCATAGGCCAAGCAGCATAGGTACAACAGAGTCTGGAAAGTGACCTAGAACAACCAGCTTTCAGAGAGGCTCATGGGAGATCTGCATGCGCAGTAAAACTCAGGCTATAACTCCCATCTGTCCATCAAAGTGGTTCCATGGTGACGTCTGAACCACAAGAAGGGCCCAATTCAGACACTATAAAATGAGACCCAGACCATAACCAAGGAGACAAGAGGTCCATTCATTGTCTATGGCAAATGTATCTTGCTCTCACTCTGTAAATGTATGTCTTGCTCTTGCTCTGTAATCCTACCTTTCTCTCCTCAATAAACCTTGTATCGTGCTTACCTTGCTTTCGGTATGTCTGGTCATTCTTTGGCCAAGAGTGCACCAAGAACCAACATTTCAAACTGCGACCTGACACTACCTTAAGCTGAAGGAATTTGAGAAAATGGTAGAAGCAGCAAGGTCACTCTGATCTCCCCCCTATTTGTCTCCCCTGAAGCATGTCATAAAACCTAGAGGGGTTTTTCTGACCTTCCTAGGATTCAGGTTATAAGACACTCATGTGGGAGGTGCCCTCCTTACACCCAGAGGAAAGGAGCATCTTTAACTCTGAAGACACAGAAACACAGAGAAGAATATGAACAAACAGGACTTGCTAAGTTTTCCCCAGTTTATTATTATTAGATCACACCCTTTCTGCCTATCATATTTTTCGATGACTATCTGCTCTTCATCAAACCTACTAAAAAAACCGAAGGCTCCAGGGTTATGTAAAACTTTAAATAAATGTGTATGCTTTTCTCTTGTTAATCTTTCATTTTAGAGGCCTCAGCTAGAACCTAAAATGGGTAGAGGAAAGAATATTTTTCCTCCCTTAGAGTAGACAAGGTGATTTGTTATCAAATAGAAAAACAGATTTTCTACAAAAGTAAAACAAAAAAGAAGATTTTCTCTGTAGACTCAATAAAAGACAAAGAAGAAATGATATATTAATAGTACATAGAGAAAATAATAATCAAATAAAAATATATCCCCTGAAAAACTATCACTCAGGAACAAGAGAAAAAATACCCATATTTTCAAAGAACAAAGGCAAACTTAGCATTAGCCGACCACATTGAACAATGTACTTTAGGAACAAAAAAAAAAATAGTAAGTAAAGACATTGGAAAGATTTATAGTTAAATGTTTTTTTTCTTTTTCAAAATATTAAGGGAGTACAAATATTTTTGTTACATGGCTTGAGTCAGGGCTATAAATGTGCTCATTACCCGAATAGTGTTCATTGTACCCATTAGGTGGGTTTTTGACCCTTCCCTCCTCTCCCTCCTCCCTACTTGATTTCCAATGACTTTTATTTCTGCCTCTGCATTTGTGTACCCATTGGTTAGTTCCAATTTATTAGAGAGTACATGTGGTGTTTGTTTTTCCATTCTTGCTTGAACCAGGTCCCAGTGTACTTGCAGCTCAAGGCTGGGGGGTCCCTGGTAGGGCGTTGGACGTTACAGCAGTTCTGCTGGCCCTGTGGCAGTGGGGTCTTGGGGTCCAGGTGCAGAGCTAGAATCTCAGGGATGGTGTCCTGGGCCAGCAGGAGCTCTGGAGCCACAAGGGCAGAGCCTTAGACTCTGGCATGAGAGCCTCAGAGCCCGGACTGGGAAGGAGCCAGAAGCAGAGCTTCTGAGCAGAGCCTCAGAGCTAGAAGCAGGGCCATGCAGGTGGCACGTTGATTCAACCTGAACGGCAGAGCAGGCATCTGTCTGCAGGTTCAGGGACTGCACAGATGCCAAGTCACGTGGACAGAGGTTGGTTCCAGCAGCCCAGGGTCCACAGAGTTCTCCCTGCTCTGCCCTGCCCAGGACCCACTGAAATAGTCACCCAAAGCCTCCCAGGTTGGAGCCTGCAGTGCCCCAGTCAGCTCCCATGCTCAGATCCCATAGTACTGTGGTGAAGGGTTGCTTGGTTTCTAGTCACAGGATCTGGCTCAGAGAAGCTTCCGTTTAGTTCGCTTCCTCCCCAGCCCAGTGGGGGTGATGTGAAGGCCACCACTGCAAAGCTGAGTCCTGTGCCAACCTGGCACCATGCACTGGAGAGCACAGGATGGCTTCAGCTGCAGAAACCCGGGATCAACTGCTGCCCAATTCCCACCACACCTGTTGTCTAGTACAATGACTCCACACAGACTCCAGACAGGTCCCCAGCCTGTCCAGGCAGAGGCCTGTGGCAGCGGAGGGAGCCCTCTTACCTCTTGGCCACGGTGCCTGTGGGGTGTGTCACCCCAGTGCTCTATCCTCCTATTGTTCTTTGTGTGTAGATGCCTCCTAATGTATCGCCCGTCACCTTCTTTTTCACACTGAGTGTCCCATGTTGTTTCACTGTGAAATCTCAGTGTTCCTTCCAAGAAGAGCTATCCATAGGTAGTCATCTGCCTGCAGTTTGCACTTCTTTCCTCAAGAGCAGCATGCTCGTGGGCTGCTGCTAGTCTGGCATCCTTTTTAGATTTATAGTTAAATCTAAACAAGCTTTGGCTGTATGAAACATGTTCAACCATCCACTTGTCTTCCAGTTGTTTTTGGTTTTCTCTTCCTAATAACTCCTATTCAATTAGTCTTTAAGTCCTGTGCATTCCGGTATTTTAATTTATCTCCTGACAGAGCAAGACCATTTTTAGGAATTAGATTTAACAAGAATATTCTACACCCTTTTAAAACTTACATCAGCATTATTTAGAGCCACATTTAGGTTAACTAAATGCATACTACACCTGCCATGGAGAATGAACTGAATCCTATTTATATTAATAGATAATAATGTTTTATTAAGAGAGACCAGAAGGGTCCTCAGTAGACAATTGGAGCAGGTATCTAACTATATCTGAAAGAGAGACACGATAACATTTTCTCTAAATTAAAATGATTGCCTTTGGAAGACTTTCCCCAAAATTCAATTTGCTTACATCAACTTACTTTTTACAGCCACTTAATTCATTTTTATTTTGTAAGTAACTTGTACTGATATACAATGAGAAAGTAAGAAGTTCCAAATGAGTATTATTGATGTTTCTTTATAATGCCGTATGATTTAAAATATTTCAAAATCAGACCATTTTGCCTTTTCATGAATGGTGTAGAATTTGGAGACAATCTTAACCCTATTCATGTGCTAAAGATTACCATTACAGCTTCCTAACATAAATGTTAAATGATCCTAAATACTAAATGTTCCTACAGATATCTGTGTTGTCACCCTTTGTGAGTAAGCTGTAATCATTTATCCAGGCAAGTGCTCCTCAAGTTTCCTCATAAGCTTTAAGTCATCCCATCTGCTTGTCATAAAGCATGTGGATCTGCCCTCAGTCTGTGTGCTTTGTAGCATACCTATACTCCAACACTTCATCAGAGAACACAACCTCAAAATCTCTCTGGGCAGTTTTAATAAAAACTTGCCTGAAAGGGTACAATTTGCAGGATATAAGTTGTTTTAAAGATGTAAAGTACTATGCCTTTTCGACATGCTTTCAGTTCTTTTTCTCAATCACATGAAACCAATACCAGATTACTTATTCAAACACTATTACCTTACCCTATTACAGTATCATTTTTACTATGTTCCATTACTCTTTCAAATGTATCAAAAGACACTATATAAAAAAGATATATGAAATGCACTACTACATTTAAAAAAAGTTGTTCATGATATTGTCCATCATATCACTCAATGGTCCCATACAAAATTCTATGTAAAAAAATGGGGTGTGTGTGTGTGTGTGTACATATGCATGTGAAGGGATTGAGGAAGTGGGGGGGAGAGGGGGAGGAGGGGTTGGGGAGATTGAGTGCTAGGATAAATCAAATAGCAGTTGTTTAATACAGGAAATCAGTGTAAATCATATAAATTATGAGATTCATATAGATATCTGAGTATCACCTTCTATCTTGTCTGTCAGACATCAAGTTAAATTTTAACTGTAATGTTAGGTCTTTGGTCCTTATTTTCTGCTGCTGTGTACATTGTATTAGTATTTACTTAAGTGTTTTTGTTGTATCAACCTTAAATTTGTTGTGAGAAGAAGTGAGTTATAGAAAAGTGAAAATAAAACACAGTGAACATAAAGGGAATGCTCAAAAAGGATGCAGCCCCTCCCACACCCCACCAAAAGCGCTACCTAGGCACATCATATTCAAGACGCAGAAAATCAAAGAAAAGATTTTGGGACCAGGTGCGGTGGCTCACGCCTGTAATCCTAGCACTCTGGGAGGCCGAGGCGGGAGGATAATTTGAGCTCAGGAGTTTAAGACCAGCCTGAGCAAGAGCGAGACCCCGTCTCTCCTGAAAGCAAACAAACAAACAAAAAAAGAAAAGAAATTAGCTGGAAAACTAAAAATATAGAGAGAAAATTAGCCGGGCATGGTGGCGCATGCCTGTAGTCCCAGCTACTCGGGAGGCTGAGGCAGGAGGATCGCTGGAGCCCAGGAGTCTGAGGTTGCTGTGAGCGAGGCTGACGCCACGGGCCTCACTCTAGCCCGGGCAACAGAGTGAGATTCCGTCTCAAAAAAAGAAAAAAAAGAAAGATTTTGAAAGAAGCCAGAGAGAAAAAACAACTTACCTCTAAAGGAGCCAGGATAAGAGTTACAACTTACTTCTCAAAAACCACGTCAGCAAGAAGCGAGTGGACCGAGATACTTAAAATGTTGAGAGAAAAAAGCCACCAATCTAGAATTTTGTACCCTGAAAAATTATCCTTCAAAAGTGAAGGAGAAATAATGACTTTCTCAGACGAAAATTGAGGAAATCTGTTGCTAGTAGACCTGCCTTGAAAGAATTTTCTAGAACGTCCTTCAGAGGGGAGGAAAATGACAGGCCGACCCGGGCGCCCAGACGCCGGCAC
Organism: Lemur catta; assembly: GCF_020740605.2. Lineage (NCBI taxonomy): Eukaryota > Metazoa > Chordata > Mammalia > Primates > Lemuridae > Lemur > Lemur catta. The sequence goes on from NC_059143.1 coordinate 24,299,659, forward strand.
TCCGGTCACGGCGGAGGTTACGGCGGTGCTGAGGCGGCACGGGCCGGGCACCGAGGCGCAGGTACCGTGTCCCTACCTTTTCTGCTGGGCAGTTCTCGGTGCCCACTGGGTGGCGGTCGGGCCGCGGCGGCAGGCGGGCAGGGGCACTGGTGCCCGGACTGCTCTTCCGGAGCCGGAGCCGAGCCGCAGCCCGTCAGGTTGGCCGAGGCGGCGGCGGGGCCGGGCGGGCGAGGCCTGCGGACTCTGAGCGGAGGGTGGGCCAGAGGGCGGCCGGGCCGCGGGAGACGCCGGCCCCAGCTGCGGGCTGTGAGCCTGTCAGGCAGTGACTACTTGTTATCGCCCTGCCCCGAGCCCCAGCTGACTAGCTTTAAGGCGGCGCTGCCCGCCAGGTGGAGACACTCGGGGTTTCCTGAGGGTCGGGGCCCCCGGGGTGGGAGGGGCTGTAAACACAGTCTGCCCTGTCCCGCTTCCAGTTCCTGCCTGGCCTGTGAAGTACTGCCGGGCTCCTGCCCACTGGCTTGTCTAGCAGGCTCTGCGTGGGGATAATTTACCTTATCCTCCTCCTGTCGTTTGCTCTTTTTTTTTTTTTTTATTCTTATTCTTATTTCAGCATATTGTGGGGTACAAAAGTTTAGGTTTATGTATATTGCCCTTGCTCCCCCGCCCCCCCCCAAGTCAGAGCTTCAAGCGTGTCCATCCCCTAGACAGTGCGCATGGCACTCACTACGTGTGTATACACCCATCCCCTCCCCCACCCACCATCTGCCCGACGCCCAATCAATCTTATTCCTAAATGTGCTCTTAGGTGATGATCAGTGAAACCAATTTGATGATGAGTACATGTGGTGCTTGCTTTTCCATTCTTGGGATACTTCATTTAGTAGAATGGGTTCCAACTCTTTCCAGGAAAATACAAGAGGTGCTAGATCACCATGGTTTCTTATAGCTGAGTAGTACTCCATGGTATACATATACCACATTTTATTAATCCACTCATGTATTGATGGGCACTTGAGTGGTTTCCACATCGTCCCTGCAGCTGTTCTCTGGTCCAGCAAGTTTCCATCACCAGGTTGTGACTTGTTAGATGTCATTCCTTGCGAATTTCCTTGTTAATATGTGTGAAACATAGGGAATGGACTGATTATAATTTCGTCAACTTTTCGTAGGGCACTATTTCGATTAAGTTGGTGGTGGTTTAGGTATGGGTTCTTAGGATTTGGAAAAGATGGGATGCCTCACATTTAAAAAAATCAACTTGGCGTTCAAATTTGAACTAAGTAATCTGCCAGCCGAAGTGGCTTGCTATGGAGAAGATGCTCTAAAATCAGAAGAGATGTGTTTAAAATGTATTTTTAAAGGAAAGTGATATAAGTGAAAAAAGAAACAAAACAACCATGGAGCTATGTTCGTATGTCTGAGAATAAATTTTACTTTCTTGTTAAGAATTATGGAAAGAAGACCTTTCAAAGGGAGCTTGTAGGTGTAGACACTTTCCCAGATCCATGCTACACATAAAGAAACAAGCCCAGAGAATGGACTGGATTTGCAAAAAAACAAAAACAAAAAAAAGAGGTTTACATTAACACAAAACAAAACAAAAAAAGAATGAGCATCAGAGAATGAATAAGTAAAGGTAAAATAAGGCTTTGTTTCTTATTCTTAAGTGGTCTAACAGACAACTGTTCAAAATAATAATAGGAGCAATGTATTAGGTGATTGTAGCTTTTTGATAAATGAAAGGAATGACAATCGTCATAAGTGAGAGGAGGGAGGAATTGGGATTAATCTGGTATAAGTTATCTGAATTACCCATGAAGCAGTGTAGAGTTATTTGAAAGTAAAATTAGACTAATTGTAAAAGTATATTACAAATTCTAGAGCAAACTCTAAGAGTTAAGAAGTATGTTTGATATCCTAAGAGAGAAAACAAAATGGGATCATACAAAATGCTCAATTAAAATCAGAAAAGGCAGAAACAGAAGGTTTTTTAAAAAGGAAAAGAAACCAAGAACAAGTTTAACAAATAGTAAAGTGTTGTGAATATGCTAGATATTCACTCAACTATGTCAATAATCAAGTAGAAATGGTCTAAATACACTAATTTAAAGGGAGAATCTGACAGAGCAATTAGAAAGTAAGACCCACCTATATATCATCTACAAGAAACATACTCTAAATATAAGGACACAGATAGAATAAAAGCAAAGGATGAATGAAGTTACACCACGCTAACAAATAAAAAGAAAGCTGGAGTGGCTATATTAATGTCAGACAAAGCAGACTTCAAAACAAGAAATATTATCAGGGATAAAGAGGGGTATTACATATTATGAAGGGGTCAATTTTCCAAGACGACCTAACAATTCTTAATGTGTTTGCACCTTAATGTGCATGAGCATCAAAATAGATGAGGCCAAAACTAACATAACTGTAAAGAAAAATAGAAAAACCACCCCTATATAGTCATGTGTTGCTTGAAGACAGGTGTACAGTCTGAGAAATGCATCAGGCGATTTTGTCATTGTGCAAACATCATTGTGTACTTACACAACCTAGATGGTATAGCCGATTGTTCTAGGCTACAAATTTGTACAGCACGTTATTTACCGAAACTTAGGCAATTGTTTCACAACAATAAGTATTTGTGTATCTAAAAAACCTAAACATAGAGGTACAGCAAAAATACAGTATAAAAGATAAAAATTGTATGCCTGTATAGGGCACTTAACCATGAATGGAGCTTGAGGACTGGAAGTTGCTCTGAGCAAGTCAGTGACAGAAGAGTGAGTGAATTGAAGGCCGTATTACTGTACACTACTGTAGACTTTATAAACACCTTACACTTAGGCTATACTAAATTTATTTTTAAAATATTTTTCTTTCTTCAATAATAAATTAACCTTAGCTTACTGTAACTTTTTTACTTTATAATCTTTTTAATTTTTCAACTTTTTTGTAATAACACAGCTTAAAACACAACCACATTGTATAGCTGTACAAAAAATATTCTCGTGCTTTATATCTTTATTCTATAAACGTTTTCCTATTTAATTTTTTTAACTTTTAAATTTTTTATTAAAAACTAAGACATAAACACACACATTAGCCTAGGCCTACACAGGGTCAGAATCATCAATTTTACTATCTCCCACCCCCACATCTTGTCACACTGGAAAGTCTTCAGAGGCAAAAAAAAAAAAAAAAAAAAACCACACGGAGCTATCATCTCCTGTGATAGCAATGCCTTCTTCCAAAATTCTTTCTGAAGAACCTGTCTAAGTCTGTTTTACAGCTAATTTTTTTTTGTAAGCAGAACTACATCCTAAAATGGCAATAAAAATTATAGTATAGTCAAAACATAAGCCAGTAGTAATAGTCTTTTATTATCACCATCAAGTATTATGTACTATATGTAATTGTATGTCCAATACTTTTATATGACTGGCAGTGCAGTAGGTTTGTTTACACCAGCATCACCACAAACACATGAGTAATGCATTATGCTATGACCTTATGATGGTTATGACATCACTAGGTGATAGGAGTTTTTCAGCTCCATTGTAATCTTATAGGACCACCATTATATATGTGGTCCATGATTGCCTGAAACATCATTATGTGGCATATGACTTTAGTTGGAGCCATCAACACACTTCTATCAGTAATTGAGAGATCCATCAAACAGAACATCAGTAAGGATACAGATGAACTGAACAGCACCATCAATCAACTGAATCTAATTGACATTTATAGAATACTTCATCCAACAACAGCCGGATACACATTATTCTCAAACTTACATAGAACATTCACCAAGATAAACTCTATTCTGAGCCATAAGACACAGCTTAACAAATCTAGAAGAGTAGAATTGTACCAAGTTGATCACAATGGAATTAAACTAGAAATTGATTACAGAAAAATGGCCAGAATACCCTACATTATTTGGAGATTAAACAACACACTTCTAAATTACACATGAGTCAAAAAATAATCTCAAGAGGAATTTTAAAAACATTTTTAACCAAATGAAAATGAAAATACAACTTGCCAAAATATATAGGATGCAGTGAAAAAAAGTACCTAGAGGGAAATTTGTAGTATGCAATGCATGGAATAGAAAAAGAAGAAAGATAAAAGATTAATAAACTAAGCTTTCACCTTAGGAAACTAGAAGAAGAAGAGAAATGTAAAAATCTACAAAAAGCAGAAGAAAAATTAATAATAAAAATTGGAACAGAAATCAATGACACTTAAAACAGGAAAACAATGGAGAAAAATCAATGAAACCACAAGCTGATTCTCTGAAAAGATCAATAAATTTGACAGACCTCTAGTCAGGCTAAACAAGAAAAAAGGGGAGGAGTCACAAATTTTTAAAATGATATCAGAAATTAAACGGGATTATCACTGCCAATCCATGGACATTAAAAGAATAATAAAGGAATATTATGAACAACTCTTTACCCCCAAATTTGATAACTTAGATAAAATAGACAAATTCCTTATAAAACACAATCTACCAAAACTGACATATGGACAAATAGATAACCTAAATAGGTCTATATTTATTAAAGAAATTGAATCACTAATTAATAATCTTTCAAAACAGAAAGCACTATATCAAGATGGTTTCACTGGTGAATACTTTCAAACATAAGGAAAAAAGTATGCCAAATTCTACAATCTCTTCCAGAAAGTAGTAGCAGAGGTAATTCATTTTACGACGGTAGCATTACCCTAATAGCCAAACCAGGCAAAGATATTACAAGAAAGGCAAACTACAGACCCAAATCTCTCATGAACATCAATGTTATACTCCTCCAAAATATTAGTAGATTGAATCCAACAATTTTATAAAAAGGATTATGTACTAATACCAAGTGGGATTTATTCTAGGTGTTTAAAACTGGTTCAACAATTAAAAATCAATTTCTGTCATTCATCACATCAACAGGCTACAGAAGAAAAATTGTATGACTGTCATTAAATGTAGAAAAAACATCTGGCAAAATCTAACACGCATTATTGATAAAAACTCTCAGCAAATTATGAATAGAGGGGAAATTCCTCATCTTGATAAAGAACACATACAAAAACTTACAGATAATATTATACTTGATCATGAGATACTAGATGCTTTCCTCCTAAGATCAGGAGCAAGACAAGGATGTCCTTTCCCATCACTTCTGTTCAACATCATCCTGAAAGTCCTAGCTAACGCAATAAAAGAAGAAATGGACATAAGATGTATAAACATTCCAAATGAATAAATACAGTATCCTTTGTTTGCAGATATGATCATCTATGTAAAAAGTCCCAAAGAATCAACAAGAAAATTCCTGGAACTGACAAATGATTATAGCAAGGTTTCAGGATATAAGATGAATATACTAAAATCAATTGCTTTCATATATGTCAGAAATGAACAATTGGAATTTGAAATTAAAAACACAATACCATTTACATAAGCACCCAAAAATGAGGTACTTAGGTATAAATCTAGCAAAGTATTAATATATAAAAGACCTATATGAGGAAAACCATAAAACTCTGATGAATGAAATCCAAGATCTAAATAAATGGAGAGATATTCCATGTTTGTGGATAGGAATATTTAATATTGTAAGTTGAAATTTCTTCCCAACTTAGTCTTTGTTGTATGTATCAACAATCTCATTCTAATGTTTATATGGAAAAGCAAAAGACTCAGAATAGCCAACAAAATCTGAAGAAGAAGAAACAAATCAGAGGACTGACACTACCTAACTTCAACACTTACTATAGAACTACAATAATCAAATGTGTGGTATTGGTGAATGAATAGACAAATAGATCAATAGAACAGAATAGGGAACCCAGAAAGAGACCAAAACACATATAAACTGATCTTTGACAAAGCACCAAAGGCAATTCAATAGAGTTGGGACAGTCTTTGCCACAAATGGTCCTGAAACAACTGGATATTCACATGCCAAAAAATGAATCCAGGAACAAACCCTACACCTGTCACAAAAATTGGCTCAAAATGGATCATAGACTGTAATGATCCCTCAGTTTTTCATTTTCTCTGTATATACTATGCAGAGGCATCTGAAAAAGTCAGCTGACCACCCAGTCTTTATAACCATGATTGTTGTCATAGAAACTAGCTAATAAACCAGTTGATCTCCCAACACCTTATTTTCCACATTGCCTTCATTTCACACCACAGCTGGTAATAATTTGAATAACGATGCCATCACATGACTGGGATTACTATTCCCTCTAGTGAGCAGGGTGGCTGTGTGCTGCTTAGCTGTATGAGAAAACCAATCTCAGATTCCCAATTTGAAGCTTTGTTCCCTGGGGCCACATATGCTACCAAATACTGTGTCAAGGTGTTATCAGCAAAAAGAAGGCATTGTAAAATGGTGATGTGGAGAGCTAAATAAAAGCATAATTGACAACATGTAAGCAGGTTTAAGAGAAATCAAATGATTTCTGAAAAATCTTGTTAATAATAAAAGAGTGAGCTTTTATCACCATAGCCTGACTGTGTAAAGGGAAATAGAGATTAGTAGAACCCATAAAAATCAGCTATAGTTCTAGAAGAGGATCATCTGACAGGAGTTCTAATCTTTAGCAAAGTGGTAGGAATGAAATGGGAAAATAAATTCCCTAATATCACCATACTGCTGCCCTCTAATCTCTTCCTGGTATCTCCCATTAGGAGATAGAAGCCAGAGAACAAGGGTTCTCATTGATTTAGTCCAAACAATTCAGTCATTTAGAGCACAGAATATGGTGGTAAATGGTGGAGAAATGAATACAGAAGAGCAATTTAAAAGTATCCAGCACGGTGTTAACTGCTCCTGCAAATGTCTAACATGGTGCCCTGAACACACCTGACCCAGTGTGGACCTAACCTCAGGGTCGGAGATGATACAAAACAGCAGAAATTCCAGATATGTTTGTTAAGTACATAAAAGCAAGATACGTGAGCCTTACTTTTGAGTTGAAACCCAGGAAGATGCCAACCCTCAGAGGGAAATATCTAAAACCATCATGGTATCATTATAGTAGATTAGAAACTGACAGAGTAATTCCATGCAGAGATAATCTAAGAAAGCCCCCACTGTGCTGAAGTCTCAGTCACAGAAAAGTGAGAATGCAAGTCAAACTTTCCCATGCTCATTGGTCTTCTTGAGAGAGTTATGGGACATCTGGGATGTCTGAAGGAATTGAAAAATCGCCTAAACAATCACAGAATCCACAAACCACCTCATAAAAAGTGCTATGTGGCCTTAAATATTGCCTCAGATGCCCCTGAGACTAGATGCTAACAACCAGAGACCTTAGGGGTGAGCACCTTCTCAGTTTGGTGGCATAAGATAGAGGTTGTCTCATATCCATCAATGACAAGATGCTCCATGAAGTGCCATAAGAAGAGGAGTGTACTCTGAGTTGAGTACAATTGAAATGAAAAATGTTAAAATGTCTGAGCTTAATTAAAATTGACTAGATTCAATTATCAGCCATCAATCAGGTATTCAAAATAGAGATTGTTTAATCAGCAAAAAAAAAGTTACAATTGCCACCCATATATGGCTTGAAGAATTCCTATCTGAAAGCTACACATATATAGCATATCCACATAATGTGTTTCACTAAAAATAATTTAAGCAAAAGTTTAGAACAGGATGAACAGATATAATTTTCAATATCCACAGTTTGTTCTTATTACCATCAGGCATTTCAATTTATAATTCTAACAAAATATTTTACACAAATGGCCTACTGTGTTAATCAGCACTATTTGGCTTAAACTGTACAAGCTGTCTCTTCAACACACATATTTCTGTAATTCAATGTCCTCAAAATGTTATGTTTCTAAAGCAGCAAATATATTTGCAGTTATTTTCTTTTACTTGAATCTAAGGCTGATTCTATTTGATTGTACTTAACATTTATAAATTTTACAAAAGAATAGTACAGTTATTATCCCTAATGAAGCCCCTGGGGTATGTTAGCCCAAGCAGTGACTACTACCACATGTCTTATTTGGCCTTCAAATTTTCCCTCTGCCACAACACGCTATTACTAAGTTAATTATAACCTAGAATTCCCATTAAGTTTATGTGTATGCCTTGTGTATGTACAAGCCTTGCAGTCTTCAAAATTTAATCATAACATCTAAAACAAAAATTTCCATTCTAATAAAATTTCCATTAGATTTTAATAAATTAGAAATATAAAACTAATGTTTTCTTGCTTTTCAAAATATAACAGTAAAAATTTGTAAATAATGAAAAGCCATTTGTGCTTCAAATGAGCATAGCATATGCCAGGTTTCAGCCCCAACACAATTTTTATGACCAAGTCAACAGATCCTTAAAAGTTTTTATGGTAGAAATGTCACTTCTTTAATACACAGTTTCAAGGCTTTTGTCACGTTAATTATTTCCGTTAATAATTAGGAAGCTCAAAAACTAGTCTTGATTCTTAATATGGCATGATATCTGTTGAAGTGTTGTTTTATATCTTCTATCTTATTAATTTTTTCTGCTTCAAGCTCCATATTTCTTTGTAAGATTTATGTGCCTAGATAGAAGTACACACTAATAAAAGTAAATTTTCTAAGACAATATAGCCTAATGGTTTTGTTCAAGAAACAGTTACATTGAACAGATTAATATTCTCCCTAAATTATTATTAAAAATAAGGGATCTCTCCATTACATAATAAGCAGTTTGTATTTAGCTGTTGCTAAACTGCTACAAGAGAAAGAAGAAAAGTGTGTGAGTATTTCATTCAAAAAAATATGCACATTCAAATTACAAAACATGTACAGAAATATAAAAAATAGAACCAACAAAGTCAACAACTTGGAAGTAAATTTACTTCAGATAACATTAAAAACATTGAATGGTTTGTATAAAAATATTTTAAATAATTGTATTTAGAATCCTAGATGATAGTCAATAAATATATATAAAATTCCTATTTAGTGCCAGATACAATTATAGGTGCTGGGAGTAGAGTAGAAATAAAAAGATACACAAAAATCATTACCTTTCATGGAGCTTAAATTCCAGTGAATAAGATCATTGAAAAATTATATTCATAAAAATATATAAGAAACTGAAATAGAACAAGAAGAAATGAATCATAATCTATATGAGGTTAACCAGTGAAAATATTGGAAATAAGACAATCATTAATATTTTTAAACACAAAAAAATTAATAAACCCTAAGTTGAAAATTTGAAGAGAATCAATAAATTGGAAAACCAAGAACACATACAGAAATGCAACATCATTTAAAAACACAAAGAATGAGTTAAAAAATGTAGAGTAAATATTGTTTCAACATATATCTAATAGGAGCTCTAGATCAGGGGTCAGCAAACTTTTTCTATAAAGAGCCAGATAGTTAACATTTTAGGCTTTGCAGACCCAACAGTCTTCTCCTTGCAACTACAGTACTCAACTCTGCCACTGAAGTGCCAAAACAGCTATAGACAATTCAAAAACAAAGAAGTGGCTGTGTTCCAATAAATGTTTTTTAATAGAGACAGGCACTGGGCTTAGTTTGCAAATCTCTCTTCTAGATGAAAAAAGAGGAATTGGTGGAGAAGCAATATTTTGAGAGATAAAGATAAAGAATTTTCCAGTAATAAAGACATTCATTAGTATTCCATTCAAAAGGACTCTCTGAGAGCTAAGCAGGAGTAATAAAAATAAATCAGCACATAGATATATTATGGTATAATTGCAAAATATCAACGATAGAAGAATCTTAAAAGCCACCTGAGGAAAAGAATTGCCAACTTAAAAAAGAACAATAATTCCACCTACAGCAAATTTCTTACCAGCTCAATCATGCCAGGAAAAAAATGGAATAATTTATGAAAATTGTCATATATTAAACCTACACCTAAATGTGATACCTACTATTATTCTAGAAGGGGGAAACTTAAATCACTTTATAATAAAAAGATTAAGATGGTTTACCACTATTGAACACACACTAAAATCTATAAACCATAAACTTCAGCAAGAAGAAAATCCAATACAGAATGAAGGAATGGGATAAAAGTGTATATAATTTGTTGCCATTATTTACAGTCATGTTCTACAGAGTTGCTGGGAACACTGAAATTGTGAATTCTGGACCATTGCTCCTAGTGGAAATATATACATATATGTCTATATGGATATGTATATATATATCATAAAGATTATAATCTTAAATCCTAAAAAATAATTCATAGTAGTTGATTCTATTTTCTTTGTTTTACACAAGAAAAAATGAAGTTCAGGAGCATTAAGTGACTTGCCACCCCGTGAACATGTGCCAGAGTTCAGAATCAGACTCAGTCCAACTGGCCCCAGAGCTGGAGCTTCTTGCCCTGCACTGCATGCCTCTCCCATCTCCATTCTCTGGTCATCTCTGTGTGAGAGCTGAAACAAGAAGGCAGAGTGTGGCCTTATTCAGCCTCAGTTGTGAATATGTGTGTTAGCTCAAATTTCTCACCACCGTTTGCATGTCCACAAGAGCTGTGAATTTTAGGGTTCCAAATACATTTTTTAGAGCAGGCAGTTACAAATATGACATCCAAGAATAATGAGAATCAACTGTATATCTATTGGTATTCAATGACATCAGTATATTTTATTATTACTTGGAAAATAAATAATATGCAGAATATATTTTGTTCTTTAAAAACACAAACCTTAAAATTTCAAACAGAAAAATAAGATAGGGGAGCATTGTTCATGAAATAGGTAGCTCAGGTTAAGTTCTCTATCTCCCTGGGGAGTCAATCAGAATTATGAAATTGTGCAGAAAATAGTTAACATGCTAGACCTGATGCTGCTATCCTTAGACACTTGTACACTGAGCTCTTGGTTGGCATCTGGGAACTAACATTGCAGGAAAGTTTCTAGTATTCCCTAAATGATAAAAGTGGATCATGGGACATAAAGCATCTTGTGCTAACAATGTGGTTCATGCCAAACACCTGATTTTCTTCTGGGAGTCTGGAATTTTGATATATGATAGGCAGAGGGCACTGAGTCTAAAAACCCTAAGTACAGTTTCTAATGAGCCTCCCTGGTAGACAATATTTCACTCAGTATTGGAGGAATTAAGTTATCCACTGAGAGAGGACTCTTGGAAGCTTGTGCCTGGCTTCCTCCAGATTTTGCCCCAGGTTCCTTTTCCCTGTGCTGATTTTACTTTGTATTCATTTGCTGTAATAAATTAATCAGTCATAGCCCTAAATATGGCTATATGCTGAATCCTGTGAGTCCTCCAAGTGAATTGCTGAACTTACAGGTGGTCTCAGGGACAACCCCACACAAATGAATTGAGATATTTTATTCAGTCTTCAAAAGAAAGAGGCTGGGTGTGGTAGCCCACATCTGTAATCCCAGCATTTTGGGAGGTAGGAGGATTGCTTGTGGCCAGGAGTTCAAGACCAGCCGAGGGAAAATAACAGGACCCTGTTCCTACAAAAACTTTTAAAAAGTCAGCGCTAGAATGGTGCATACTTCTAGTCCCAGCTATTCAGGAGGATGAGGTAGGAAGATTGCTTGAGCCCAGGAGTTCAATGTTACAGTGAGCTATGAGCTATTGAGCTATGATTGCTCCACTGCATTCCAGCCTGGGTAACAGAGTAAGAACCTGTCTCAAACAAAAAAAAAAAAAAGAAGAAGATCCTATTTATAATAACATGGATGAACCTGAAGGACATTATGCTAAATGAAATTGGGTAGACACAGAAAAAAAATACATGATCTTACTTATATGTGGAATCTATAAAAGTTGAATACATAGAAGTAGAGAGTAGCAGGCTGGTTGCCAAGGCTCAGAGGGAATGGGGGAAATGAGGAGATGTTGGTCAAAAGATACAAAGGTGCAATTATATAGGATGAATTAGTCTACACATCAGATATATAGCATGGGGATTATAGTTAATAAGACTGTATTGTACACTGGGAGTTTGCCAACAGAGTAGAGTCAGGTGCTTTTATGACACACAAAAAATGGTAACTAAGTGAAGAGATGGATATGTAAATTTGCTTGATTGTAGCAATCATTTCACTATGTATATGTATATCAAAACATCATGTTGTATACCTTAAGTATATGCAAAATATAAAAGCTGTAAAACAACTTATAATTGTGAAAATTTTATAACCTTAAGGAGTATTGTTTCTAGTCATAATGGCATATCTACTAAAGGACTTTCCTTCCTACCATAAACAACTATAAACTGGACACCTTTCTTTAGGGGCATTAGAAAACAGGCAAAGCAGGATCCCAATCGATGAGAGAAGGGAAACACATGAGGTGAGCTGCACATTTGCCCAGTTCTCTGCATAGGCTATCTTTCCCTGCTGCGGCACGGGGAGCTGAGGCTCAGGTGCAGTGGCAGCCTCACTGAGCCAACAAGTGAGGAGTAGTCTAAGGCTGCTGAAGCAATAAAATTTGGGAATCAAGGTAACAGAAAACAGAGAGCTGCTTTGGAGTGGGAAGAACTCCATACTTCCACCAGGGCACTGAGCAGGGCTGGAGCTACTGGGATGATACAGAAAGTGAGGTTATTTACCAGTGTAACAGTCCATTAAGACCCAGTACTAGACACAAAGTCATTATTCAGACCTCATAGTGTTCATACCCATGGCCCCAAAGCAGTAAGGACTTAACTATGGAAAAACTAAAAAAAGTATAGGATAGAATTAAGAGAATAAACTGTGATAGACACTGATAAACGGTTCACAGATATTAAAAATACCTACTTCTAAGGGCAGGTAGTAACCAGCATGGGAGAAAGACCTGTACTTGATTAGTGGGGAAGCTACTACTTAAAAGGTGTCATCCTTGGATTAAATTTTTTGTGTGACTTCATGGCCTGACACTAATATCTTTGTCCCATATTTTATAGTATTTCCTTTATTGCCTTATTACTTTATTATAAACAATCGTCCAGAGAACAAGTTATATTAAAATTTGTTGAAAACGTACAGTTTATGAAGTTCAGTGAAGGAACTCTCCTTCTAACCCATTGCTAGCCTTGCTCTTGAGTGCTGATTTAAACTAATACCCAATATCTCCACAAATTCTTAAATTGGATATATTAAAAAAACACACTAAGCATCCTCCGAAAACCTGATGTTTCTTTGCTTCATTTTTTGATTAATATAACTTAATATTCATAGTGCCTACAGCTCAAGACCTTGGTATCATATTTGAAGACTCCAAAAAGATTGAGTCCAAAACACTTGGAGCCACATTTGAAGACTTTTTTGCTTCGGCATCTCCCGTCCTACCCTGCTTAGCACCCAATCGGTTGCCAAATCATGTGGATGCCATCCTGCACTCCATAATCCTGACAGATTAATATTCCTAAAGCACAGCTCTAACCACATCATTTCCCTGCTCCCAAACCACTCTTTACCTAGTGTGCATTCCTTTAATTGAAGAGGAGCTATGAAAAATAAATAGTCTCATATACTAAATTTATAATCTTAAATATAGTAAGGGTGCAAGAACGCTGAATCATCACAGCTCTGAAGGTTAAGAAAGCACTGTGTACTAGTAAGCCACTAATGAAGTACAGTAGACAAATTTAGTTACCACACAAAACAGCAGTTGTTTAAACAGCAACAGCTTGTTTAATATGTAAATAGTAAATTTTTGTCCCAGCAGACTTTAGTTTCTGTTTGTCAATTCTCAAAAGCATGAAAGATATTTCCAAATTGTGTGTGGGCGTGTGTGTGTATGTGTGTGCGTGTGTGCTTGTGAGAGAAAAGAGAAGAGAATTTCATTTATTTTTAATAATCTATTCTGGTCACAGCAATGCCCACTAGCAGAAATACTTTGATTTAAGAGGACAAAGCTAATATCACCAGGCAAATCCATTTAGGATGAAAGGGTTGCTCTATGTATAATAAAAACATTAATTCCCCAGAAATATAATATATATACTATTAATATTATAGTTGTACAGTCACCCTGCATTAGTGCTCCATGTTAAATAAAAGGAGAGGGAGAGGAAAAATGAAACATAGAAAAAAAGCTACATTTTCATTTAATTTTTGGAATAATGTAAAGAAACAGAAGTCTCGTTAAGAGCAAGTCTTTGGGTCAGTGCTAATTCAAGTCATGGTGTCCATTGTTAGCTGAGCACTCCATGCCCCTTAACAATCATTATATTTGTCATTCATACCACCACTACTCACCTAAAGCTACCTGTCTAACCTATAATTCCTCAACTTCTTTACTGACTCATTGAAAAAAGTGAAATTTCCAGCACAAACATCTTCAAATTTCTGCCATTCTTCTTCCAGAAAATTACCCACACTTGCACTCATCCTTCCTTCTTTCTTTCTTTCTTTTTTTTCAGTGACAAGGTCTCACTCTGTCTCCCAGGATAGAGTGCAGTGGCAAGATCATAGCTCACTGCAACCTCCAACTCCTGGGCTCAAGCAATCCTCCCACCTCAGCCTCCCAAGTAACTGGGACTATAGGCGTGTGCCACCACACCCAGTTAAGTTTTTCTTTTCTTTTTATAAATAATTGCATTCTTATTGAAAAAGTATTATACATATATTAATATAAAATTTTAATACTAAACTGTAAAAATAATATCAATAAAAAACAAATCTTCCTACACCAGATCTTTAGTGCTGCTTCCCTAATAAGTTCTTTGAAAACTTCAAGAAATTTAATGGCTTTTTACACACCTGAGGGCATACTGTTTACCCTTTGTGTCCCTTTTGATCCAATATGCTCAATTCTTCTTCCTATATTTTCAGCTTTTTTGTATTTTTTTTCCTTCATAGCTTCTTTTATTAAATACTTGACCCTTAAATTTTTATGTTCTACAAATCTTCTGGTCTGCCATTACCAGTCCCCCCAAACTATGGACTCTAACTGAAATACATACACTGGTTTTAACTACCATCTATTGTTTGACATTTACAAACTTCTTTAAGCATGTTTGATCTTCCTTAAAAGTAACAAATCTAGCTTATGTGTACACTTATGATATACCTAAGGTCTTCAAACTCATCCTGTTCAAACTGAACTCATCTTTAAGAAATGCCTTAATTTCTAAAAGTTACAGGCTGTTGCTAGCCTGGTCTGGTGATTTTTGACAATACAGTCTTTTCAAAAAATTACTAGCCTTCTATTTTATTTGTGCCTGTTCATTTTCAAGTATCCACGAATATGGATGTGGTCTAAAAACATTCAATACACTCAATAAACCTGAGGAATCTTGTCTTTTGCCTGGAGACCATTATATCAATCTATCATCTGCTTATTTTGCTTAATGGCCATTAACTAAATGCACTTTGAAAGTCTAGGATTTAGTGGGAAGGCAATACCTTAATCCTATTTTTTGCTGCCTAAGAACCCCAATCTAATATCCTGCTAAGGCTGAAACTTTGCTACCTCTGCTCATATCAATTTCAGCCGGCAGTAGAAAAGTTGCTTTTTTTCAACATTTAAGGTTTCAATTTACAAATTCAGGAAACTTAATAAAGCTGTATTTTCTTTCAGACAAACTACCTCTAGTTCGACTTTACCCACTTCTTTTAGGGCATTGCTAAAAATCATTAAATGATAAGTATTACCTGTCAATCTTTTGGATTTTTCCATAATTAAACTAATGAAGCATAATAATCTTCACCCAGCACCAACTTCACTTGCATTTAAAAAAGGATAAAGGACAGGAAATAATAGAGTATGCACAGCAAGAGCAGAGAAGTCTCGTGACTCCCAGACACAGCTTCCACTTTCCCAGTCCCTATTCCCTCCGGATACGCATGGTCATGAGAGATAAGGCTGAATGTGAGTGGAAAAATCTGAGCTAAGAGAAGCAATCAGCTCTACTGTACTTTTGACCATTCATACAGTCCCTCGGGTTTGTATGACTAAGCTAGTCCTACCGTTCCTAGAAATGTTCTTGATCATCTGGTAACAGAGCCTCCTAAACTGTACTGCACTAGTCCCAATTCTCTCGGACAGCTTTATCTCATCAATAACAGTGAGTTATGTTGCATAAATCTCAATAACGAAGTTAAAAGAGCTAGTTTCAGTATCTAGTACTTGGCCAAATTCTCATGTGTTTTGGATCAACTATATATAATTCACCAATGATTCTTTGAGTTAATGTCTCAAGAGAATTTACCAAAAGTCAAATCATCAACTAAAACTTGAGGAAAGGCTTCAGATCCAGCTATTAACTTTTCCCTTCCGCCATTTCTCTTTACCTAGTCCAGCATAGTACATGGCATGTCCCAAGGTACAGCAAACAACAGTGTAACTCACTATTCAGTGTGCACATTTTGAACTTACAATACCTGAGTCTCCTTAGCCCACTTTCCTATTTGATTTGACCTTCAATCAGTCAAAACAATATTTTAGAGTCTGTTATTTGTAGTAGCCCACGTCCGGGTAGTGATTCCTATTGGATAAAAATTGTTTCTACTGCAAGCAAGAAAATGCCTAAAGACTGACAATAAAAATAGTGAATATTTACTTAACAATAAGTCCAGAGATAAGCTTGTACTATAATTAGTTCAGCTGCTCTCAATGATGCCACTAAGGACTTAGGTGTATTCTGTTTCTACCCCGACAATGCATAGCAGTTTGCTTCACTCAAGACCTCATGATATTACATCCATATTCAAGGCAGAAAAAAAGTGAAGGAACAGTGCCTGTGATCTGTGTTCTCTTAGGAAAACGTAAGTTTTTTTGCCATAAAATCAAAGCATACTTCTTTTTGTATCTCACTGATGAAAAAAGTGGCTAAGGAAAGTAGTATTAGCTTTTAGAATCTGTGTTTTGAGGAGGATTAGGGAAAAAGGGGGGCTTGTAAAGGTAGTGAGGTGCCCAGGCAACAGTGTTCACCATAACAAGAGTTCTCTAAAATTAATATTATGATTAAAGAACCTGTCTAAAAATGCAGGACAAATTTCTGTCTCAACACTCATTCCATCTACCGATAATTATAAACCTCCTTTAAATGTGTAGATAAGAAAAAATAAGTGTATGCATATAAACCAAAATGTTAATAAAACTTCATTTATCAATAGTATTATCAATTATTTCTTTATGTGCGTTTTCTGTACTTTTCTAGTTTTCTACCATGACAGAATAATACCATTAAAACATATCTTTTAGTAGAATTATATAAAATTTTATAGATGAATTTGTGGAAATACAAAGAAGTCATTTATACACACACACACAGATATACATATATAGAGAGAGATTTAGTAAGAAACTCCTTCATATACATACATATAACTCTAAAATACATGTATATGTATGTATGCAGAATATACACATGCATAGAAAAATAGTTTATCATTAAGTATATATTTAATATCTGTAAATATATATGTATAAATAATATGTTTCCTTCTATTATTTCAAAATAATTACAACTATTTATATAATGATTTTTCTAATTTAAAAATTTCTGTCCTGTATTAAAACCAAAATCAATTCTCATTCTCCAGGTTTTATTTCTATAGTTACCAAAATTATGACCTCATAATTACTTTTAGATAATTACTTAAAGATACTCACATGAAGTATCTTTCACCTTTTTTATCATTCTGGTTTAACATTACCTTCTATTTTCTTTTGTTTTTCTTACTTCACTAAACTTATCACTTGACCTGCTTTTATGAAGTAGATAAAGATAGTTGTGATTGGCTCATGAACATGTTTTCACTTCTTCAGAATAGAAGAAAGACACTGTCACTTCCTTACATGAGCTAAAATTTGATGTGGGAAACAGGGAAGTATACCAGAAATTAGAATGCAGAGGCATAGATTTGATAAATGAGAGGGATATGTGCACTTAACTAAGACTGGGTGGGGAGTGGTTGTAGAAGGAGGGTGGAGAAGGGACCTGTAAGAAATGTTCCCCAGAGGGGTGACCTCTGGTATGATGCTGAGAATTTTATTAAGTAAAATTCATTCTGGGCCCATCATAATAAGTGGAATTTTCAATATGGTTCTATAATAAATCTTCCAATGTATGCTATTTTTCAATTCCATCTTAGAGAGAGAGATGCCACTTGTATAGCCCCTCTATCTTCTGTCAACAGAGGTACTGAAGCCTACGTATATAACTTTGCAGTTTATGACCAGTATATAAGTCCAGGAATAAATCAGTTTGGAACTTTATGCTTCACTATTTTTGATTATGTCTAAACATGAAAATATTTCAGTCTTAGATTCCCAGTTTTAGCAATGATTGCCAGGTTTACACACAGGCAGTGAATTAATTGTGTTCTTTGCTTTTACTTTAAAAGTTGATGCTATAATTTGGTTTCAATTAAGATCCCAGATTATTCAGATAGCATCTAATTAAAAGGATGAGAAAGAACTAGAGGCTGTCGTCTCCACATCACCAGAAAAATGTGTTGTTTTTACAGCCAAATCACAACGTAATTGTGTGAATTACAAAAAAAGCTCCTAAATTTAGCATCGAAAATATTTTGTAGATTTTTGCTTAACTTTTTAAACTTTCTATTCATATAGTCAATTAAAAGAATCTAGAATTTGAGATATCTTCTGAGATGGTACGTGCAGAGAATAATTTAACTACTAAAACATTTCACTGGGTAAAATGAGTTATTGGGATCCAGGGAGACATTTTTACCCTAGCTTGTTCTTTTGCTTAAATTCTACAGATGATTGTAAAAGGGCTTAGATTTGCACCAACAGGATCTTTTTATGAGTGAAAGGAAGAAAATACCCTTCACCAGCTCAAAGTGTCAGAGAACTCTGGCATTTAACCTTTGGATGATGGCTTAACTAAGTCACATGGAGAAAACCACAGAAAAGCTTATCAGAAGCTATAAATTGTGTCAGGATAAATCTTTGAACGTGGTTGGCACCTTTACCCATCTGTTGAAATTGCTTGAAAATGCTTTTGTAGGTGAGAGTGACCTTGATGAATTAGATCTTGGAAAAAAATAGGTTGTGAGTTTTTTCTCTTAAACAGCAATTTTCATATTAATGCAAGTGTAACCTATTTAAAGAAGAATGTATTACTAAAGAAGGCTATAGCTCAAATACATTACTTAAAAATATTTAGTTAAAAACTAACTTTGTAAAATACCATTATTAACTCTTGAAGCATTTCATTTTCTTTTTCAAATGGGGTCATCAGATTTAATGGAAAAACACAGGAAGGTGAATAAAATTTAAATATTAGATAAACAAGTAATAGATTTTTAATGTAAGTATGCCCTGCGAAATATTTGGGAGATCATTAAATTAAAATATTACTCATTTATCTGAAATTCAAATTTAACTAGGTATCCTTTATGTACCTGGCAACCCTATTTTCAGGGAGGGAGTAAAGAAAAACATAAACCCCTTTATTTTCGTAGTGTATGTACTTAGAATTATAAAGATTATAATGTGATCATTTTGTGTTTATTTACATTTTCATTCCTCTATTTTTGTCTTTCTCATCAAGACTCACTGAAATTTATATGACTACATGAAGAATGAGATTAAACATTTAAAAATTACCTTCCAACACAGTTGGATGTATTTTACAAGTAATTCGATATGGACATATAGTTCATATTAATAACTGTGATGAAGTCCACAGAAGTAACACTCATTTTGATGGAAATTTGTGTACCCATTAAAACATATGCAGTGTTTTCTAAGTTACAAGCAACAAATCTAACATTGGGCCTTTGGTGGATAACAGTGTTAAAAGGCTTCTGAAGGAAATTTTGCAATACTGATCTCAAAAATCCTCATCTTGGAATAAAGTCTTCTCAAGGTTGCCTTGGGGATACCACTCTAAGCCAGGATGTCCTCTATTTGGAAGAGCCTGAAAGTATAGGTTTATCTTGTGTCTCTCTCTGGGCCAGTCTAAGGTTGGTTTGGTTCTTCTGTTTTGTTTAGTAGCCTCTTGGTGAATAAGAATCAATAGCCTAAAACAGTCCTAAGATCAGACCCACTCTGCTAAACCAGTCAATACTATTCCACTGCTGAATCTTGGGTCCAGTGCACTTCATATCATTATACTTCTGCATCAACAGAAAATGTGATATTCTTACAACAAAACTCTCATACAATACTGTAACAAAATATCAACAATTCTAACATGCTTTGTAGAATAATAGTAGAACACATTAAGATTAATCAAATAATTTAATTAGTTCTTTATTACCCTACCCATAAACATACATACACCCCAGATTAGCTAGTCCACCTACTGCATATTATAGACACTTAAAAGAAATAAATACTACCAATGAATGACAACAGCCTGTAGCACATATAATTCACCTTATACATAGCATAACTTCTTAACTAATTGGGCACAGATTCTGTACCAGAGGAACACATTATACTTGTCATGGTAACTTTTCCAAAGCATACATGGCTGGGGGACCACCACTTGATTTTCTCATTTAGTACATGTGGTGTTAATAGAAGGCATCAGAATAAAGATTCCTAAAGGGAGTTTGATGCTATTACTTGGTTGAGAACCATTTTCTCCCCTAGCTGTCTTCATTGGGAATAGAAATTCTAAATCATTTTACATAATCAGGTAGAGTAACCAATTTATCATTATTGCTTTATTTACCTTGTGGCTCTAAGGAAATCCATGGTAGACAGTGTTAGAGCACAGTCATAATTTTTCTTTTATTATTTTTTGTTTTTCACCCTGAACGATGAGCTACAATGCAAATTGCTTAAGATGTGAATTCTGTAAGCTAAAATGAAGTTATCCTAGACCTATTCCAAATACAAGAGTATATAGCAGTCTTTGTGCTATAAATAGAAAGTTCAGAGCTTCAGTTTTTGCAGCCAAAGTCCATTTGAGAAGTAGAAGATCTTACACAAAAGGAAGAGACCAAGCTCTAGGGTTAGAAAGAATTGTATTTGAATCCCCATATCTCCAGTTTTACTATTATAGTTCACATTTAAATTACTTTAAGCAAACCTTAATTTATCTGTAAAGGGGAATAAGTGACTATGAAGATTAAATATTAAAATTAAATTAAACTAACAAAGCTAAAATTTGGTTCTCATTAAAGTTTAATGAAATTCATGAATTCCTAGTAAGTCTAATCTAATCAACAAAAAAAGAAAAAAATACAATATAACGGTAACAGAATTGAAAATATTATATTGTTAGAGATCCTGTGGACATTAATAGAGTAATAATGGAATTTATAAACAACTTTGTGCTAATAAATTTGGCAACATAGATGAAATGGGCAAATTATTGGGGGAAAAGGTAACAGAAAATCTGAATACTTTTATACCTATTTTGAAAGAAGATTTTGCAAGAAAAAACTTTCCCTAAAAGAAAACTTCAGACCTAGATGATTTCACTGGTGAATCTACCAAATGTATTTTTTAAAAGTAATACCAATCTGTACAAATACTTTTAGAAAATAGGAAATGCAGGAACACTTCTCTACTTATGGTGGCACTAACATGATACCAAAAGCAGGCAAATAAAAAATAACTAAAATGGCATACCAATAAATCTCATAAAGACATAAAAAACTTTAACAAATATCAGCAATTTTAATCTAGTAACAAACAAAATTATATGAGAAATCTCAGGAATGCAAGGTTCAGTGTTACCAAGAGTACCGAGAATGTCAATCATCAATTCAACAGAAAAAAAAGCCATCTTTCACCATCTTAAAAGATGTTGAAAAGGCATTTGATAAAATTCAATACCCGTTAACAATGAAAAAAAAAACTTCTCGGCAAACAAGTGTAAATGGAAACTTCCTCAATCTGATAAAGACACCTGCAGGATACCTACAGGTGAGATCATACACAAAAGCAAATATTGAATATCCTTTCCCATGATTAAAAACAAGGCTTTCATCATTTCTATTCAAAGGTGTACTGGAGAAAATAAGCAGTATAAAGAGACAAAAAAAAGAGTAAATAATAGAAAAAATGTCTTTATGATATAATCTTTTAAGTAGAAAATCCTAAGGAATCTACAAAACAACTACCAGAACTCAGAAACCACAGTGCAAACTCCAAAACATTGCTGAGAGATATTAAAGAAGTGAGAATATTGAAAATAGCATTTTTATAAATTGGAAGTTTCAATATATTTAAGATTTCAGTTCACCCCAAGTTAATACAGAAATTCAACACAATCCCAATCAAAATGTACTATTTTTGTAGAAATTGACAATTCTACAATTTATATAGAAAACAATCTAGAATAGGAAAAAAAAAATTAAAGAAAAAGTAAAAATTTGAGGCAGCACACAGTATCTGATATCAAAATTTGCTTAAAACTTAACATTGATCAAGACAATATGATACTGAGCTAGGGATAGTCAAACAGGTCAATGGAAAAGAATAATGAGTCCAAATATACTCACATATATATGTTCGATTGATTCAACAGGAGAACTAGGACAATTTAACGGGTGGGAGCTTCTCAATAAATTGTGCTGGAACAGGTGGATTTAACGTTGAGAATAAAATTAATATTAACATTGATGCTTACCTCATCCAACAGACAAAATCTGAGACTTAAAAATAAAACTAATATTCTGAAACTTTGGAAAAAAATAGAATATCTTTCATATTTGTTTGAATGAGGACAGATTCCTTTAAGAGGACACAACAAAAATTGATATTAGAGATCACCAAAATTAAATTTTCAGCTTCTTAAAACACAGTGTTAAGAAATTAAAATGTAAGTCTGATATATTAAAAATTGCAATATATATTTGCCAAAGGGTTTATCCCCAGTTTATAGAAAGAATTCCTACAAATCAATAATAACAAAATTAAAAATGAGCAAAAGACTGGAACAGACACTCCAAAAAAGAAGATACATAAATAATGAAGGAGTACAAGAGAAGATGCTCAACATTATTAGTCATGATGGAAACAGAATTTTAAACATTCCAAACCTACTAGAATAGTTAGTATTAAAAGTACTGAGAAAACCAAATGTTGGCAAGGACATAGAGCAACCTAAACTTTCATATAATGGCGGTGGAGTTGTAAAATGATACAACCACTTTGGAAAAGTTTGGTAGTTTCTTACAAAGTTAAATATTTACCTAACTATAGGCAAATATATATATCTTTTCACAAAAATGCTCTACAAGACAACTTATAGTAATGTTATTCACAAAATCACAGTGGGTCCCTTGACTGGAAATTAGCATGGAATACATGTTCTGTAAGGATAAGCTCAGTATAGATCTGGACTAGAAACATACTTATTCTACAGGGAACAACTATGGTTCAACTGTGATGCAAAAGTTGGAAAGTCAAGAAATAATGAAGTAAATAATCTACTTTCTGTGAGCTGGGTATGTGTAGGTATGTTTTCTTTTAAGGAGTATTATTTATATTTTGAGGTTTTTTCTTGATTTGTGTAACATATGGCTGAGAGTTCTGATCTCCCACCTTTCCCAACTCATGAAACTCTTTCCATCTTCCCTCTGGAACAAAAACATCTGCTGGATCCTCAGTCTCTTTACCATTCGCTCTGAGTGAAACCTGACTCTCCCCAAGGGTCCTGCTTCCCTGTGGCCCTCTCAGTTGGTGGCTGCTGTCTTTTCCATATCCATAAAACCACTAGCCCTCAAAGTGAATCAGTTTTTTGTTTACTCTCCTTCTGTCCTCTTTAAAATCAGCAGTGTTTGAATATCTTCTTGTCATCAGACTTCACCACTTGTCACCCCACCTTGTTGCGGTCATTGGTTGTCCCCTGGATTGCTCTTCCTTCTCTGTGCCCCACTCCTCTCATTTCAACACACTCCTGGCATAATCCTTAGTCAATTCAGTATCCAAGTATACAGTCTTTTTAATTTCTTGGTCTCTCAGTTTCTTGACCTACTCAACTGTCAACGGTTTTGTCCTCTGTCCCATATGAGACACTCTCCTTTGTCACACCCTAGGACCCAACACAAATAAGTTTAAACCCCACATGCCAACAGCTCTATTGTACAATCACCACCTTCTGTCTTTCCAGCTTACCTGCTCTGCAGCCACAAACCCAGTAATCTGTCAACATTGTAGGGACCCAGAGTCCATTTTCACTACCCCTTATCCCCCCATTTCCTCTTATCTAGCTTAATTCCATGATCAATTAATCATTCCCAGCCATATACCACTTATTCTCTTTTCTTTTGTGCTCATTCCTTTTTGCTTGGCAAAACCCACTCATGGTAAAATCTTAGTACCTATTTCCCACCTATACACATGCTTGTGGAAATTTTTAAATGACACTATCTCAGTAAATGCCTGATTGCTAACCTTAAATATGCCTTTAATGCTGACCCACAATCAGTCCATGTTTTCTGATTCCATTCATTCTCCCAATCTCCTACACAATTATTTTAAAACTTTTCCTCCCTCCTCAAACCTCAAACACATCTTCTTCCATCCTCAATCTCAAACATCTTTTCTCTACTGCAGACTCATCCAACTGCTTACTTTATATCTCCATTTAAATGTATAATTTATTTTTCAAACTTGAAATGTCCAAAATTGAACTCTGATCTTCCCCTGAAATCGGTGCCTCCCGCAGTTTCCCCATCACAGATAATGCCAAGTCCTTTCTATCAGTTCTCAGGCCAAAATTCCTGTGGTTGACTTTGATTCCTCCCTTTCATGTGACAACATTCAATCCATCAATAAATCCTGAGAACAAGAAAAAATCTGCTGGATCCTCAGATTTATCTTATCTTTATATTTAGCCTTAAAGACTTAAACATAATTGGACCATTTCTCATCACCTCTACTATTAACCACCATCCAAACTCCCACCTTCTCTCAAGTGGGTTATTTCAATAGCCTTTTAATCGATCCTGCTCCCTGCTATTGTCTTTGACCATCTTCAGTTTATTCTCAACATAGCACTTTGAGTGATCTACTTTAAATGGCAGATCAATCCCGTCCTTCTTCTACTGAAATCACTCTGAAGCTTCTCATCTCACCAAGAGTCAAAGTCCTTATAAGATGGCCTGTTGACCCCTACACAATCCTTCCAATCTTCCTGAACTAATCTGTACTCTTCACTTCTTCCACTCTATCCACATTGACATCTTCTGTTCTCCCAGCAAAACAGGACTGCTCCCACCTCTGAACCTTTGCATTGGCTGTTTCCTGTGCCTGGAACACTCTTCCTATAGGTATGTACATAGATCAATTTCTCTTTTTAGTTTAGTTTTTGTTCAAATGCCATCTTCTCATTAAGATTCCCACGGACACTATCTTTGGAATTTCAACTACATCATAACTTTTGATACCCCTATCCATATTTTATTTTTCATTATGTCTCTTAAAAATATACAGCAGTCTATTTTATGCATTTTGCTTATTGTCTGCCTCTCCCTACTCCAGCAGAAGTTCCATAAAGCAGAAATTTTACCCTTTTCATTCATTACAGTATCTTAGCACCTAGAACAATGCCTGGCACCTATAACCACTCAATAAATATTTATTGAAGATATGAATAAACATGCCTAGGATTGTGGTGACATATTTACTCAGGTCTGACATCTCTCCATAAATGCAGAAAACAGTTTCCCCAATTCTACTGGGAACCTGTTCAAGCATATATTGATCACAGTTTCAGGGCATGGACCTTAGAAGTAATTATTAATATTAGCAACATTTTATGAGTTTACAAGTAACTAACAATGTAGAATTTTCAAAATCAGAGTATCAAATGAAAGGAAGATAAAATAGATCAAAACTATACAACTAGAAATGTGAATAACCCCCAGAATCCAGTATTTGAACAATTTGTTTTGTGGTTTGTAGGTCTTAATGAAGACCTTAATTAAGGTCTTAATGATTTCCCAGAACCAAAGAGTAAGGCAAAATTATGACTTTTTATATGCACCTATGAATAGAGATAGGGGTATACTGTGGGATATGAGGGTAAAATTGGTAGCAGCCAATTAAAGAAGTTAAGATTGTAAATATTATCAAAACAATCAAAAGGGGACTGTCCTCTTTAAATAGCCCCACAATTCCAGTTGAATCTATATGTTAATTATAAAGCCATTCATAGATTCTCTGAGCAGGGCAAAAGAAAAGGAAGCAATAGTAATGAAACAGTGTTAAGCAGACTCAAAATCTGAAGCCTGGGAAAAGTTTAAACCAAACCATGACTTAAGCAGAGGAAAAAGAAATATTTATCATAAAATAAAATAAGTGGAACAAGGCAAGATAGTTCTGGATTGATATATTTGAATGCTTGACACCAGGCACTACACTGATTTTTAAAAGTACAAGAGAAGTGGGAAATTCTAATGTCAGCAAAGGACCAAATGACAGACAAGAAATTGCCTAGGAATGCCCCTTATCTCCTTAATTGGGTGTGTGCTGATTTCATCCCTTTAATGGCCCAGAAGCTAGCCCAGGCCTCTCAGCTCACCTGGACAGCCAACTCAAATTCCAAAGTCCTGGCAGAATCCCTTCAAGAATGGACTTCTAGATATGTGTTTGTCATAGTTAGAGGCACCAGTAGTACAGAGAGAGTTATGTGAATAGTTCATCAGACAGAGAGAGCAATATCATCTACTTTGTAATATTGCAAATATTTTCCCACTATTTCAACCACACTACTGATTGATGTTGGCCATTAACAAATACTCAGTGTTTCTGAAATCCAGAAAGAAAAACAAATTGACTCTTTAGAATTATTTAAAAGCTGAGGTTTGATTCATAAAAGGCAAGATGTATTAATGAGCATTTACTTCAAGTTATTTTAAAATTTTTTAATACATTATTAACTGTTAAAATAACATAAGCAGCTTTCTGTAACCAGAGAATTAGATCAGAATATAAATGAAAAAATAACATTATTATATTAAATATATTATATATAAAAATAATAACACTATAACAGAATACCACAGACTGGGTAATTTATAAAGAAAAGAAAGTATTTAGTCCCGGAGGCCGGGAAATCCAATATCAAGGTGCTGGCATCTGACACGGGATGCTATGTCATCCCATGGCAAAAGACAGAGGTACAAGAGAGGACGAGAGAGAGAGCAAGAGAAAGCCAAACTCACTTTTATAACAACCCAGTCTCATGATGACCACATTAATCTACTCATGAGGGCAGAGCCTCATGGCCTAACCACCCCTAAATGGTCCTACCTCTCAACACCTTCACAATGGCAATT
Source organism: Lemur catta (assembly GCF_020740605.2). NCBI lineage: Eukaryota > Metazoa > Chordata > Mammalia > Primates > Lemuridae > Lemur > Lemur catta. The sequence goes on from NC_059143.1 coordinate 24,326,860, forward strand.
AAATTTCTTTTTCCTAGTTTTTAAAAATCAATTGACACAATGATTGTACATATTTATGGAGTACATAGTGATGTTGTGATATATATAATGTATAGTGATCACATCAAGGTAATTAGTATATCCATCATGTCAAACAGTCATCATTTCTTTGTGTTGGGACCATTGAATAGCCTCCTTCTAGCTATTTGAAACTAGATAAAATAAAAGTATTGGAGAGAACATTCAAACCACAGCAAGTCCCACCCCCACTCAGATAGTAAATGTTAACAGCCTAGTATGTATCTTCACCAACTTTTCCCACATACACACAGACACACAAACACACACACATTTCTTAGCAAAACCAGAAATCTAGAAGCTATATGAAAGAAAAGATAGACTTATCAGAGAAGATAAGAATTAACAGTTTAGATTTGAAAAAAAACTACCACAAAGAAGCGAAAGACTGGTAATATACTAGGAAAAAATCACATCTCATACAGTAATACTGTTAATACAACAACAGATCTCATATATAAGATAAGAAAATGTCAACAACTTGTTAGAAAAGTAGAGAGAAGCTACAAATTATTAATTTACTGAAAAAAATACATATTATATATATATACACACACACAGATATATATGTGTGTGTGTGTATATTTTTGCTCAAAATGGAATCGTACCATATACATTACTCTGCAACTTGCCTTTTTTGCTTAACACTACAGTAAGAACTTCCCTTCACGTCAATGAACATACATGTATCTCACTCTTTTAAATAACAGTACAATATTCCATACTGTATATATACCACAATTTATCCAGCTATATTGGACATTCACATGTTCAGTTTGTTTCTAGTATTTACTACTAAAAGCAATGCCATAAGGATCTTTGTACATTTGTGCATTCATATACATATGTGTGTGTGTGTGTGTGTGTGTGTGTGTGCATGCCTTTATTTTTATAAGTGAGATTCCCAAGTTAGTTCTGCTGGTTCAAAGCATTTAATCAATTTTTATGAAATTACCTCCCAAAAAGATTCATTTTGCCATCAGCAATATATGAGCATTTCTATTCCCTTTTTGCTTAGCACTGGATATCATTGTTATTTTAAATCATGGCTAATCTGAAGGGTAAAATTGTTCTCATTTTGCTTTGATTAAATTTTTCTAACTACTTTGGAGTTTGAGCAGCTCTCATATTTGTGCCATTTACATTTTCTTGTCTGTAAATTATTCCCACTGAGAACTGGTACAAGACAAGGGTGCCCAATGTCACCACTTCTATTCAACATAGTGCTGGGAGTCCTAGCCAGAGCAATCAGGCAAGAGAAAGAAATAAAGGGTATCCAAATTTGGAAAGTGGAAGTAAAACTACTGCTTTTTGCTAATGATAATATTTTACATCTAGAAAATCCCAAAAACTCCACCAAGAGACTGCTGGAATTGATAAATAAATTCAGCAATGTCTCAAGTTACATAATCAATGTATACAAATCAATAGCATTTCTATACACCGATAACAGTCAACTGAGAGTCAAATCAAAGACTAAATACTATTCACAATAGCTACAGAGAAAATAAAATACCTAAGAATATATTTAACCAAGGAGCCAAAAGATCTCTACAAAGAGAATGGTGAAACACTGAGCAAAGAAATTGCACAGGACACAAACAAATGGAAAAACATATTATGTTCATGGATCATTAGAATCAACATTGTTAAAATGTCCATACTACCCAAAATGATTTACAGATTCAATGTAATCCCCATCAAAATATCAATCTCTTATTTTACAGATCTAGAAACAAATAATTCTACTCTTTGTTTGAACTGGAAAAGAGCCTGAATAGCCAAAGCAATCTTAAGCAAAAAGAACAAATTTGGAGGTATCATATATTCAGACTTCAAATTATACTACAAAGTCATAATAACCAAAACAGCATGGTATTGGAACAAAAACAGAGACATAGACCAATGGAACAGAACAGAGAACTCAGATTTAAAACCATTCACACGTAGCTAACTGATCTTTGAGAAAGCAGACAATATACACTGGGGAAAAGAAGCTCTATTCAATAAATGGTGCTGGGAAAATTGGATAGCCACATGCAGAAGATTGAAATAGAATCCATATCTCTCAACATTCACAAAAATTAATTTAGGATGGCTGAATGACTTTAATGTAAGGCATGAAACCATCAGAATTCTAGAAGCAAATACAGGATCAATTCTTCTAGATATTGGCCTAGGCAAAGAATTTATGAAAAAGAGCTCAATGGTAATTACAGCCACAGCAAAATAAATAAATGGGACTTTATTAAATTAAAAAGCTTCTGCATATGCAAGAAAATAATCAACAGAGCAAATAGATAATCTATGGAATGGGAGAAAATATTCACAAGCTATACATCCAATAAAGGGCTAATAACCAGAATCTACGAAGAACTCAGCATGAAAAAATCAAACAACCCCATAAAAAGTGGGCAAAAGACATGAACAGAAGCTTTTCAAAAGAAGATAGAAAAATGGGCAATAAACATGAAAAAATGCTCAATGTCGCTAATCATCAGGGAAATGCAAATTAAAACCAAAATGAGATATCATCTTACCCGAGTACAATGGCTTTTGTTGAAAAGTCCAAAAACATTAGATGCTGGGTGAATGCAGAGAGAAAGGAACACTTATACATACTGTTGGTGGGAATGCAAATTAGTGCATCCTCTAAGGAAAACAGTATGGAGATTCCTCAGAACTAAAAGTAGACTTACCATTGGATTCAGCAACCCCACTACTGGGTATTTACCCAAAGGGAAATATTTCATTTTGTCAAAAAGACACCTGTACTTGAATGTTTACTGCAGCACAATTCACAATTGCAAAGATGTGGAATCAACCCAAGTGCCCATCAAATCATGATTTGATTAACAAAATGTGTTGTATGTATACCATGGGATAACACTCAGCCATGCGGAAGGATGACTTAATGCCTTTTGCAATAATATGGGTGGAACTGAAGACCATTATTATCCTAAGTGAAGTATCTAAAAAGCGTAAAACAAACACTACATGTACTCGCTATTATATTGGGACTAACCAATGAGCACACATGTACACAGAGGGAAGTACAACTCAGTGGAAATCAAGTAGGGGAGAGGGGAGGAGGGGATGGGCCAAAACCTACCTAATGGGTACGATGAACACTATCTGGGTGATGGCACACTTACAGCTCTGACTCAAATATTACAAAAGCAATCCATGTAACCAAAAATATGTGTTCCCCTGTAATATTTTGAAATAAAAAAATTACAATAAAGTAGATGACAATTCTGTGAGAAAAAATGAAATGAGAAAATATAAAAATCAAAAAGAATAAAAATAAATGTAAAACAAAATCTAAGTTGGCAGAGAACACCTCTAATAAAATAATAATCATAATATATTTGAATAAATTAAGCTTACTATTAAAAGACAAATATCAAATTTTATTAAATATAAACAAACAAAGATTAACAAAAAAATTCTCTTTTCTTTATAAATTGCGCAGCCTCGGTCTTCTGTTTTAACAACACTAAATGAACTAAGACCTCATATCACATGGTAGCTGAAGGCTGTCATCCCTACACAGGTCTACACATTCCCAGCAGACCACTGCCAACCAGTCCATGGCTTACATGGCTGCCAAACTGGGTCATGCAGCCAGTCTACATCATTCAGAGATGTCACTTTCCTAACATGGGACAGAAATAGTTCACAGTATATTGCCTTTATAATTCTACTTCATTCTCCTCCCCTGAACTCCTGCCAGCAGCCTACCTGGATTCTGTGCTTGATTGAATAGAATCTAGGAAAACTTTTCACTCAGTGCTCAATGTTTAGTCTCTATTAGTTTTTTTTCTTTTTTTAAAAGCAATATGTGTAATACTACAAGATTCTAGATTTATTAGATTTATTTTTCTCTTTGCAAGTTGTATCAAGTTGACATTGCTGCTGTAACAAATTTCTACAACCTTGGTGGCTTAAAATAACACATTTATTTGCTTTATAGCTCTGGAAGTCAGAAATCTGAAATAAATTTCACTGTCAAGTCGGCAAAAGGGCTGATTTCTTCTGGAGGATCTGAGGGGAAAATCTATTTTCTTGCCTTTTTCTTATGGCTGCTTGTATTCCTTGGCTTCTGGTCTCCTTCCTCTATCTTCAAAATACATGACTCCAATCTCTGTTTCCATCATCATATCACCTCCTCCTCTGGCTCTGCCTCCTCCTGCCTCCCTCTTATAGGGACTATTTTGATGATAATGGATCCACCTGGATAATCCAGCATTATCTCTCCATCTCAGGAATCTCAATTTCATCACATCTCTAAAGACCCTTTGGCTATATATGGTAACATTCACAGTTCCAGGGATTAGGAAACAGAAATATTTAGGCGGTCATTATTCAGCCTACCACAAAAGCTGTCCAATTTGAGAAGTACTGTAACAAAGAAGAGTGTGAATCTTAGGGAAGAATTTCAAAAGGACCTCACTACAGAGATCCAGAATAAAGACGAATATAACACATCCCTATTTTATTGTAGCTCAGATGAAATCCTGACAAGGAATCCATACAATCCTTTTCCTATCCATTCCCACTCACAAACATCCCTAGTGTATAAGCCTGATTGATCATATTGGAGAGTTTAGTGGAGGAGAGTGCCACCATCTGCTTGATTTCAGCAATAACAAATCCTCTGGGATGCTCTAGGGGAGGATGCTGTTAGATACTGTGTTCCAGCTATGTCAATGCTGGGCCGTTTGATAATGACCTATTTTAAGACATATAAAGGGATATAACAGCAGTGGGTAGATTCACATTTTGGGAATAACTTCCATATAAAAGGCTCAATCCTTCCTATATGGTTAGGCAGTAAAAAAGCTTAAAATTCAGCAACAAAAAGTAGTTATAGCATATTAATATACTCACTGTAAATCCTAGATAAAAACTATTTTTGTCAAAATAGTATTTTTAATAGAGTAACAGTGTTAATTATTCATAATACATAGGTATTTGATATGAGCTAACTTTTCATGTCATTAAATTAATCATGAATATATTTGTGAAACATATTTTCATCATCTCATGATTTGCACATGCTTCTGCAAATGCCTGTAATGAAGTCTTTCATTAACTTTGCTGAGCTAAATGCATTTTCAAGAAAGAAGTCTTAAAATTACCATGATATGTAAGCAAAATAACTAAACTGAATTTTAATATGAAAATTTGGTTAATAACGATTATGAGAAAAATATTCATGAAGCACAAAATGCGAAGATTATTATTCAAATAAAACAGAAAGAGCTTCTATTTTTATATACAAACAAATGCCAAAAAAAAAGAGAAAGGAAAAGTAAAACTGCTTCAGATTTCTTCTTTTAAGATAACCCATAGTATAACTGCTAGAAAGTAAGAGAGTTATTCCATTTAGTGCAAGTAGCATAATAGAATTATAGAAGGAATTGGGTAGTTGGAATTCACACCCATAAACACATGGCTACAAATTTCTAAGTTAATGCTATTTGGAAAATGGACAGGCATGAGTAATTGGAATAAATTCACTATTATTTAGAGCATTTGATTTAGATGACATATCATTTATGCAAATCAAATTTATTTCCAGGAGCCAAAATGAAAGGAAGGAGACAAAACAGAGATGACATTTTTTAAAGTATGTTATTAATGAAAATCCAAAAGTGTATGAGTTTTACACTCTTGTTTTCTTCATTTTTGAATCAAGGATTTATTTAAAACTCAATCTGTGAATAATTACTAGCCAAGATATTTTGTTAGGTGCTGCTTAATGCATTTATGCAGTGTACCATGGGGGAACCATCTCCTCTGGAGCATCCTTAAACAGAACTATGAAATCCACTGAACTGGAATGTTACAAGTTTTGTCTGTCACTACCCCAGAGACCCACCTCTAGGTGTCTGTTCATCCCTCCCCCAACTCAGGCTGGGCCCGCGTCCCAGGATCTTTCCTGATGGCCCTTCCTAAACCCAGCATTTGTGTATTTCTCCTGTTTTCTCAGAGTCTTCCTATGTCATTGGGTGGTTAGCTGGGAAAATTAATTCCGACTGTGAGGTAGTAAAGACAGATAATACCATGATTGTAAAATTATAGTCTGAGCTGGGAGGGCAGCCAAAGCCACAGGACAGATACAGAGCATCAGCATGATTTTAAGCTCTCTCAAGATACTTTGGTGTACATAATCTCAATTTCTGCCTCAGTAAAACCTTGTTCCGATCTCCTTGACAACCTGAATTCAAATTGTATTACTTTAAATATAATGCATTGATATTTGTATTTGAAATATGCATGTATTACAAGCTAAGAACCAAAAAATGTTTCAAGGAAATTATATAATTATTTAGTATAAAATTCTTATTATTTAAACATATGTGGTTATATGATGAGACACCTATAATCTATGAAAAAAAGTTTTGTTTTTTTCTAAGAATAGCAGGAATAAATGTTGAATTTTATCCTATGTTAAACCAGCAGTTTAGTGGCTAATAACAATCCCAGTCAGAACAAAAAAATACTGGAAAATAATATTCAATGAATATGGATTAATAATTGTAAAGTAGAATAATTTCTATTTCATAAACATATTTGGGACAATTATTATGCTCCAAGAGCACAGATATTTTAAAGTTTTGCATTAAAAAAAAAAACAACTAACTTTGCCTCACACTGCAATAAGACCTAAAATCCAAATTTGAGCAGTTTTGGGGCTATCTTAATGATCCATTCAATCACAGTAAGGTTCAGTAAGTAGATTATGCATGTTAGGATGGACTTAGAAACTAAATCAACTGAAAAACAGCTGATTTGTTGGTATGGTTCAGCAAGCCTTAATAAGTGTAGTAATTTTCCCAGATTTTTACAGAACTATTTCATTTAATAGAACTTAATTAATCCAAATATATGAAAATTTTACTAAGATTCAGATTTTATATTATCTCTGAGGATAAGATTTGCTAAGAGAATTGACAGGTGATGATCCTAGGAATCTTTAATCTGTTTGCAACTGTTTTCAAAAACTGTAGTAGTAACCATTTGTACTAAAGCAATTAATGTGCTAATTATATATGTGCCCTTATTCTAATCCTTGGAGCAGAGTCAGCAAGGCCACTGTTTGGCAGGGCTCTTCAGTGAAGTTGAAGAACTAAATGTACTCAGAAATAAAATTCCATTTTTTATAAACCAAGAAAAACTCCAATTTCATATGGCTTATTATTCCCCAGATTTGGATATCCCACTTATCGAAGTCACTCTGCAAAACACAACAGCTGCCTACCATAAAGCTCTGTTGCAATATAATTAATTTATAAAACAGGTGTTACTCCTATTTCTTCCATTCCTAAGTCTCATTGTTAAAAAAAGAGGCTCATATAATCTATAATTCAAATATTATGCTAATTTTTAAAAATTTACCAAGCTTTACTATACGAGGAGAAGATTGGTCTACAGAATATTTGAACATGCTAATCTATTGATTTTCAATGTTAAACACAATCAGAAGCAGCACAGAAGAAAAAAGAATCCAAGAGGGATAGGCTTTTTTGGTTTTCTTTTGTTTTTCATTTTGTTATTTGTTTTATGCCGGCTACCATTCCTCTGCTCACAGTTTTTGGCAGTCTACATGGTTTTCTTCCAGTCACGTGGCATTTTATTCCAAAAGTCATATTTGCAGTGTCGACTTCATTAAGACCCAGATGCTTAGTAGTAGAATGGATTCAAATGAACTAGCATTACTATGATAGTGGCATAATTTTGCAAGGTTTTCCCTGTGCTTCAAACAGTTCTTCTACATCAGGTCCTATTCTCTTTTATATTTGCCCTAGTTTATTAAAGGTAATGAAGAAAAATATTTAGTGAACTCGTGGTAGCCAAGAAGAATAAAAGAAGGAAGGAAGGAAGGAACTAGGAAGAAAAAGAGGTTGGGAGGGAGATGGAGACAGGTGATGAGAGGGAGAGGGAGAGAGAGAAAGAGATGGAAAAAATAAAAATAGAATTTGGTATTGTTGGTTTTGTAATGGACTCCTGAGAGATAACTTCAGAGCATATAAATATGAAAAACTATGTTACATTGGGGGAGAGAAGGGGTTCATGGCTGGAAGGGAGCTGAAGGGGGTTTCTGGTAATGTTCTGTTTCTTGATCTGCTTGCTGGTTATAGGTAGGCTCAATTTGTAACAATTCATCAAACTGTACATATATGATATGTGCACTTTTTAGTGTGTATATTATATTTCACTAAAATATTTTAAAATAAAACATGTGCTACAGGGGAACATACATTATCTTCCATCTGTTTTAAATTTGCCTGGATGAAGTGACTTTGAAAGTGATTTAAGGCATCTATCAACTCCATGGTCAAATATGATCTTTCCTTATGGAAGGAAGATAGCATCCGATAGGTTTCAATTATGGTTGCAGCTCTTTAATAACTGAGTGTTCTTAGATAAGTGGCTTTACATCTCCCACATCTCAGTTTTCTATTTTGGAAAATGTTACAGGATCATTTAATGAGATATGAATTCCTGTCCTGTTTTTCCTGGGAAAGGAAGGACAGCCAATCTGATGTTCTTTGGATTTGTTTGCTCCAGAAGTAATTAGCTACCCTCTTTGAGTTTCAAGATTTATTCTAAGAAAATCTCAACCAGTCTTCATTTGAAAGAACCAAACTGTTCTTTGTTTGAAAGAAAGTTGAGATTTTGGCAGAGTTGGGTACACAGAGGGAGGCTGGTGCATTTTGAGGAAGAGGGAAGAGATAGTTGGAGTCCTGTGTCTGGAGCAGATTCTGTGATCAGCTGAGTTCCCATCACAGTAAACAGCAAAATTTCCATGAGTATGCATAGTAGCTGAGAACAGTTTCTCAGCTTTGACCCTACTGATGTATTGGGCCAGATAATTCTTTTTGCTGGAGCTGTCCAGTGCATTGTAGGATATTTAGCAGCATTCCTAACCCCTACCCTCTAGATGCCATTAGCACCTCCTGTCCAAGTTGTAACAACTAAAAGTTGCCATTGTTGCCAAATGCCTCCTGAGGGACCAAATCCCCATTTCTCCATTTAGAACTAGTGGCTTAAAGAAAAGTGCTAGATGCTGAATTTGCCATGAGAAGAATGAGGGGGGATAAATGTCAGGAGCTGCAAAGCCACTTGCCTTTGAATGGGCCTCTAAAATTGAACAATGAGCATATAAAATGATTTACTTTCCAACTTCTGTAGATTGTATAAACTTAGCTTGTGTAAATTTCATATCAATCCCAAGGGTTGGAGGTTGGGGACTGTTGAGAATGTCTTTTTCATAAACCCTAGCAGATGGGGGATTAAGCCAGGTTTGATTTGATTTGATTTAGAAAACTAAAGACATCTAAAAGTTATTTTATGTAGGTGTCATGGTGCAAATCTCTACGTGTTACTTGTGTTTAAAAAAAAAACCTTAGCAATATTACTAACATACAGCAAACACCAAATAAATGTTAAATGTGTTATTTTCATCCCTACTTTATAGATAATGAAAGTCACAAAGAAGCCAAACAAACTTTCCAAGAACCAGAGCTAAGTAATAAACAAAATGGGGGCCAAAATGGATTACTCCTGGGGCCTTTACTTTCTCTGACACTGTTGCCTATATTAATGATTGATTTTTGTTGGAGTGCCTAGAAAGTACTACTTTCCTCTCAGTTCAACTCAGAAACTATGGGCATCCATTATGTTCCTAACACCCTATTTAGTCATTTCAGGATATAAGAGCAATATATAACCCAGTGGAATTATTGTGTGTGGGCTTTTTTCTTTTTCTTCTTTCCTTTCGTTTTCTTTTTTCTTTTTTTTGACAGTCAAGACATCTGAAGCAATACAAAAACCTGCCAGAATGAAGGTGCTTAAGTATCAAAATGATAGATACAGACTATAGGCGCTAAAAGCATTCTGAAAAGGAAAACGCAAAATAAATCAGGGTAGTTGAGGAAGACATTATGGGATTTGAGCTAGAAATTTAAGAATAGGTAGAACAAGTAGAAATTTAGGGAAAGGCTTAGAGACAAGGAGAACAACATGTATATTTCTACTGCATGAAAAGGTCCACAGTCTGCCTGGAATTTTTTATCTCTGGCCTCTGTCCGCTGCACAGCCCCTGCATCCCTTCCCTCCACACACACACACACACAATTCTTCAATCTCACTATGCTTCAACTATGTCATAACCTATAGGGACTTAATTCCTATATGAAGGCTGCTCTCCTTGCCTGCAGACATTCTGCTTACTCTGGCCCACTTGACTTGCAAATTCCAATTTGCCCTTCAGATTCAAAACTCAAATTCACCTTTTCATATTTCCTAAGAGAAAATCAGTAATTTCCTCTCCTCTATTCTTAACTTCATGATAGCACTTACTACATAATTTGGTGATTTATGCTTATATGTGTGCCCCAATATATCGAATACAGAATCTCTGGTAAGTATACTGGTATTAATTCAGCATGATCCACAGTTTTGCTTTACTCTTTAGTTGAACACCATCAAAATATGCTTACACAAATACTTACCAGACCCTTTAAATTCATTTTTAACTGCACAGCTAACACATGATTCTAATTTCCTTTTATATTTTTCAAAAATGTTAGATTTAAATCTAAAATAGCCTTAAGACTCCATCCTCAATCCTAGTATTCACTTCCATTCCCCTGAGGTAATTACTATTACGTCTTTTGTTCATTTTTCCAAATAATTTAACCTTTGATTAGTGGGTATGTGTGCTGGTTATAAATTATTTTATGTGAGTGTTTTTTAGGTTGGTGGTATCTTATTCTATGTAGTCTACACTATGTGATTTTTAGAATTATTTGTATTAATGCCTGTGGATTGTGTATTTTAATTCACAGACAGTATTCCATAAAATGTACATTCCATGATTGATTTAAACTTCTCTTTGAAAGACATTAACTTGGTTTTCAGTGTTTTGATAATCCAAATAATGCTGCAGTGAACATTCTCTGCCCTCAGGCACAGATACCTAGAAGTAGACTTGCAACCTCACAGGCTCTGAAAATTTATTTTCATTTGTACTTTCAAATTTCTGCCTAACATGAATAAATCAATATACATATTCATACCCTAAAAATAGCTTAGGAAAGAGCCTGTTTTCCACATTTTTACTGAAAATTTTTATTGCCAGATTTTTTTTTTTTACTTTTGCAGAGTGGAGAAAAAAAAATCTCAGTTTTGTTTTATATACCTTTTCTTGATTAGACTAATTTGAAAAGGACTGAACATTTTCATAATATTGAATATTTTGATCTTTGAATGTAGCATAGTTTTCTGTTTATTTAGATCTGTTTATATCATTGAATAAAGTTTTATCAGCTTCTTCATAAACATCTTCAATTTTTTTGGTCTGTTGCTTTCTTAACCAGGAATTTTATATTTTTGTAACTATTGTAAACGGGTTCTTATATTCTATTTTAATTTTTTTTTTTTTTACTGATGAAGAATAGGAAAAGTTGATTTTTGCATGGGGAATTTTATCCAGCCAATTTGCTAAGTTCTTCTATTAGTTCCATTGCTTTTTAGTTGATTCTCTGAAATGTTCTAGGAAGACCATCAGATAATCTCTTTTCAATCTCTGAGCTATTTTTTTTCTTTTCCTACTTTAGCTCAAACCACTAGTTTATTATTCAATAATAGTAGTTATTATAGATACTATGTACTTATTTCTGACGTCACTGGGCATGTTTCTAATATTTCATTATTAAATATGATATTTGCATCAGTTTTACCAGATGATTTTTAATTGATTAAGAAATTATTTTCTATCCTGATTGAGTTGTTATAATGAATGGATGTCAGATTTTATATATTTTTTATAAGTATCCATTAAAATAATCAAATAATTTTTCTTCTTTATTGTATTTAACAAAGATTATATATCAAATTACCTTGATATAATTTCTCATGTTGCTCCACCTTTACAATACATGAATAAACCTTCTTGGTCAGTGTTTCAGTTAGGAATTGCATTCAGCTACTAGTAAGAGAGACCTAGCTATAGTGGATTAAACACACAAAAGCTTATATTTCTGAAATAATCAGAAATCTAGACTAAAGGTGTTGCTGGCATTGGTCCAGTAACCTGAAGGTATAAAAGAGGTCTCTGTTTTCTCTTGGTTTTTCCCCACAGTCCCAAGATTACCGTTAGAGATGCAGCCATAATATCTTTGTCAGAGGCAGAAAAATGAAAAAAAGTATAGTAGGGAAAAATAATTTTCTCAGAAGTTACAACTCTCAAGTTCTTCTTGCTTTGCATTAGCCACCCAACCTCCAAGAGACTGAGAAGAATATAATTTCTAAGCTGGTCATATTAGTGACTAGATTAAAATCAGGGTCTTGTTACTAGAAAAGAGAAATGAATATTTAGTAGGTAACTGGTGGTCCTCACTGCAGTCATAATACACTGTCCTTTTAACACATTGCTTGATGTGGATATTTTATTTGTAATTTTTCATCACTGTCATTGGTACAATTAATACAACTTATTCCAATATCACCAGTTATATATACACTTAGTTTTGTGGGGTGGGGGTAGGGGGGTCGAGAGGAGTATAGCTTTATGAAATTCTATCACATGCACAGCTTTAGGTAACCACCAACACAATCAAGATACTTAATTGTGCCATCACCACAAGACTACTTCATTCTACTTCTTTTTAACCGCTCTGATTTTGGCCTCCCTATCCTAACAGCAATCACTAATCTGTTTTCCATCTCTGTAATTATGTTATTTCACAAATGTTATATGACTGGAATCATGCTGTAGATATTCTTTTGAGATTAGCTTTCTCGTTCAGCATAATCTACTTCAGGTTCATGCAAGTCATTGAATGTTTCCACAGTTTGCTCCTTTTTGTTCCTGAGTAGTATTCCATGGCACGGGTAGAACCATTCACCAGTTGAAGAACATTTGAATATTTTCTAGATTTTGGCTACTATAATAAAGCTGTTATGAATATTCATGTACAAATTTCTGTGCAAGAATAAATTTCCATTTTTTGGCATATTTGCACAAGAGTACAATTGGTGGGTCATATGGTAAGTCCAGTTTTGACTTTAAAGAGAACTATCAGACTATTTTTCGAGAGTGTCTATAACATTTTATATTCCCACCAGCAATGTATAAGAAATCTGGTTTTCCACATCATTGCTGACATTTGGTAGCATCACTAGTTTTTATTTGGATAGTCTGATAGCTGTGTGGTAATATCCAACTGTGGTTTTAATTTTCATTTATCTAGTGGCTAGTGATGTTGAACATATGTTCATGTGTGTATTTTTCACTTGCATATCCTCTTTGGCAAAATATCAGTTGAAGTTTGTTGTCCACTTTCTAATTTGATTGCTTATTTTTTAATGTTGAAATTTCAGAGGTCTTCATTTATATTCAATATACAGGCCCTTTTACAGTTATGTGATATGTAAATATTTTCCCCACTATTTGACCAGTTTTGTTATTTTCTTAATAGAGTCTTCTGCAGAGAAAGGATTTAATTTTGATGAGGTACAATTTATCCATTTTTAATTTTATTGATCATCCTTTTTGGTGTCCAGTATAAGAGCTCTGCTGTATGTCAGCAGGAATGGCTCAGTAAGGACCTTCAACAATCCTTCCTCCATAAAATCAGTGATAGTACTGGAAAAAATTTTTAAAATCTACTTTTCAGAACTCTGAAAATTAACCCGAAATAGTCAACAACCTGGAGAGAGTCTATTCAAGAATATCAGAATTTTGGTTAGAACAATGAGGTTTGTACAATTTTGAATTTTCTACTCCCATGATGCTTACATCAGCTCCATGGTAGTCTTGAAAAGCAATAGCTCTACAGTCATGGTGCAAACCAATAGCCTAGCAGCCTGCAGAGGGTAAAGAATAGGATTGGATGTCCTCAAAAGGCTAATTCCCAGATAACTGTCATTATTTCACCAATCTGGCAGTTTTCTGAGCAATCCCACTAGCAAGGCTTATCTTTATTTGACCTGACACTGAGCTAGAATTTTCCCAGAAGGTGTTGTCAAAAACAGTCAGCCACAATTGTTTAATATCCCAGCTGCCTGAGGTGGCAATAACAATTAAGATAAACAACAAGCAGATCCAAAAAAAAAGGAAAAAGCTTGGAAATGAAATGAACATAGATGATTGAAAAGCTCTGACTTATTCCTAGGAATCTGGAAGATGATGTGCACATATAGGGATGTAACCATGGCTATGAAAGACCTAAGATCACCCCAAGCTCTAACCTCTGTGTGAAACTGAAGGTCTGCACAAATATGAACTAAAGGCTAAGGTTGACTTGTAAGCTGCCTGCCTGGACATTAAAGTAATGCCCCCTTCATCACATCTCACAGAGACATTTGGCAGAATCTAGGAGACTTGTTGCTTCAGGTATTTAAAGAAAATCCTGTCACTCATTTTCTAACCATTAACTGAGCAGATTTGACTGGCTGTACCTTAAAAAAATGCAGATTTAAATGAATCTAACAAGAAACAGCAACAACAAAAACACTAATGACAAATAGCAACAATGACAAATTTATTTTAAATATCCAGTTTTCAAAAGAAATCACGAGATACATAGAAAAACAAGGAAGTATGGCCCATACTCAGAGACAAAAAGCAATTGATAGAAACTTTCCCTGAGGATACCCTGACACTAGACTTACTAGACAGAGATTTTAAATGGGCTGTTTTAAGTATTTTTAAAGAACAAAAGGAAACCATATCTGTTTTATTTCAACCATTGTGTATTCAAGGACAATAGATATTGAAGTGACAGATTTTACACAATTTTTTTCCTTCAGAGATTGCAAGTTTTTTTCTCGGTGACAAGACCATTTATTTAGCTTCCTCTTAGAGTCAAATTAAACTGATGCTATTCCTTTCTTGTAATTAGATTGATTTCTCCAGTTATGTTTCCAACATCCAATTTTTCACACACCTGCCTAGTCACTATTGGAAATGGGACAGAATAGCTGATTTTGGGGTCATTTAGTTCACCTTTGAATTCAACTCATTCAGAGCCTTAGAAGTCAATCACCACATGAGTTCATAGGACTAAGCAATTTTCCTCTGCTTTTGCCTTTTCCACTCCTGTTTTTCTTGTATAATTATGGGGGAATGGGGAGCATGTGGTGTGAAATAATTGTTGGATTGATCAATTTATTTGGGGATTTAGCACTTTCCCAGATCTTGCTATGGTTCCCCCAAACCAGTTGACTTCTCATTCCTATAGTCTCTCCATCTAAGGCATATTGATTCTCCACCTGCCTGAACTCAGACCAGGTGTTCACCTCCAGCTGTAGAACCTGCATATGAGCTCTATGCTCATCTATGAAGGGTTTGTTTTCCACCTATAAATGGCTATTGCTGTTGATTTTATTATGGGAACAAAATTGTATCACAACCATTCTACACGCTAACCAGAAAAAATTCTCAGCTTATTTATTATTTTTTGTTTTCTAATAAATATATTTGAGGTCTGTGCTTTTCTTTGAACTGTAATATCCCACAATTGTTGATATATAAGTATGTAGTTGTCATTTAGTTCTAAATATTAACAATTTGTATTTTGATGTTCTCTTTGACTCATGACTTTTTTTCTAGGTTCATTGAAAAGCATTGTTATTGGATAAGATGTTTGGCTTTCATTTTGACATTGATTTTTATATTTCATACATTTTGGCCAGGACATATAATGCATAGGTTGTTTCTTTTTTGGAAATTTGTTCACACTCATTATGACTCTGATACACACTTTTGTATTTTAAGATTCTTAAATGTTTAAAAAACAATAGCATCTATTTTCTGTGTAAATAATTCTACACTATATGTCAATTTTATCAAGTTTATTATTCATTATTAACAACATTTAGAGTTTTACTTACCTAATATCCATTAATCTACAGATTTTTAAATCTCTCAATATGACTGGATTTGTCATTTTTTTCATTGAATTTCATTAGTTTAGTTATTTTGTAAGGATCATGGCCATTATTTGAAGAGAGTTCATTTTCTCAAAAAGAAATACCTCTCCTCGATCCTTTTAATGGTTTATGCCTTAAATTCTGACTGTTGTTAATAGAATTTAACTATTTTTTTTGTTAGCATTTGCTAGAATCTTTTTTTTTCTATTTCTTTATTTTCCATAATCCTGTGTCACTTTGTTTAAGGCATTCATCTAGTAAATAAAATATAGCTAGATTTTTAAATACAAGGATCTAAGATACTTTAACCAAACTCAATTAATAGTTATTGTTAATTTATTTGAGTTTATTCTTACCACCTTATTTGGCGTTTTATATTTATAATATTCTTTTTTTTCCTTACAAAATTTCTTCCTATTTGCCTGATTACATTTTCTTTGTTCCATTTACTTTTCTACACATATAAAATTTTAAATTCTATTTCTAGAATAGTGATTTGCTTTAAACTTTAAATTTTAATATACATGCAGGGTCACATATTTTAATGGCATCTAGATTTAATCTGTTCTCAGTCTCCCTCATATACTTAGCCTGCCATCTTGAAGCCAGATGTCTTTCCCAGATATGTAAAGTTATACTTCACTGAACTTTTTGGGGAGATAGATTTTATTCACATGTCTGCAATCATTTATGCCTTTAAAATTTCTCTCCTCTGACTCTGCATTTGTTTCCAATGCTTTGCTGAGTTCATACTTCAGTTCCTGACCTAGTGAAAATGACAGTGAGATAAGAGGGAAATTTTCCACCAGCCTAGGGGGATAGGGACTCAGAGCTAAAATTATGACAATTTGAAAGAAGGAAAGAAAGTGAATTGGTGGTTTGTTTTGCACATAAGTTTTCAGGTTAAGCTAATACCTGTTATATACTTAAAATTCAGCAGGAAAATATTTCAAGAAAAATATATTTTGCCTGTGGCTAGTGTAGAGGGATGACAGTGAAATGATCTGGAAATTCTAACTCAAAACTGAGAGATTCAAGACAGTTACTAAGTACTATCATACTATGGTCCAAAAACAGGTATGGCTGGTTGCACAAAGATAAACAAAGCATATATGATATGAAGACTTTAAACAAATAATCCCACTAATAAATACATTTGTATCAGGATGCCCCACAAGAGATGAAATGTTTAAGGATTTTTTATTCTTTTCCATAGAGAGAGATACTAAAAACCATAACACAATCACTGAACAAAGCCCTTCCCTCCTTCCCTTCCCTAAAGAATGTTTAGGGATCCCAGAAGCAATGAACTGCTCAATTCAGTTGCCTGGAGAAAGTTAAAGTAATTAGACCTTTTTTGCTCTAAGGATTGAAAACAAAAAATTAACTTCTAAGGAGTGGATTCCCCAGGGAAAATGTTAAATATGTATATATAGTTGTTGTTTACTTACTTTGTAAGGATCATGATCATTATTTTGAGGAGGGTTCATTTTATCAAAAAGAAATACTTCTCTTGATCCTTTTAATGTTTTGTGTATATGTGTGTGTGTGTGTGTGTATACATATTTCTACATTCTCTACCCCTACTCCCATAACAAATGTTTGTTCATCTGCATTACTGAAGTTGTCTTTTTTCACAAGTGAAGATGATATTTGTGTATACCCTCAATAAAACTTACTAGGTATGAGGCCTTTAGAAACGTAGAGGCTTGAAAAATGGCCACATGAAAGGCTGAAAACAGAATTGAATATAGTACTATTTACAGAGTATCAAATTAGCAAATCAGTGCAATATGAAATGGTGACAGGTGGGCCATCCCTGGCATTGATAAAAGATCTGCTTTCCGGATGGGATTTATGAAAAGCTGTGAAAACAGAAATTATATATTTGTTGACATGAACAATTAATTAAACTAGTGTCATTAACAAATAATTAAACCAAGAAAACTAAAGTCAAGTTCATTAATCATTTTAAATTAATTATGACAATGATGTTAATAACAATTTTTGCATTTGCATTTGAATGAACATTTTAGAAAAGAAATGTATGTATATCAGAGACTTCAGAGTAGTGGCTCTCAAATTGTAACATGAATCAACATCTTCTTGGAAAGAGAGGCTTGTTGAAAACGTAAATTATTGAGTCTTAGCCCCCCAAATTTAAATTTATTAGTTGTGAAAAGGGCCCAGGAACCTTGATTTAACAACTCTCCCGAAATATACACATACATAGTCATTCTCTTGCTGTTTATTGGATAAATAGCACTTCAGGAACATGGCGCAGGAACTAAAACATTGACAGAATTAAAAGTCGTTGTATTGTCTATTGTGAGTTAGCATTTATTTTACTTTATATATATTTTTTATTTTAAAATAGTGATTTCATTGCCAGATAACGAGATTTAATTATACATAGATAGTAATATGAGTAAATATATAAAATGATACAAATCATTACAAAAAATAAATTAACATAATTAAGAGGAGTTCTAGATTGGAGTTCTAAATTTCTAATGAGATGCTAAAATGGCATGATAGTTTTGGTTTTTTTTTCCAAGAACAAACAGACTAACAGATAACATGATAGTTGTTCCCTCCTCTAAGAGCAACCACAGAGAAATTAGATGAGAAAAACACCAAAAAAAAGAAGAAAAGTGTAAAAGTCCCTTGAGGAGGGTGGGGGAGGTTGTTTGAAATATGTATCTGGGAGGAAGGTCAATTCCAGGACTTAGCCAGGACAGGAGGCAGCGTGGTGTTATTGTGGGAGGAGAAGTGGGGAAAGAGTAGCTAGCTGAAGTTCTACTTTTGCTTCTTCCCCACTATTGCCCTGGTATGCCACAGAGGTGATACTGAATTCTGGTGTGTCTCCAGCAGACAATTCCTGCCAGAGAAATAGTAGAGCTTTAAATCATCAAATTAGCTAACGTGCCAAAAATGGAGCCTAGTGGAGCCTCAACACATGGCACATTTGCTGAATTTTGAAGCTCTGTAAAGTGAGAAACAGATGAGCTAAAGTGAAACCCAGAGCTGAATTGTGTGTAATATCGGGAAACAAAGACATTTCAGGAGAAGAGGCTGTAGTAAATATACCAAGACCACTGAACTGATGATCTGAGGCCAATTTTACTACGGGAGCATTTTACTGATTTGGGGATGTTGGTGCTATTGCCTGAGAATCCTGGCTTAGCAGGACAGAGGATATCTGCAGAGAAAGGTGAGCTTTCAGCCAACACATGAGATTGGAGAGACAAAAGTAGAAAATTGTGGGGTCTCAAAGAAATGGCTTCCTTTAAAACATTTACATAATTCTAAATCTCTTCAGTTTCAGAAAACTGAAAAGTTAAGCCAAAAATCTCCAAAAGGAGCAAAGATTTTTATGTCATCTTGCAGTGCTGAGAGGACAAAGAGTAACTGGAGGGGCCCCAGTGAATACAAGCATATACTCATTAAAAAGTCCTAGACAGCTGGGCTCTAGTAACAAGACAAAGTAGAGGTAAACTGAGCCATATTAGAATGTGAACCTGCATTCAACCCTGTTCACCTAGCATACAAAAGTGGAAATACTCTCAGGGGGGTGATAACATCATCAGAAAGAGTCAATTAAAATTACTAGGTATGTTAAGAAACAATATGACCAAAGCTAAAAGGAAACAAATAGACAATATAAAATAATGAACTGTAATTCAGATATTGGAGTTAGTAGACAAAGACTTTAATTATAATTAATATGTTGAGGAGAATAGAGAAAAAGGTATAGAAAATACATAAAAATATTGAGAGTTTCACAGAGAATTGGAATATACAAGGAAAGACATAAACAATTGAGGTTCTAGAACTTAAAATATAATACCTGAAACTAGAAAGTTAACAGATAGGTTTAACAGTAAATCAGAAATAGCAGAAGACAGAATTAGCAAGCTAAGGCACAGCTTAATGGAAATTCAAAGTAATGAACAAAGAAAGGCCTATCAAATATGTAATTAGAGTCGATGCCAGAAGAAAAAAAACAGAGAAAATGGACCAGAGGCAATATTTGAAAAAGTCATAGCTGAGCTTCTTCAAAAATTTCTAGGAACCCCTAGAAAGATAAATAAAGTAAGGCCATCCTAGGCTTGTCACAGTAGAACCACTGGACAGCAATGACAAAGAGAAAATCTTAAAAGCAGCAGGGATCAGAGGGTGAGGGTGAAGACACATTATTTTCAATGAAGGAATAATAAGATTGAAGATGGAACACAATGGAATGACACAATTAAAGAACTGAAAAGAAAAGCTGCCAACTTAGAATTTTTTATCTAGTAAAAGTATCTTTTAGTATACTTCTGTAGATGTAATATAAAAATATTTTTTGAACAGAAATTATAAGAATGTGTTGCCCATAATCTTGCACTAAAAATATAAAGCAATTAAAATTCTAGAGCTCTGCTACATAAAGACTTGGAAGTCAGCAATCCTGTGCTTAGAGCAAGACAACATCTGAACATACTGAAAATCAATGACTTTCTTAGATCTGTCAGAGAATTGGTGTCACAGGGCAAAACCACCCTGAAATCAGGAGAATGAGATGAATATAGAGGCAAAGCTGAGATCTGCTTACCTAGAGCACAAGTCACTGGAGCCATGATCTTGTAGGAACACTTAGATGGCAATTTTGATGAATTGTTGAAGGCTCAGGGCAAACTAGTTTAAGAGTGAGAAATTCCTAAGAGGCCCACAAATGCATGAGTTTTACCTCCAGAACTCTGCCAGGTTCTCACAGAAAAGATCTTTTTAAAAAAATCCCCTCTTGTTTCCACCAGCGGAGAGGGGGGAAGTATCCATTTTAAAATACACCTAGTGCATTCTTTGTTAAAAAAAAAAAAAAGACTACCCTCCAAGGGAAAATACTTTATCAAAGTCTTATCTGACCTGGGAAAAGGGCAACTAGCTGACTGCAGCCCACTCTAGCCTTCCTGTCTCATGCAAAAGAGGAAAAACGAAAGTGAGCGATATTTGAAAGGCCACAGTTCTGGGATTCAAGCCCACTCACAGACAGATTTTAATCAAAAGATTATAGAAGTCTTTCTCTCCCCCTCACCTTACCACCACATCGACAGGGCTACAGTATAAGAATATTATATTGCAACTGAAAGAGCTGCAAGACACAGAGTTTGTTTCAAAAAGAATTCTTGGCCAGGCGCAGTGGCTCACGCCTTTAATCCTAGCCCTCTGGGAGGCCGAGGCAGGTGGATCGCTCGAGGTCAGGAGTTCGAGACCAGCCTGAGCGAGACCCTGTCTCTACTAAAAATAGAAATAAATTATCTGGACAACTAAAAACATATATAGAAAAAATTAGCCGGGCATGGTGGCGCATGCCTGTAGTCCCAGCTACTCGGGAGGCTGAGGCAGTAGGATTGCTTAAGCCCAGGAGTTTGAGGTTGCTGTGAGCTAGGCTGATGCCACGGCACTCACTCTAGCCCAGGCAACAAAGTGAGACTCTGTCTCAAAAAAAAAAAAATAAAAAAATAAAAGAGAATTCTTAGAAAATACAAAGACAACAGGAGGGCAAAAAAACAAGGCCGCCATAGAGAAATTGAAGCCGCTGGTGCCTACACCTATCACAAACATTAAACATGTCTCATTGATATGCTAAGAGAGGATTAAAATATAGAATCATATAAAATGCTTAATTAAAAACAGATAAGGAAGAAAAGAGAAGATAAACAAAGAACAATTTCAATTAACAGAAAATATTTACAAACATGGTACATATTAATCCAACTAAACCAATGATAAATTTAGATGTGAGTGGCCTAAATATTTTAAGTTAAAGACAGAAACTGTTAGAATAGGGAAGGAAGGACAAGAGCCAAGTATATGTTGCCTACAAAAGCCTGCTTTAAAGTAAAGTTGCAGATAGGCTAAAAGTAAAGGGATGGAGAGAGATATACCATGGTAACATGAATCAAAAGAAAGCTGGAACAGCTATATTAATTTCAACCAAAGCAGATTCAGCACAAAGAAAATTATTAGGAAAAATGAGAAGCATTATTTAATAACAAAAGGGGTCAATTCTTCAAGCAGACATAACAATCTTTAATGTGTATGCACCTAAAAATAGAGTATAAAAATACATGAAGCAAAAATGGATAGAATTGCAAGGAGAAATAAACAGATTCACTTTTATAGTTGAAGACTTCAACACTCCTCTATCAACAATTCCAACAGCGGAAAAATCAGCAAGGCTATAGCTGAACTGAACAGCACCATCAATCAATTGGATCTAATTGACATTTGTAGAATACTCTATGCAACAACAGTAGAATACATATTCTTCTCAAGCTCTCATGGAATATTTACTAAGATAAACTATTAATACAGTCTGGGCCACAAAACACAGCTTAGAAAGTTTTATAGAGTAGAAATTATACACAGTGTATTCTAGGACCACAATGGAATTAAACTAGAAATGAATAACAGAAAAATAGCTAGAAAATAGAAAATATATATATTGGAGATTAAATAAAACTCTTCTAAATAATACACGTGTCAAATAAATCTCAAGAGAAATTTTAAAATATTTTGAATTTGAACTAAATGACAATGAAAATAAAACTTATCAAAATTTGTGGGATGCAGCAAAAGCAATGCTTATGGAGAAATTTGTAGTATTGAATGCATATATTAGAAAAGAAAAATGTCTAAATAATCTAAGCTTTCACCTTAGAAAATTAGAGAAACTCAAGCAATTAAAGTCAAGGAAAGCACTTTAAACCAAAAGCAAGGCAAAAAGAAAAATTATAGCAAAAAATCAATGAAATTGAAAGTAGGAAATCAATAGAAATCAGTGAAACCAAAGCTGGTTCTTTGAAAATGTATATATAAACCTCTAACCAGAGTATCCAAAAATAAAAAAAAAAAAGAGAGAGAAAGAGAGAGAAAACTCACAGATAATATTTCTAAAGAAAGTTCTTCTGACAAAATGAAAATGATCCCAAAGAGCTACCTGGAAATGAGGAAAACAATGAAGATCTATGAGATGAATAAATAGGTAAATATTTATAAAAGTGTGTTATCTATACAAAATAATAATTGTAATGTGTTGTGGAATTTAAAATACATACAGAATTAACATGCATGATAATAGTAAAGCAAATGATGATAGGTAGGTAAATAGAGTTCAAGTGTTCTAGGCATCTGGCACATCAGGGAATTGGCAAAGTCAATAATTTTATGAGATGCATTAAATTACACATCTACTGTTTAGAGCTCTTTAAAATAAACACTAAATGAATAGTAAAAGAATGTATAACTAATTAAAGATGGAAAATAAAATATCTTAAGATTATTAATTCAAAGACAGACAAGAGATAGAATGAACATAAAGACATCAGTCACATGTAAAGCAAATTGCAAGATGGCAGCTATTGACCTGAGCATATTAATAATTAATTTTAAATTGAACAGATATTTGAATAAAAGAATAAGAATGTCAGAGTCAATTTTTTAATGATATGGTAATTAGAAGGGATACATTATAAATTCTATGACACAGAATGTTTAAAAGTAAAAGGATGAGAAACATTACCAGAGTCACTGGGTACATTTGATGATAAAAGAGACAATCTATCAGATAGACATAAGAATCTTAAGTCTATGTGAACACAATTACATATTTCAAAATACATCAAACAAAAACTGACATACTAAATGGTGACACAGATAAATCTACAATTATGTTATGAGATTTTAATGAACCCCCATCAATAGCTAATAGAACATAAGAAGTCATCCTTCTTAATTTGGCTTCTACCAAAAGGTAAAACTTGAAACTCTAATGAGAAGAATTTTTCCAAATGAAGGGTGATTATTTGTGATTTTCTGTAATCTGGACCTTTCTAGATTATGTGCATTCTATTCCCTTGGAAAACACAGGGTTCTATAAATTGTGATCTGATCTCCTATTCTCATTGTTTGACAGGCTATCTGATATGTCCAGGATGAAGTGTCCTCAGAGAATGAAATAATAAGGTATTTGAAGAGAACAACCATTTGTAAAGAAAAGAACATATTGCAAAGCAGTCTTTCTGAAACTGAAGCATTAAAACAAAAAGATCTAACATTTTAAGTAAATCCAAAAAAATCATATTAAAAGATAGACAAGATATTTTCAATGTGAACTAGAACAAGAACACATTAAAACAATGAACAGAAAAACTGATTTAAAAAATAAGATAATTTGCCCAATGGTTAAAGTTAAATTGATATAACTGAGAGATGAATGGAATTGGAAGACTCACTTGGTTAACTTCCCAAAGGAAGGAGTAAAATATGAAGGGAAAAATATTTTAAATTTATGAGATATAGAAAATAGAATAAAAGTAGAATAAAAATAAATTTTAAAATTTATACAGATAATAGAACCCCAAGAAGAACAGTAATAGAAATTGAGAGAAGGAAATATTTAAAAAAATAATGAAGAATCATTTTCTTGACTCAAAAACAGAAATAAGTTAGTACTTTCAGGTTGCTATAACAACAATACTGGTTTGCTTATAAACAACAAGCATTTATTTCTCACAGTTCTGGAAACTGGGACGCTTAAGATCAAGGTGCTGGCAGATTCAGTATCTGGTGAGAGCCCATTCCTCATACATGGCATCTTCTTGCTGCAACCTCTCATAGTAAAAAAAAGGGCAAACAAGCTCCCTCTGTCCTGCTTTATAAGGGCACTAATCTCATTCATGAGGGTTCCACCCTCATGACCTCATCACCTCGTAAAGTCTTCACCTCTTAATACTATAGCATTGGGGATTAGATTTCAACATATTAATTTTTGGGGACACAAATAGACCATCACAAAATAATTCCTATTACAAGGGTTTATAGATTATTAAAGGAGAAAGATTATTAGAACATACCTGGTAATTAAAGAATATATCAGAGACAATAGAAACTTCTAAAAGCTTCAGAAAGAAGGAGAAGATCAAGGAAAATGATCAGATCAATATATTTTTCAACAACATCACTGGAATCAATATGAATATGGAACAGTATTTTGAAGGTATTGAAAGAAAAAATTTGAACATAAATGCTTATGTCTAGCCAAACTAATTCAAATATTACAGCATGATAAAAAAAATTCCCATGAATTCAGAAGCTTAGTTTTTCCCCAAAAAATAGTTTTGGATAACATTTTTTCATGGCATTTTGATTTATAACATTTTTATCTTTTAATAAATCTACAGAAGATATGATGAACAGATAAAATATATCAGCAAAGCTTGTTTTCCTTAAAAACATAGTGAGATTAGAGAAAAAAAAATCTATATTACCCCAGAATTAAATTACAGATAACATCAAACTAATAAAAAAGTATGAAAAGTGTGGCAGAGGGATAAGAAAATGTAGTGAATATATCATCTTGTTAGAGATGAAATATATAGATAACAATTGAAGAGAATAAGTAAAATAAGATTTAAAACAGACAGAAAACATGGAATGACATAATATACTGAAATATTAGAATTGAATACAAATATATTAAGAAATACAATAAATGTAAATTTTCTAAACTCAAGACACATTTTCAGATTGGATTTTATAAAGAACAATCTCAAGATATGTGTTATTTTACAAGAGAAAGATTTAAAGAATAAAGGCATGAAAAGATTGAAACTTTTAGAAAAGTGAAAGCATTCTATTAGGTAAATAGTAACCAACAGAATCTGGTTTAGGTAAACTACTATCAGAAAATTGGCGTGAATGCGGAGAGATAGGAACACTCATACACTGCTGGTGAAACTGCAAACTAGTACAACCTCTGTGGAAAGGAATATGGAGATACCTCAAAGAGCTACAAGTAGAACTACCATTTGATCCAGCAATCCCATTACTGGGCATCTATGCAAAAAAAAAAAAAGACATTCTATGAAAAAGACATCTGCACTAGAATGTTTGTAGCAGCACAGTTCACAATTGCAAAGATGTGGAAACAACCCAAGTGCCCATCAATCTGTGAGTGGCTTAATAAAATGTGGTATTTATTTGTATACCATGGAGTTCTACTCAGCCACAAAAATAATGGTGATCTAGAACCTCTTGTATTATCTTGGATAGAGCTGGAGCCCATTCTACTAAGTGAAGTATCACAAGAATGGAAAAACAAGCACCACATGTACTCACCATCAAATTGATATTAACTGATCAACACTTATGTGCACATATAGTAGTAACATTCATCAGGTGTCGGACAGGTGGGAGGGGGCAGGAAGAGATGGGTATATTCACACCTAATAGGTGAGGTGCACACCATCTGGGGAATGGACATGCTTGAAGCTCTGACTTGAGTCGGGCAAAGGCAATATATGTAACCTAAACATTTGTACCTCTGTAATATGCTGAAATAAAAAATAAAAATAAATAAATAAAATAAAACAAAACAAATAAAAAGAAAAAAAAAGAAAATTGTACTAAAAGCATACTAATATATGCCAAACAAGGTATATCCTACTATCTCTCCAGATTTTTGCTTGGAGATATTTTGCATCTGTGACACAGGGAAGGGGAACCAAAGTAGGGCCTCACTAAGTGGAGAACACAGAGATGAGAATTCTGGGAAGCAGAGAAACTCGGAAATTTGCAATACTTAGTAAATGAAGTCAAGAGGACCACACAGAAAAAGCACTGCAGAAGTCCTCAAGTCTGTTCAAAGAATGATCAAGACAGTGTAAGCTGAATATTCTACAGAGCTCACGCAGAAATGGACACCTGTGCATTTCCATCAGCCATAATAAAGAATGTGTGGAGAACACCTGAAGACTTCAGAAGAGGCCCCTCAAGGGCCGTGCATTAGTAGAGGGCTAAATTATCTCCAGAGGAAAAGCTACTAGGACTGCACCATAAAAGTCTTAAAAACAACAACAAAAAAGGCAAGCTCCCATTGGAAAGATAGAAAATTTGAATAGCCCTATGTCTTCTTAAAAAACTGAATTTATAAGTAAAGCACCTGTCACAAGAAGACTCCATTCCAAGTGGCTTCAGTGGTGAATTCTATGCAGCATTTCTTAAGCAATAATACCATTTCTACACAAAATCTTTCGGAAAAGAGACCAAGGGGGAACATGTGCCAACTCACTTAATGACAAAGCATTACTCTGATACTAAAACCAGAAAACCATGTTATATAAAAAGGACAGGACACATCAATTGCCTTGATTAATAGTTAAAGAACATTTACCATAAACAATATTTTATATGGTCCTTTTATTATCAAGGGCAATGCACCATAGTATGATTCTAGATAGGTGGAGGATTTCTGTGAAATTGGGTGGTGAGGAAGGAGAATCAACATGATTTTAGGAAATTGTATACATGGAAGTTTGTGGTCAGGAAATTGATACCCTAATCCCTGATGTACTAATTTTGTAATCCTAACCTGAATTGCTAATAATATTGCACAAGTATTTGCACTGTTGACTGAATAAGGCTTACAGATTCTTCAGAAAGGAGATCTATGACTCTGTTCTGCTCTGCCTTTAACTTAGTTTACAATTGTGTTTTATTTACCTTTTATTTGAACTAGATTGTTTTTACCTACAAACATAAGCACAGAGATAATTTCTTAAAGAAATCATTATAATTTTATCTTGAAATATTTATTACAGTAGTTATTGTTAGTTCATTTAAGCATGAGGATTTTGTCTTCCATATGACTAGCCATTTATCTGATCATGTTGTTAGAATATTGTAGCATCTGCCTCCAATAAAAGTTTCATGCAAAGTACTTTTATCATAATTCCTTAAGGACAGAGGAGTGGGACTTCACCATGTCTAAAAGAATAGGTTGTTTAGTATTTTTATGCTTGCCTGCTAATAAATATTTAAATGAGGCAGTATTTGCCTGAAAATTGCTTTTATTATAAATAAAATCTAGCAGAAAGTTTGTGAGGGGAAGTCCCTAAAGCTCTCCCTTGCCTCAGATTGTTGAAGAATGCCACAATTATAGATGGCCAGACTAGCTTGGGTCAGCTCAGTTGACAGCAATACATCCTAAAAATCAGGAGTAAGAAATCTTAGTCTTTCTTTCTTCTCCCTTGTCTTCCTTCTCTTTTCTTCTCATAACAGATACAGTATTCCTATGTATTTGTGTAGATATTCCAATGTATTTAACCCCCACTATATAGGGTCTTGATGATTTTTCCAGCTCTAAACAACCTCCTAAAAATAAATATAGCATTTTAAAGATGCATGGCTGGAGCACTTCTTGGAATGCTACACTGGCTTAAAGATGTCTCAATATTTTTAAATAATTTAAATTTTAAATTTTTAGGTATTAGTAGATTCAATTTAAAGTTGTTGATTAATTACATTGACTTTTTTCCTAGTACCTCATGCATAGCGTTTCTGCTCCTTTAAAATAGAAATCAAGAAAGTTCTTTCTAGGTAAAAACACATACCACATCTTGTTCTTCTTTGAAACTGCAACTTTAGCTGCCAGCAGCAGTTCCTTGGGGGTTTTAAAAACATCAATCAGTTTCACAGCTGGAAAGAGTATTTTCTTAGAGAACAATTTTAGCTAAAAGAATAGGCTCTGTCATTTTTGAAAGCACACAATGAGTTAAATTTAAGAAATTGCAAGAAACAACTTTTCACTCACAACTGACTTTATTTGAAGAGCAAAAAGATAGAGTAGGTGAAGTAACTAAATACTTACCTAAGTTCTTTACATCCAGTTACATCTCAGGACTGCAAGTAAGTGAACAGTGGTGATGGCCACAGGCAGGCTTGGCCTGGGATATTGTCTGTCCAATCCTGCAAAAAAAAGCATTGATGTAACAGTGCTAAGACAAAAGCACTTTGTTATTTATACTTCTCCGAGTTGAAAGATTTGAGCCTCAAGTTTGAAACTTCACAAAAAAAGAAAATTTAAACTCTTAAGTGAAAGCATTACCCTTGACTTAGTTTACAAATTGTGTTTTATTTACCTTTCCCTTCAACTAGATTGTTTTTATTCACAAACATAATAAACACACAGAAATAATGTCATAAAGAGATTTCCATTATAATTTTACCTTGAAATATTTATTTTAGTTATCATTATTAGTTCATTTAGGCAGAACCATGGTAGTTTATTAATTGCATCCTTTTTCCTTTTTAAGTTATAATAAACATAATTTTTTAAAAAGGATGATTTTTTGACATATCTAATAAAGCTTGGTTTATTATAACTTTGTTTTTATCAGTATTTTAAATGGAATAATGTCCTTCTCTATGTCATTGTCACAATATTTTGATGAATGTGCAAAAGAATTAAGGGGATACCTAAGTCAATTAAGATAAATGTAAAAATGCACTATTGAATAAAGCTCATTCATTTTTTATTGATTCAGACATATAAAAGTACTGTGCTATATAACAATAACTATATAACAAGAGCTATTGCTCTTTCAAAAGTTTCTAAATCTGTGTGCAAAAATGCATTCATCTCTGACAAAAACATGAAATTATAATTTGGCAATTAACATTTAATTTCCCCCAAAGAATTATTTTAAATAAGCCACAGAGACTTCCCTCAGAAAAATCTATCAAACTTAGAAGCAAAGAAGAATGCTTTCTTTTGTAATTTTTAACTAGCTTCTATGTCTGAAAATGGCGGAAAAAAATCACCAATTATGAAAATGGATTAACGTTAATATCATTATTTGAAACCCTCATTTTGATATTTATTGTGTACATATAAATGTATAACTAATAAGAACTCAAGTATACTTTGAAAGAAAAATTTGAGGCTTTCAGTTCTTTGTTGCAGATGTTCATTCATATTATTTTGTCTTGTGCTATTTTTTCTAACTGGTTCTAGTCTTTGAAAGTGCCCATTTTGCCCAGAATTAATTTGCCAGAATTCTCTTTAAAATTCAAATGTGCTATTTTTGATATCATTTATTGAAATAGTATACTTTTTTCATTAACAACAACAACAACAAAAAAAATCAACTGAATTGGAAATAAAATATGCTGATGACAAGTAGAGAAGTCAGTGGGAAAAGGAAGGAAAAAGTGAGTCTCTTAAAGAAGGAAGGTCTCAGCTGAGGACCTGTGTAAAATGATTCTGGGCACTTCAGTTTTATCCCTCACAGATACATAATTATTATGCTTCAGGTTTTACAAATAAGGGAACTGGGGATTAAGAAGGTTAGGTGACTTGCCCCTGAGTAGTTAATAAATGCAGAGCCATGGCATGCAAATCCAGGTCCCACTGATTCCAAGGCCTCTGAAAATGGCTAAATAAACTGTTGTGATCTTTCTGCATGGTCAAGTAGAGGTTAGCCAGGACTTTCTCCAATAACAACGGTGAAGTGGCTAAAATTTTGATTTAGTGTCTCGAGGCTTTTTAATGGTTCCTCTCCTATACCATGCCCCAAATGCACGCTACCCACTCTCACTCACCCCAACAGCTGTCAAGGAATGCTTTCTCAGTCTCTCCCATTTTTCCTGCCGTGTTCTTTGTTATTCATTCATCTAACTTTTCCTTCATTCATGCATACATTCATTTGCCAAATATTTACTGTATGGTAGACACCATTTTGGTAGACACCGAGGCTATAAATGTGAACCAGAGAAACCCCATCCTTCCCTTTATGGAATTACCAGCTAATGGGATCTGAGAACAACCTTACGGAGATTCTCAAATTACACACATAATAAATATTTAAATTATAGTAACTCCTTGTTCTCCTCATCTCCATCATCAATTCCAATCAAAGTTATATATAAGAAAATAATATGAAAACTCAAAGTAAAATGTAGATCTGAGGGTTTCCTGCTACATCTTCACAAGAGTCCAGTTACCCACTAAAGCGGGGGACACATAGGAAGAGGAGCCTCTACAGTGGGACAAGAAAGGCAGTACTAATCAAAGGAGCAGAAACAGATGGTACCTGCAGAGATTATTGGTCAGAACTGAAAGATAAAGCGGACATGAGATAGCTTAGAGAGATGGACTGAGGCGAGTCCTGACTAGCAAAACTGAGCTGTGTCCCATCTATCTCTCTGTAAGACTCTAAGCCCCAGGAAAGAGGAACTGGGCCTTGGTTATTATTTATGTGTGCATCATTGCCACACCACATAGCATTCTGTCTTGCACATAGTATGCATAATATAATGCATGTTGAATGATAGAAGGAAGGAGGTGAGAAACCCATGGTATTGGCCTAATCTAATTTTAATATTAATTGCTAGTGATAATTGATAGGCAAGTTGCTAAGTACCTATAAGGACTTCTAGCTCCCACAGTAAAGGTGACTGGAGGGATCTGCTTGTGGCTTTCAAGTCTTTGGCTTACTTTCTGTGATAATCACAAAATCCATTATAATGATCTGTTTCTCCCCACAGAATCTTCTGACAACAGATTTTTTTTTCTCATACCAACAACCAGTTCTCCAACTTTCTAGACACCAGCTGGATGTTCTACAATTTAATTTACTTCTAACACTAACTACCTATAGTTAGTATCAGATCCCACAAGTCAAAGGTTCAGTCCCACAAGATTTACCCCCACTTCAGACACCAGTTATAAGTCCTAGACCACCAGCACCTCTAACCTTCTGGTTATAAATTCAGGGGCCTCCCACAACCCCCTCCTCAGGTTCAATTTTTTGCCAAAATGGCTCACAGTACTCAGGGAAATACATTTACCAATTTATTATAAAGGATATTACATAGGGTACAGGAGAACAGCCAGATAAAGAGGTACATAGGAGAAGGTTCCAGAAGGGTCCTGAGCAAAGGAGCTTCTGTCTCATGGGGTTAGGGTGCACCACTCTCCCAACATGTGAACCTCATCATCTAGCAGCTTTTATAAAGGTTTCAATATGTAGGCATGATTGATTATTAACTCAATTTCCAGCCCCTCTCTCCTCCTCTGTGGTTGGGGGGAGTAGGTCTAAATGTTCTAGACTTTGAATCAAAGCTTGTTCTTTTTAGTGACCAGCCCCCATCCTGACACTCTCTAGGGTCCCACTAGGAGTTGCCTCATTAGAACAAAAAAGGCTCCTGTCACCCAAGAAATTTAGGAGCTCTGTGTCAGGAATAAAAAATACTCCCATTGGCTCCAACACTGAGGAAATTTACAAGAGTTTCAGGAGCTCTGTGTTAGGAACTAGGGTCAAAGATCAAATATATATTCATTATGCCACATCCATGTATTAGCCAGTGCTAATATTTTTTAGGTCTGGACTAAGCACTGGAACATGAATGTCCATAATATGCAAATTTCCTGAAGCCCGTGACTGACACAGACACTCCCCTGGTTCTTTACACTGATCTCAAATGTCCCATATGCCTAGCTGGATGAATCAGCCTGATTACCCAAGGGCACACTAGCCCTGTTAGAAGTAATCCCTTAGGTATGCTCCCCTTTCCAATAGCCTTTACTACCTGGTGCCAATCCAGTGCATACCTGATTTCTGACCTTTTGATTTGGTCTCTAGTATCTATCCCCATGCATATACATTGGCCAAGATAGAATTCAGTTCTCAACATTGGGCCTCGGTACTTTCTAGGTCATGGCTTAAGCTCACCCTCTAGCTCTTCTTGCTCTTGGTTTGGAAAACCATAATGTGTAACTCAACCCCTACTGCTGGAGCCACATTTCAGCCAGTGTGGCCTGATACCCTACTCTGGCCTACTCTAACTCCTCAGGAAAAGGAAATAAATTCTCACATGACTAGGCCTTTTTTAATTCCCTGCCTATGTGGATGAACATCTTGAATCTTGAATGGACCTTGGATTCGACTTTTTTTCTCACTATGGATTAAGCTCATCCCTGCCTTTGGACTCAAATTCTCACTTGTCCATCTTGTTTCCTTTATTTCTTCAAGTTTGGCTTGAACAGTTAGATCAGTTTGAAAAACAGACATAAGACTTTGCTCAGGATTTTTTACCTTCTGATTCTTAGACTCTATGCCTTAACAGCCTATAGAGATTTCTGGAAACTAATTGATTCTCAAATTGTATAGGTTACCAAGTCAGAGTATAGTTGGCCAATAGGATTTCCTATACTTGAGAGTTGCAGACTTTTCTGATCTACCTAGAATTATTCAAGAAGACTCCAAAATCATCCAGAAAAGCATCATCTTTGTAATATCCCCCAGATCTTGAGGATTCAATCCAATTCTCCAAAGGAAATCCTAGCAAAAGATGTGGGTTGGGTTCTACTGTTTTAGAATAATATAAATATAAGGTTTTGCTCTAGAAAAGTGACTAATGAAAGGAAATAACAGAATACCTGTCCTGTCTCTTTCCTCAGATGGTACCTGTGCTTCTCAGATTTATAAAGACATATAAGAAATACCAGCAGTTATTATATCTCCTTCATGACTCTATTATTGAGTCGAATGTTGACATGAACATCTCTACACATCTTTGTTATCACTAGTCTCACTCCTGGGGTGAGGAAATGGAAAAGAATTGACTCAGTGCAGCTGCTATTTATTTCTGTGAGGCAAGTACAAATTTATCAAGGTGAAGAAAGATCTTCTAGTTACAATTGGCACCAGAACTAAGGTATCTGAATACCCACTTACTTGAAGTATTTCATCAATTAAAACATATTTTTCTAAAAGATAAAAAAAAAAACAGATGCAACTAAATTTATCTAAGGGAATCTTTTATTTTGAATTTCAGAGTATCATTGTGCCAGTGCACAAATTTACCATTTCTTCAATATATACCCATATATATGTACCTTTATTTATTTATTGCCTAAGGGGAATGTTATGTATCTTTCTCCACTGAATAAATGCATGTTTAGTTGTGTTTGTAGAAGAATAGAAGAACATTTGGGCAGAAAAAAGCAGGGTATTCAAGGGCAAGTGTGACTTTCTGACCTGAGATTTACAGCCTCCCCTTGATGCGGAGACAGTTATGCACGTAAATCTTTGTGCACTGAGAAGTGAATCTATTTCCTATGCTCTGTGTTAGGTGGGGGGAAAGTCAGCTCAGCAAGAACAGATGTGGCCATTTGCTCAGTTACCCAATGAAAACAAGTAATTACCATGGCAACTAAAAAATATCATGTGGGACATGCAGTGACCTCTAAGTCTCAGAGTGCTTTATGCTATAGGAATTGTATAATGTATACTTGCTTGTGATATAGATTTCCTTCCTATGTGAGAGTACTACAGTGTTAAAACAGTTATTTTTTTTTTCGTTCTCCCTCTAGCTTTACTTCTATCCAAAACTGAACAAACTGGAAGGAATGCACAGTCCTTGATGTTAGAACTAGAAAACATACTATTAAAAGATGTAAATAAATGGTGAACTGCCATAAAAAGATGAAAGGACTCCTACTTTCAAACAGCTCAGGGAATAAAAAGCTCAGATTTGACAGCATTTCAGCTACCCTTCAAAATAGTTGCACACTGACCTGTAGCTGTACTCTTGGTCATGTTTGTTTAATCTCTGTACCAACCACAAGTGCTTTCTGCAGGAAAAGTAACAACAAAACCGAATGAATGAATTGATTGCTGTACCTAATGGATGTGCATGTATAAGGTAGATACACTGAAGATAAAAGTAAGTAATTAAGCATTTTCAGTGTTTAGTACTTTTCTAGCTACAGGAATTTTTTGAAAGTATATGATTCAAACAAAATAATTATAGTATAATTACTCTGTTGTTTACATTCTCCATAATATGAACAGTATCAAAAACTTAACTTTCGCATGTAGGAACCTGGTATTAGTTCAGTCTTTACTAATGAATTTCTATGAACATAAGAACAGTCTTCTGGGAGTTGAAATTGGTTAACATCCATGAGTTAGATTCATTTCCGTTTGGTTTCCCTGCCACCTGCAGAGTGGAGTCCATAGGGAAAACAGCATATGTGGTTAATGTGCACACTTGCCCTTCTAACTCACTGGTTTCAAGAGACTAATTTAATTGTTGTGTTTTTACCTTCCCCTATCTTGAAGAAACTTGGTGTTATGTAAAACCTGAGGACTAACTATACAATGTCCCTCATTTCTGGAAGGAAAGGAAACATTCCAGTTATAAATACCATTAACTTTAATTCTAGAAAGTGAGACACTTCTATTTGTTCTTAGAGATGTTTACATTGCAGTTCAATGGAAACTTCCCTGAACTAGGATTAAATAGACACTGATTCTATTATAGCTGCATAAATCCATGGATACTGAGGCTTTGGTTACAACATTCTCTGGACTTTAGTTCTATTGTGTGTGAAGTAAGGAAATGACTACCTCTAAGGGCCTTTCAGCCCTAAAAATGTAACAACTTTGTAAATCTAATCTCTAATCAGTAACATGTAGTTCCAAATCCTTCAAGAACTCAAAGCTTACTAATGTTATTTATCAGAAAAGTAGGATAATTATAACATTCTCAATAAGGTTATTGTTTCAAACAAATATTTCCTAAAAGTTAAAATATTACTTCCCAACATGAATGTCAGTTGGAATTATATGTCAAGAAGGATTTGAACAAGAATTATTGATATTGTACTAATGGTCAATTAGAAACAACATTTTAATCTATACTTTTTAATAATTAAAGACAAGTTATATATATAAAACACCATAATCAATGTTAAAAGATAAGCAACATACTAAAAGATATTTGCAGCATGGTAAAGAAACATATTTTATCAAGAATATAAAAGGAATTCCTGCAGATAAGTAAGAGAAAGATAAAAGATGCAATCAAACTTGCACAAAGGATATGAGTAGGAAATCCACAAAAGAAAAAGACTGAGTATCAGAAAAAGTGTAAAATGAAGTCCATCACTATTATGTTGACAAATCTTAACTGTCTGGAATCATTATGTATTGGCTAGTAAGTAAGGAAACTGAAACTTTATTCACAGTTTGGGTGGGAGTGTACACTGGTATAATAATTTAGTTCGACACTTTAATGGGATCTAGCAAAATTGAAAAAATATATATCCTATGATCTAAAACTTTTCAAGATATTTACCCTAGTGGAAAAATAACCTCCACATGGTCATAAAATACATACATATGAAGTTTTTCTATGAAAAATTATTTATAATAGCAAAAAACCTAGTTATCAATAGAGAAATAGATTTAAAAATATAGATTAGGAGAATGGAACAGTATACAGTAAAAATTAAATAAACTAGTCCTATACATTGGGAAGGATACATTTTTTAAAAAGCCAGTTACAGAATGACTGAATAGTATGATACCATTTAAGTGCAAGTTTTAAAACACTCATAAATTGTATTTTATTTATAAATGTACACATACATATATGAAAATATAAAATAAGAACTGATAGAACCTAGATCAATTTTGTAATAATGAAGAGTAGAAGTGATGGGGATAGTGGACAATGGAATTTTTTTTTCTTTTCTTTTGGTTTTTCTGCAATAGAAATTGTAACTATACATGTAATTTTTATTTAATTATAATTTATGAAGCAAATAAGATAAATATCAGTGTTTATTAATTCCAGTATGTGCATATAGTTCTTTTTGAAATTTCTGTGCATTTTTCATTTTTAATTTTTTAAAAAACAATATTTAGAAAATATATGATAAATACACTCAAGTACTTATATATTTCAAAGTAGGTATAAGCATTTAGGAATCTAAAAATGTATTTAATCAAGGCAGTCATATTATCTATAACTAGATTCTTACGTATTTGTTGAAACTATTATTTTCTGGTCATACAAGTGACGAGAAACTAAACATACTAGCTGTTAATTTCATGTAGAACAACTTCATGTATAATCTGGGAACATAAAATCTAAAAAGTGCCAAGAAAGTATCTTAGAATTCTCAACTCCACTGACATGGGAGATGACCTATAGGATAATCTTCCATATATTTGTACATTAGATGGACATCTACAAACTGAAGAACCAAAGAATTGGTGAGCTGACAAATATTTCATATTTTTATAGCATTTCAAACTTAAAGAACTGATAGATTAGGGCACTGGCTTGTTTAACATAACTGGAGGACTCTAAGTTAACATTTAAAAGCATAATATATCACAAGTGAGTGAGACTGAAGATTTTACTGTCAGTGTGATGTATATCAGCCCAGTCCTTTATTGTAATTACTCAACCAAAGAAAGAGTGAAGTTGAATTCTGTGAACTTAAAGTAGGGCAAAAAGAATTTCCAAGGATATGTGATATTGCCACTGTCTAAGAAAAGATAGAAATATTGTGATCCAATGCAGGGTATTGAGGTATTCAAACAGCACTGCAAATTACTGTATTTCCTGGATGCTAAATTCTTCAAAATAATCTGAACAACGTCTCTTAAAGAAGCAAGGAAAAAAATACCTGTACTTTGTTAAGAATGATAAGGAGTGGATAGAAGCTCATTAGAGGATAGTTTTAAATCTTCTGGCTTTGAGAGCTTACCCTCAAACAGTAATAAACCATTGTGTAAACAAGCAAGGGGCAGGAGGAAGCCTAGCAGATTAAGTTTTCAATAGGGAAAGATTTCTATTTTCCTGTTTACCGGAAACCAGAACAAAAAATCTCATTATTTTTAATGTCAGTGTTTCTCTGAACAGGATTAGTCCATTTATAATAACTATACCTATCTAGGACAGAGCCTGTTTTCGAGTCTGGATCTTAAAAGAGTTTGCAGTTCTATCAGTTTTTGAAAAAAGAAAAAAAAAAGAGCAAATATAAGGGTTCCTTAATTGGAACCAGCCAGTGCATGAAAAAGGAACCAGGATAAAATTAGGAGAGGGATAATTGGTAGGGTTAAAACAAAAGGGGAAGTGAGAAATAAAAATCAAGTTGGGATACCGTAGAGAGAGGTAGTTTGGGAAAGAGTCCAAGCAAGAAAAAAGCAAAAGTGCAGTACCCGGGGAGAGAGAAAAGGCTGAGTAAACCTGGATTTTGCTTGACTTTATAATTAATTAGGAAAACTGGCTTCTTGTAAATGCATGCAGCGAATATTTGGGAGGAGCCCAATTCAGGCAATCACACGGTTCTTCCAAATTAATCCCAAATTCTTGGGGACTAGCAAGCTATACCACATTCTGAGGAATGGGAATGAAAGGATTTCACTGTTCATTTGAGTACCTAAAATTTAGCTTAAAAAGACCATTCACATAAAAGTGTTAAACCAGGGACTCAAACAGAAATTTCTGGAAGGGTCCGGCTCAGGTTTTATTAGCTGTGAAATAAACACCTCTCTAACACCCTTGGGATTCATATCTAGTTGTGCTGCGTTTAAAGTGGGAATTAAATGTAAGTGAAGTGATCTGAAAGCCTTAGCAAATTCGGGTAACTTTTTTCTCAATAGAATGATTTTATTCCAGAAATATTTGATCAGAGAAGTTAACAGTTGAAAGGTAGATAGCATGTAAGATTTTGATGAATATGGAGGAAAATCAGAAGGAAATTCTTTCAGATAAGGAAAGAACATCGAGAAAAATGTTGCCTATATTTCTTTCTGAAGTTTGACTCAATAAACTAATTGGGGGAAAGTAACACAAGACAAAGAAAAAACTTGCACTTTAATGATTATTGTGCTAAGACAGTACTTTTCAAACTTAAACCTGCATCAGTCTCACCTGGAGAGCTTAGGCAACCACAGATCCCTGGGTCTCCCTGCTGGAGTTTCGAATTCGGTAAGCATGGAATGGGATCAGAGAATGTGTCCCCATGTGTGGCTGCTTCTGCTCCAGGACCTCACTTTGAAATCCATTCATCTATGAAATGCACACTGTTAAACACTGCCAATTTTGTAATGAAAATTCTAAAAATTTTACCTAGATATTTTAACAGAATTTTGGTTTTTCTCTATTTGCAGTATTGCATTTTTTGGCAGTGGTGATTCCAGGAATCAGGAGGATATCTAGGCAGAAAGGGCTACAGTATCAGAAGAGAATAGTTTTCCTCCTTGAATGATATATCCCAGTATTTCCATACAAAACAGCCATCAGAGGTTGAGGGCATACTTTTTGAGAGCAGATTTATTCACCAGACCCTACAGGAAGATCATCACCAGAAAACTCTAAGGAATTGCCGTGAATTATCATCACACATGACCATCCAGGCACAGCAGGATGGAGCGATTTAAGGAGGATTCGTGAGTTTAACGAGAATAGTTCCAGTTCACACAGTTCAAGTCATAATTTTAGAAATAATGTGCCAGACTGCGCCACTGTTAGTTTTAGTAACACATGTTGAAAATATCAACTCCTGAGAGAAATCTAAATTAATCTCTATTCCAACCACTGCAATTTATTGATCTGTGTGAAAAGGAAGGGCAAGAAACATGAGACTTCAAAAATCGATGTCAAATGGCCAAGCGGTTAGAGATTTATTACATCAAAGCTATACTAAAAATGCATGTCTTAGACATGTATTATTGTTACTTGTGTATGAGTTCTTCCAACTAGTTTCTTGGTCCCTGAAGAACAGACAGAACATCTAACTTGTCTTTAATATTTTACTATGACCAGAACTAAGCTCTGATTTTGAGAGAGAATCCTATTTCTGGTATACAAGGACGATCTCTCTTACTTATACAAACTCAGAAAATCTAGATTATCTCAGAGCACTGTAGACAATCATATTTTATGTAGCACAATGTTGAAAATTCTTAGCTGACTAGATAAGCTCAGAGCTCTATTTCTGAAAGTTTTTGGGTAAAATGAGGGTGTGGCTGGAAAGTTCATCTCTGTATTTTTACATTCCTTTAGTATTAAACTGGTTATGAATTAGGTAAAAATATTATGGAACCCTGGCAAAATATAAAAGATAATCTAAATCCAAAAGTATATGCTCAATTATACCTTCTCCAAATGCTACTTTCAGACCCTTGCAGATTAATGACAACTTCCGGCAAGTGATGTTCTGGGACTGACTCACACTGGCCCGTGAGAGTCCACTGTGCACATGTCTTCCCAACTCTGCATTCACTGACAACCATATTGGAAGTTTGAAATTGGCCATGGTGAGAATGTTTACAGAGCAGAATAGGCAAATCCTGCAAATTAGGGCTTCTGGTTTTCTGGAAAGCTAATTGTCAAATATTTGCCAGCAGGATAACTGCTTTTAACTCATCACAGTTGCACAGCATGTGTTTATGGCAAGTCAGTGAATTTCTGGACTGATTGTCTAGAGTTCTCTGATTCTTACCTGTGTCCAAAAGAGTTTGTAGTATTTGATGAAAGTACATATGTACTCCAATTAATGCATTGTCGAGACCTACTCAAGCAGAGAATTTAGAAGAAATATTTTTTTAAAAAAAACTTTCCTCTGAAGCATTTATGGATTCTGCAAAGGGATGGTGAACTATCTCACTTAGTCAGGCCAATGTCAGATGTTTATTTTATGAGAGTAGCAACAATTTATCCCCAGACCACTCAATGACTAAATGTATATATAGAAAAGACTTCTTAGCAATACAAGGAAATATGATCTTATTTTATGTCTTCTAATCTCTGCCAGATCTTTTGTTTTCTAATCTTCGAAACAGAGAAAATTCTTTATCATAAAAGTTTGTTGTGAGAAATCAAGAGATTAATGTATATGAAAGTGCTGTCACCTTTAAATCACCTTTAAATCAATGTATATATGTTTACTGTGAAAAGCATCTGTTAAAAGTAGGAAAGATAACCATGTGATTCCTCTTATCTGTAAATTGCATTTTGAAAATAACACTTATAATCCTATCCTATAGGTAATATAAGTTAACCATACAGCTTTTTCTACTTTAGGATACCATTATTAAGTTTAAATAGCAAGATTATATACTATTTACATGTGGCTTAAAGAAATTAGTGAAATCATCCTGGATCAAAATAATGATAGATAAAATAAATTTACCAATATAATATTCAGGAAGATAAGACATAGAAGAAAGTGATTAATGACAGCAGCTTACATTTCACTTGAAGGATTTCAAAATACCTTGTAAACAATAAAATTATCTACACTTTGCAGTATTTATTGTGTTTATTTTCTTCCAACTTGTCTCATTTAATGAAATAAGCCACTTACTTAACTTCCTAGTGCACTTCATTAAATTAACTCTAAAATGTCTTGTTAGAGGTAATTTAGCCAAGAAAAAAAGTTCAATATTGTATTCATTAACATCCATTTACTCAAAGAGACTGTGGTGGATTACTCATAGACTTATCCAGAACACATGGTAGAACTGCAAAGGCAAAGCAATAAATTGATTAAGAGATGAGGCAAAGAAATTTGCTTTTAAAACCTGAATTATCTGGCTAATTAATATAAAATCAAGTTGTGGATATGACTTTTGCAGTCAAATGATTTTCAGTTCAATTTGCCGAAAGGACAATTTTGTGTAAGACTTGGTATTCTGAATTTATAGTTACAGTCAAATGTAATTCAAATAATGGAAGTATATGTTTTCTTTAAAACTGCCACATGGATGATTCTATATGAAAGACATGATTATGTCAAGGAAGTTTCTGAGATAAGGTTAATAATTACTTCAATATTTTAAGCTCAAGATGGCTACTATGAAGCCATCTATAGCTCTTTATATATTAGGGATACTAGCCCTTTAGCAGTGCTATAAATTGTAAATTTTTTTCCAATTTGTCATTTGTCTTCAGATGTGCATTATAGTGTTTTTGCCAAGCAAAAGTGTTGCTTTTTAAAAATATGGTAGGATTTCCAGATTGTTAAATATTACATCTATCTGGATTTTGAGTTATATTTAAAAGGCCTTTTCTACACCCAGGTTATTGAGAAACTTACACGTTTCCTTTTATTATTTGTATGCACTTTTTATATTTAGGTTTCTGATTCATTTAGAGTTTTTTTTTCATATGTATAGTGTAAGACACGAATCTTCATCTTTTTTTAAATGACTAGCCAGTTATCTCAGCACCATTTATTAAAAAGCCTATCTTTGCCTGAGTGATTTTAGTATATTTAATTTCCATCTTTATAATATATTTAATTTCCATGTTTACCTTGGTCTGTTTCTGAAAATTTGATTCTCTACTGGTCTGCTAATACTGTACTGCATTTGCTCATTTGTTTTAATATTCTGTGAGGCTATGTTACTGAGCAAGCAATGGGCTCGCTGCCCAGGATGCATAGAAGCAAGTACAATGGCATCAGCTTTTAGGGGGAAAAAGTGTTATTGGGAGTCCACTAGCAAAGACACAGGAGGGAAAACCTGTATCTGTCTTCCCAAGCTAGGGTCTTGGGGAAGGTTTTATAGGCAAAGGGTAACAAGGACTGATCTGATTGGATCAGGATATGAGATGACGCCAAGTCTAGCTTTTTAATTCAATCTCTCTTCCTTGATCTGAGCACTTAGGTGTCTTCACCAATGGGACACACATGGTTCATCTGGACATGCCCAGGTTACATGAAAAACAACTCTACATTTTATTACACAAAATTGAACCAGATTGAGTTAGTTCTGCAGTTACAGCTAGTTCCTTGTACTTTCTTGTTTTTATTGTTTTTCTAGTTATTCTTGCATGATTATTTTTCCACATTAAATTTAACATCAAGTTTTCTGGCTGCGTATAACTAATTTTTGGTGCTTTATTGAATTGTGTAAAATTTACAAATTGTTTGCAGGAGGACTGACATCTTTATGATATTGACTTAAAGAATAAGAAATGTGTTTCCTTTGTACAAAAACACATTCATGACTTTTAGGAATATTTAAAACTTTTTTTCCTATAGGTGTTGCTCATTTCCTGTTAAATTTGTTTCTAAGTATTTTATCTTAGCAAATTAAAATAGAATTTTCTCTACCATTTTAACTTTTAAGTGGTTATTTATATATATGAAGCTTACTGATTTTTGTATATCACTACTTTATTGGAGTTTTATTGAATTGTGTAAAATTCACAAATTACTTGCAGGAGGATTGACATCTTTATAATATTTGTATATCCTGCTACCTTACTCATTTTTTTAATGGTTTGACAATATCGTTGGTTATCTTAGGTTTTCTAGGTGTACTATTGTATCTTCTAATAGAGACTTTTTTTTTACTTCCTTTTTCTAATTCATTTCCTTCTAATTTATTTCTTTTATTTCAGTGCCTTGGGCAATACACCCAGTACATTGGCAAATAATAGAGAGGGAATTAGTAATATTTGCCAGAGAGAGAGAGAGAATCAATTTTGCATTCTCGAAATAAATATCACTTAAATGTGGCTCTACAGTTTATCTTCACTAATATTTTATTTACTGATTTTCAACTTTGTTTTTTTTGTTATATATTTAGTTGGTTTAATTTTTTAAAATTTATAAGTATTAAGGGGGTACAAATATTTTTGCTACATGAATACCTCATATATTGTTTAAGTCGGAGCTTTTAGTGTGCCCATCACCAAAATAGTGTTCATTGTACCTGATAAGCAAGGTTTTACTCCTCATCCCCTCATGCTTCCCCTCTTGGATTCCAATAACCTTTACATCTCTTTGTGCCTGTGTGTGCCCATCGTTTAGCTCCCAATTATTAGATAATACATGTGGTGTTTATTTTTCCATCCCTGATATACTTTGCTCAGGATAACAGCCTCCAGTTCCATCCAAGTACCTGCAAAAGACATTATTTCATTCCTTTTTATGGCTGGGTAGTACCCCATCATATATATATGTAAAACATTTTCTTAATCCACTCATGAATTGATGGGCACTTAGGTTGATTCCACATTGTTGCAAATTAGAATTGTGCTACAGAAAATATTCCAGTGCAAGCATCATTTTGATAAAATGACTTATTTTCCTTTGGGTAGATACCTAGTAGTGGATTGCGAGGGTGAATGGTAAGTCAACATTTATTACTTTGAGTAATCTTCATACTGTTTTACATAGAGATTATACTAATTTAGAGTCCCACCAACAGTGCAGGAGCAATCTTTTCTGCATTCATGCCAGCATCTATTGTTTATTGGCTTTTTAATAATGGCCTTTCTGACAGGGGTAAGGTGCTATCTTATTGTGTTTTTAATTTGCATTTCTCTGATGATTAGTGATGTTGAGCATATTTTCATGTCTGTTGGCCGTTTGTCTATCTTGTTTTGAAAATCTTCTGTTCATGTCTTTTGCCAACTATTTAATGGGCTTGTTTGTTTTTTTCTTACTAATTTGTTTGAGTTCTTTGTAGATTCTGGATATTAGTGCTTTATTGGATGTATATAGTTCATGAATATTTTCTCCCATTCTGTAGGTTGTCCATTTACCCTGTTGATTATTTTCTTTACTGTGCAAAAGCTTATTAATTTAACTAAGTTCCATTTATTTATTTTTGATGTTGCTGTATTTGCCTTTGGGTTATAAATTCTTTGCATAGGACAATGTCTAGAAGAGTTTCTTTCTATGTTTTCTTCTAGAATTTTGATGGTTTCATGTCTTACATTTAAGTCTTTTATCTATCTTGAATTGATTTTTGTATATGGTGAGAGATAGCAGTCTCATGTGGCTATCCAGTTTTCCCAGCACCATTTATTGAATAGGTCTTCCTTTACCCGGTGTATGTTGCTGTCTGCTTTGTTGAAGATTGGTTGGTTGTAGGTAGGTGGTTTTATTTCTGGGTTCTCTATTCTGTTCTATTGATCTATGTCTCTATTCTTATACCAGTACCATGCTGTTTTGTTTACTATAGGCTTGTAGTATATTTGTTCTTTTTGCTTAAGATTGCTGTGGCTATTCAAGCTCTTTTTTAGCTCCAAATAAAGCATAGAATTTTTTTTTTTTAGATCTGTGAAATATGACATTGGCATTTTGAT
Organism: Lemur catta; assembly: GCF_020740605.2. Classification (NCBI taxonomy): domain Eukaryota; kingdom Metazoa; phylum Chordata; class Mammalia; order Primates; family Lemuridae; genus Lemur; species Lemur catta. Next base: position 24,371,605 of record NC_059143.1, read on the forward strand.
GGGGATTGCTTTGAATCTGTGAATCAGTTGGGCAGGATGGACATTTTAATGACATTGATTCAACCAATCCATGAGTATGGGATGTTCTCCTATTTGTGTCATCTATAATTTCTTTCATCAGTGTTTTGTAGGTCTCCTTGTAGATATCTTTCATCTCCTTGGTTAAGTATATTCCTAGGTGTTTTTTTTCATAGCTATTGTAAATGATAGAGTCACTGATTTGACTCTCAGCTTGACTGTTACTAGTATATACAAATGTTATTTATTTGTGTACATTGATTTTGTAACCTGAGACTTTGCTGAATTTATTTATCAATTTTAGGAGTCTTTCAGTGGAGTCTTTAGGGTTTTCTAGATACAATATAACATCATTGGCAAACAGGGAAATTTTACTGTCTCTTTCTCAATTGGGGTATCCTTTGTTTCTTTCTCTTGTCTGATTGCTCTAACTAGGACTTCCAGTACTATGTTGAATGGAAGTGGTGACAGTGACACCCTTGTCTTGTTCCAGTTGTTAAGGGGAATGCTCTCAACTTTTCCCCATTCAGTGTGATGTTGGCTCTGGGTTTGTCATATACAGCCTTTATTATTTTGAGGAATGTTTCTTCTATACTTAGTTTGTTGAGGGTTTTTAACACAAAAGAGTGCTTGATTTTATTGAATGCTTTTTCCACATTTTTGAGATGATTGTATGGTTTTTGTTTTTAATGTTCTTTGGGTGGGCAAATCACGTTTATTGATTTGCATATGTTAAATTATCCTTGCATCCCTGGGATGAAACTCACTTAATCATGGTGAATTATCTTTTTGATGTGCTGTTGAATTCAGTTTACTAATATGTTGTGGAGAATTTTGCATCTATATTCATATGGGATATTGGTCTGTAGGTTTTTTTTTTTTTTTTTTTTTTTGATGTGTCCTTCCTGGCTTCGGTATCAAGGTGATACTGTTTCATAGAATGAATTAGGGAAAATTTCCTCCTTGATATTATGGAATAATTGCTGTAGCATAGGTGCCAGTTCTTTTTTGCAGTTCTGGTAGAATTTGGTTGTTAATCCATCTGGTCTGGGGCTTTTTGTTGTTGGGAGATTTTTTTTATTGCAGTTTCAAGCTTGCTATTCATTATTGATCTGTTTAGGATTTCTATGTCTTCCTGATTCAGGCTTAGAAGGTTGTGTGCTTCTAGAAAACTATCCATTTCCTCTGTTTTCCAGTTTGTGTGTGGAGGTTTTTGTAGTATTTGTGGAAGGTATTTTGTATTTCTACGGTATTGGTTGAAATATCTTTTTTTAAATTTCTGAATGAGTTTATTTGAGTTCCTTCTCTTCTATTTCTGGTTAATCTGGCTGGTGGTCCATCGATTTTGTTTATCTTTTCAAAGGACCAATTTTTTTGTTGTTCTTGATCCTTTGTATTGTTTCTTTTGTTTCCATTTCATTTAGTTCTGCTCTGAGCTTTGTTATTTCTTTTCTTCTGCTGGCTTTGGGTTTGGTTTGCTCTTCCTTTTCTAGTTCCTTGAGATGTGACATTAGATTATTAATTTGTGATCTTTCTGTGTTTTTGATGTAGACATTTAAGACTATGAACTTTCCCCTTAGGATCTCTTTTTATCTATCCCATTGATTTTGACAGCTTGTGGCCCCTTTGTCATTCACTTTGAGGAATCTTTTGACGTCCATCTTAATTTCATCATTGACCCAAGTATTGTTCAACAGCATGCTGTTTAATTTCCATGACTTTGTGTAGATTTGAGTGTTTCCCTTGGAATTATTTCTAGTTTTATTCCACTGTGGTCTGAGAAGATACATGCTATGATTTTGACTTTTTTTAATTTATTGAGACTTGTTTAGTGGTGTAAGATATAATCAATGTTGGAGAATGTCCCATGTGCTGGTGAGAAGAATGTGCATTTAGTAGTAAATTGGTAGAATGTTCTGTAAATGTCTGTTAGGCCCATTTTTTCTTGAGTCCATTTAAGTTCAGTGCTTATTCATTTATGTTTTGCTTTAGTGATCTGTCTGGCTCTGTCAGTAGGATCTTTAAGTCCTTGGCAATTGCTATGCTACTATTTATTTCTTTGCTTAGATCTAGTAGAATTTGCTTTATAAATCTGGGAACTCATATCTGCTAGCTTTTGGTTTCTGTTTGTGTGAATTTTTTTTTCATTACTTTGAGTTGGTATTAGTATTTGCAAGTTAGTTGTATTTCTTAGAGACAGCATATATTTGGAGTGTGTTTTTTCATACACTCAGCCATTCTATGTCTTTTAAGTTGGGCATTATTAACGTTGACATTCAGTGTTAGTATTGGTGTGTGGCATACTGTTCTGTTCATCATGTTGGATGATACCTTGTTGCTTGGCTACCAGTCACGGTGTGACAGTGTCCACTCTCCTTGCTCCCTCCTTTGCTGGCCAGGGCAATGTGGAGGTGACTACAGCAAAGCTGAGCCCTGTGTAGACCTGGTGCTCTGAACCTGAGAGCTCAGAATGTTTTCAGTTGCAGCAACCCAGGAGTGGGTGCTACCAGGTCTTTACTGTGTCCACTCTCCAGTGCAATGTCACTGAACAGACTTTAAGCAGCACCCAGATCAGTCCAGAGGTCTGTGGTTGTGGTAGGGCCCCCTTCACAGCTTGAGCTGCAGTGCCCATGGTGGGAAGTGTGGAGACCCAAGGCTCTCTCCTCCTGTCCTTCCCTATGTGTGGATACCTACCCCAGGTACCTTCCAATATTGTCAAGTGGATCTCCTCATCTCCTTCTGCACTCTTAATGTCCCCTGTAGCTTCTATGATGATTCATAATGTTCTTTCCATAAAGGCCCATCCGCAGGTAGGAATCCACCTGCAAATTTTGATCCTTTTCTTGACAGCAGCATGTGTGGGCTACTTCTAGTCTGCCATGTTAGAGAACCAATCTTGGTATAAAAATAGAAGTCTTCCTCATCTGCTGTAGACCATGAGTCATCAATACCCAATTTGCCAGAAAGCCATTTTCCAGCTTCCAGCTGTCCTGAGATCCTCCCTATGGATCTCAGTACCTGCAGGTCACAGTACAACAAGGGATGAGCCAGAGCTATCTAGAATCTTTAGAGGCAGGTGAGACACAATTGCACCAGTGGCCAGAGCAATGGTGACCTCCACCTGGTTTAATTATTAATGTTAAACTAGCTTCAAAGAAAATTTAGGGCATTTTTCTTCATTTGCCCCATATGAAACATTATGTAGCCTTGTACTTATCTGTTCTTTAGAGATTTGGTAAATTTCCTCTGGGAAACTAAATGGGCCTGATGCTTAATTGTAGAGTAGTTACTTAATAATTTTTTCTATTTCTTCTACAGAAATTGGTGTGTTTAAGCTTTCTAACTCTAATGGGCACAATTTTGGCAAAAGTTGTTTTCATATGATTAATTTCAACTAAGTTTTCAAATTTTTTTGCACAGAGATTTTCAAAGTAGCCTTTTCCAATATTTAAAAAAATATTTATTTTGTTTCAATGTTATGACCCTCATGTCATTTCTAAATTTATATATCTGTGTTTTCTCCATTGTCTTTATTAAATGTGCTAGAAGTTTGAATATTTTGTGTTTTTCAAAGAACCAGAATTTTTATTTATTAGAGCTATGAATTTTTTGGCTTTACCTCATTAATTTCTGCTTTTATCTTTATTATTTCCTGCATTGTGCTGTATTTTGAGTTACTTTGTTGTTAATTTTCTAGTTCATTTTTTATTGGAGACAATGCACTTATTTTAACCTTTTTAAAATATGATCTGTGGCTATATTCTCTTCATTTCCCATGAGGTCTGCTATGTATTGTTTGCATTGTTATTTTTCTTTAATTCTACAATATTGTTTTTTATTTCCCCTTTCACCCAGGAGTTGTTTAATAAAGCGTTTTTAAAATTTTAGAGGGAAAGTTTATTTCTCAATTCTGTCACTAACTTGTAGTTTTATTGCATGGTGATCTAAGAGTGTTGTTTTATAATATCTTTTTATTAAATTACTGATATGTATTTTATGATCTATATATAATTAATGTTGGTAAAATTTTATGTCAATTTGAGAAATTTTATTCTCTATTATCTGGCATAAAGTTTAATATATATCCATAAGATATACAAATTCATTGTGTTATGTCTTTTATATCTTGACTTACATTTTATTCTTGCATTAAAAGTGGTATGTTAAAAATCTCCTATTATTATTATTTGCATCTATTTCTTTTTCCATCTTGTGTTTTTTAAAGGTGGATGCTGTGTTATTTGAAGCATATTCATACCAGTAATATTTATGTTGTAAAATATGACGTTTAGAAGTAAAGTGTCTCCTTTTTTGTCTTGTTTTAATGGTTTTTGATTTCAATTCTACTTTAATATCAGACTCACAAACCCTGCTTTCATCTTGTTTTATTTGCTTAATACATCTTTGCTTTATTTTTAGCTTTTCTGCATCATTTTATTTTGAGTTTGTCTTTGTAAATAGTAGAGAGTCAGGTCTTGCTTTGTGAGACATGTAATCTCAGTTACTTATCTATAAATAGATATGTTTGATCTATTGATAGAATTGTTGTATTTGGTCATGAACTTTGTCATATTATTTTATAACTATGTGTACTTATCATTACTATGTGTCTTTTTTATGTGACGTGTTCTCTTTCTTTTTTTATCATTTTAAATTTATTTTAGTATTAAGAAAGGTTTCATTTTGTTCTATTAGTTGCCCTTAGTCATCTATTTTTTATATAATTTTTTTGTATCTGATCTATCAGTTAGTGATGATCTCTTCTGACTCCTACCTATTGTCTATATAAAAATCAATGAGCTCTATATTACCTCTCTCTTTCCCTCTTTCTTCTTTTCCTAGTTTTTAGTTTTCTTATTTCTATGTTGTCAAAACGTATGACCTATATACATTATTCTTCCACTCTTGTCCCACCTTTGTTTCAGTCTTTGATTTGAAACTACCTATGTTAAATGCTCACCATTAGTCTGTTTCTCATTTTCCCATAATTTCTCATAATTTTGTAAAAGGTGTGAGGTTTAAGTCAAGGTTCATTTTTTTGGCCTATGGATATCTGATTGTTCCAGAAGAATTTATTGAAAAGAATATCCTTTCTCCATTAAATTGCTTATGAATATTTGTTAAAAATTAGTTAGGTGTACTTGTTTGGGCTATTTCTTAGTTCTCTATTCTGTTGCATTGATCTGTGTATCTATCCCCCTGCCAATACCATGTAGTCTTAATCATTGTAGTTATATATTGATAATTTGTGAAAAAAAATAGATTGGTTCCTCATAATTTGTTATCTTTAAAAAATTTTGTTAGTAATTCTAGCCTTTTTGCCTTTACATGTAAATTTTAGAATAATCTTGTGTATGCCTATAAAAAATCTTGTCTTTTCTCATGTTTCCTCCCTGGGGCTATGTGAATTTTTCTTGGAGGGATGGAATTTCATTTTGATTTATCTGTAGTAATGCTCTAGGCATTACATTACATATACATTAACTTATTATAGTCTTCTTGTGTTGAAATTTTACCAGTTCAAGTGAAGTATAGAAACCTTATTTCACTTTACATCCTTTTACTCTCCCCCATTTATAACAAATTATTTCAAATAATATCTCTAAATACACTGAGAACCACCTTATACAGTATAATAATTTTTCTTTGAACTGTAAGTAATTTAGAAAACTAAAGACAGTGGAAGTCTATTGTATTTATCTATATTTTTGCTTACCGTGTTTTCTTCCCTCCTAATATTCAAAGATACCTTCTTTTATCATTTCCTTTCTGTTTAAAGAACTTTTTTTAGCCATTAATTTAGCACAGGTCTGTTTGAAACAAATTGTATTAGCTTTCCTTTATCTGAGAAGGTCTTGATTCTTATGGATTTTTGCTGGATGTAGAATTCTGGACTGACTGTTCTTTGGCAGCACTTAAAACTGTGTGTCACTCCCCTCTAGCCTCCGTGGTTCTTGATGAGAAATTTGCTGTTCATTCAAACTGGTGTTCACTTGCAAGTAATGCATCAGTTTATGGCCAATTTCAAGACTTTTTTTTTTTGTCTTTAGTTTTCAGAAGTTTAACTATATGTTTTAACGTGGATTTCTTTGGGCTTGGGGTTGACACAGCTTCTTGAATCAGTAGATTTTGGGGTATTTTGCCAAATTTGGGAGATTTTCAGTCATTATTTCTTTGAGTATTTTTTAACTCCACCCTCTTTCTTCTCTCCTTCTGAAAGTCTAGTACTGAAAGTTATATTTTTTGTTAAAGTCTCACATACCCTGAGTCTCTGTTCATCTCTTTTTTGTCTATTTTCTTTCTGTTGTTCTGATTGTGTGATTTCTGATTGTTTGATTGTGTGATTGTGTGTCCTCAAGTTCACTGTTTCTCTTCTCTGTCCTCTCTCCATTCTGCTATTGAGCCCATCCCTTGATTTTTTTCTTTCAGTTATGGCATATTTAAGTTCTAACATTTTCTTTAGGTTCTCATTTATATCTTCTATTTCTTGATGAGACTTTCTACTTTCTTTATTTATTTTAAGTGTGTTTATAATTGCTTGTGAAGCATTTTGGTGATGACTGTTTTAAAATCTTTGTTAGCTAATTCCAATATCTGTGCCATCTTAGTGTTGGCATCTGTTGATTGCATTTTATTATACAAGTCAAGATGTTTTGGGTATGAGGATTTTTAATGGATACCCACACATTTTGGATATTATGAGACCCTGGTTCTTATTTAAATCTTATGTTTTAGTAAGATTCTTCCAAGCCTCTGGTTCTTATTTAAATCTTGTGTTTTAGCTAGACTCTAACACTGCTCCTATGGGGAAGAGGGAGACTCTGCCTCTTTACTGCCAAATGGGCTGGAAGTCTGGGATTGTTTGCTCAGCTTCCTATAACGCCTAAGTGGAGGAGAGGAGGCCGGTGCTCCTTGTTACTGGACAGGGTGGGAGTTCAGGCTCCCTATGAGGATGTGGTATTACCCCTGAGCCCTGGTGGAAGTCTCAACACTCAGTTAGGCCTACCCGACACCACCCCTGCAGAGAAGGGATGAGATACCTAGTTGCCACCAGTTGGAGGTCAAGGTCCAGGTTTCCCATATGGTCTCCACTGACATTGCAAAGGTAGGGGGAACTTTTTAACACCTGGCATGGATGAAAGTCCCAGATCTCCACTCAGCCTTTTCTGACACAATTCTGGCTTGGGGTTGAGAGGGAGGAAGGGAGAGGGCTTGGGCACCTCATGATAGTCAGGTGAGCATAGAAGTCTAGGCTTCCCACATGGCCTTTGCTGCCATGAGTAGGGGTAGAGCCACATTTTTTGGGGGGTGGGTATTTGGGTGGTGTAGCACAGTAAGTGTTGTATCTTGCTTGGCTGCCCCTTTCCTGGTCCTTTGATTAGAGGGAGCAGGACTTTGGTGGGGCTTTTCTTTTCCTCGTACCCTCTGGCATTTCTCAGTCCTGTGTTTCTCTGATGTTCTGCCTGGGATATATGAGGCAAAAAACAAAATCCAGGGAACTCATTGCTGTGCTCTTCTTTGGGTCCCAAAGTTCCTAGCCAATCTGCCACCTTTTCTCCACCTTTCAAAGTCTTCTTGTTTTTATATAATGCCCAGGGTTTTTAACTGTATTTATCAGGAGGAATAGGGAAAAGTGTATCTAACCCATTTTATCTTCCCTGAATATGCAGTCTCCAGAAATATCCTCTTTACTGTGTGAATAAATTCGGCATAAGCCTAGATATAATAGTTTTTAAAATACAAATATATGAAATTAGATACACTCATTCTTTCATTCATCAAATATTGAGACCTTAAAAATAATAAAAGCTACAAATTATTAAGCACTTAGTGTATGTCAAACGCTGCTAAAAATACTTTTAAAGTAATATATTTAATCTGCAGAGGAAACCCGTAATACAGGGATTATTATTCTCATTTCATGTTTAGGGAAATTGAGGCTCACAATGGTTATACAACCTCCTTAGTTCACATAGACAGTAAATTGTGAAATTTGGTTCCAAATCCAGGAACCATATCTGAAGCACTTTCTTTTCAGTAACCCCCATGACTGGCTGTAGGAAATCATAATCTAGATATAAAGATAAGCATAAAAACTAACTTGACAGTTACACTGAAATATGAAGCTTGACTGAGTTGGTAGCTTTCACCACACTGCCAGGTGTTCACAAAAATTTTGAATAATATCTTACAAAATGTTGGTGCAATTATCTTCCATATTATCATCAATCTCTTTATTTATTTACATTCTGCAGGAATAATCACCTTCAAATTTAGAGTCAATCCTGAGTAGTGAAAGAAGTAGATAGCACAGTCTCTATTATAGCATCCACTGAGTGCTGAAATAATCAAAGTCATACTTGGACTCTGATGGCCCACCATGGATGCTTTGTTCCTTCATTCCCTCCCACTCCTCTCCCATCAGACTTCTCCATTGTAAACTAATGCCTGATTAGGTATGTCGGGCAAGCCCCACATGCACACTTGGTTCCTGATTTTAACATGCTTTAGCTCATTGCTATCATCTTCATTTCCAATTCATGAGCCTCATGGTGCAATACTCTGCTGTGGCATTGATGGCAGTTCCTGTGAATGACTATCCTTGCTCTCTCTTGCCAGACTCCTGTCCCACAGGGCTAGATCTGCTGCATTCCTGCTACTCCCGGGTAGATCTTCTGGAAGGATGCCTTCCTGAGCCCTGATGCAGGGTGAGCCTTCCTGACATAGATGTTCTTCAAGGCATATTGCCTTCTGGTGCTGAAGACGGCCTGAATCACACCCAAGTTTAAAATACGCTTTACATCTGTGGTCTCCACAAAAAGGATGCAGATGTCCCAGGGAACACATAATGTCACATTGCAGAGCTGGAAATAAATATTAAATTGTCCATATTTATAAGTTTTTCTCTTAGAAAAAGGAAAATAGAAAAATGCATATTTTCCTATTATTTAATACATAAAGTGAGGCTGGTACTTATGAATGAAGGCAATACGAAGTATTCTGAAGGAATAAAAGAAAAGAAGCTATACAACATGAAGGCCATGATAGTGATCCTCTAACTCACTGATTCAGTCTCAAGTCTTCAAGTGTGCTGTGAAGTATTGGATTCCTGGAATATACTGTTTTAAGTGGTAGAGTCTTTATAACACTTTGTAAAGAAATCAGGAGTTAAAGATGAAAACCTTTTGTACTATACAGGAGTTTGAAGATTATCCAATAGTGAAGTACTTTGAAAAGCCATCAAGCTTAAAGATGAGTTACATGCTTCTTTTTTTTTTTAATAAAAATACATTTGTTTTGACTTTACAGATTTGTTTAAATGACAATACATGGCTGTCAGCAATATACTGTCTATAGATATTAAAAAATAAAAACACATGCACTTAGTTATTCGTTAGGATGCAGATACCATTTTAACAATTGAGAAAAATAGCTGCTGTTTCAAAAGAATCTCACAATAAGAGAGAATGTTAAAAATGAATGCTTGAAAATGTTACTATTATTATACAATTTTTGTTGCTGAAATGATAAGTATTTCCACCTTAAAGAAAAGATTGTTATGTTTGGTCAATTTTTTTTTTAAAAAAAGACTTGGAAACAATATTTCCTAACCTGTTACCTTCCAAAGGAGAATTTCAGAAATCTCTTTTTTACCAATTTGCTAAAATCATTAAAATCCAGCATCTTTCAATTGGCTTTACAATGCTAATTAGCAACTGATTGACAGTGGAGAAGATGAAAATATATTAGCTGAACTTCAACAAGAACATTTGCATCGTTGGTAAATGTGGTTGAAAATGGTGTAAAATGAAAGATTTACTAGGTGCAATAAGTGCTTCCAATGTCACCTTTATCCCATTAGTTGTATGTACCTTTGTGAAGTAACTTTTCAGCTCTCCAGTCATTAGAAACAGGACTTAAAGTCAATCTAATTTAGAACAAAAGTAGCTTTAGTTCTAATTTAATTCATTAGGTAATTAACTAATTAGTTAATTTAGAATTAAATTAAACTTTCTCAAAAATGAAATATTTTTAATTACAGTGCTCTCACCAAAAACTAATATTGATTATTTGACATTTCAATGAACAAAAATATTTGGTATTGTTAATAAGCTAACTAAAAATAACTTAAATATGTTTTATTTGAGCATCGTTTATAATTGCATCTTATTTATGTTTGATAATATATACATTTGCTACTGTACTGATATAGTATGTAGTAGTAGAGTAGCACCCGTAGTAGGTTTTAATATATCATTTTAACTCTTTGGGAAGTGTGCTTAAAAAAATATTTTGCAAGACCACAGCATTAGACCTACATCTGCCTTCTAACTCCTTTCTGAGCCTAACTATACTCTAGAACTCCACATTAAGGTGAACTGGAAACAAAAAAGCAGCTACTCACCACAAACTTGCAAACTTATAGTTAAAGCTATTTACATATATTAATAAATACATAAACACACACAGAAGAACTAAAATTATATTAACAATAATTATTGAATCTAGGTGGAGAATATATGTGCTCATTGTTTAAGATACAGAGTCTTGCTCTGTCACCCAGGCTGGAGTGCAGTGGCAACATCATAGTTCACTGCAGCCTCAAACTCCTGAGCTAAAGTGATCCTCCCGCCTAGCTAGGACTACAGGTACAGGCCACCAAGACTGGCAATTTTATTTTTAAAAGTTTTTACAGAGACTTGGTCTAGCTGTGTTGCCTGGGCGGGTCTTGAACTCCTGGCCTCTCACCTGGGGCTCCCTAAGTGCTGGGATTACAGGCATACGCCTCCATGCTTGCCTGGCCTGTTTAAATATTTTTAAGGTGAAAAGTTTGAAGAATAAAACTTTTTATTCATATATCTAGTACAAAAATAATTTTACAGTATTAATATAGTTCCTAAATATTACTTATATTCAACAATAATTTTTGGGCTCCTGTTATGTGAAGACATTTATTTGAAAGGACTTTTTTTAATATTTGCCTTAATTTCTCACTTCTATCTGCTCATATATATAGAATCCCTAGTTTCAATTAGTGATAGCATGGAATCTTCACTGAGTAAGAAATGTCAAATATATATATATATGTGTGTGTGTGTATATATATATATTTGCTATAAAACAATTCTAATGCATCAGCTATTCTAGTAGGATTTATTCTTGGCAGATGCATTCCACAGCTGCTATTTATATTCATTCTATTTTAATATTTTCTTTATCAATGTGTAAAGAAGAGGCCAGACACACACAAAAATGAAAAACTCAAGAGTGTTGATGTTGCTTGAAAATAAAAAGGTACTGAATACTCTGTACCATGGGAACCATCCAGAAGACAAAAATGTACACAGATTTCCAATACATCCTTCCAAACCTTCAGTGGCATTAAAGTTGAATTTTATAGGTTTTCCCCCTTTTGCATATGTATAAACTGAGAACAGAAGCTATTCCCAGTAAGGAGGCTTCTATACATATATCAAAGGATTTTGATGACATTATAATAACCAATAGAGTCAAGCTGGGGCAGTTTATGATGATTTTAAAATCTCAAGACATTTACTTTCTGTTATAAAATATTAATAAAACAGCTGACAAGCTAACAAAATTATAAAGGAGCACATTTCAAGGAAGAAAAATTTGGTGGCATTGATTTGGACTCCGAAGTGATTCTTATGAATTCACAGTTATGGATATGCCTGCTATTACCTTTGTGTTAATTGTGTATGTAATGAAGAGATGTGACACTTCGAAAGATAGACATCAACACAATGTCTTTCACTATCCAAGGTATTTTAAAGCTATTGGGCAGGGCAGAGCCTGGGCTTGTACTGTTTTTACTTGCCTATAAATAGAAGCTACTTATTTGGCAAAATGAATCTAGATAGGTTTTTGTTGTTCTGCTATTAGGTGTTTGTCATTTATCCTTCAATCCTGCAGGAATTTCAGAGCATGGTATTTTTTATTAGGAGGAAAAGGATGAATACCTGGTGATGATCAGAAACACTTTCATCCACTGGGGGGTGCAGCAACATAAGTTGCTATAGGTACAGGCCAAGAGGCTGACTTCTTCCTAGTTATTGGGAGCTAGAAAATGCTAGAATAGTAATGCATCCAAGCAGCAGAATATTATTTTTTCTTCAGTTCTTCATGGCACTCTTTGCCCTAGTTCCATGATGAGCTGCATTATCAAAGGTGGCTTGCAATTCACTGTACATTAGGAAAGAACAACCTATTCCCAGTGTATTTAGTACTAATTTAGCTACTAATCCAGCACATATTTACCTATTTCCTGTATGTTTGTTTGCTTGTTTTGTTTTTTAATACCAACAGGGCAATAGAGACTCACAATTTTCACAATATGTCCTTTGGTGCTGAGTTTTACCAGAGTAATCTATTTAGAATATTTACTCTTTATAAGCAAAGAAGTACATCTGCAAATCAACAGGTAGAGAAAGAAGTCTGGAGAACTCCCAGCACACAGAGGTACATATGTCCAAAATATGTTTATATGAGTCCAAAGTGCTTGTCTAAGATTTAACTTCAGTATTGACCTCATTAGCATTGTCTTTTAAAAACTGAGTTAATTATATACATGTGTTAAATAATTGTGCCTCAAATGATCTTTGAAAAGGTTTCAAAGGCATTTTAATGGAAAAGGAATAGTTTTCAACAAATGGCTCTAGAACAACTGGACACTCATATACGAAAAAAAAAAAAAAATGAACCCAGACACAGACCTTACATATTTCACAAAATCTAACTCAAAGTGGATTGTATATAAAAATGTAAAATGCAAAACTAAAAAGCATAAGAAAGAAAACATGGAGAAAACCTATGTCTACGTGATCTTGAGTTGATGAGTTTGTAGCTATAACACAAAGAACACAATATGTGAAAGAAAAATTGGTAAGTGGTATTTAATTAAAATGTAAAACTTCTGCTCTGAGAAAAACCCTAATTAGGAGTCTAATAGGAGAATTGTTCCCACAGACTGGGAAACAATATTTGCAAAACACATTAACTGTTAAAGGACTTGTATTCAAAATATGCAAAGAACTCTAAAACTCAACAATAAAAAGGCAAAAAGATTTGCACAGAGAACTCACCAACTCACCAAAGAAGATATATAGGTAGCAAAATAAACATATAAAAAGGGCTCAACATCATTTGGCATTAGGGGAATGCAAATGTAAACAATAATAAGATATCACTACAGACCTATTATAATGCCTAAAATATAGAAAAACTTACAATGGAGAATAAACAAATTTCTCATGAAGAAGAATCCAAATAATTTATGTAGATACTTCTCCCCTTCTTAAGTATGACTGTATGTAGTGACCTTCTTCCAAAAAGTACAATATGGAAAGGAAGGCAGAAAAAAGAACTTTGCAGCAGAGAAACCTGACAAATACTACCTCAGCCACATGATCAAGGTCAATATCAACTGTAATAAATCAGGCTGATAGCATGTGCTCTTGATATGATATGAAAAAAATGGCACTTAACCTCTGTGGTCTTCCTCCAGAAAAACCTTAACTCCATTGTAATTATGAAAAAAAATCAGACCAATTCCAATAGTGGAACATCCTACAAAATACCTGAATATATACCTGACCAGTATTCCTCAAAACTGTCAAGCTAATCAAAAGCAGGAAAAGTCTGAGAAACTTTGATGGCCAAAATTAGTCCAAGGAGACATGATAACTATTAATATATGAATATACTATGTTTGATGAAATCCTGGAAAAGAAAAAGGACATTAGGTAAAAAACTATGGAAGCACAAATAAAGCATGGACTTGAGTTTATAACAATAATTTATAATTATAAATATTAACTAATCCATTGTGATCAATGTACTATAATAATATAAGATATTAATAATGTGAGAAACTGGATTTAAATATAGAGGAACACTTTGTATATCTTTATAATTTTTCTATAAATCTAAAACTGTTCTAGAATGCAAAATTTATTTAAAAAAACTTGTCTCAAAGTTTCTAAGGAAGTCAAGCACATATGGTGTATGTTTTTCTAAATAAGCATACATACACACAAACAAGAAGAAAACAAGAAATATTTTACAAATACATGGAGACAAAAATATATCATTAATTTAACTGACTCAATTTCTCTCTTTGTGGCATATATATTTCAACAGAGTCCTAGATCTTACAAAAGTATGTATCCTTATTATCACTATTTAACAAAAAGGGAAACTATTTTATAGCAGGAAAATATGTATATTGTTATGCCAAGGTGCAGTTTCTCAGAGTAGGTGAAAGTAAGAAACTCACATTGCCTAAAGTTTCATCTCGGTTCTGTCATTTGCAAGTTGTATCACTTTCCTCAATTCACTTAATAAATCTGCAACCTAGCTTTCTCATATGTGAAAAAGAAATAATAATAGTACACAATTCATAATATCATCGTTAGTAACAAGTAAATCAAGTGCTTATAACTATTCCAGTGGCATAATAAGTGATCAATAAAGGTTAGCTATCGTTATAATTGGCATAACCCAAGAATCATCCATTTCTATATGTGTATTATCCTTAATATGAACAAATATTTTGATACATAAAAATAAGCCAGTAAATTTTCTCCAAGTGTGGCCTTATAAATGTGAAAGCCAGAAAATTTTATATAAATCATAAAAGCATTGAAAGGGAGAGTCCAACTGTATTTTTCCCTCTTCCCCTCTCCCTTCATTTCTTTCTCTCTCACTTTTTCCTTTTCTTTTCCCTGTTCCTTTTAAATGTGGGAGTGATCATAATTACAAAAAAATGCAAGGAGAAACAGAGAGGTCACATTTGTGTGTCCTGAGATGGTTGGACTTTATTGGACAAGACTGAGAAGTATATTAATCCAGACTGGTGGTATATAATCACTTAGTCATTTCTAACTAACTGTAGTCATATTCAGATACACACTGCCTAAGCAAAATAAGTGAGTAAAACAAATGCTCTTTGTTGCTTGGAAATTCATACTTCATTCATATATTGGCTGACAAGTAATATGTACTAAGCCCTGGGTTAATCATGCTGCTACAAAAATATGATATGCATGATTCCCTTCTTTAGAAATTATCCAGTTACTGGGGAGGATGGTGAGGGTTAAATACTAAATGGAAAAGACATTTGAAGAAATAATGACTGAAACATTTCCAAATTTGGTGAAAACTGTAAATTCACAGATGCAAGAAGCTCAATGAACCCCAAGCAAAAGAAACATGAAGCACAGTATGACACAATAACATTATAATATAATAAAATTGCTCAAAACTGCTGATAAATAAAAAATTTTAAAAGCGGCCAGAGAGGAAAAAGACTCATTATGAACAGAAGAACAAAGATGAAAATAACTGTAGATTTCTCATAATAAATAATGCAAGTGAGAGGACGATGGAGGGATTTGATAGGATTATATACCAGCAACTTTACTCTCCTCCTTTTCCTTTTTGGAGATAAATTGACAAGCTGATTTTGACATTTACATGGAAATTTAATGAAACTTGAATAGCTAAAACAACTTCAAAAAGGAAAAAGTTGGAGATCTTACAATATCTGATTTCAAAATTTCTAATAAGGTACCACAGTAATCAAAACAGTATGACATTAGCATAAAGACAGCCACACATGTCAATGTAACCTAATAAAAAGGCCAGGAAAACACTCATATAATTTTGGTTGATTAATTTTTGACAAATGTGTCAAGACACTTCAGTGGAGGAAAAGGTTTTCTTTCAACAAATAATTCTGGGACAATTGGATATTCATATGCTAAAAAACAATAAACTGATACCATACCTCACATCATACACAAAATCCACACCATAATTGAAAATCAATCATATACTAAGTTGAAGAGCTCAAACTAAAACCTCTAGAAGAAAACATAAGAGAAATATGTGACGTTAGGTTAGGCAAAGATTTCTTAGATGTGACACTATAAGCATACTACACACACAAAGCAATCTGTAAATTGGGTTTCATCAAGGATGAAATCTTTGCTTTTCAAAAGATACCATTAAGAAAATTAAAAAATAAGTCATAGATTGGGAGAAAATATCTATAAATCATATATGTGATAAAAAACTTAGATGCAGAATATATGAATAACTCTTAAAAATCAATAATAAGTAGACAAATGACAAAATAAAAATGGGTAAAATTTGAATACCCAAAAATCTGATGTAATTTTTAAAACATATACTTAAAATAAGATGCAATTCAAAAATTTAAACATAGTTATTATAAGATATAGTAATTCCACTTGTAGATACTTACCAAGCAAAGAGGAAAACATATGTCCACACAAAGAATTATACACAAATGTTCATAGCAGTATTATTTATAATAGCCCCAAACTGAAAACATTTTAATTATTCTTCAACTGGTGAATAAATAAACAAAATACTGTGTATCCGTAAAGTGAAACTACAGCTTAGAAATAAAAATAAACTGTTGATGCATTCATGAGAATGGTTAAATATGAAATAGATTATGCTAAGTGAAAGATATCAGACATAAAAGACTACATATTGGATGATTCCATGTCCTAGAAGTAGAAGCTGGATGTGGCTTCAAATTGGCTTGAAGGTCATTTAGAGGGTTGTCAAAAGTTTCTAAAATTAGGTTAAGGTTACAGTTGCACAGCTTTTATATATTTACAAAAATTTAAAAAATCAAGTTATACAGTTACATTGGCTAAATTTGTGGTATGCAAATTGTATCAATTTATAAATCTGAATAAAACTGATAAACATTTTAATACATCTTAATAAATTTAATAAAGTAGAATTCAGAGAAACAGAGAAAATTAATAAACAGCCAATCACATATTACAGAAATTAAATTTGCTGTAAAAATCTTTATTACCTCTCCACACACAATTATAACTCCAGTTCTATGTAGTTTCAACAGTGAATACTACCAAACATTTGAGAAAGAAGTACTACTAATCCAATAAATATTCTTTCAATCTTTTAGCATGCCAAGAAGGAAAAAACTTTCCAACTTATTTTATGAGTTCATCAATACCATGGTATTAAGATACATCAAAGATAAAAAGGAAAGATCAATAATTAAAGATTAATATTCTGTATGAGCATAAAGTCAGAAGTCATTAACAAAATACTACAAAAATGAATACAGCAATATATAAAAGTATTCTTATAAAAAGACCAGAGGGATTCATTGTAGAAATATAAGGTTGGTTTAATATTAGAAAATCAATCAATATAACACACTACACTAAGAGAATAATAGAGAAAAATCTTATAATCATCTCAACGGATAAAAAAAAGCTATTGAAAAAATGTAAAACTTCCTCATCTGTCTTCATCAGAGGAGGAGGGAAGAACTGTGAGCTTTCTAGGAAGAAAACTTTCTCAATCAGGTAAAGGGTATCTGGGAAAATTATACAGCTAATATGATACTTAAGTGGATGCTACACGTATCTCTTTATTCCAAAGTTTGGGATGGGAACAGAGTAAGAATGTTTACTCTCATTACTTGTATTCAGAATTGTTGCAGAAGTCCTAGCCAGAACAATAAAGTAAGAAAAAGAAATAAAATGTATCATCACATCATCAGAAAAAAGATAACTTCTATTACTTGTAGCCAACACAATTGTACATATAAAAACAGTTTGAATCTACAATAACACTAATAAATGAATTTAGCCAGGTCACTGTGTATGAGATCAATAATCAAAAATCAATTTTATTTCTATACATATTAACAAAGAGTTATCCAAAAATCAAATTAAAATACTATTTCAAATAGCATAGAAAATATTAAAACAGCCATATCAAAATGGCTGATTCTTTATATGGAAATGCAAGGACCAAGAAAAACCATAACAATCCTGAGAAATAATAAGAAAGTTTCAGGATTTACATTTGTGATTTCAAGGCCACTATAAACCTACAATAATCATGACAGTTTGCTAATGGTGTAAGTATAACCAAATAGATAAATAGAATAAAATTTAAAGGCCAGAAATAGATCATACATATATGGTCAACTGATATTCAATCACAGTGCAAAGTCAATTCAATGTGTAGAAATAATAATAATGATAATAAATTATATAGACATACCTGGATAGCCTTATGAAAAAAATAACTTGAATCCCTGTCTATACACAAAATTAATTATCATTATATCACAGACGTAAATGTAAACCCTAAACCATATAGCTTCTAGAAGATAGGGGAGAATGTCTTCTTGAAGTTGGGGTTAGGCAAATATTTATTGGGTAATACTCAAAATCCCCAACTACAAAAGAAAAAAATGTGTAAATTGTACTTCATTAAATACACAAGATGCCATTACAAAAATGAATAGATGAGCTACTAGCAAGAAGAAATATTAACGGTTTATTAACAAGCCAACCCATCTGGGGTGAGTCTGAAAGTGGTGTGTCTGTGGGTGTGAGGAATGACTGGAAAGCATATAAAGAAACATTCAGGGGTCATAGGCATGTTCTGTATCTTGTTTTGGATGATAGCTACTGGGATGTATACAATTATCAAAAGTCATCAAAATGAACACTTGAGATTTGTACATTTTATTTTATGTAATTACATCTCAAGTAAAAAACAAAGAATAGAAATTAGAAAAAAAACATATTTTAGAAATTTTACCGAAGCAAAACACTTCTTGCTTGCATAGAGAATTTAGCAATAAGCCCATGAAGAGAAAGGGGATAATAGTTTCATAAAATGGAAATTAAATGATTATGGGTTAAGTAGAAATGTTATGATCTAGACATTTTGGATCACTACAGAGTTAATCACCTTTTGACCTAAAAAAGGGGTAGAGTCTCCAGAGAAAAGAATTTTCTACTAAAAAATGCACATTGATCAAAATTCTTACCAGGAACTCAATCCAGATATTGTTAAAATGCATGATTCATTATTTTGACATCTACATGTCATAACTATCTTTGATCCTTTTCCTTAGGGATACCTTGCCTAAATGTGATAGAGTGGTAGAAAGGGGGGAGTGGGTGAACAAAAATCTCTTTTCTTCTAGATCTCTGTATTCTCACACAAAAGATAAATATGCTTAGCTCCACCCCTCACCCCCAGTCTCACTGGGGCTATGAAAATCCTGGACAGATTTCAGACACTCTGGGGTCATTGTTCCTTTTTTTCTTAAATACAGTCCTGCTGCCTTTCCAAGCTGATAGGTGGGTCTCAGTGGGGGTGGCAATTCGTGTGCCACCTCCCTCCCTTTTCTCTACTCACATAAGCCAATGGACAATTGGATGGCATTTCCTTGGCCACAATGGGCTCCTAAGAGATCTTCCAGTTATTCCTGCTATTTAGCTAATCAATCATGTCACCCCATGGTTACTGGAAGCATGTTGGCTAAGATGATCAGCCGTGTCCCCTGCAATAAAACTCAACAGGAAAGCAATAAGAATTCTTCAGTTACAAAAGGAGCCCTATCTCCCCATTTCTTCAATTCATCCTTGTAAAAGTTGCAGAATAGCCTTATATTTTCCTTTCAGTTTTTGGTGCTATACACAGAATGGAGAAAAAGTTCCAAACTAGAGTCATACCTAAGGGGTATACTTTATCCACCTTACTGTACAACTTAAAATATTAGCTAGGTGCAAAATTATTGGAATAAATTACACATTAGTGATTCTTCTGAAGTTCTTTTCTGGAGATCTCCCTCATAAAAGTTATTCTTTTGGTAAACATGGAAACTGAGGGAAGCAGACTGTCAGTAACATGGCCAAGACTCCATTGAATTATAATATTTGAGACAGTAATTGTAATCAGAATTCTAATCTTCTTTGTGAACTAAGCACATTTTCCACATAAAGATGAATTTAGCAGCATGTAATTTTCCTTCTTATCCACTAAATGTAGGATTGAATTAGAGTTTACCTAGAGAAGTCTAATTTTTAGTTGTGAAAATAAGCAAAAAGCTGTCAGACTGCAATGTTGAAATTCTGATCACATTACATATGCATAAGAATATCAAGCACAGCTTTATTTACATTTCCTAAGTGTTTTGAGCTTTTTTTTTTTTCCTTTTTCATTTTGTATAAACTAATGAGTGGCACTGTTAGGGACTATGTGCATCCCTCTTTGTGTAATGGATTAAGTGTGAGTCCTGTTAAATGCTAGGCCATAAATCAGACTGTGTTCTCTATGCCTAATTAAGGGTTTAAAAGGAGAAAAGGTAAATTCTTGAATGAAGGGCTCTACTCAGAAGCAGAGTTTGTTATTGCACAAAGGAAGGAGAGAGATAAAGCAGAAAAAAAGAGCAATTTAAGAAAGTGGAAAAGAAGAAAACTATGAAAATATTTTAAGCTACTTTATTCTATTTCCCCTCATATTTAAGAACACTTTAGCTACTAAGGGTATGGATACATCATGAAAAATTTTATGTTTCAATTAGTGCTTTGAGATATAATAACAATACAAATTGATCAGAGAACTAAGAAGGAATCTCAAAATAGCTCTAATCAGTTAAAAAAGAAAGTGATATGCATTCGCAATGTAAATAAAATTGACTACAGAAAAATGTTCAAGAAAAAGAACATTTACAAGTTTTTTTTTTTTCTTTTTGGCTACACATATCTTCGTAATTAGAGTACAATGAAATCTTAAAGTGTTAAGCTGTTGTAGATTTCAAGTAAAAACAAAACAATCATGGCTAACTCACTCCTAATGGAAGAATTTTCCCAAATTTAGATAAAATTAATTTCAGATAATATTATTACAGTACCTCTGTATGTTCCTGGAGTGCTGCTAATGTTTATATTTACAGTATAAATTGACTTTAAATGGCTATAACAAGAGCCTTGAAAAGTAAAGGATTTGTAGGATTAGAATAAAAGAGACAAGGTCAAAATCCATTAGCCCTTAGGAGCATCACTTAATAATATCTGACTATACATAATTAGTAATATCAATATTTGGCTTTATTTCATTTTATTTCATATCTTCTGAACTGCTAAATGAAATACAGAAGAGAAAAAAATTGCTACTAAGAATATAATTAAAATATATCTTGATTCACCAGATTTCCATGGTATTCACAATAAAAGGTATCAATTTACTAAATTTCCAATCATTTACTTTTATTCAGTAAATATTTATTGTAGCCTAGATTAAGACAGGTAGGTAATTTGCTTAGTGCTGGAAATTGGGCACTGGACAAAGGAGACAAGGTAATCATTTCCTTGTACTTTCCAGACTAGTTAGATCCTAATTGATCATTAACCAAAGATGTTTAGGAAAAACAAGATTATTAAATGTTTTTATTTGTAGAATTCAGAGATTTCCAGCTTATGCATAATAAGCACACTTCAGAAATAAATACTCATGTTGATGGTCACCAAGACCAACTAAGACCTCTTCCATCTCCCCTGAAACCCTTGCCTCCACTCTCTCCTCTTATTATCCTTCCCCACCCCACCTTCTGCTCTGTGTTGTGCCTGCTGGTGGGCAGATGTGGGGGAGGAATGGAAGAGGTTTCCATTTATTCCTGACTTCCTCATGCCACAGGCATGTAGATGGTAGCTATGTATACAAGGGTTTTGAATGCAGAAGGAATCCCAGCTCCTTATTCCTGCCTGAAACAATTAAACTTTCCTATGTTTGGTGAACTCTTTGATTAGGATGCACGGTGAAACCTTTTATCTCCTGAGGGACAACAGAAATAACAAAGCAACTTCTGTCCTTAAGTTCTTAAGTCTCTCTTCTCTTGGTATTGAAGTCTTATATGAAATGGTCTTACAAGACCATTTTAGAGTACATCATCACTTCTATTTTGTCATATATAAATGGACATTTCTTACTGTTGGAGTTTCATATTTATTGAGTGTTCATCAATTGTTAAATGTGTTGCAACATAAAAATATAATATTACAAGAGATAAGGAAAATATACTGCAATTGATGAGGGGAGACATGCACAAAAGAAAGATTGTTGAATTCAGAACTAAAAACAGGAGTGGAAATGAAGAAAGCAGGGAAATGCAGAGAAAGTGCTATTATGTGCCAAATGAACTCTGGAACAATCCCTATCGCTGTATAATTGGGATGGGACTCAGAAAAGAGAGAATTTATAGGCAGTTCTACCTGGAGCCTGTGCTGAGCTGTCACTCCTCTCTCCTCAATTAAGGAAACGGTTCCTGAAATACATATGATCTGATATAAATTTAATGGAATGTTAGCAGTGCTTGGTAGATGTCATCTATTTGAATATTTTTCTAGTTTTTAATTGTCCTAGCTGACCTTTACTGCATTTGTGTTTGGAAAAGCTTTTCTCCATTCCTACAAATGTTAACGTTCAAATCCTATTCATTCTCCAAATCCCATCTGAAAGGACCTTTCTTTACTAAAGCCTTCTTTAATCTCCCCATCAGAGAGTTATTTCTTTTATTAATTTTCACTTAATTTTACTCATACATATCTTATGAATATCACAAAGCTGGAGCCCATTCTACTAAAGTGAAGTATCACAAGAATGGAAAAACAAGCACCCCATGTACTCACCATCAAATTGGTATTAACCGATCAACACTCAAGTGCACATATAGTAATAACATTCATCTGGTGTTGGGCAGATGGGAGGGGGAGGAGGAGATGGATATACACACACCTAATGGGTGCGGTGTGCACCGTCTGAGTCAGGTGGGGCAAAGGCAATATATGTAACCTAAACATTTGTACCCCCGTAATATGCTGAAATAAAAAAAGAGTAAATTAAAAAAGTGATATTCATATAATTTACCAAAATATAAATGATCTGTAATTAATTCATATATTCCCTCCCCTGGACACAAGCATTTATTGAGAAAATGAATGAGTCATAAGGAAAAGTACGGCTGAATGTACTTGGGTAAATGTAGAAGAAAGTAATATAAAAACAACCTCTCTGGAAAGGTGGCCTATCCTATTCTGGTGCTCTGTGAAATATGTAATGTTGCCATAGACTATTTACCAGGTCTTTAACCAGACTTACTTGCTGTGGACTATTTATATTCAGGCAACCTAATGTTGAGGTAGAATCCAAGCAAGAGTCAGTTCATAATATCGATTATTTATATTCTGCTGACTATTAGAGAATGGGTGCATAAAAATAGCATTTTTTTTTACCATCAATTTACATTTATTTAAGTGAGATGATATATTTTCTCTTCTTTAATAACCAGAAATTGGCCTTTCTGTGAATAACTGAATATGTATGTTTTCCTTTAGCTGGCTCCAAAACTTCTTATTAAGCACTATTTCCCAGAAAATAACAAATTACATGTTACGGTCTGATTGCTTAAAATAAGTATTTCTGAGTAGAAGAAGAAACATTAGAATGAAAATACTTTGAAAATATATCAATTACTTTAGCTATAAAGAGAATTCTTGAAAATAAAAGCAGATGTGAACATGATTCAAATTTAATATATTTGAAATGTAAAGTAAAAATATAATACACCTGGATGGAATTATGCAAATTGCACGAGTAAAATTTTCCCCGAGGGATAACTTCAGCATGTTCTCTAAATCCATTTTAAAAAAGAAAGAAAAAGTGGAGATAATCTTTTGATATTTCCTTAAACTCATGCATAGCTATTTCTTAGTCTAATGAATTAATAAAACAAATATTTTAAAAGAATTAGCATAAGCAGCTCTTTATGATTATGAACTGTCTGTGCTTAATTTTTAGTAATCAAACATTTTTATTACTTCAGTCATTTGACAGGGCTCTCAAAGGAATCACCTTACTATAATTGGTCTCATTCTTAGACATGTGTCTTTTCATTTGACATGTGTTCATTTCTTAGACATGAGAATTTATTTTTAAGCAGGCAGTATGGCATACTATAAACAACACGAGATTAGAGTCAAAAGACTTGGGTTCAGTTCTTAAAACCGATTTAGCAAGATGTCTTGGATACATTGTCGTGTTTTTGAGCTTAATTTCCTCATTTGTGCAGTAGAAGGAAAAATGTATGTTTAACTGCGTTGTTTTGAGGAACAAATGAGATAATGTATACAAAAACAAAAAGGACTATTCACATACCATTATTATATTTAGAAAACAATTTTAGGTAAATAATTCAATACGAGTGACCTTTTTGTTTTAGATACTCGACACACACATAATTAATGTATGGGTCAAAGCGTCATTTCTTCTTTGCTTAACAATAACTTTATTGACCTAAACTATTTACCAGAGATGTAAGAAGTTGGAAAAGTTACAATAAACTTTTAAGTCTTAACACATTTTTTTTTGTAGTTCGCTAATAAGCATAACAATCCAATTCTTCATGCATCCCAAACCTGGAAATTATAAATAATTTAAAAAATATGTAAGCTTTAGCTACGCAGTTGTTTACATATGCATAATGTTTTACTCTATAGAATGAGGAATATACACTATTTTTAAAATAATTAATGCTACAGTATGGCATTGCATTGATTCCTGGTCACAGCTCTTTGGTCTTGCATTGTTTAAGATGATGTAGGTGGCTCAACGTTGTGTTAAGTTGCGTATAGTGTTAGTTCTGCATAAGGAGAGGCTAGTTCTGTACCGTTTCAGCGAGGCTCTAGGAGTCCACCCAGCCGAACTGAAACAGGGTTGAGGTGGTTCAGCAGAGGGGAGCAGTGCGGAGTGTGTGCGAGTGTGTAAGTGTGAGCGCACAGGACGGAGGCGTCGAGTTGCGGGGCAGACTCGTACTCAAGTTCCAAAGGCCACCGTGTCCGCGATTTTCGGCCCTAGCGGGACAGGGGGAAGGGGGTACAAGGGCCTGCGGGGAGCGGGCAGCGCCCCGTGAATCTGGGGGCTGGGGCGGAGGGAGAGGGGTCTCGCGAGGGCTTCAGGGCGTGGCTGGAGTAGGGGGCGCGCGGCGAGTGTGCGCGGGTGTGCGCGCGCGAGAGGGCGAGTGTGAGCGCGGCGAGTGTGCGGCCGCGTCGCCATTCCCCGTGACGTCAGAGTGTATTGTTGTGAGCCGGGCCGAGCGGAGCATCCCCGGAGCTGTCACCGCGGCGGCCGCGGCGGCGGCGCAGCGCAAGCCCCGCACGAGCGAGCCCGTCCGGCGCCGCCCCCGCCCCCTGGCC
The DNA here is from genome assembly GCF_020740605.2 of Lemur catta. Taxonomy (NCBI): domain Eukaryota; kingdom Metazoa; phylum Chordata; class Mammalia; order Primates; family Lemuridae; genus Lemur; species Lemur catta. The sequence goes on from NC_059143.1 coordinate 24,396,714, forward strand.
CGAGCCCCGCCGCCGCCGCCCCCGCTCCGCCCGCCGCGCGCCGCCGCCGCCGCGCGCCCCCACCCGCCCCACCCCACCCCCTCGCTCCGTCCCTCCCACCCGCCGCCGCCGCCGCCGCCCGCGCGCCTCCCCCCGCGGAGCGAGTGCGGGTCACCGGGTCACTGGGTCATTGTCTCCGCGCCCGAACCCAGAGCACCCCGTGGAATCCCCCACGTCATCATCAGAACCATCAATGAGATGCAAACATGAAAGACAAGAGGAAGAAGAAGGACCGCACCTGGGCCGAGGCTGCCCGCCTGGTACGTACCGCCCCCACCCGCCGCCCGCGCGTCCCGCCGCTCGCCCCGCGCCGGCCCGCGGCGGCTGAGACGGCCACTTCCAGCTCGAGCCGCCGCCCGCGAGCCGGGCTCCTGCTCTTTGTTATTCTGCGGGAGTGGGCTCGCCCGGGGGCCCCTGTGTGTGTGCGTGCGCGCGCGGAGGGGCGCAGCGATTATCTCCCGGAGCCCCGCGCCCGGGACCGCCCGGGACACTTCTCCCGGCACTTCGCTCTCGGGGCTCGGCGCCGCCTGCTCCACGGGTGAATTTCCGAGCGCTCGGCGCCGCTCGACTTCCCCCTCTGCCGCTCCGGAGACCTTTGTGTGGCAATTACCACTCCCTCCCGGCCCCTCCACCCCCCGGAATTTCATCAATAACTCTGTGCACAGTCTGTGTGTATGTTCGGCGTTTGTGAGTTCAAACATTTTACACGTGCATGCACGGTGTGTGTCCTAGACGGACTTGTGGGGCGTGTGCATGTGGGCTAAGTGGTTGCGGGTCTGTGTGCCGTGTCGTGTGCATGATGTATGCACACTGATGCGTGCATATGTTTTGTGTGGATCCAGTTCGTTTGTGTTTGTAGGTATTGTGCTCTGTTCGATGTTTGTGTGTACCTTCTGTGCACGTGTGTGCAATTCGTGAGTGTGTGTGTGTCGGTGTGTGTGTGTTTGGTGAAGTTGGGTCAGTGTCATTTGTAGCGGGGGCTTATTAAGAGTGTACAGCTAGGTGTGTTTTACTGCTGGCTTCCTGGGCGGTGTTACTTGGCTGCTTTTCCTTTTATTTAACCTTTCGGAGCTTACGTTTTAATCATCGAAAGAATGTCTCTATAGAAATGCTGGTTGGCAGAGGGGCGTCGGCGTCTTTGGTTTGATGCATGTGTATGTGTGGGTTTTTCTTTTCTTTCTTTTTTCCCCCATCTTCTTCTTTTAAAGGACAGCTGTAAACGGATTTTTTTTTAATGGATATTTCTGTACAGTGTGTCTCGGGAATGCAGGGCATTACATTGGAAGCTGAGCCTTTTCAGGGTTTTGGCTGCAGAAATTAAATATTTATTCACCAACTTACTATCTGTTATAATTGGCCAAAAAAAAAGCAGACTGCATGCAGCCAGGGTCGGGGGTGGGGTGGGGTACCAGGACGTGTTATTGGGTTGACTTTGTAAAGATTGTTTTACTATAACTGTAGTCATTTTTAAAAGCATTTGAGTAAGTACATTATGCTCAAGGAGAACATTTGTCAAAAGTAATTATCTGAGTTTAGTTGAAGGGCCTTGCTCTGGTATGTCTCTGGATTCCAGCAAAGGGTTTTAGATAATTGGCCCTACTGCCCAGCAAAGAAGTGACAAAAGTCCTTTTTAATTGCGATCTAGTTATTGGTAGCTGGAGTGGTCAGGCCCCTTTACTTCATCTCTTAATTTTGTAGTGGTGTATGTTATCATTTCTCCCCTTATCTGTAATTGTGTTAATCGCTCAATCTCTCACTTTCTGTGGATGAATGGGCAGGTGATAGTGATTCTCTAATGAACTGCATCTGGGAGAGGAAAACTTAGTTGTGAGAAATATGTGAGAAGTAAGCAGTAAGTGTTAAGTAGATGCCAGATTGATGTTATCACTGAGTTTTTGCTGGAGCATAGTACATTACTTATTGTTTGCTCGGCCATTAATTCAGAATTGTGTGGGGGTGTGCAAGGCTTCTGAAAATGCATTATTCAGGCTCCTTGGAGTGGCAATCAAGTACTATTATAGAGCTTCAGTGTGTATACTTTAAACAAGTGAACAATGAGTTGATTTATAAATATTTTAAAATAATGATTCATGAATTAGCCATATCTGCCTGCACAGAATTATTTAATAAATAACATTATTGTGATGGAATTTAAAGCTAGCCATTTGTATTCAGTCAGCATATGTTGCTGTTCTCCAAAGTACTGTGCTTTATTTGATCTAAATCATTATATATCTCTATTAATATAATTTAAAATAGATTTCTAAGTCACATTTTTTTGTTAAAAGTTGAATTTTCCTCTTGCAAAGTTCATTGATGGGAAAAGACACACTAGGAGTCATCAACACAAAAGAATTAATGATAGACCAGATGTCTCTATTTTAACCAGACATATTGAACTAGTAGTTATGGTAATTTTTCAATTTGGTTCAAGTTATTTTTCCCCTGGTAGTTGTACAAATGTGTATGTGTTCAAAATGTGACAGATGAAATAAAATACTGAATAAAAAGCAAGCAATTGCACTGGAAATATAATTTTCGGAAACTTGTGATTTGTAAAAGTGACTTTGTGATAATTTTTAACTTATTTTGTGAAGAAAGGAGAAATTGACCCATTTGGGTAATAGTGACATTTTTTCATGTTCTTTTTATGATTACCTGAAAGCATATGGACTTGAACTCTCTTCCAAATTTGCATAATAAGGTATTTTTACTTTTATAATTTATAGTATTAATTTACACTCTGAAAAAAAGTATTTCTTTTTTTAAGCATTTCTGTGATATTAGGTACTATCATTCCAAATTTTACAACGTTCCTACTGATTTTGCTGTTGTTGTTAAGGACTTTTAGCCTTTTCTCCATCAAATGTTAAACCAGTTGCCTCATTTTGAAAGTAAAGATTAAGAATGAATGGAATATATGCAACTCATATATGGTACTTGCAAGATGTGAATTAGAGAGTACTTAACATTAAGAATACTGTTCCAATTCATACAGAGTATAATCATATAAAATAATGTCTCTCCTGCTGGAGGGTGTGTGTGTGTGTGCATGTGTGTGTGTGAGATTTTCTTAAAAGAGAGGACATCAGTGGAGAGGAAATGCAAAATAGATGTTTTGAACTGTGACCAAAAGCTTATGTGTAGATGTAGCTTTGCCTTCATTTAAAGAAAAATATATGTGAAAGAAGAATAAATATAATTCTTTCTAGAGTAACTAAGAATTTCCAGTCGACAATAGAAATTTGTTTTCTTTCTTTGTGAAAAAAGTATATGGTTTCCAAATCTGTAAACTCTGAGTGGCAATTTCAGGGATTTTGTTTTAGATATAGACGTAGCTATCTCACTGTACCATTTTCCTCCCAGAAGTATGTAATGCTTGTATGTGGTGGGCTTGCTTAGTTTACGAGAGAAGGAATGGTGGTATAATTTGCCTGTGTTTTCAGGAATGCAGTGATTATTAACAGGCTGCCATTTTAAAACAGTAATACCACATCTTTTTTTTTCCTTTTTTTTTTTTCTTTCTGCCCTGCCATCAGTTGCAGAAATTTCAGCCTTTAGCCTCGTCCCCTCCCCCACAGCCTTCTGCAGTTGTAGTTGTTACTTTGCGCATTGCCATTTAATATGGAGTCTGCTCCCAAACCAGATGCATTTTCATCTGTTTTATCTGCTCTTCTAAGGTTGTAGAGTCTCAGAGGATCCCACAATCACATGGAAGTATCTTCTGTCTTAATATTTGTAGACCACAATAAGAATAAAAATCAAAACCATAACTCATGTCGAGCTGGGGCTTTGACTTTAATCCTTTTGACTTTTATCTCAAGTCTTCACTCTGTTACTATAAATACAGTTTAAACCACTGTGAAAGGATCTTCATGCTTCTTTGTAAAAAAAAAAAATGGGGATTTGACAAGACTTTGTTTTACAGCACTAAGGGGTTTCTTTGTTACTGGCTTAACATAGAACATACTGTTATTTATATATTTATTCTAGGTTAATTTTTTTAACAGGCAAAAATGTTGCTTTGAGAAGTGCTTTTTGATAGTTTCATCACTTTGTTCTATAAGGAATGCTGCTGTTAAAATAATGGTTCAATGTATTAATTTGTTCTCCGAGTTTACTTCTATTTGTTTTATTCCTTACAATCTTTGTTAAGTCTCAGTGGCACCTGAAAATAAATCTTAACAATTTCAATAGCTTTGTGCTTGGTAACATGGCTGACTTATTTACTTGAAGTTTAGATATATCTGTAGTTAATGAATATCAGTTTGGTTTTTTTTTGGTTTTGGGGCTTTGTTTTGTTTTGGTTTTTGGCTTTTTTGGTAGTTCAAGGTGACCTTTGGATAAATTTTTTTTTTAATGGCAAATTTACTTCATTGTTGGAAAAAAACAGACACATATCCCTTTTTGCCACTGCAGGGTTACTGAAGGTTTTAAGTAAATTGAAATTGGGTATATCATATTGTATTAAAAATTAAGTAGAGAGAGTTTATTACTTAAAGGATATCTGCGTGAATCTTTTGCACAGTGTAGATTCTTTTGCATAATGCATTACATTCTAAATAAACTGTTAGGGTTTCTATAAAATAAAGCTGAATCTGAATGGTATTGGTAGCTGTTAAAATAGAAAACAATTCATAATTGTTAATTTACTGCTTGCCTTGCCTTTTGTCTTTGGATTTTAGAAATAAGTATACTTCCTCAGTAATGATAAGCATGGAGATAGGAGGAGAGTGTTGGTACTGCTTTTGGCATTTTCTCACTGTGTTAGTGACGCTTAGATTTTAGATTATAATCAAATATCCTTAAGAGTTAAAACAATTTTGACTTGTGATTTGAGCACCCTAAAGATGCACATGAGCATAATTGTGACACTGCTTATTGGCTTACCAGCTTGGCTAGTATGTTTTTGCAAATACAGTTTAATTTTTAATCACTAAGATTTCAGTTGGTTTGATTCAAATGATTTCTTTGATCTACACGTAGCGTCAGTTCTTTATGTCTGTATATCATCTGTTCTTTCAAATATGGAACCTAAGTTTCTATTTGGTAATTTGGAAGATAGAAAAGAGTTTAGCAATTTCTATGCCTATTTAGAAAGACGATGAGTTTCAAGTTGGGAAAAAAATGTATTTGAAATGAGTAATGTGAACTTAGACCTAGTGTTTAGGTTGTTCATTTCTTCATTTCTTGCTGACGTACAAGTGAAGTTTAAAAGTTGAGTGTCTCTTAAATCTTTTTCTTTTTTGACAAATTCTTTTGTAGTAGATGATTCCTTACATGTCAGAAATGGGCTATTTGTGCACTGTAGCATTTAGACTTGTAGAGTTGTACCTGTAAAGGCATTTTCACCACAGAAAAGCTAACTGATAAATGAATTAAATTCAACATTTAGTAACGTAAAAGTTTTAAAACTTCAGTGAAATGCATCAGAGAAGCGAAACGTGACCCCTAAACATTTTGCAGGCTTGCACATGTCAGGGATGTCCAGAACGTGCCCAGCCATTATATTGTTAATATAATGAGAATGGTTACATGGCTGGATACATTCTGGTCCTCCGATATATATGGTTCAGAGGCTGGAAAGTGTACGCAACTATGTATCCTCAAGGAGTATAAAGTTCATTAGAGGAGGAAGAAAAAGTGGAGAATGACTTGAGTAGACACCATCCGTAGGGGACACATGAATGAGATCAAGCAGGTGCTAGTTTATAGATTTACAGATGGGAGAAGTTGTGTGGTACACAGTGATTGTGGAATGCTTAGTGTATTAGGTGAGACTTGGTTTGGCCTTGAAATATGAGTAAGTTTACACAGGTGATGAGAGGAGAACATTCTAAGAAGAGAGAACTGCATGGGCAAAGGTGTGGTGTCAGGCAAGAGGATAGGTTCAACGGGTGATGAGCAGGTGAGTCTTGAAATATCAGGAGACTTAGAGTAGGCACCACGATAAGATTGAAAATTAAATTGTGATTAGATTGGAGAGGGATTTGGAAACGATTTCAAGGCAGTGAGTTGTAGCATGGGGCTGGTGAGGGAGGTGGTAGTAGAAGGGAAATTAAAGATACACCATTCTCCACACAAAGAAGCAAAAATCAAAATGAATGTCATTTATGCATTTGTACAGTGATAGAGGGTACACCAGAGGTTGGGGTGTCTCTTCATGCTTCCATTACTTGGTACTAAATAAAGAGTCTCAAAACAAAAATAAATGATACAATTTTATTCTGCCCATGTTCTTTACGAAATGAGGCAATGTTAAAAGCAGTAAATAATGTATATTACATTCGCAGAAGACATATATAGAGCATTCCATTTGTTCCTTGAAATACTCTCATGAGATCAGTAGGTAGCTGGGATTATCTCAGTAACTGTCTCTGAGGGTGGTTTCATGACACACCCAATATCATCACCCTGTCTATAAAAAAAAGCAAGGCTAGGACAAGATATATTTAATTCCCTGCTACCTCTGTGATTTTTAAAAAACAATATGGACATTTTAACTGACGTGAATTTAATTGATATGTTGCATGGAGGCGTAGGGAGAATCCAAGCCTACATCAGACTTACTCCCTGCCTTTCTGGTTGCCTGCATAATCTCTCTCATTCTTTCTCTCCCACTCTTCTCTCTCTCTTCTCTCTTTCTCTTTCTCTCCCCATTTCTGTCTCTCTGTCTCTCTCCGCGCCCCCCTCCTTCCCCAGCATCAAAATTCTGCATGAAGTTATTACTATCTTATTTGACATTTAAAATTTTTCCTTCCAAGCTTGTGAATAGCAAAGCCTGGCTCCTTCCGATAGGGCCGGGAGGAGGGGCGTCTGTCTAGAACCACTTTCAGCTATTTGCCGGCACTGAGTGCCTTGATTGTTCTGCTTTTGTTGCTGCACAGTTGGTAGCTGCTGAAATCTAACCCTGACTGAAACTTTCCCTGAAGAGCCCTTGGGGAACAAATAGAAACATTATATGATTAGCTACATTGTTTTCATTATTAAACAAATCTACATAAAAGGGTAGCAATTAACAGCTTTATCAGCCTGAACTTAGACACCTACCTCTCCTCTTCCTTCAGTATTCCCACTTGAAGTGGTAACAATGAACTGTTGCTGGTTTTAATGTCAGCAACTGACAACACTAAATTGGGAGTAGGCACTTCTCCTGGTAGATTGACATATAGCCCTCTGACACATTCTTATGTAGTTTTAAGGCAAATTCATGCCTTGGGGTTAGAGCCAAAGGGCTTGTCAGAACATTGACTTTAATAGCTAAAATATATAACTTAAATAACATCCAAGACCTTAGCTTTGGTGGAACTTTTAGAACCTGAGGAATTCTGCAAGGCAGTGCAATTTGTATTTAGTGGTCAGGCTTTGCAATTGTTAAAATTTTTCTAAATATACACATATATAATTTAACTTATGATACAATTATTTGCCATGGTTTTTTTTCCATATCTCTAGCATACATCAGTCTAGGAAAAACTAGATAATGGTTTTTAAAAATAATTCCATAATTGGTGTTTTTTGGCAAGTACGTATATTTTTTTTATGGAGAACTGTTATGCAACAGGTGATTTCTGAATAAGTCAGAAAGTCAATAATAAATCATAATTTTCTGTGAGTTATAGAAGGGGATAGGACAGGCCCTCTTCACTTTATTTAGAAGATAAATGGCATTTCTAAGATTTCATTAATTGTAATGTATTAGAACCTATTGTAATACTTCTAAAGAAACAGACTGAATCTTTTCCAGCTCAGTCAGAGAGAATCATGATATAGTGTGGCTGTCGTTTATTATTCTTAGTTTTCATGTCAAAAATAAATGACTGCATATATAATTTGTACATATATTGAAACGTTGTTGACAGCCACAGAACTAGGTCACTGTCTGGACTCAGGACTCTTTATGAGCCTCTATTGCCTGCCACCCACATGCGCATCAATAGAAAAACCCTTATTTTTTAAAAAAAATATTTATAAGAAAATCACCTTCCCTTAAAAAATGTGTTATATCTTCAAAACTTTGCAATCAGATACTGTCTTAATGTTTTCCCTAAATATTTTCTGTTTAATTTCTTGTCTCTTTTCATTCAATCCTAGAAATTCGATTAAATCTTTTTAAATCAAACTTCTTTGATATTCTCCTCATTCTCTTCTCATCACTTTTCTTACTCTTTGCTGCTCATGTGAGTGTCCCTTTCTCTTCTCAATTGCCCCTTTCTTGTTGATGTAGTTCAAGATCCTGCTTGCCCCCTTCCTCCTTATTCTCATTGTCCCCAACCCCTCCCACCCAGCCCAATGGCAGTTCTCACATGATGAGGTTGCCAGCCCTGAACTCTTGCCTGAATTTCAGATTTATATTAACAATTCTCATCATATATCTCTATGTATTGTGGACAGTTCAAATAAAATTTATCGAGTTCATTTAAACATTTATTGGATAGTTCCCACAAATGTGTCATGCATTGGGCTCACAAAGAAGAATGTGACAGCATTCTTGTCTGGGGGAGAGACTTATCTATGTGTAACTAAAGACGCAGTGTTGGTGGGGAGTGGTTCATTCTGTCTTCTAAATATATCTCACATTTAGCTGGTTCCTCCTCTTTTCATTCATTACGTTTTACCTTGTTCTGACCTTCCACATAGTTTTTGTCTCCAGTCTCTTTTCCAAATCTTACTCAAGTTACTGAAGCCGTGTTTATTTTTCTAGAATAGATCTTACTTTCTTAGCTTACTGAAGCTGTATTTATTTTTTTAGAACAGATACGATCTTACTGAATCATTCCTCTGCTTAAAATCTTTTGGGATTACCTTTAAGCTAAAGTTCAGCAGATTATGAGGAGCTCAATTCAAAATTGGCAACACTTTAAAAGTGATTAATTTTTTAAATAATATGCAGAATTTAGTATGTTATTTATTTATTGAGAGATGAGGGTCTCACTATGCTGCCTGGCTGGAGTGCAGTGGCTATTCACAGGTGCAATCATAGTGCACTACAACCTCCAACTCTTGGGCTTAAGCAAGCCTCCTGCCTCAGCCTCCCAAGTAGCTGGGACTACAGGTGCATGCCACCAACGCCCAGCAGGGTTTAGCATGTTGTATCCATTATACACCACACCAGCCTGCCCATCTTGTAGCAATTTCTACAGCTTTAGATTTATCTTCTTTTTAAATATAATGAACTAATTGTTTCAAACATTAATTAATTAGATTTATCAATGTATTTTATCAACTCTGTGCTCAACTTTATTTCTTCTATCACTCTCCCTCTTTTCTAAATTGCCTCCTTTAACAGCTTTTTTTTTAATGTGAAGGTTTCTAGGTAGTAAACGTTTTTAGTCTTTGTATGTTAAAATGTTTTTGCTTTGCCTTCATTTTTTAAAAAAACTTTTTTACTACGTAATTTTGAGATCTAGACTCACATGAAATTATAAGAATTAGAAAATAAAATGATGGTCATATCCTTTCCCTGCCATCCATACCCTCTCCTGAAATCCATCCTATCCTCATGAATCTGAATAGTCAAGATTGTCTATAAAAGTGGTCAAAGCGGCCCTTTTAAAGCATTATCCCCCAAGAGTATGAGTTACAATTCAAAAAGAGATCTCTTCACAAAGCTCAGCACATACTACAAAAAAAACTGAGATCACATATTGCCCTTACCTTTGGATGATAATTTAGCTAGATATAAAAGCCTCAGTTGACAATTATTTTATCCTTAGTACTTTGGAAATGTTTCTTCATTATGCTTATGCATCAGTGATTGTAACACCTGGTCTACTGTGAGTTTAATTGTTATTTTTTAAAAGGTAGTATACTTTTTGTATCTGACGATTGTTACATGTTTCTTTATCCTTGGAATTCTACAGTTTTAATACTCTGTCATTATGTGTATGTGTCTTTATTCTACTTAATATTTAGAGTATACTTAATTGTGGGCTTTTTATGATTTAAAATGTGAATCATGCTGTGATATAAAACTTATTGCATTGTATCCCCACTAGACCATGACTTTTTAAAAGTCTTGTAAGCATCTCCTCAACATCTAGTATCCCTAGGATATCTAGCTTATGGATTATAAGTGATGTAGTGAGAGCCAATAATTATTGAGTACTTAAATGCCTGATGTGGAACTACACTTGTTACATGCATTATATTGTTTAATCCTATGAGCAAACCTAGGAGACATTTTATAGTATTATCTACATTTTTCAAATGAAGAAATTGAGATTTCGATTGTTAGCTGAGTTTCTCCTAGTTGCAAGTGAAACAAATTTAACTCAAACTAGTTTAAGGAAAAAGGCTCACATAACTGAGAAAGCCAAGAATGGTCTTCAGCTGTAGGTGGATATAAAGACCTAGAGAATGTCATCAAGCTATTTGCTTTCTCTCCATCTTCTGTGTTTGTTTTTTCTTGGTTTCATACTGCAGGCAGGATTCTAGCCATGTCTTAGACAAGGTGAGATGGCACCACGGACCTGCATCCTCCATGCTTAGCCACACCAGCCTAAAGAGAATTTCAATCTCTTTTGCTTTCTCTTTCCCTCTTCCTCTCCTCACCCCATCATTTTGTTTTTTAAATGCCAATCCCAGGGAAGACTTTACTTTGTCTTTGCTTGGCTGATATGCCCATTTCTGCATCCACAGCAATGGCCAGGATCAGGTAACATGACTGATTGCCACTTAAGGATCACATGGAGGAGAGGAAAATTACACAAAAGCACCAATAAAAGGCAGATAGAAAGTATGCTGGGAAAACAAATTCAAAATGTCGTTGCCTTTGCTATGTAGAGGGTGAATTAGCTTGCTCAGCTAGTCAGTGGTGGAGGAATGGTTCAAATCTTGTCTGCCTGACTTTGGTGCTCTAGACCTTAAGTGTTCTAATGTAGGTGCTTTCTCATTTATTATTTCTGGTATTCTTTTTATGATATTTGTTTTACACTAAAAACATATTGAAGCCAAGGCAGCCATTGCAAAGATCCTAAATATTTCTTTGCTCTGTTTCTACTAAAACCTACTTTCCTGATTTAGGGGCTAGAAGTTACCATGGATGATTTCTGTTCTATTTTCCCCCACAGACTAGTTTCTTTAGAGTTATATATGAATAGTCTATATATAATATTTATAACATAGTTTAACACAATTCAGGATCTGAGTACTATTTAGGTCTTAACACTAAAATATGTATTTCTGCGTGAAGCTTCCAGGTACTTTCTGGATGCAAGCAACTATTTTTATTCACTGTCTAAAATGCCAAGTTTTCTTCCCTGAGTTAATCATGACCCTTAGAGGATATTAACTTAGCAAAACAAAACAAAATTTTCTTCTCCCTGGAGTGAATCCACAGTCATTTCTCTGGCTATTGAGATAAGGTCAGCATCAGAGAATGCCTCCTTATTTCATGTAGGAATCTATGGACGTCACAGTCCTATTGCTACCATCTCCTATTTATTCCTCTGACAGCATTTCTCCTCTTCCAGAGCCCAAGTGTCAAATATAGTGCTTTAGAAATTTTTTTCCTCTCCTTCTCCCTCTTTAAAAAAATTTTTTTCCTCTCCTTTGTGGAAGCTGAAAGGTGGATGGTGCTGAGAGTTGATGTATTTTCTTGCTCAGCCCTGGGCAGAGTTGCTGTGTGTAAAGAGAAAAACACATTTAGTCCAGATCCACCAGGCTCTTTAATGAGATAATGAGAAAAAGAAATACAGATACTATTCAGTATAAACAAAAATGTTATCTTCTTATTTTTATCCTTTCTCCAATGTTTATGTCTGTCTTGTCACTTTTTGCCAATGCTGTCTCCCAAACCAAGTTCCAGTGGCTAAATGAGAATAGATGGACTTTTCCAGTAGGGAAAAGAAAAATCAATGCATAAATACAGATATTACATTTGCTTTTAATCTTCTAATGACTCAACTTTTTCATTTTCAGAATTCACTATTTACCTACCTCAGCTGCATAGTAGAAAATGCATTCATGAGAGTTAAATATATTTTTTCATTTGTTAAAAGTTTTAGTGGAGAATGAGGCCCTTTCTTAGTCAAGTCTACCCACTTTACATTTTCATAACATTTTATCTCTTATCCTGTAGGTGCTAGGTGCTAGTGGTAGGCAGTTTTAGGGGAAAGAGCAACTCTAGCACATGAAAGGAATCATTCTGAAAATGAATGGTGGACAAACAAATAGGACTTTAATAAAATTTAGCATTTTGTTATAATTTTTTTGATGTGTGTTTATACATCCATCTTTATGTTGGATACAGCCTACAGAGAAAAAAATGTCTTCTAAGTTATTTTTTAAAAAATCTCTCTCTTTAATACATGGGTGACTAGATATTTCCTTGTAATCAGCAGGTTGGTGCATGATTCTTTCACTTTACCTTCTTAGGGACAATGAGGTAGGATGGCACTTTTTTGCTGCCTTGAAGTTAGACATGACCATGTGAATTGTTCTGTTACCTCTGACCTGCAGCTTTTAAGAGCCAGTGTTTGATTCACCTTATGTCTTAACTGGTTGTGTTGATCACAGAAGCTGGTGACAAAGTGGAATTTCAGTTAACCTGGTTCTTGGCTGGACATGTAGATGTGAGTGAGAAATGAGCATTTGTTTCAATCCACTGAGATTTGGGGGTTGATTCTTACTGTTGCCTATCCCTGCCTATCCTGACAGATACAGTCCTTCTAGCAAGACAGGTATTTTCATTCCAGGCCACTCTTTACTTTTGTTTATGAGATGCTAAATGTATAATTACATGCTTCAGAGGTAGGTTAGGCAAACAAGGTTAAGTTCGCCTTTTTTTCCTTCTCTCTTACGTTAAATTGATTCATAAAAATCTTTCTCCCCAGTATTTATGCTTTCATATTTTAAAACAGTGGACAATAAAAGAAGTTTCATGGCAAGGAAAATTCTTTTGTATTCCCTCTTAAGATAATTCTGTTTATATTTTTGCCTTATCAAAATTGCTTCTCCTCCTGTCTACTGAGGAGGAAAGTTTTCTAACCAGAAAGAGTAGAACAATTGTTGTTAACAAGAAATTGAATTACAAGATAGCTGAAGAGATAGAAAAAGGGAACCTGGACATTTTAAATGAGTTCAGGTTCCCAAGCTGAGACAAATTGTGTTTCATTGAAAAGGTATGGCCAGATTTCCACACCACTGAGAAGAGGAAAGCAGACACTGTAATAATACTTCTTTCTTTCTTCCTTTCTTTTCTTTCTTTTCTCCCTCCCCCCTCTTTTTTTTTTTTTTGGCCTAGGGGAATGCTGGTAGAGCAGCCCCCCCCCACTAGCAGATTATATTTCCCCCTCTGTCTGTCTCAGAGATCCTCATCTATGTTTCCCATCCACGGAGGGCTCAGTTACCCTCGGGCTCTTTCCCACCAGTTTCCGCTCTTCTCTAGATATGGTATACAGAAACTCCTGGCAGCTGACAGACTCCCCATTGAGCCCTACCCCTTCATGTCAGAAAAGGGAAAAAAAAAGAAAAGAAAACTGGTCTTGAAAGCCTGCAGACTTTCATACCACAAGGAATGTGTTGACCATATGAATCTTAAACCAGATGAACAGCGTTTGTCCAGCCGTTCAGCTCATCGATATTCAGCCATATCTGCTCCATGCTGTGAACCAAACACTCAAAACCAGGAGGCTTCCTTGTATTTTCTCCCAATCCCTTTCTCTAATATGGGATGAAGTTATAAATGCACACTCCCTTACATTGTAAATTGTAATTTTTATTACGTCATAATTTATCTGCAGGAGACATTGATTTTCACTGTATATTCCTTACCTTCAAAAATGCCAGCCATTGTATGGGAGTGCAGCCACTTAAATATAATTATTAAAGGTGGAAGGCCACTTCTAAATTGCTAAGGTCACAAAACAGAACCTTATCTTCCTATTTTCATTACCTATAATGTGGAGCTGGTATGTTTTACGGATAAGATTTATATCCCCTTGCTCCAGAATACATACAGATTAGCCAGATGTTTGTTTACATGTGTGTTCTCTAAACCTGATGGCAGGCATAGTTGTCTTGTAAACACGAATGCAAGGGTAGTTGAAAGCACTCTTAAAACTTTTTCTGTAGATAGCTTGCATTGGGAGGATTGATTCCTTGTGGGCCTAACATCTATCTGTAGTTGAGTAAATGTAAGAGAACAACATCTGGGCTAATTTATCTTCAGGCATAATTTAATAATGCTGAATGGCAACCTCTGGAAAAAATCTAAGTAAGACTTTATGTGCGTGCTAACTTAGAGTTGGCTAATAGGTATAACTCTTACTTTTTATTCCTTTTTACAAAGGGATAGATATTTTGATCACATCAAATTTAATCATTTTTCTTCATTCTGAGATCAAAATGTAGTATTATAGTATAATGAGCTCCCAGCCTGGTTGCAAGTGGAGCTCATCTTGTAAAATCAGAGCTGAGGAAGCCTAGGAAGCAATAGGGACTATTTGATTTCATAAAGAATCTTCTATTGGCAAAGGTAAGTTTTAATAAGTTTGCTTCCTTAAAGAGACGTGGACCTTATTTCATACCAAAAAATATTGGCTGGTTGACACCATTGATGCCTGCTTTCTGCCCTCATAAACATGGCATTGATTCCTCTAGCACATAGTTTAAGAAGCAGTACTAGAAAGGTAGGATGTAGAGGGTCGGGAAACTTGGCTAACATCAGGGTGATAGTACATCAAGAAACAAGTAAAAATAATTGCCTCAAGAACTTATTTAGCATAAATCGTGATGCAGGTATTTCAATTATTATGCAGATAATTTAACCATAATTACTTGACTACAGTAAATCAGGATGGGGGATCTTTGACCTAGTATAAACAATTATGGTAGATTTTTATGCATGACTCAAACTGGAAATGGGATGCACATATCACATAGCCTGCTGGCCTGTGGAGGACATGGGGGTCATGTCTCTGAAATCTTAGGACACCTGCTTCATATTTTTAAAATGTTAGTCCTTTTTCTGAAGCCTCGGAATCAGGAATTCCTTCAGCTATCTCTCATCAAATTAAGTTCTAGGTAAAGACCTTTTACTACTAGAATTATTTATAGCTTTGCCTTGTGGGCTCCTAATGTTATAAAATTGTTTAATTTTTTTAGATATTACCTCTGGTTGGATCTCAGTGCATATTTAACCCCCAAAGGGGTACACTCTACTTCCTCAAAATTTTAGTTCATTAAGAATTTGGGTTGCCAGTGATGAAGAAGAACAAATTAACATCTGACTTAGAAGCATTTATTATATATCCTGTACCTTTTAAACAAATATCCTGTGAAAGGAACCAATTATGGGCTTAATAATTAGTATAATAAACACATTGGTTATAGACGTTTGGTCATCTAACCAATTTAATGAAAAGGGGAATTTATTGGAAGACTTGTAAGCCATAAGCCATTTATGGGAGAGTAGCAGGTCCTAAGTAATACCTGGAAAGAATGAATGAAAGTATTAAATATCAAGGGCTCTCTTGTGTCTACTTCTCTCTACACAGTAGCCTTATTTTCTGACCTGGTTTACATGACTAGGAATGGGGCTTCCAGCAAATTTCAGGGTCTCGTCACATGGTGTCATTACTGGAAAGCAATCAAGAATGTGACTTTTTTAGTTTTACGCTTATGTATCCTGGAGAACATCAATAATTGGCCTTCCTTGTGTACTCGACCCCAGCCATCCCTCCTTCCCATCCGTCATAGTCAGCTCTTCAGTAGCTATAAAAATAGACAGCTCCCATTCAAACCGATATGGGAGAGAGTATTCTTCAGAAGAGGGTAAGGAATTGTGCACATAAACCAATAAATTGAATATATGAGTACTTCCTAGTCATTTATTCATCTTGTTTTTATTCTTTAGGCAAATACTTTTAAATTAAGCACCTACGTGTGCTAGGCACTGGAAGTACAGCAGCAAACACACAGAAAAAACCAAGATGATAACACTTCCATGAAATCTAAATTATAACACCATCATTAGAAATAGCGTAGATAGGGGTCATTTCTATGTAGACTAGATTGGCTTTTTGAATGAATATGAAAGAAGATATATGGCTTAATCTCCTTCCTTTTAAGTCTGTTTCTAAGTAAATTAGATGCTTGTAAGCCTCCCCCACTATAGTAAACCAGAGAATGAGTGTCTCCAGAGATGATGATGGCATGTTTTATTGTATTTCATTTTGGTATGTGTGTGTGCTTGGTAAATATTTGTTAAATCAATGAATTATTGAAAAGGTGATGCTGTTGTCCAACGATAGTCAGGAGAAAAGAATTACTATTAACTGTGACAAAATAAGCATCATTGACTTTGTCATTCTTCAACATTTAAGTGGGCAGAATCAAATAATTCCATATAACAAAGTCATTTTATATAATTATCTAAAGATATATTTTCCAACTAATTCCTTCTGGCAGATACATCTGGATGCTGTGTCATTTCAGACTAGTTTGTGAAAATAACATTGACGAATTTTTCTGACTCAGATTGAATAATGAGTAATGTTTGCTTTGGAAAAAATTCAGTCTTCCTATATTTTATTTTTCT
Organism: Lemur catta; assembly: GCF_020740605.2. Lineage (NCBI taxonomy): Eukaryota > Metazoa > Chordata > Mammalia > Primates > Lemuridae > Lemur > Lemur catta. The sequence continues at coordinate 24,413,296 of NC_059143.1, forward strand.
CCACTGTGCTTTATGGTATAAGGCATATTACTTTTTCTGTTGTTTGAGTGTTCAGTTTTGTTTTGTTTTGGAGCTTATTTTTAAGTTAGCAATCAATTATATAACATATAATATATACATGTCATATAAAATATATAATATATAGAGATTGCATAAATACATAATTTAAAGATGAAAGCAATTTATGCTTCTGAATACAAAAGCATATAAAAGTATGAAGTTTTCTCCTTTAACATTTATTTTTCTACCACTCTCCAGGGTAACCATTAACTCTTTGTCTATTTTTATATGGTCTGGATGTAGATGGGGCTTTAGGGATATGTGTCTGTGTGTATATATATACACACACATAACACACACTTGAAGATATGCTTCCTCTACGTCTATTTTTATTCAACATGCTTATTTTTACTTATCACTTTCTCATGGATATCCTTCCATGTCAGTATATATTTTCTTATCCCTTACCTTATTCTTTGTAATGGCTGTGTATTATTTTATGGTATGTGTGTGCCTTCATTTATTTAACCTCTTAGACTCTGTCTTATTTTTGTTGTTGTAATTTCATATAATGCCTCATTGAACATGCAGGGTGGGCTATGGATTTCTGCAAGAAAAATATCTAAAGGTAGATGAGGTTCAATATTGGGACTGCTTGCCTTTGATATTTTAATAGTACTGCTAAATTACCCTGCATGTAAGTTCGCACCGTTTGATACAAGATAGTATATTGTGATGGTGGGCATGGGTTTGAATCCCAGCTCTGCTTTTTACCTACAAATAGCTTGGTATAAGTGAATTAATATATTGGTGCTTCAGTTTTCTCATCTACAAAAAAATACTATCTACTCAAACAGGTGATTGTGAAATTAAATGTGTTAACATAAGTCAAGTTCTTAGCAAAATGTCTAGCCTATTTCGATTACAAAATGCTTTCTAGCATTATGTATTAGCTGTTGTTATTAACACCAGCACCTTGTAAGGATTCCAAACATATAGAAATTTGGAGTCTTGACTGGTTGCTGCCTCAGAATGTTACCCTGCTGAGAATGCTGGCTTTGACCGTGTATAGCCATGACATCCATTTCCATATGGACATGAGTTAAGTAGTCACATGTAGGCAAATATGCACATTAAACACCTTAATTTTCATAATAGCATATTAACTCTGCCATGTGCAAATCTGGTTTTCAGAGTTATTATATATCTATCAATAGTATTAAAATACAAACAATCTCCAACTTTTAGAATATATGATCTTGATTCAATCATATCACATCTTGAGAAGATTATCTCCTGGGATTATTTTGCCTAATATTCAGAATTATATTTTTTTGTGATGTTTAGATGCTAATGGCAGATTCCACAACAAAATTTATACACGTTCTGTGTTTGCTTTTGTGAAGGGTTGTTGAGGATATTGTCCACTAATTCCCAGTGCCTCCGTATGAATTTCCATACGAGACAGTTCTCTTAGTTTAGAAGTTGGAAAACCTTTATCTTCTCTGACAAACTCATGTTTCTTTTACTCTGCTAATGGAAGTTAACCAGTGTCTGCCTCTACGTTTTAACTGCCAAGAAATTATGACAGTGTTCTAGATCAGAGTCACAGCAACTATATCATTAGGATTGATTTCTCATTTTTGAAACTTTTTGTTGTATTTATCTCTTTTAAACTAGTGAAGGTTTTTCTTAAAGAAAAGTAACAGAGAGCTGTCATATGGACTGTGGATGGGATAAGAAATAATGAAATATGGGCTCAATGACAAGACACTGAAAGAATCTGCAGGTGTGATCAGGACATGCTGCTGATGACCATGGGAATAACCACAGAAAGGAAGAGAGTAATTGTCCAGATGGCCTGGGTTCGAATCTTGGTTTTGTCACTTTCTAGCTGTGTAACCTTGGGAAAATTAAATTAACTTTGTGCCTCAGTTACTTCATCTGTCATCTATAAAATGAGAGCAATAAAAGGCTGCGTGTGATAGGGCTATTTTTTATGAGGATTAAATGTGCTCATATGCATGTTAGAATAATGCTTGATGCAGAATAAGTAGTATGTGTTTGTTGTTATTTGTTATTTTTTGAAATTATTGAGCTTTATCTCAACCTTCAATAAAATTCTAGAATGTATTATTTTGTGACTATGAGCATTTAGAAGTGGAAGTAAAGATTTCTGGAAGGCATGGATTCTCTAAGTTAATTCATGTCAAATTAAATTAATTTATATTTTATGGGAATATTAGACTTACACATCATGAAGATGCACCTATTGGAGCTAAGTTTCAGCCAGTCATTTAACTTAAGTCTATTGTAAAACTCTTTTAGAAGTGATGGGCAATTATGAACTGAGTGATAGTATAATTAAATGAATTTGTATCAGACTGAACATCTATAGGCAAAGTGCATTGATTGAGTAATCAGTATCAATCTGAAAGGAAATCCTAGCGGCAGCCTCAGTGGTTTGTTTTCCATTGCCTTGTTTAGCTCTGTCATGAATAACCTAGAAGAATACATCAGAATCATGCTTGTCAAATATATGAATATCACAAAATAAAAAGGGAAACTGAACTATCAGACAACACAATAGTGATTACAAAACAACTTTATAAGCCTGAGTAAAAACTTACAACTAAAATGATGAAATTTACCTGAGATCAGAGTGTCCTTTTTTCAGTTTTTTTGGGGAGGGGTGCAGGGGGAACGTAGAAACCTGAGGGAGGAGATTTATGGGATGCATTTAGCTGTTACCTAGGATAATGAGATATTTGGGGCTAATAAAATTTCAGAGCCTCAAAAATTAGATTGAACACTAGTACATTAAATAAAGATATATTTATGCTTGGCAAGTTTGGAAAATACATCACAGAAATGTGGTTGTAATTTCAAAAGCAAATGTGGAAAGATCTGGAAGTTTTAATCGAGTGACAGTGTGAGGTAGCTGAAAAAGAGCAAGTATTGTATTAGGTTGTATTGATGTAATTATAGGAGATAGAAAAAGGGATTTAATAGTTTCCTTATTTTTTAATCTAAAAATATTAAGGGGTACAAATGTTTTTGTTACATGAACACACTGTATAATGCTTATTAAGTCGGGGCGTTTTATGTCCATCACCAGGACAGGGTTCAATATACCTGATAGGTAAATTTTTATCCCTAACTTCCTTCCCAAACTTTCCCCTTCTTGGTTTCCGATGTCCTTTAGGTTTCTATGTCCCTGTGTATACCTATCATTTAGCTCCCACTTAGTGAGAACATACTGTGTTTGTTTTTCGATTCCTGAGATATTTCACTTAGGATAATGGTCTCTAGTTCCATCCAAGTTGCTGTAAAATACATTATTTCATTCCTTTTTATGGCCAGGTAATACTTTCTGGTATATATACACCACATTTTCTTTATTCATTCATGACTTGATGAGCACTTAGACTGATTCTGTATCGTTGCGGTTGTGAATTGTGCTACAATAAATGTTCAAGTGCAGGTGTCTTTTTGGTAAAATGATTTCTTTTCCTTTGGGTAGATAACCAGTACTGGGATTGCTGGTTTGAATGATAGGTCTATTTTTAGCTCCTTGAGGAATCTCCATACTGTTTTCCATAGAGGTTGTACTATTTTGCAATCTCACCAACAGTTTATAAACATTCCTTTTCCATTGCGTCCATGCCAGTATCTATTGTCTTTTGACTTTTTAATAATGGCCATTGTGACAGGGGCCAGGTGATATCTCGTTTTGGTTTTAATTTGCATTTCCCTGATGATAAGTGATGTTGAACATTTTTTCAGATGTTCGTTGGCCATTTGTCCATCTCATTTTGGAAAACATCTGTTCATGTCTTTGCCTACTGTTTTATGGGGTGGTTTGGTTTTTATTTATTTTTCTTGCTGAGTTGTTTGAGTTCTTTGTAGATTCTGGATATTAGTTCTGTGTCATATATATAGTTTGTGAATATTTTCTCTCATTCTGTAGGTTGACTGTTGATTATTTCCTTTGTTGTGCAGAAGCTTTTTAATTAAGTTAAGTCCCATTTATTTATTTTTGCTATTGCTGTATATGTCTTTGGGGTCTTAATCATAAATTCTTTGCCTCAGCCTATGTCTGGAAGAGTTTTTCCTATATTTTCTTCTAGAATTTTTCTGATTTCATGCCTTACATTTAAGTCTTTAATCCATCTTGAATTAATTTTTGTATATGGTGAGAGATTGGGATCCTGTTTCATTCTTCTTCATATGGCTGTCCAATTTTTCCCATGCCATTTATTGAATAGGGCTTCCTTTCCCCAGTGTGTGTTGTTGTCTCCTTCATCAAAGATTAGTTGAATGTAGCTTTAAGCTTTTATTTCTGGGTCCTCTATTCTGTTCCATTGGTCTATGTGTCTACTTTTATACCAGTACCATGCTGTTTTGATTACTGTAGCCTTGTAGTATAATTTGAGGTCGGGTTATGTGATGCCTCCAGATTTGTTCTTTTCACATAAGATTGCTTTGGCTATACACTTGGTTCCAAATGAAGCTTAGGATTATTTTTCTAGATCTGTGAAATAAGACATTGATATTTTAATGGAAATTGCATTGAATCTGTAAATCATTCTGGGAAGTATGGACATCATAATGATGTTGATTCTTTTAATCTATGAGCATGGAATGTTTTACCATTTTTTGTGTCATCTATAATTTCTTTCATCGGTGTTTTGTAGTTTTCCTTGCAGAGATCTATCACCTCCTTGTTAAGTATATTCCTAAGTATTTTATTTTTTCCATAGCTATTATAAATGTTATTAAGTTCTTGATTTGACTCTCAGCTTGACTATTATTGGTATATAGAAATGTTACTGATTTGTGTACATTGATTTTGTAATCTGAAAATTTGCTGAATTTATTTATCAATTCTAGGAGTCTTTTGATGGAGTCTGTAGGGTTTTCTAGATACAAGATCATATCATCAGCAAACAGGGATAGTTTTATCTCCTCTTTCCCAATTTGGATGCCCTTTATTTCTTTCTCTTCCCTGATTGCTCTGGCTATGACTTCTAGTACTATGTTGAATAGAATTGGTGACAGTGGGCATCCTTATCTTGTTCCAGTTCTTAGTGGGAGGATGCTTTCAACTTTTCCCCATTTGGTATGATATTGCCTGTGGGTTTATCATATATGGCTTTTATAATTTTCAAGAATGTTCCTTCTATGCTTAGTTTGTTGAGGGTTTTTAACACAAAAGGGTGTTTCATTTAATTGAATGCATTTTCTGCATCTATTGAAATGATCATATGGTCATTGTTTTTGCTTCTGTTTATGTGGTGAATCACATTTATTGATTTGTGTGTATTGAACCATCTTTGCATCTTTGGGATGAAACCCATTTGATCATGGTGAATTATCTTTTTGATGTGCTGTTGAATTTGGTTTGCTAGAATGTGTTTGAGGATTTTTGCATCTATGTTTGTAAGGGATATTGGTCTGTAGTTATTTTTGTGGTGTCCTTCCCTGGCTTTGGTATCAAGGTGGTACTGGCTTCATAGAATGAGTTACGGAGGATTCTCTCCTTCTTGATGTTATAGAATAATTTTTGTAGGTTAGGTGCCAGTTCTTTGTAGGTCTGGTAGAATTCATCTGTGAAGCTGTCTGGTCTGGGGCTTTTTATTTTGTTGGGAGAATTTTTATTGCTGTTTTAATCTCACTGCTCATTATTGGTCTCTTCAGGATTTCCTTTCTTCCTGATTCAGGCTTGGGAGATTGTGTGTTTCTAGGAAATTATCCATTTCCTTTGTTTTTCAGTTTGTGTACCTACATAGAGGTTTTCATAGTGTTCACAGATGATATTTTGTGTTTCTGTGGTATTGCTTGTATTTCTCTTTTTGTATTTCTGGTTGAGGTTATTTGAGTCCTTTCTTTTCTATTTATGGTTAATCTGCCTAGTGGTCTATTAATTTTGTTTATCTTTTCAACAAACCAACTTTTGTTTCGTTGATCCTTTGTGGTTTTTTTTTTTTGTCTGTTTTCATTTCATTTAGTTCTACTCTGAGCTTTTTTATTTCTTCCCTTCTGCTAGCTTTCAGTTTGGTTTGTTCTTCTTTCTCTAGTTTCTTGAGGTGTGACATTAGGTTTTTACCTTGTGATCTTTCTGTCTTTTTAATGTAAGCATTTAAGGCTATGAACTTTCCCCTTAGCACTGCTTTTCTGTATCTTGTATATTAATATTTTGAAAGCTTATGTCCCTTTTGTTATTTTGTTGGAAGAATATTTTGATTTCCATCTTAATTTCATTGTTGGCCCAAGAATTGTTTAGCAGGTTGTTTAATTTCTATGACTTTGTGTGGATTTGAGGGTTTCTCTTGAAATTAATTTCTAGTTTTATTTGAATTTCACTGTGGTCTGAGAAGATACATGGTATGACTTTTTTTTCAGAAAACCTTTATGATTTATTCTTACTTCCCATGGTATGATTTTGATTGTTCTGAATTTGCTGAGACTTGTTTTTTGCCTAAGATATGATCAATCTTGGAAAATGTCCCATATGTTGATGAGACGAATGTATTATATATCTGTAGTTTTTAGGTAGAGTGTTCTGTAAATGTCTAAGTCTATTTGTTCTACAGTCCCTCTTAAGTCCAGTGTTCTCTGTTGATTTTCTACTTCAGCGATCTGTCCAGTTTTGTCAGTGGTACAGTGGGATGTTGAAGTCCCCAGTGATTATTATGCTACTCTCTATTTATTTGCTTAGCTCTAGTAGAATTTATTTTATGAATCTGGGAGATCCAATAATAGGTGCATATATATTTAGGATTGTTATGTCTTCTTGCTGAATTGTTTCTTTATCATTATATAATAACCATCTTTGTCTTTTTTTTTTTTACCATCTTTGATTTAAAGCCAATTTTATATGATGTGAGAATGACCACATAGGTTCAGGCATAATGGTAGCCTGCTGCAGTGGGCAGCTCATGGCTCGTGAGTCCATATCAGAGCATCGTATCGTGGGGACATGGTCCACCAGGTGGCATTCATACCTCTGGGGACTAGACTGCTGAACTCCTGGGGCTCTCTCCCCACACAGTTCCACTAAGGCTATTACCATGGGACATCTTTAGTGGCATTGGCACCTGCTCTATTCAAATTCCCCAGTGGAGGTGGAGGTACTCTGCTCCCAGTCATGGTGTGTGCTAGAGTGTCTATTCTCCCTGTTCCCTCCCTGCTCAGCAGGGGTTAGGTGGAGGCAGTTGCAGCAAACTTTATACCCATATAGCCCAGGTGCTCTGGACCTGAGAGCTCAGAATGGCATCAGTTGCAGTGACCTGGGAATGGAAACCAGAGAGTCCCTGGTGAGCCTGCTCTCTGGTGCAGTGTCACTGCACAGTCTTCAAGCAGTTTCCTGATCAGTGTGGAGGCCTGTAGTGGTGGTGGAGGCCCCCTCACAGTTTGGGTTGCAGTGTCTATGGAGGGAGTGTGGAGGCCCCCTCACAGTTTGGGTTGCAGTGTCTATGGAGGGAGTGTGGAGCCCCAGGTTTGTCCCTTCCCAAGGATGCCTCCATCAGGTACCTTCCAATCTTGGTGAGTGGATCTCATTGTCTCTCTCTCCGTCACTCGGAGTGTCTCATTACTTCTCTGATGACTTACAGTGCTCTTTCCAAGAAGGTCCATCTGTAGGTGGGCAACTACTTGCAACTTTTGATCATCTCCTTCAGAGCAACATGTGTGTCTGCCATCTTAACTCCTCGCCCCCGTATTTTGTTTTGGTGAAACTACAGTTGAAATATTTATCAGTAGTTTTAGCTTCCTTGATTTTGATGAGTATAATTCTTAAAGATATGTTGTGTTTTAAAAGTGATATTGCAAAACTCAATAATATTCGAAGAAGGGTGATTTGTGTGATAGTGTCTACAAACTATCATATATAAGATTGATGGAAAAAACGTGAGGATACATTAGCCTGGAAACAAAGGGAGATTTGGTCCCTAATAGCGTTTAAGAACATGTGGCAACATATCATTTGAATACCTTATTGGATCCTATTTTGTAAATTTATATAACACAATTGCGCTTTGAGCTTACATGTTAGGACAATGCTTGTAATTTAATGTTAAGTGATTGCTATATTCAAAGACAAAGACTAAGATAGAAATGAAAAAATTGATAGAAATGAAAGGAAAAGAGAATTTTTACTTAATGTGCAGAATAGACTTTGTAATAATTAGTAGACTTTGAATAGGATAGATTGCCTACAGATTTTGGTGTTAGGTGGATTTCTTTGTTTTTCATTAAAGAAAAGTTTTACCTTTTAAAACAGTTTTCATATGTCATCATCATTTTAACAATTTTTTTCTTTTACTGTTTTAGAACATTGTATAAATTCTGGCTATCTCTCACTTTGCTTTCTTTCAGTGTAGAAAACGAATGTCAGGTATTTCATCAGATTACAAACTTACTAAGGTACAAAACTGTTGCCAAAATCCCACAGGAAATTAGAATTCACCTCTCAATTGCCTGCAATTTTATCTGCAAATTCATATAATAACCGCTCTGTTTAAAACTGTTTTAGACACCCTAAAACCATTTCTCTCAGCTGTGCTCAGGTTTTATGACCCTGGGCAACTAAAGTAATTTTGCTGTAAAACAGAATTTTCTTCTGATGGATATGCTATGATTCTATATATATCGTAGTTGTTTGAAAGTTTGTCTTTATATATTGTTGGAAGTAAGTTTTTACTGTTGATATTCTGTACTTTTACTTGATTTGTGACAAGTATAACAGGATAATTGCTCCTTTAGCATGCTGTTCTTCCTAGATGTAGAAAGAGTACTTATAAGCATACCATGATGAAACTAGGCACCGTGTGGCACAGGCTTACCTGTGAATCTATAGTGGGATAAGTTTGGAAGTGGTCATGCAACAAGGGCTGGGAATATGTGGGTAACTTGATTTGTAACAAATGGTGTAGTTTACTCAAGGAATCTCAAAAAGTACATTTAATGTCTATTATTTTCTTATAGCTCTCTTTTTCTATTGAAAAGATCTGTGTTTCCAGGCTATGCTTAAAGGCGGTTTATTTTTTTTTTCAGCCAATACTATTAGCTACTGTTTATTGACATTCATTGCTGTAGGCAGTCATTTGGCTTATTATATTGGAATAATAAGTGCTTTACATTCATTATCTCATTTAGTCCTCACATTTTTATGAATGAGAAAGGGAAGACACTAAGACTCAGAGGGGTTAAATATCTTACCTAATATTAGACAGCTAGTGAGCAGGGGTTCCTATTTCATCTAACTCCAAAGCTCATAAACTTCATTGTTATTCTATAGAAAGTTCCAAATACAGAGCAACTCAAGCCATCTCCCCAAATTAACTTGACCTTTATTTATTGAAGCCTATTTAGTAGTGCTACAATCTGAACATATAGACATGAATAAGGATCATGCCCCTTGATCTCATGAGGCTTGCAGTGTAGCAGCAAGAATATCATTAAACAGATAACACTAATTAATGACAATTTGACAGGTGCTACCAAGGGAAGGTACAGCTGAAACCATTATCTGAGAGTTCATGAAAATGTCTGATTGTTCTTAGATGGAAGATTGCTGAAGTGGAGTGTTTGAAATAGACACTGTGTGTTATCTTGACTATAGGCTCTCAGTTTCTATACAATCCCTGACCTCATGAGGAGGAGCAGTTTCACTTAGTAGAAAGAGCAAACTTCAGTGTCAGATGGGCTAGTCCTATCCCTCACGAGCTGCAAGATCTCAGGGGCACATTATCTTCTCAGAGGCTGTTGCTTCTGAGCAAAGTAGGGCTGATTCTCAGGGCTGTTGTGATACTTCCCATGTCTTTTAAGTCATGCTTTCATAAATACTGCTACAGAATATATTGTTGCCATAAAATGCATTCAAATAGAATAGAATATTGTATCATCATTAGCCCTTTAACTAGTAACCACATGTGCTAAGAGAACTACTTAATTGAGCCGTGAATACTGGGCTGTTGTGAACTGCTGCCACTTTTTACATAATTCATCAAAGTCTACAGTGATCTACATTCATGTCTCATTAAAATGAGATGGATTTTTGAGGTTTCTCAAGAATAATGGAAATAAGATATGATAAATATGTGGATTCTAGAGTTTATTGTAATAATGGAAAGTTCTTAAAGGGTTTAGCACATAGGAATTGTCTCATAAATATTAGCTGTTCTTTTTATATTTAGACTGTGTCATGAACGATATCATTATACATACAAATCATGTTCATTTACTTACTGGCTTTATGGCCTTGGGCCAATTAATTTAACTTTGTACATCTCAGAGAATGTTAATAATACCACCTCTATGTATCTCACTGAGTTGTTGCGAGGATCGAATAATATATTTTGTGTGAAAGCAAATGAAATAATGTATGTTGTGTAAAAGCCCTCTGTAATTGTGGGGAGCTGTATAATGGTTTATTGTTGTCATAACCCCATAATTGTTTATCTAAGACACGAGAGGCCCTAAGCATCTAAGCACTTCAGTGAACTGCCAGTATGGATTAAGTGAAGATTACACATTAATGTCAGAAAAAGGGAAAAAGCCTGGTCATTGATACCCATTTAGGATTCCACAAATGTAAACATATATCATTGAAATGATTGTTAAATTGTAAAGATAATTTTTTTATTTTGCAATAAAATAAGCTTTCTCAGAAAGTTTTATTTAGGGCCTGAAGGGTCAAAAGTTTAGCCTTTAAATGAATGCTAGTCTAATGTGTTTATCTTAGAGATACATAAAATGAGTTTTCTGTTTGAGAGGCACCAAGGAATTCTTGAGACAGCCTTGAAATGTTTGCACCAGTGTTCCTGGACCAGAAAAGTACTTAAAGACCAAAACTAAAACATAGAAAAATGCATTCTTGACATGGCCTGTGCCCTAAATGATTTGACAAATCATCTCTCACTTCCCTTTAACTACATTGCTGTCCTTTTTTGCAGTTTTTTTTTTTTTTTTTCCTCATCCTACTGGGGCAAGTAGGAGTCTGGGGGAGGAAATTTCTGGGATGAGATGGTCTCGCCTCAAAGTTGCATGAATCTAGATGTCTTTGCAATAGGCTCTGATGTAGTTAATCCCATAAGTAAAGAAGATGAAATTCAACGGTATATTTGCCAGTTCTGCACATCTGTTCACCTCCTGTGAAAAACAGAAGATCCATCACTAGAAAGGCAGCGGTTGTATGTACGCTTTGTGTCCCTAGCCATGGAGAGTCCTATTTTGGGGGAGCAATGTTGAATTTGAAACCTTTCATGGAGTAGAGCCTTTCAGAAGAAAGAAAGTAGCTGAGAATGGAAAGGACTTCAGTGCATAAGAGATACAGGACAACTCTTACAGAGTGAGAGGGAAGTGAGAACAATTTGTTTTACAAAGAAAGGACATTTTATGTAAAGATTGAGCACTGTGACAGACTCTGATTTGTGTAGAAGAGCCAGTGGTTTGTAATTACAGTCTACTCGTGGCAGTGCTAGCTCTAATAATTTGAGCTTGAGAAATTCTTAGTGAAACTCGACAGTTCTAGGGACCTGGTTTTGAGGAAATGAATTATAATGTAGCTCAAATTTTCAGCAAAAATTTTTTGAAATGGACTAGGAAAGATCGGTTTTTAGCCAAAGTAAATAATGTAGGAAAGAGAAATAAAACATAGAACTATTAAAAAGGAGACCCAATTCACATTATTTATAGAAAATATGATGCTATACTCTGTACTGTTAAGACTATTGAGAATTCAATTAGCTGTTCATATAGGTAATAATTATCCAAATTCAGTAGCTTTCCTATGTATTAGCAATAAAATGTGAGAATATTATATGAAAAATTTTATTTATAGTTGTAACTGAAAATATAAAACAATTAACAAAAAGCTTTTTATAAGTTATAAAACAAGTGGAATAATGTGTGTAAGTTCCTTCAAAATTTAATTAGATGTTTCATTGAATTCCAATCTCAATTTCCTCTGGAATAATAAAGAAGTGAATAATTAGAAACTTAAGAAGGAACAATGAGAGCAGTGTTTGTTCAGAGAGTGGAGTGTACTATAATGTTACAGAATCAAAACAGTGTAGTTGTCACTGCAATTGACAGAAAAATCTGTGGGATTTAGTGGGACCCTTGGATGAGCCCCAAAGATAGTGATTTGCAAATTATTCTGGAGACCCTTAAGATTCCCACAAGTGCCTTTAGCCATTAGAGGGAATGAGTGTGGGGGCTTTGAGCTCTCTCATCTCCAGCTCTACAAGAGCAGCTCTGCTTCTGTGAGTTTCATATGTTGAGTTCCCACATTTACATGTAGGGTTCACATTTTGAAGTTTTCATTGCCCTGGTATTCATATGTGGTAGAAGAGACCTTACTAACCATGTGTGGCTTATGAAACAGATTACATTGGGGAAAGTGTCTTGCTATTGGGATGTGGGGGCTTAAGTTAATATTTCATCTTGATACAAACATAAATTCCAGGTGAATTAAAAAATAAAAATAAACGATACTTGAAAGAAACACTTGTAGGTATTTGCATGCTCTCTGAATAAAAGGAAGTTCTAAACATTGAAGCAGGCCAGTGGGAAAGACTGAGGGAGAGTTGCTTGAGTAAAAATAGAGGACTTTGCATAACTCATTAACACATCGAAAACAAAAGCAGCAACAGGGCCAAGCAGTGCCTTGTGACCAAACGATTGCTGGGACCGTGGGCAGTTACTCCATCTGAGGTTTGGGCTGGTAGCTCAGATGCCATTGTACTCTGAGTGCGGCTTGTCCCACTCTAGTGTTTTAGAGTGTGGCTGCCTGTGAGTCTGATTCATGTCTCTGCCATGTGTCACATTATTTTGATGGCATCAATGATTTGTTCTGTGAAGGTAATTTCTCCCTATCTTTTTGTTCTATTAATATTTTCACAGCTAGTTCAGAAAAGCTCATTCACACCCAGCAACCTCTCTTCCTCTGTCTCCATCCTCTGTCTCGCAGGAACGGAGGGTGGCTTCTGGTGGTGTATTCATTCCCTTCCTGCCTCTCCTCCACTTCATGATGTAATTCTTGGCACTTTTACTTCCTTTGTAGAGTAGGATGTGATGTCATAGAGAAGGGAACAGGGCTATCCAAATTCTCTCAGTTGCTGGGAGGAGCTGCCCAGGTGTGCTGAGGGGCCTGTACTCAGGAAGAGAAACAGGGAATCCTCCACAGTGAGTAACCCCATTTTCGAGTGCACCCAAATTTCTGTTAAAATGTTGTCCAGTACACTGGAGTTTCCTCTTCGGCCCTTTCCATAATAAATTTAATCAGTTTGCCTTTAGACATTCCCAGTTCAGCTCAATTTTCCTCCATCCTCTCTCTCCTGCTCTCTTCCCCCTTTCCACCATCCTGTGCCTCTCCTCCCTGTTTCCCTCTTCCTTGCTTGCTTACTGCGTGTTGTGTCTGTTGACCTTCTGCCTGTGTCTTTTATGAGAGCCCCATGCCTCTCTTGCGGGCCGATGCCTACCCTCTACAGCCCATGTGACCACAGCATCTCTTTTCAGTAATTCATAATTATGCACTGTTCTACTTACAGCTCTTCTTATTTTTAAAGTTCTGTCCACTTTTTGTTTTCATGTCTATCTCTTCCTCCCTTTCTCTATGATCTAATCTTTCCCTCTTCTTCAGCTCTATTATGCAGTTTCCTTATTGCCTTTTCCCAACATTTTACACTTTACTCCTCTTCCTTATGCAGCTCTGCCCATGTTTGTTTCCCCTTTCCCAGTTTTCATTGTCCTCCCTCCTCCATGAGGACCATTTTCCTTCTTTGCTGTTGGCATAATTGTTGCCATACCCTCATTCCAGTGTGGCTTATATTCCCATATTCTTTAAGGAACTTACCCACTATGAGTAAGGGATGGATCCGGATTCAGAAACCTGGGGAAATTGGGAGCTGGAAAGGGGAGAATAGGAAAGTTGCCTAAAGGTCAGGAGGGGCGGGCTGTGTGTAACTCATTGGAGGATTTGATGGACAGAGCCTTCATCAGGAAATTAGTTGACAATTGGTCATTGACAGTAGAAGAGATCACAGTTATTTTCAACAGATTTGGAAGCTATTCAATTTTAATGTTTTAGGATGACCCTGTTAATTCTTCATAATTATTCTTCTAGTAAATAATCATAAACTAGAACTCTTAAAGATACTTCTTTAAGTTGCGTCCTGTGTAGCACCTTTAATTAGTTGTCCTTTACCCCAGAGGAGGCCCTTGTGAGGATGTGTGTAGACTTGTTCTTTGTATACAGATGTGGTCCCTGTAGTCCATGTTGATGAGCTATGTGGGCACTGCTGCTTATTGCTTCCACCACATGGAGTTAATTCCCTGAGAAAAGAAAGGAGCCTGATTTCCAGGGCTGATGGCATAAGGCCTTTGGAAATAATCAACTACGTCCCATGTATTTCCCCAACCTTTAAAAGAAGCCCCTTCCCGAAAGTATAAGTAGAGTAGAAGGGGAGACAAAGAAAATGGGACAGAGTTTATAAAACTGAGATGGGCCGAATGGGAAGAGGAAAGGGTTTACTTGAAATTAACTGGAAAAGGCAAAGGAAAGGAAACTGAGCTGAACTGGAAAACACACTGTAGTGAGTTACTTGGGCTCCTGTACGCTGCCTTCAACATTTTAGCCATGAATCCAGTGAGGCTGTTTCTGACCAGCACTCTGTTCTCTGCTTTTGTATTCAGGCTACATGTTTCCAGGATCTGGAAACTTAGGAAACATTTTAACAGCCTGAAAACATGTCTTTAATCATAAAATATTAGCAATTTTTTAAATAGAGGAAATTATATACATTTATGGACTTAAACTTGTTTTCATTAGAGTTCTCTTTTTTCTTTTTCTTTTGGTGTGTATGCCTTTGGGAATATTTTCTTTTCTTTTCTTTCTTTCTTTCTTTCTTTTCTTTTTTTAAGAATGACCCCTATATGTTGCAGAAATTGCCAGTTTAAATGTCCAGAAAAAAAAATTACATTCTCCCTTTAGACACCAGAGCTTTGTGGTGGGAACTTACTTTAACATAAAAGCCCCTTCCACTTTAAGCAAAAATTGCATGTTTTACACACGTTTTCATTTTGTATGCTTCCATGCAATAATCTAGGAATCTTTGTTTTTATTTTTCAGGCACTAGAAAAACACCCCAACTCACCAATGACAGCAAAGCAGATATTGGAAGTCATTCAGAAAGAAGGGTTAAAAGAAACAAGGTCAGTATTCATATTTAAAACATTTCTTGTTTTCATTGATTAATAATTGTCTTTAGTTGCAAAGCAATAGGTGTATCTAGATTTTTATACTGTAGTTGATTGTGAATTAAGTAACTACCTGAAAATTCCTTCGTGATTGCAGAATAGTTGGATGACTTAAGATTTCCTTGGAAGTGCCTGTTGCCTTAATAGATTACATTAGATGGATTGACATAGAAGGTACTTTGTTAACAAAAAGCAGCACTGTGTGCCTTAGCCCCTCATTGAAATTATTCCTGTTTCTCTTTCTTGTAAGAGGAGATTGTGTTTCTGAAAGTGAGTAGTGAAAGAGAAACATTTTTACAGGCTTAATAGACAGATCCCAGGATATAAAGATGAACTCACTCTGATAAAAATCAAAGTGCCAATAAATGTGGTTGAAATGTTAGTCCTCTTATATTTAAGAACTCCACTTGGAATGTCCTTTATCAGCTGTTGAGCCTAAAATTTACCCTTTTAAAATGTGCAATTCAGTGATGTATATTATATTCACAAAGTTGTGCATAATCACCACTATCTAACTTTAGAAAACTTTCATCATCCTCAAATGAAACCCTGTACCCATCAGCAGTCACTCTCCATTCCCCAGCATCCCTGCCTCAGGCGACCACTAATCTACTTTCTGTCTCTATGGATTTGCTACTCTGGACATTTAATATAAGTGGCATCATACAATATGTAGCCTTTTGTGACTGACTTCTTTCACTTAGCATAATGTGTTAAAAGTTCATTTCTGTTGTAGCATATATCAGGATTTCATTCCTTTTTGTTGCCAGATAATATTTCATTGTGTGATACACATTTTGTTTATTCATGATGATCCTTTATTTTTATTTTATGTATTAATTTTACAGTTTTGGCTGTAGCCAGCAGTTTAGGGTCATTTGGATTAGATTACTCACGGAGGAAAGAGGTTTGTTGCAGGATAAAATAGCTATGATGTTGTCCTGTGTGTATGTAACCAGCCGTACTACAGAGAATGGACTTTTGTGTGTGAGTTGTCTGTCTGCAAACCATTGAGCATATAGTGGTTACAACTTAGTTAAATTAAACCTACGAAGATACCTTTTGAATGTTTTGATTGATGTTGATACAGAACTGCTGAGAGAAAGAAATATCCTCCTGAGACCAACTTTTCCTAAAAAATAGATTTCACCTATGACTCCTATAACTTTAAAGTGTGGGTAACATCAATCTCTAGCTCTTTAAAATGTATCTTTTGCAAGTTATAGCCATAGACATCACAATTTAGTGGGATTTAGGACACCTATGCTCAAATTTTCATATTTATTTTGGGGATTTTTTTCTGCCTGCTCTGAAAAAAATAGCCTGAGATAATGTAACTACACTGTGTTTGCAATAATTCTTCTCCCATGAGGTGGAGGCAACAATGGAGAGGTTAGTTGCTAACAGTACCTAACAGCTGTGTTTAAAGAGATCCTGTTCTCAGCCAGATGTCAGCGTGAGGAGTTTGGGAACAATATGGGAAAACCTGGAAGTTAATTTTCTCCTTGCCACCTGTCAATAACCTTGAAAATATTTATGTCATTTAGAAATCACTGAAAATGTTTGTGCCACAGCTAGTAAGAAAAGAGGGGTTGAAAAATCTAATATAAGCTCCTGTCCAATATGGGCTTTGTGCCAGAAGAATCTGCCAACATAGTCATAAAAAGCATCTCCTAAGAGTAGACATTTGAAATTTGTTCATTAAGATATTCTCCACAGAAGTGACTCCGCTGCTATCAGTTTGTTTGTACCTTGAGAGATAAAATTCCTGTACCATGGCACATAACAGCATTTTAATTACACTTATTATCATAGCAGCATTATTTCAAATTTTTCAAAATGCCGGTCCTCCTAGAATGGTATATTAAAGGGCTTTAAGCAGATGTAGTTAGCAAAAACAAACAGCAAACTGCAAAACAAAACAACTTCTTTAAAGAGTGATTACAAAACATTAAAATGGGAACTATAACATTCCATTCGTCTAAGTG
This sequence comes from Lemur catta, assembly GCF_020740605.2. Lineage (NCBI taxonomy): Eukaryota > Metazoa > Chordata > Mammalia > Primates > Lemuridae > Lemur > Lemur catta. The sequence continues at coordinate 24,430,548 of NC_059143.1, forward strand.
CACCTCCTCTCTTCCCACCCGATCGCACCATTACTGTGTCCTTCTGTAAAGCAAAAAATGTGCCTTGTTACAAATACTGATGAACCAGTAGAGTATTAGTGAAAGTGCCTGAAAGCAGTTTCCAAGTTGAATAGGAAAGGAAAAAGGCAAAGGCAAAGACCACAGTTCTTTTTAAGTTCTCTTCTGTAAAATCAGCTCTGCATTGAGTGGTCTCAGATTATGCATTTTGTAGTCTCATTTTTTTTCATTCTATTTCTTTAAATTTCTCCCCTCCTGTTAATGGTAACCCATTACTTACAGCCCATGTATCTCTGCCCACTCTTCACTTGTTTCCTAGTTCTAGTTTGCTTAGTAGAATCACCTCTAAAATAAACATATATATATATATAGTGAATTGGGAGTTGTCCTATATGTTATGTATAATGTTTTAAGGAGAAAATACTGACAATTTATTTTCTCTACTTAATGTACTGTTTTGCTACTTCCAAAGTTCTTAAATTATTTCCAAATATTTAAGGTAGCTGAGTAAATGAGGTGTAACTGTGTGTATTTTTCTTAAAGTTAGAAATTCCACCATCATAAGGTCAAACATAGCTGATTAATTTCCAGGCATTTATTAATGATGTGTTTTTCAAGAAATGCAGGTTGGTAATGAGCCTGATTAAATACAGGGATGTATAACTGTGAAATCACTTAATGTGGCCATTAGCCCTCTGGTGGTCTCCCTGTGGATGAGAGAGAGAAAGAGAGAGGTAATGTTAAGTCCTCCTCCAAACAGTCCATCGCTGTACCTAGCATCTCTAAAAACGAGAAGATAGGCCATCATCATTACAACCTGGACTTAAAGTAGGGCCATTTGTTTCAAGTGCTATGGGGATCCTTCATTCTCTGTGTGCCAGGCAGGTCTGCTGTAGCATTTACCTTGCTGTACTCCAGTGTTATCCTTGTATGTCTTCCCTGCCTGTCTCTGAGCAACATAAGGTAGAGTACCTAACATTGCTGGCACTCAGCAGATACTCAGTAAATAGTTGTTGAATCGATAATCTTCTTTCTCAAGATGTTATTTTGCTGGTGCTTAGTGACAACTTTGGCTTGTATTCAGAGTTAGAAGCTTCTTTTTAGCATTGCACGTTGTATTATCCATCCTTTTCAATAGTTGTTTTTCATTACATCAAAAGAAATCTAACAATTTTGCATGCTTGTAGTCCTCAGCATATTATCTGTGAACAATCCATGTCATTGTGCTGTTGCTTGTTTTCAAACACTGTAAAAGCCACTGGTTTAAACTTGTAACTTATAGCAACAGCAACAACAAGAAACTACACCAATAATTTTGGCAAAGCTAATGTGGGTATTTGAGTATGTTCAGTATATGTGATATTATTTCTTTATTTGAGATTAAATTATTCACATTTTACAGTATCTTTTTTCCTTTCAAGTGACACTTTAAATTACATACTTTTCACGTAGACATGATAAAAAGAGGTTAACTTTACTACATAACGTTTTGTGTATTATCTTTGTTATTGATGAAATGAATAGAGTATGATTAAATTCTATTTGGAAAAGCCAGAATGAAATAAATACTTTCCATGTGGTTTTAAGATATATGAATAGAATAAATTGTCAGAAGGACATGTGGTTTTTGTTGAAAAAATTAATAATGTGATCATAACATGACTATTTTAGACCTAGTTTTTTTATGAAAATGCATTTGGTAAGGTTTACTTCCCTTATATGTAATAGGATAGAAGATTTTATCAATATAATTTTTTTCTGGTCCATCTATGTTCTTTACTGATTCTGAGTGTTTTCAGGCTTCTGTTCCTTTGTGTTTTATTGGCTGTCAACAATTAATCAGTCATAGTTGTTCAGAAGTTTTTCAGATGATCAGAATCTTATAATCAATCAAATAGCCATGTTGCTTGCATTGAGGGGATTGAAATGTGCATATTCCAATCTGCTGCTTTTGTGGATGGATATTTGATATTCCTGTTTGGACTTCTTAGCTAAACATTCCCACTTCCTCAGGGAGCTAGGGTGCTGCTGTAGAATATGTTCTTGTCTGCAGTAAGTAAAAATATTTTTGTAGAAAAAGAGAAGTAACTCCAGTTACACTGTTGCTTTGGATGATTTTGGGGGTTGTCCCAATTCTGCTTTTCTGTTTTTGATTTGCTTGTTCAGAAGTTAACATTCTTTTACAAAGAGGACTGTGGGGTTTTTTGATGCCTGAGGATGTGTTTTTTTTCCTGCCATGTCTCATGTAATTTTTAAAGTGATGCCTACAAAGAAATGTGTGCTCTGTTGCAGTGACATGTCCAGAGGCTGCAAGGTCATGGAGTGAGGCTTGCCTCAATTACGTAGCAAGAGCAAAACAACCATTCATTAGTGAGGACTAATTTTTTATGTGCTGGACATTATCATTACAAGATACCTATAATTAATGTAGCATGGACTGCGATATAGTTTTTATATTCTTTGCTAATAGGTAAATAGTATCTAATGGGGAGAAGTGGCCATAAATTTTTTAAAAAACATGCACACTATCACACAGAGCAGTAAAAAAATCTGTTGAGTTGGGGGCAAGGCGATATTTATGAGGTACATTTTTACAATATTGTAGATGCTTTACTTTATAAAAGTCAATGTTAGATTTCATCAGCTCTTTACAAAGCGAGCAGCCTATAATTACACATCCCAGTAGGGACATTAAACAAAAAAGTTTTATAAACATTATTATGTTTAGTGTCACGCAGATTATGGACTTATTTTAGATTTTGTGAGGTAGAACATTCACTTGACAACCCAAGATTTTGTAATTATTCTAGTATCAATGAGAATTTTTTATTTCCACTGATAATTCTTAGAATAAATTTGTTTTTACCTCCTTGGTTAAGGCTTTTTATGTTTTCTGTTTTGCAGTCTCTGTCATGAGATGCCAAAATTAGGATCACCACTTTGTACTGTGGTTTATTAAAAATGTTGCATTTCTTGAGGGGGAAAAATGTCAGAAATTCTATTACTGTGTATAGTGACGAACAATAAAATTTCTTGGCATTGCTCTTGGTGAGATTTATGTTGCTAATTAGTGCTATAGGAGATGATTCTTTCTTGCTGCCGCAATGTTTTGTCTAGAGATAAGAAAAAAGGCAAATAATTTCTGTTGCAAAATCAATTCTTATCTCCAGATTCCATGTTGGCATCCTCCCTTTAATACTGAAATGGTGATCTCGTTTGTTTGTGTTGGGCATTTTAGAATTATAGTGTTAGCTCACAGTGTCATCCCTGCCATTTGTTAACATCTAATTCTCTCATTGTGTAAATGGTGAGCACAGTCAGCTACTTAGAGAGGGATGTATGAGACAATGGTGTTACTAAACAAAAACACAGGGCAATTTGCATGTATTTATGTGTGTCTACATGTGTATAAGCAAGCTTCTAGAATAATCTAGTTCTTAGTTGACATAAAATTTTACTTGTCATCATTACTCAGATTAGAAATCTCAATCAGTGCCATTCTTAACTCTCTTCTTCTCCCATACTGTCATGGCCAGATGGCTCTGGGTGGTGTTAGTTCTACTTGCTAAGCACATCTTTCTTTCTCTGTAACCCACTTTTTGCCATTCTTAAGCACTTATCATTTCTTACCTGGATTATTGCACTATTTTTTTTATCTGGTCATCTTACCCTCAGTCTTCCCACTTTACAAATCTAGTTTTTCCTCAAATGTCCACTGCCATTTATAGTAGCATTTCTTAACATGATAATTCATAATCCAGGTATTATTCGAGGATATTGCAGGTTTGGTTCCACCACTGTAAGAGGGAATATTGCAGTATAGCAAGTCACACGAATTTTTGGTTTCCTAGTGCATATGTAAGTTATGTCTACACTATACTGTAGTCTAGTAAGTGTGAAATAACATCATGTCTTAAAAACAATGTATATACCTTAATTAAAAATATTTTATTTCCAGAAAATGCTAGCAATCATTTGAGCCCTCAAGGAATGTTAATGTTTTTGCTGGTGGAGGGTCTTGCCTTGATGTTGATGGTTGCTGACTGAGCAGCGTGGTTTTTGCTAAAGGTTGGGGTGCCTGAAGCAATTTCGTAAAAGAAGAAAACAGTAAAGTTTGCTGCATTGATTAACTCTTCCTTTTACAAAAGATTTCTCTGTAGCACATAATGCAATTTGATAGCATTTTATCGACAGTAGAACTTCTTTCCAAATTGGAATCAGTGCTCTCAAACTCTGCTGCTGCTTTATCAAGTAGGTTTATGTAATATTCTAAATCCTTTGTTTTCAGTTCAGCAATGTTCACAGCACCTTCATCAGGAGCAGATATCATCTCAAGAGGGCACTTTCTTTTTATATCCATAAGAAGCAACTCCTCGTCTCTGAAAATTTTATTATGAGACTGCAGCAATTCAGTCACATCTTCATGTCCCACTTCTAATGCTCTTGCTGTTTCCACCACAACTGCAGGTACTTCCTCCACTGAAGTCTTGAACCCCTCAAAATTATTCATGAGGAGTGGAATCAACTTCTTCCAAACCCTGTTAGAATTGCTATTTAGACCTCCTCCCATGGATCATGAATGTTCTTAATGGCCTCTAGAACAGTGAATTCTTTCCAGAGGTTTTCAGTTTTCTTTGTTCAGTTCCATCAGAGGAATCACTATCTATGGCAACTATAGCCTTAGAAAATGTATTTCCTAAATAATAAGACTGAAAAGTCGATATTACAATTTGATCCATGGACTACAGAATAGATGTTGTGTTAGCAGGTTTGAAAATAACTTTAATCTCCTGCTACATTTCCAAGGGAACTTTTAGATGACTAGGTGCATTATCAATGAGCAGTAATATTTTGAAAGGAATCTTTTTCCTGAGCAGTAGATCTCAACCGTGGGCTTAAAATATTCAGTAAACCATGGTATAAACAGATGTGCTATCATCTAGTCTTTGTTGTTTTATTTATAGAGCACAGGCAGAGTAGACTTAGCATAATTGTCAAGGGCTCTAGGATTTTTGGAATGATAAATGAACATTGGCTTCAACTTAATGGCACCACCTACATTAGCTCCTAACAGGAAAGCCAGTGTGTCATTTGAAGCTTTGAAGACAGACATTGACTTCTCTGTAGCTCTAAAAGTCCTAGATGGCACCTTCTTCCAATATAAGGTTGTTTTGTCTACACTGAAAATCTGTTGCTTAGTGGGGCCATGTTCATCAGTTGTCTTAGCTAGATCTGAATAACTTGCTACTGCTTCTGCATCAGCACTTGCTGCTTCACCTTGCACCTTTATGTTTGAGAGGTGGCTTCTTTCCTTAAACCTCAGGAGCAAACCTCTGCTTGCATTCAACTTTTCTTCTGCAGCTTCCTCACCTGTCTCAGACTTTATAGAATTAAAGAGAGTTGGGGCCTTGCTCTAGATGGCTTAAGGTAATGTGGCTGGTTTGATCTTCCATCCAGACTGCTAAAACTTTCTCCATATTAACAATAAGGCTGTTTTGCTTTCTTATCATGCGTGTGTTCACTGGAGTAGCAATTTTAATTTCCTTCAAGAACTTTTCCTTTGCATTCACAGCTTTGGCTATTTGGTACAAGCTGCCTAGCTTTCAGCCCATCTTGGTTTTTTTATGCCTTCCTTGCTAAACTTAATCATTTCTACCTTTTGATTTAAAGTCAGAGATGTGCAAGTTTTTATTCATTTAAAAACTTATGGGGTATTTTAGGGTTATTAATCGACCTAATTTTAATATTATTATGTCTCAGGGAATAGGGAGGCCTGAGGAAAGGGAGAGAGGTGGGGGAGTGGCTGGTGAGTGGAACAGTTTATTGATTACGTTTACAGTTTTATATGGGTATGGTTCATGGCCCTTCAAAATAATTACAATAATAACATCAAAGATTACTGATCACCCTAACAGATTTAATAATAATGAATAAGTTTGAAATATTGTTAGATTTGTGAAAGTGTAGCACAGAGAACCAAAGTGAGCACATATCGTTGGAAAAATGGCACCAGTAGACTTTCTTGAAGCAGGTTTGCCACAGACATTCAATTTGTGAAAAGAAATGTAGTGCAATAAAGTGAAACCCAATAAAATAAGGGACACCTGTATCCTGGAGACTGTATCACATATAGTCAGTGATGGATCGAAAGCTACAGTCAGTTTTATATTTGGTGATAATTAAATGAAATCAGGTATAGTACTTTTTTATAGCTAAAAGGTATCTGGATATATCCATGATATTCTGATAATGTACGGCTTATAAGTGATAGAAGCATACATTATACCTAATATTTAGATAATGTAGGGCTATTAAGTGATAGAAGCATACATTATACCTAATATTTGAATTTCTAATCTGGTCATTTTATTTATATATATAAAACATATATATATGTATACACACATATGTGCTTTCCCCAAAAATATACCATTTAAAATGTGTATTAACATTGTATGTTTTCTGTACATAATAAATTAGTTTTATATTAAATGGTATAACATTAAGTTATAATCATAATTTGTACATTAATATCACTAATTGTTTAACAAATAACTTTGTAATCTGTCATAAATTAATCTTTTTTAACTTAAAATTACTTTTTTATGTAGTGACAAAATAATTGAATTAATTCTTGAGGGAGGTAAGATTATATATTACTGCGGACAATTTCCTGAGTTAGGAAATCATTATGTGAGACATGACCCCCCAGGATTAGGTTCCAACTCCTCAGCACAACCCTAATCAACCTGGGCTTGGGCAGCTGTAAAGCTGTTATAGTCAAGCATCTGATAACTAATGCTTCAGTTGACTATTTGCCATTTGTTATGAAATTTCCTCCATTAGTATTTTCATGATTTGAAAAGTGGAAATAAAATCCCACAAGAAATTCATGAACTGTGCCGTGTGTGTGTGTGTGTGTGTGTGTGTGTGTGTGTGTGTGCGCGTGCGCGCACTCACATTCACTTCTGGTGTTGATATAAGACTGGATTGCTGAGTGGGGAGGAAGTGCTTTTCAGACAAAATGCCTCACAGTAATAAGTTTGGAACAGGACTCTGCCTGGCTTCTAGATCGAATTCAACTTAATAGTGATGATCTTAGTCTGCTTGGGTGACCATAACAAAATACCATAGAGTGGGTGGCTTAAACAACAGAAATTTATTTCCTCACAGTTCTGGAAGGTAGAATTTCCAGACCAACATCTGGCAGGGTCAGTTTCTGGTGAGGGCTTTCTTTCTGGCTTGTAGCCAACCTCCTTCTTGCTGTGTCTTCACATGCCCTTTTCTCCATGTGTCTGTACTGAGAGATGGTGAGCTTTCTGTTATTTCTTCTTATAAGGACACTAATCCTGTTGGGTGCAGGCCCCATCCTCATTAAACCCGAATCACTTCCATAGAGGCCTCATTTCCCAGTACCTATGAGGGTTAAGGCTTCAACCTAGGGATTTTAGGGGAACACAAAAAGTCATCCATAACAGTGATTCAGAATTTGGAACATCTCTAGAACTCATGGCACATCACGTAAATATTCCTAGAATTTTGAGTATTCATTTTGGCAGGTATTCATAGCAATATGCTTAACACAATGCAATGCTTTCATTTTTGCATACTGCTAATATGTGTTTTCATATATTATTCCTAACATATAAACCAATGAAATACTTAGCTTAAGAAGTTTTATGTTCGAATAAAATGCATATATTCACATAACATAAATTGATTTGGATTTTATTTGAGGCCTTTGGTAAAAATAGCTGTGGTGACTGCATATAAGCCTCAAGGCATCGATAACCACTAAGCTGTGCAATTATAGCTATGAAATGGCCATTTCTTAATATATCTTTTTATTCTGTCAAGCTTTCTTTCTTCATTCTTCCAAATAATTGAACAAAAAGGTAATTTAGGTGATTTCAGCTTTATCAAGATCTAGGTATAATTTACTTCAGAAACATTGAACACTCTATAAATATTTCATTGCAGAAATAGAACCAGAAGTGGATATAAAATTACATTGTGTGTCAGTCTTTCTAAGTATCCTATGCAGGTGAAAATCTTGAGGGAGAAAAAGGGATTTCACTGGGGTGATTTTATTTAATTTTTTTCTAAGTGGTGCTTTTCTCTTCATCTCTTATTTCATTGCTTGCACTCTTAATTGCCACACGCCTAAATGATTTTAGTTTTGCTTCATTGTTTTGAACTTGACAACATAATTCAAATGCAAAAAAGTTGATATGCTGACATGGGGACTTCTTTTTATAGTTAATTTGTTTTCAGAAGGAATAAAAAATATGATAGCTTGTTGAGCAAGGTTTTCTAAAAGCTATAGAACATAGTTCCTAAAAATAAATCTTAGTTCTTTTAGAACAATGAAGACTGTGTGTCCTATGCCCTCTCTCACACCCAAGCAAAGTCAAATTGATAATTGTTGACTGGGGTTCTCTCTGAAATTTAGGTGATTATTAACATTTTTTGTAAGATAAGACCTGTTAGTGTGAGATTTTGTATACAGTCTCCAGTCCATAAGTAATCATCACCGGGGCAGGTTCTCAGTACTGTGTGTATACCCAGAGCGCTTAGTAGTCAAATTATTAGAGAGGCATTAGAGAAATTAAAATAATGTTGTGGAAATAATGGCCATCACTATCAGAAGGTACTCAGTTAAATACCTGCTAAGTGCCCACTCAGTGCTTACTGTGTAAGATCGTGGGGCTCTGTGCAAGGTTTTATGGCATGCAGTCATTCCATTAGCATTTACTAAGCACATGTTGTGTTCTTGAGATTGTAGAAGTTGTTGGGGTTAATAGCTGAATAAAATGTAGTCCCTGCTTTTGAGGATTTATAGTGTGATTCCAGACCATTTTTTTTTCTGTGTTTTCTAATGAGATCTTTTAGCATCTTCTCTGTGAAGCACATCTAAAGCCTAGTGTGTGATTTGTTTTTTTTAATTTTAAACTTGAGAATTTCTAAATTCGCTCTTGAATTCTTCGTGTATATGATATTTCAACATGTCAAAAGTGCTGTATTTCCATCACAAATATAAGGTCATTAAGGTAAGAAACTTGTATCTCTGCATCCATTAATTTTCTTGGCATAGTGCCAAGATACCATGTTTATGTAATAGGTCAAACAAATTATTAAGTAGGAGGTTGATGATAAAAATAATACCTAACATTTATTGAGCCTTTATATTAGGCCTAATGCTAAGAATTTTACATGAATTATCTTTTTAATAAAGCTTTCAGGTAGGTAGATGTTACAGTATTTCCCATTTATGGATAAAGAAACAGAGGCACATGAGGTTCAGTAACTTGAGGAAGTTCACCCAGCTAGCAAATGATAAACCTGGGATTTGATGTCTGACTTACAGCCAATTGCTCTTAACCTTTGTAAACACTTGTAGTCTGAGTCTAGTAACATTTTGATTTAAAAATATTAATTATAAGATTCTTTTGAGTAGGTACGCCCCTATTCCCTTTAGCAGATTTTTCTGGCTTATTGTTGATGTCTTATATGTATTACCAAGATGAAAGTCTACCGTGTAGATAGGTGTGTTAAGACTCTTTCAGTAATAGCCTAGTCATAAATAGGATTTAAGGGTGAAAAAACATTTCCATAAGTCTCTTGGATTTGGAGGATGCAAAGCCTCAAACCAACTGTTTTGCTTGTCCAACATGAGGAGGATGATTTTGAGTAATGATTTGGGTTTATGGACAGAAGCAAAACATATTTTAAATGTAACTTTTACTGTTTGTTTCAGAAGATAATGTGAAGGCAGGAAACATACTGTGGGTAATGGAAGAACTAAGAACTTTGTGGGACTATCACTGTTTTCTTGTTGATTTTGGACTTACAGATTCAAATTCTTGTTTTTGAGAGACTTGCTAATTGTGACCAAATATTAATAATAATTACTAATGAAATATAGATAATCCAAAAGGCGATTTTAGAGGATGGCAGTTTCTCTACACTGTGGAAACAAATGAGTGAGAATGGATGAGATTATCTAAACCATGTGTAGGTGGAGGTAGAGAGAGGCTAAGTTATTAACATTGTTTTCTTTTAAGAGATAGGTCTAGACTGAGGTCCCTAATCCCTGGGCCATGGCCCATCACTGGCCCTTGGCCTGTTAGGAAATGGGCCGTGAATCACCCCCTGAGCTCTGCACCGTACCCCCACCCCACAACACCTCCCCCATCCCCAGTCCATGGAAAAATTGTCTTCCATGAAACTGGTCCCTGGTGCCAAAAAGGTTGGGGACCACTAGGGAAAGAAAAGGAGGCCCAAATGAACAAGTGAGTATAGTTTTAGAAGTAGTATCACTGCATCCTTTAGGAAATTTTCTTAAGCAGAGAATAATCAGATGATTTATGGTTCTATACAGCCTATATGATGACCACTTGTCCACCTACCCTCCTATCACCCATTTACTATACTCCCACTGGGAAATATAAAAACATTATCCTTGCCTTTTTATTTTTATTTTCATTTTTTTTTTATTTTTACAGAAGACATGTGCACAATTGCCAGGCAGAGCATATTCTCTTTCAGGCCACGATGGCTATCTTGAATTCATAACTTAGTTCTTCTCTAGCATATGTGCACGAAGTGCAACAATTTGTATAGTGATTATTACTTAATTTGTTTCTTAATTTGTGTTCATTGAAGGTTACCTGCTGGTTATTAGAAATAGAAAAATGGCATTCATGAAGATTTAATGGAACAGTTTATTGCTAGTGGGATAGCCTAAAAATGGCTCAAATCTTAATTTCTTGAGTGTTAGGATTAGTAAAGCTCACTTTGGAATTCCCCTCACACCCCCACCGCAAGAAGGAGAGTGTTTTATCAGTAATACAGGAAGTACTATTTGGAATTACCAAAAACTGTTTTTACTGCTTACTTGTAAAAAATTCAGCCTTCATATTGGAAATTTTTACTTGATTTTTAAGATGAGAATTTATTTGATTTCTTATTTTTAGATACCATTCTTTTATCATATTATCAAAAATGTCAGCCAATTGTAACTTTTAGTTTTCAAAGCTTTATAAATTACTCTGTCTAATCGGTACAGTCTTCTCTCCTTTTCTCCTAAGAAAGCAATGAGGGACTGTGAAATAGTCTCTGAAGCATTTTAAGTAACTTGAAGCAGATAATCATTTAAAATTTTAAATCCTGTTTTCCCCTTACCCAACTTCCAACCACCTAGTTTCCTAAGCAGTTTCTAGCCTTGATTAAAAGTATGCCTTTGTGACCAAAGAGTAGGGGGCTAAATAATTCTTAATAGCTGCAGAATTATGTCCTTTGGTATAAAGAGAAGGTCAGGACTAGTTTCCACAAGGGGCCAATTACTGTCGCCCAACTTTAAACCATGCTTTTGAGAATTGCTCTGAGAACAAGCTTCCTCTTAAAACTAGATCATTTCAGAGCAGTCTCTACTACGACGTTAGGATGCAAGCTGCAGAGTGAATGACATTTAACTCAGAATTATAACATTTTGTTTCTGGGAAGGAATTTGCAGACCATATATTCTTAGACTTCTGTTTTATATCAGTAAACCAAGGTTTAGAAAAGTAATGTGAGTTGTTCACAAAAAATAGAGTTAGTGAATATTTGACTCATCTTTAAACTTAGAAGAGGCTGATCATTTCAGAATTTGAGAGGAATATACCAAAGTAAAAAAAAGCACATACAAAAGTAAGCAAAGGTCAGAATGTATAAAGAAAAAAAGATAAATGCTCAGTTCTAAAGTGCTATTGAAAGGAAAATGGCTTTCAACTGTTTTTGCAGGAGCGATGGGTTTACATTGATCCAGTCACCCTCTGTGACCTGACCTGATTTGCCTCGAGTAGTACACATTTGTAAAACTGTTGGCCGGAGTTGGGGGTGCAAGTGAGAGTGTGCTGTAATTTCTACTTTAAGTAGTGGTATAAAATTCTTGATTTTGGTCTCATTGGCTCCTTGTTGCCATCAAGACCTAGCCCAGAGGAGGACTATGAGAAGAACAGGAAGGGGCTGTGCCTGCTTTGCATTCTTGCTGTGGCCCATGGAGAGAGCCACTGAGCTCAGTAGGCATTGGGGGCTAACGAAAACCTTGCAGGAAGACGTCATTTTAGTGAAAATTCTTATTCCAGTTATCCTTTGGAAAGCATATAACATGAGGGTGGGATGTGTAAGGCAAGGACCAATAGATTTGTCTGCAGACAGTTTGAATGAAAGGGCTCATGCAGCACCTATTCTCTTCTTGTCAGATTTCCCAGTGGACTAACAGCCCACTCTGTTTCTTCATTCACATTATAATAATAACTTTATGTTTACTTACTAAAGTTTCCTTCTGTTCTCTATAAAAATGGTATCAATTAAATATTTAAATATAATCACAGAGAAATTGAGCAGTCTGAAAAGTCCAATGGGTAAATGAAAATATTGTTGATTAATGTGAACTTACAATAAAAAATCAAGTTTTCACTTATTGATTATTTTTCTGGCATTAGTAACTCATTTTAATTTTCTTTATGCATGGATCTTTAGTGTAGTAATGCAGGATGGAATATATGTAATGATTATTTTACTGATTAAATGAGGTTAAAGCCAATACAGTTTGGAGCTATGAAATACTTTTTGTAATTAATTCATTATGTGTTGTCTTCTCCATCATTTATAAAATTATAACATTGATCCCTGACCTTTCTACTGTTTAGGGTTATTACACAGATTAAAATTTTAAAATAGATTTGAAAGCCTGTTACCACTGTATGTTGCTGATTTCATTAAAACCTTCATAATTAATTTAAATATGTTCAGATATTTTCCTAGGTTTTGAGAATTGAAATCCAAGAAATTACTTTTGATTGCTATTTGCTTTATAGCATAACCTATTATATAAACTAATATGTAAGTTTGTATGGGTATTATGGGATCCCAAAATAAGTGTTGTAATCAAATAGAAGTTCGTTTCTCATGTCACCGTCTGAAGGTAGGTAGTCCCAGGAGTGGTAAGATAGCTTTGCTGCAGCAGGATATCCAAGAAACCACGTCCTTCTGCCTGGTTGCTTTGCTGTCTCTACGATGTTGTTCTCATTCCAATTGTCTGAGATGGCTTGCAGCTGGGCCATAGTCCCTTTAAAGACGTGTTCTGGAAGTCGAGTGCATCAGAGCACCTCATGTCCCATTGGCCAGACGCATGCCTGCCCTGAGCTGAAAGGAAAGCTGGGGAATACAGTCTTTACTGCAGGAGGCGTGTTCCCAGCTGTCAAAAGTAGGGAGCTTACTTAGCTGTAGGGAAGGGTCCTTACTGGGAAACAACTGTCAGCCTCCGCCATCTCTATTTTTTCATTAAATCTCATGCTTGGGCTTGATTTGTTTTAAATGTGTATTATTATTTCTTACATTTGAAAAAAGATCACCTATATTATGTTATATACACATTTCTTACATTTTCAAGTTTCTCTGAATCTGCTCAGACTGTAATGACCTTCACCAATTCTTGCCTTTCACTGCTACCTTCAAGGCCCAATTTAAATGTCATATACTTTTACCTCTTCATGAAGAATTCGTTAACTCCTTTAGCTTCAATTCCTCATTTTATCCTTGCTATTCCATTTTAACATAGTAAGTGTGTTCCTTCGTAGTAGTATCTAATAAACTCTCTCAAATTTTCTCTTGTTGTAATAGGACTGCAATTTCCTTAATGGTAGAGTTCATGTCTCATTGATCTTTCTTTTCCCCTTGGTGCCCTTGATATACTAGACTCATGATATTTTCTGATTGAGTGAATAGAAATTTGAATTCTAGCACTATTTCTGCTTCTAACATAATGTATTATCCTGGATAAGTCACTCAGTCTTTTTTTGTTTGTCCTTCCTATAAACTACAGGAAATTATGTCTTTATTTGCAAAATAAGGCTGCTATAAAATAATCTGAAAAAACTTGGAAAATGTCCTATCAGTTGTAATATATTTGGTTTATGTCACTATTTGCTGCTTTGTTAGAAATTTGAAAGTTAATCAAGATTAAATGAAGTCCAGTTTGTATATTAAGATATTTAACAATGGTACTTTGGCACACTAGTACCAAACGTTTCTTATTTCCATAAGAAATTTATAATATTTTCTAATATTTATTTTTTATCTAATATTTTATCAGAAGTTAGAATAGGGAGTCTAGTTCATGTTCTTAATTCAGATTCTATGACAAGATTTAAAATTACAGAGCCTGAGTTGTTTTTAATATGACATAGGCCAATAACTAATGTTTGGACTATGGAATTAGGGATTTTCTCCATGTATAATATAACAATAGTTCGCTCTCATACGTAGGCCACTTTAGTCTTCAGATGCAGGACATTTATGTAGAATTCCTTCTGCTTTCCCACCTTCCAAACTTTTATGTGTTAACATGTAGTAGTATCCTGATGGTATTCCTGCTAATTATCTAATTGGTATAGTTTTGGGAAAAAAGATGTGTCTTAAAGTTCTATGTATTTGCACTGTCACCCAAATTTTGTTTGAAATTTGATTACAAAGCTTCAAATGCTCAAAATACAAGTTTGGAGAATAAGCTTTAGTGAACAAAACCACTTTGCTATCTCTTAGGAGATGTACATTTAAGTATGTAGGAAATAATTGATTCTTTGGAAAATCTGCGTCACTATTTGCGTACTCCTGTCATTGAGATTCTCATAGTTTTTTTATGGAACATTCATAGTATGCTTGGAGTTTTCCATTATACTGAAATAGTTTTGTTGTCTAATTAACTATAGCATAGGATATATTTTAGTTGTGAGTAGTGATCTGATTTCCAAGATTCTTGTAAATTACATATCCACTAACGCCTTAGCTTTGGTTGGTTATTATCATCACTACCACCCTAATTCCTGTTTATCATTTAAGATTGTCACCTCCCCTGGGAAACCTTCCCCAAAGAAATATGGTTCCTTCTTTTGTATTCCATGAGAAGTAAAAAATGCATCATTATCATAGTTTTGTTTAACTATCTTTCTCTAAACTAAACTGTGAATTCCAAGATAAATAGTGGCATACCTTACTCAAGTTTGCATATCCTATGTGGTTCCTAGATAATAGTGGGCATGTTTATTTGACTGAACATACATTACTTATAGACATCTTTAACTGATACCTGTAAAAGAGTTGGTTTGAGAAGATTCTTGTACTAACATTACTGTGGTCACAACCTCAAGTTATGTGACGAGAGGTCAATATGTCAAACATAACTTAAATTTAAGAAGGAAAAATAATTTGTATTACTAAGCAACCAAGTGGACTATCCCTTTCAAAATAATATTTTCTGAATTTTTTGCCTAGGTGAGTCATTCATGCTTTCATCATCCTTAGCGAGAGACTTGTCATTTTCATGAGCTGTAGTGAAGTACATGGAGAGTGTCCAGAAAAACGTAATGAGTATTATGTTTCATATAAATCTCAGGTCCACATCTTTCTGAAAGGTTTCTAGATATTTGACATCAACAGAATAATTGACTCAGGAACCAAAGAATATACTGAACAGGTAGGGGAGGCAATATATCATCAGATGGATGTTTCCAAGCTTTTTTGTTTTAATATAGACTGAAAGTAACTGACAAGGAATGGATCTGGCCAGTAGCACAAAGGAAATGGAAATGAGAAGACAGAATTCTATTAACTCTAAACGAAATTATATATGACAAGCAATTTTATAGATAGCTGTTTGATGTAACAGTAAGTTAGGGTAAGTACACAGCCAATAATGTTGCAGGGATTGAACCCATTTAATTTTATTTTAGACACATTCTGGAAATAGAGAAACTTGGTAAAATTTTGTGGTTGGGATTAAAAGTTTTAGTCGTCAGTATTGTATTTGTTTAGGTGAAAGGGACAAGCAAAAAGGAAATAGTGTTCAATCTTGTAATAAAGGGCCCAAGAAAATGAAAAATAGTGAATTCTCTGGTTAAACTTTAAATACTCTATGTAATGTCCATCACTGTATTACTAAAAAGCCTATTCATTAAGGAATGAGAAGGAAAATTGATTATTTTTTTAGTTGACTTGAATTCTTTTTGCTTTTTATGTGTAATAGCCCTTAGGGTCCATGGATCATATTTTATTTATTTTTGTTTTTATTTTTCTTACCATTGGAAGTTGTTGTTCCTGGCCCTGTCTCCAGGATAAGCAAATGCAGTTAGTCCAGAGCTCTTTGATCATGGGAGAGTCCGATAATGCAGTCCAAATGATGATAGGATTATGAAAGTGGTATCCACACAGTGGGTGTCAGGAGGAGGCAAGGCACTTTTGCTAATACCAAATAGAGCTTCGAGAGTTAATCTGGCATTGCTGTTCTATCTGCTGAAAAATCCAAGGCTTTTATTTTCCTTTTTAAATATCAGAATAGTTTGATCCTATCCACTAAGTTTAGAAGATTAGCCCTGGAAACCAACATTGTGTTTTCTTTCTTCCCTTCAGGACAAAGTATGTTCCATGTGGGACCATCTCAACTACCTTACCAGGCAGCACCAGGTCTTCATAAGCTTTAAGTTAACTTTCTACTATGGAAAGGATCTTTCCTTGAATGTTCATGTTTTTACTTTGAGAAGGCAATATATAGGATGGGTTAAGCAGCTGTAAATAAATATGACAAAGTAGAAGAGTGGTTTATGGGAGTTTTACCATATATACACATATATAATATTTTCCAGTCTGGTTTCAGACCCCGGCATGGCTTGGAGACAGCGTTGGTGTGTATGAAGGATCTTCCTCCAATGAAGGATTTGGGACAACTTTCCATGATGATTATATTAGAGCCTCAGCTGCTTTCGTGTTGGTCATGAGGTGATGCTGAACCGAATGCTTGAACTAGCAGGAGTGGCTGGGATTGCATTGGAGTGGTTCCGTTCATTCCTTCCGGGTAGGTACCAGCTAGTGACGTTGGGTGAAAATGGACATCGAGGGTCTTCCCGTATGGAACCTCATAGCAGTCACTTATTCCCCTGTTTGTTTAGTGGGCATGAGAGGACAGACAACTGGACACCTGAAGGCCAGGCAGTGCGATTTGAATGACTGGGTAGAAAGTTATGAGAGTGATTCCCAGACTGATGTCGCTCACATACGTTATTTCTGTTTTGTCAGCGTGACAGTGCAGCCTAGAACGGAAACCGAGAAAGTGTGACTTGTTGGAAAGTGAAAATTTGGGAGGCTCTGGTGTGCTTTCTAATTTCTCTGTCTGAATTACAGTTTGTGTAAACTGTGGCCATATTTTAACCACAAATTTATCTAAATGTGAAAATTCGATTGTAATATTAGATAGAAATGTTTTATTTTCCTTTCTGGTTTATATCCAGAGCCTTCTTCCCTGGGAACATTGACTGCATCTCCATGATCTTTCTTGCTGAAGCTGTGGTCTGTTTGTTCACCCTTTTGCTTGGGGCTCTTTTAAAGCAAAGTAGCCTGACTGCATTAATAAATATTCCTGAGGTTGATGGCTGATTTTTCCCAGTGAAGGTTTTGTTTTATCTTCACTGAAAGCACTTAATTATTCTGACTCTGTTTTACTGAGAATCAAATTGCGTTGCAGTTTTAAGGAATTTTTCAGCATAAATACTGCCTCTTCTTTGCCTTAAACTGCTCAAGCATTTTAAGTTTTTGCAAGGAATATACTAAAGTTTCGTCATTTTTGAACACGTTCCTTAGACATTTTGTGCTTCTTCTGGGTGATTATTTATTTATATAACATGATTTTAGTATTTTTCTTTAGAGTATGAAAAGCCTTTTGAGTTTTGAACATAGAGGAAGTTTATTGGATCTAAGAGTAGAATCCAGGTAAAGAACTGAAAAGAAAATGCAGATGTATGTATCTGTAAATATCATTAGAACTGTCTGTTGAATGTCATTTTGGCAAAAGGGCAGAAAACTAACATTTATGCTGTAACTGATCAGTGTCAGGCATTGAGCCAAGCATTATCTATTTTTTAGTTCATTTATTCTTTATGGTAACATTGAGAAGTGGGTGCTGTTTCTTCCTTTTCCAGATGAGGAAATTGGTGCTGAGAGTTAGGTATCTCACCTAACTTCACATAATTGTAAATGGAAGATCTGGTGGTTGAACCTGGGTTTGGCTGATTCCAGAGCTCAGTCTTTCCATCACAGTGGGCCACAGGCAAACATTTAGACTTGAAATGGGGGGCGGGGGGAGTCCTCAGAGAAAAGAAAAGAAGAAAAAAAAATGCCTCTTAGGAGACATGCACAAACCAAGGAGGAAATGAGAGACATAGGAATGTACTAGGATAATATTTATTTTGAAAACTTCTAGAGTTTTCTTAAAACTCAGTTTGACAAGCCAAGTGACAAAGTGAACAATTCTAAGATCATTTAATGAACCGGTTTAGAATTTTGGATTTTATATCTTTGCCCTGACATTTGCTTTTTCTCTGTACTGAAAATGAAGTCATGATACCCTGCATTGGATCCTAGGAAACTACCACAAGGATCTGTACTTGGAAGTCAATAGAGTAGTTAGTAATGATCCAAGAAAAGACAGCAGTTGAAGACAAATACCAGGTGTTTATTGTTTATAACAGCTTTTTTTGTTTTTAATGTATCTGAACAACTTTTTAATGTGGAATCTTGGCTTACCACTGCTTTCACATATAACATGGTGCATATGATAGAGATGTGGTGGATTTTTGTGTTCTGCTTAAAGAGTAATTTGTCTAGATTTTAGTAGTCGTTGTTTTCATCTTTGGATGAAGTTTGGATCCATATTAGTAGTTTTTATCTTGATAAGTTGCTGTTTTGTATCATAATAATAGATTTATTTCAGGTATAGGCAGAGAGAATGTTATTTCTGTACTTGTAAACTGACCTTTCACAATAGAAAAGTTAAAACTATTATTGTTATCCTGACATGATATGCTATTGTTAATAATGTTGCTGTTACCCTAGAAAATAATCCGCCCTCCAAAAGAAAAAGAGTTGAAGCTCTTAATTGTAATGATTTTCAATGTCAATGCTATATATTATCTACTATCAGCTCATGAAGTAACATTCATAATTGAATTCAGCACCTTAAGATTTCCTGGCTTCGTTTGAGTGAAATACTGATTTAATGAAATTTGGTGGCAGATGTATCAAGGAACTATTTCCTGAAAGCTTTAAGTGGCAATGTCAAAGTTCAGGAATATTAACTCAAGTTAAATGAGTGGGTTGGGGTCGTGCTTACTTAAATAAGATATTTGTCAAATGGCCAGAAGCTGTGATATTCCAAGTTATGTTTTTAGAAAGATTGCAAAATGAAGGGAGACAAAAGAATATGTCTGCTATTGTTATGTAAACATAGACAGCTCTCTATAATTTTAGCACCAGTTTAAGCAGTTTGTGTTTAGTTGGTTGATTGAATAGGACCCCAGGTTTAAAGTAATTTTTCTTTAACTGTTACCTTGGCTCACCAATTCTCCTCTTTCTACCCCAATTATATTTACATATTGTTCTGCCTTTTCATTATTGGAGTTGTTCTCTGGAGAGTCTCTGTGTACCTGCTTGGAACGTCGATATTGCTGTCAAATAATGCACAAGAAATCTTGTTTTGTCTAAAGATACATTTCTCCTCATGGGTCATCAAAATGCACAGTTTTTTCCTGAAGGAGGATATTTATTTCTATAAAACAGAAGTAATACATATATAACCTATTAGTAGCATTACTTGTGGAATTTATTAATATATATATGTGTATAATTTTATAGTTTTCAAAAACTATTAGCCTGAATCATCATTATTTATTTTCTTTAAACATTTGCATTGATCCTGTCCATCCTGACATTTATTTTACTGCTTTTTCTGTATGGAAGAGTATTAATATTGACTTGTAGCAAACACACACATTTCTGCAACTCCTGCTGCCAACTTACATCTCTCATGAATCATATTTCCCTGAGGGTGAAATTAAAACAAGAACGAGGTATATTAAATTTCTTTTAGGCCTGCTGGATTCTTAAGATGTATTTTTAAGTGTCGCATACTAAATTTGGGGAAGGGAAGGATGCTTGAATTTACTGCTTTTTGTATTTATACTTCCTTTCCAGAGCATATTGTTTCCATAAGAGATCTTACTTTGAAATTAGGCCTTTTGTAAAGTAAAGCTTGTTTTACTTTATAATTCTCTCTAAATCTTACAGATATATTTCCTGCCATTCTAAATAACTATGATGTTTGAATTTTACAGAACTTAGACTGTATAACAGAGCTATACAAAGCTATGTTTTTTTTTCCTAGAAGGCTATGTTTATTAAATATATTTATATGGTAACACTTGTAATCAAAGTAGAAGACCATAGCTGAACAAATACCTTCAGAATATAAGTGGATAAAGACAGAGGAGGACGATAGAGAAAAGAGAAAAGCTAAATTAAATTGGCATTTGTCTTGTAGTATAAATGCCAATCTTAACAGTAGTGGTCTGTTTAGTTATTTTAAGACATTTCCTTTATCAAACATTTAAAGGTAAAATTTTTTCCATAGCCAGCAAAAACTCTGAGCTGAATTCTTTTGACATTCTGCTGATCAAGGAATTTCAGATGAGTAGTACCAGAGTCTTTTGCAGAAAAGGGGTAGGAGGATAAATCAAAAATGAAGTAATAGACAAGGGAACTCTGTTCTTATTGAATCATAGAAGGCCGTTACAAATAATAAATTTTTCTTGTAATGTGCTAGTTATAGTTTATGTTGAGGAAGATAAAGACATGATTGAAAATGCATATATGAAAAGGTTATATCATTGCAAAAATATTAAAAAAATTCAAATCTAACACTTAAACCCACCTTTGACCGGGAAATAACTTTTCACAGTTAGAAGCTGTGAAGTAAACCACAAAGAAAAGGATGATCGTAATTGGCTATATAACATTTGATATGTCTTTATATCAAAAACAAAACATTGAGTAACCATTAACCATGGTGAAAATATTTTTAGTTAATATACTAGAGATATTATTTAGAAATATTATTAAAACAATAAGAAAAAATAATGACCCAGCATCATGGCCAAAGGACATGTAAAACTAAGGGATAAACAAATGTGTGGGTAAGCATTCAGTCCTACTAATAATCATAAAGATGCACATTAAAGAAATCTTTGGGGATTGTTTTAGTCTATGCATTTCAACCTGACTCCAGGTGATGCTTCCCTGTTTATATACTACTGATGAGAGAGGAAACAGAACAACTCATTGAAAAGCCAGGTAGCATTATTCACAAAAGGTCATTAAATCACTTTTGTGAATTAATAATGCAACTTCTGCAGACCTATCTTAAAAGACTATTCTTGATTATAAGAAAAAGATACTATATACACTAGGATGTTCACATCTGTACTATTTCTATTGTAAGTGAAGGACATAATTTAAATGTTCACTGGTGATATCAGTGGTTCTCAAACTTGGTTGTACGTTAGAATCGTTTGGAAAGGTTTAAGAAAATGCTTATGATTGGGCCCCACCCAGAGATTTTTATTTAATAGGGGTGGAATTGGCCCTGAAATTTGCATTTTTAAAGTTTTTCCTGAAATGTTAATATACAGCCAGGATGAAGACCATCAACTTGAAACAAGTTGATAGAATATTTTTCACGATTTCATATGATATTTGTGATAGTTTTGTGGCATTATGAAAAAGGATATAATATGAAACAAAATAGTGTTATTCAATATTTAGGTAAATTATAACTTTAAAATAGAAAAAAAAAAAAACCCAGAAAATAGCCTAGAAGAAAATTTACAAAATGCTCAGAGTTCTTTTAAGGAGTTGGGATTTTGAGAGATTTTTCTCATCTTTTCTTCAATTGGCAGATATTAGTAATATTCTTGTATTACATGTTAAAAGAAAAAGCAATATTTAAAGGAAGAGTTACTGTGGGCAAGATTCTCTAGATAACTTTCTATTTATAGGTTATGTCTACCTGTGAATACAGAGATTTATTCTGGCTTCTAAAACAATCACGTGTTGATATTAGAGTACGCATCATAACATTATAATGAAATCCTTATAGAATTTTTTTCCCTTCTTCTATCTCAGAAATATTTTCTCATGTAGTTTTCTGAAGTTTGGAATATAATAAATTTAAGTCAGTCATTTTTCTCTTCTTTTATTACTCTGCAACTGTGCCCATCAGTTGTCACCATTCTGAATATCATCTCTATATTGATGGTTCCCTAATACTTATCTCAGACTCCATCATTAACTCTGTGGTGTGTGTATGTGTCTGAATTTTGGATGCATACTTTTAAATTAGTAATTCCAGAACCAAAATCATCCTATTGTTTCCAAACCCACCTCTTCTATCTCTGTTGCCCATCTTAATTAATTATGCCACCATTCACCTCTACACTCCTTCTTCCCCCTTATCTCACACATCTTGGCACTGTCTTTGTCCTGCTGTTTTTATGTATGTATGCATACATATATGTATGTATGTATGTATGTCTTCCCATATATTTCTTGATACTTTCTCCACATCTCTGCCCACCATCAATGTGAAGCTTGGTCCATCTACCCTGCAGGCCAATACTACAGTCTTCTCATTGGTCTATTTTCTACTGGGTGTATCTAAATTTAAATCTATCCTTGTATTAACAGAGGGACAAGACCACATTGCTTGTTCCACTCCTCTGGGTTCTCCATCATCTCCTTCATGAAGTGCAAGCTGCTAGCCATGACATTTAAACTATGGCACTGAATGTCACGCACCATGAAGTGGTCTATACCTTCCCTCTGGAATCTGATTCCTACCCTACTCTCCCTCCTATCTACCACCCTGGAAATGCCAGCTGATCATGTTCCTGCACACTGCATTCAGTTTCCATTTGTGCTTCCATTGCACTGCTTCCTCTGCTTGGAATGGCCTTTCACTGTCATCCCTGATTGGATTAGCAAAATTTTAAAGGTTAATGCTACCCACCATTGACTAGTTACTTTCATTGGAAGGTAATGTGGAAGTAGCTACCAAAATTTTCAAAGCATTCTAACAATTCACTTTTTGAAATCTATTCTAGACAGATTGTTGTACGTATATAAGGAGAACTACATACAAAACTCTTCATTGCAGTACTATTTTAGTGGGTAAAATTAGATGCAACCAAGGGTTCTGTAATAAGCAAATACTTAAATTATTATGCAATATATTTATAGACTCTTAAGAGCATTATATTACCATTAAAAACACTCAGAATTATATAGAATATTAAGAGCAAAAATGTTCTCATTTTGTATTGAAGATAAAAGTACTAAACCATAGAGTTGAATATATGTCTATATGTGAATGTGAATGTAAATGCAAAAAGATCTAGAAGAAAAGCATGATATTAATAAATATTTAATAATCATTACTTTTTAAGCAGTGGATGGGAACAAGGGAAGTTCAGAGGGACATTTACTTTTAAATGGGTGTAATGATGTACCTTTACAATTTCCATGTAATGGTATTTATTTATTTGCTTCCATAAAAATGTTTAAACATTAATGTAAGTTGAATCAAGGGGAGAGTCAGAATTAAAAGCCAAATTGTGGGTAAAAGAACAATAACAATAATAATTTTTTTCTCTTTTGAAAAATTTTGAAAATACAGCAAAGAACCCATATACTAAAAAACACTAGCTAAAACTAACAGTTGTAGATACAGTGTCGTAGTTGTTTCAGATTTCTTTTAAATGACATCTAACCAAAAAACTGATGTTCTTTTGATTTTTTTCTCTTTCTTTTCAGGGATAACTAGAGTCATAGATTTATTGTGTGTTATTGTAGTTCAGAATTTTATACTTTTACTATGAATCTGTAAATAAAAGTATATCTATGTCTTTAGCTATAACCTATTGAATATTTAGGTTATTTACAGTTTTTTTGTCTATAACAAATAATATCTCTTTGTGAAAATATGTGAGTTTTTCCTAAGGCTTATACCAAAAAGTGGGATTGCTGATCTGTAGAGCATGCACACTGTTAAAACTAGATATTGCCAAATATATTTCCAAATTGATTATATCAATTTATATTCTCTAGAGTATTTCATAATTCCCACTTCTGGACATCCTCAGCCAACACTTGGAATTGTCAGGCTTCAAATTGTGTTCTGCTCTGTAAATTGTGAAATGTTAACTTTTCAACAAAGCCTCTCAATGTCTTCTGAGTCTCCAAGTCTGGCAGGGCTCTATGAGGGGTGTAGAAAGAATCATTAATAAAGTCGGAGTCCTCAAGGAACTAGTTGCCATCAAGTAATGTGGTGTTAGACTACACAGAACTAAATGCTGCAATAGTAGCATAGGCTGTAATGGCTATCAAGGTGCAGGGAAGATCATTATGGACTACAGAGGTAATTAGTACCTTTTAGTAAGTGAAGGCAATAGGATCTGGAGGAGAACAGACAGCATTAAGGATAAGGAAAGCATACAGACAGGCAGTGTGATTAGAATGAACTTTAAAAAGTTAATAGTCTAACTATTACTATTAATAATTGCCCTTAAAACCTTAATAAGAAAGGGATTAGTAGAGCCTTAAAACACACCTATTTTAAACTCAGCATTTTACATATAAGGAAATTGAGGCCTAAAAAAATAAAATCAGCTTATACAAGTCACTTACACTCTTTAGTAGTCAGGTGTCAAAAATGAAATTAGCAGGGGATTTTTTTTTTTTTTTTTTTGAGACAGAGTGTCACTTTGTTCCCCGGGCTAGAGTGAGTGCCGTGGCGTCAGCCTAGCTCACAGCAACCTCAAACTCCTGGGCGTAAGCAATCCTACTGCCTCAGCCTCCCGAGTAGCTGGGACTACAGGCATGCGCCACCATACCCGGCTAATTTTTTCTATGTATATTTTTAGTTGTCCAGATCATTTATTTCTATTTTTTTAGTAGAGACGGGGTCTCACTCAGGCTGGTCTTGAACTCGTGACCTCGAGCGATCCACCCGCCTCGGCCTCCCGGAGGGCTAGGATTACAGGCGTGAGCCACCGCGCCCGGCCTAGCAGGGGATTTATTAGCTTATTGAACTTTGGCATCCAACAGGTTGATCCTCAACATGACTAGATACTGCAGGTTTGAAGTGATATCGGTTTTCTTCCTCTTTTCTTTCCATGTTTTGCTCTGCCTTTCTCTGGTTAGCTTTATTCTCAGCAGGCTGTGTCCTTATGGAGGCAGAGATAGGCACCAGTCAATCTTTATGTCTGTGTGGCTGGTGTCCCTACTGAAAATAATGCATGCTCTTTCCCTCTATTTCTGTATCAGTGCTTTAAAAGGTGCTAGAACTTCCACCATTTGACCAATTGCTGTGATCAGAAAGATGCTTTAGTCTGGCCGACCTTCCTGGCAGGGAAATTAAGACCATTTTATTGATTCCTAAAAGAAAAGAATATTTGCAGGGCATGCAAATATAGGATGGCCCTGTTTGATATGTAGAGTGTTTGATGGACATAATGGTGGCCATGAGTTTAAAAATAGTATTGGTAGTATTCATTGAAGGTGCTTTATGTCCACACATCCATGATTGTAACAGCTTTTATAGCAGTAATTAAATTTATTTCAACAAACACCTTTTGAGCACATCGGGATTGCTTGTCAGGCAATATAAAGATGAATAAATATATGTCTATTCCCTATTGAATTTCTAAACTTGTGGAGGTAGTAAGGGCAGGAATGTTAGAGGTGTAAATGATTTTCAAAGAAAAGAAATTATGAGAAATATGCAAAGTGTTACGATTGTTCTAGAGGAATGGGGATAGCCTGTGGTCACAAAAGGCTTCCCCATCTCCTTTAAAAATTTCATTTTGAGTGGCAAAAAGGAGCATGATAGGACTGGGAGATGATTCAGGGAATGGGGTTTCATATGAGCCAAAGCAGTGAGATGGGAAACCATACAGGCTTGGTGAGTTGGATTGGATTATAGGAGAGTAGTCTGAGATTTGGAGATGATGAAGATGAGGTAGGTGCTAACTATATTGTAGAACGACCCTGTCAGCCTGAGCAAATTTATGCTTGAAAACCACTGATTTAAAAAAAGAAAAAAAAAAAAAAAGCAGTGAATGGTTTGGCCTTAAGAGGTAGTCTGAGCAATGTTTTTTGTTTTTGTATTTAAATAAGAAAATTGTCTGGCACCAGTGTGTAGGATGAACAGGAGCTGGGAGCTGTTGAAGGCAGTGAAGGATATAGAATTGTCCTCTTGTGTATGAGGTAAAGATCACTTGAAGTAGGCTGTAAAGAAGTAAAAATGCAAATTGAGAGATGAGCATTGTTGAGGCTTTGTGGAGGCAGAGTAGTTGGAATAGTCTGAGAAATGCTTCAGTCATGAGCAGTGAGGAGGAGGATTGTACTCATCACTGAGTGAGCAGGGAGCAGCAGGGAGAACCACATGGGGGAGATGAGTAAGATTTTCGTGTTAGCTGTGTCATCTGTCAGGTAATATCATACAGGTTGAATATCCTTTATCCAAAATGCTTGGGACCAGAAGTGTTTCAGATTTTGCATTTCAGATTTTTTTTAGATTTTGGAATATTTGCACTATCCCAGTTGAGCACCTGAAATCCAAAAATTTGAGATCCACAATGCTTCAGTGAGCATTTACTTTGATTGTCACATTGGCACTCAAGAGTTTCAGAGTTTGGAGCATTTCAGATTTTGGATTTTTTGCTTGGATATGCTCCAAACTGTATTACAAACATGTAGTTATTTTCAATTATATAGAGGTTCTGTTTGTATATTTTCCAATGCTGTTTAATGTTTCTGGATATATTTTCCAATGTTATATATTTACACAGGGGAAAATAATCATCACATTCTATTATTTTTCTACAGAAAAACAAATATTTTGCATACCTTTAAAATATTTTTTTAAGATTTGGCTAATAAAATTAAACATTCCTGATAGTGATGACTTCTAGATACTTTTTTCCTGGTGATTCTAATTATATAAATATAGTATAGAATGTCCCCAAGTATGATTTTGGGCATATCATAATAGGAGAGGTTGCTAAATATTATGATGGAGAGGACTCCTTTATTATATATGGTTAGCAAACATGGAGGTAAGCAGGATTTTTCAGTCTTTAATATATATATAGTTAATGTATTTGGTGAGTTGATAAGAGGAGAATACAACATGTGTTTCATAAACAAATTTGACAGTTTTTTTGGAGCACCACTGTGACTAATACTGCATAGAACAGATTTTAGAAATAGTACAGTATTAGCTGTTGCTAATAATATGGGAGAGTATGAGTAGCTACAAGTGAAATATAGAAATTTACATTTTTTAATGAAACTAACTTGTACCAGATTTAATTATAATACCTCTTCTTTAATGTATGAAATTTACTATTTTATTTTGGAAGATATATTTTTGGCCTAATTGGAAATACTCTATTTGAGTTTGTAGTATAAAGTCCTGAAGAGCCATGGCAACCCAAGTGGCCATGAGTTGACTGCCTCTGCGTTAGAGCTGATGATATAATCTATCCACACATGATCACATCTCAATTATCTCCTTGGAATAAACTAAGTAGAACATTTAAATTCCAAATGGTTTTCATCTTGTCTGTAACATGCCTCAAGGCGGCCTTTCTCCTACGTCTGCTGTCATTTCATATGTATTCAGAAAATTCAGTTTAGTTCAACCTTTGTTTCTATTATGTGTAATGCAATGTCAGAGTGCAAATTTATTTGAAGATTAGCTTGACATGCATAGTGTGCTCAATAAATGTTTGTTCAGTGAATGGATCGTGTTTCTCTTTAATGATCCAATTCTACAAAGAGTCATCTCAGTTATGGACCTGAATTCTCTACCATATTTTTCTCTAAGTTCCTTCTTCCTTAGTTTTCATGGGTGGCATTACTTGAGGAACATAACCATCAATGTCACCTTTGGCGGCCCCGTTCTTTATTTATAATATTTGAAATCTACCCTGGGGAAAGTCATTGCTGTCATCACTCGAAGGTGAGACAACCACCTCACCTTCCAGTGAAGATGGAGCCAACCATCTTTTTATTTAGCATCATCTGACTTTTTAAAATATATTTCCTTCAAGTGCTAACATTTTTTTGCTGTTGTTTGAGGTAGATTAAGTGGAGGAGGTGATTCTGTGGCAAGAGAATGTGGGAAAGTGGAAAGAGCATGGGCTTTGGAATCAGATTAAAATCTGGATTTCAGCTGTATCACTTAGTTATTTGACTTCAGTAAGATTCTTAATCTTTGAGCCTCAGTCACATCTGGAAAACTGGGAATCACACTTACATTTAATGGTGGCTATAAGGAATATAGTTGTGAAAGTCCAGGCACATTATAGATGCACAATAAATGATAACTATAGTAATAGGTGTCTGTTGCTATCCTTCTCCTCCCTGTACACTTACTAAGTTATCACTTATTTTCAGTATTATTCACATGTGAAAAACTACGGACTGGGCTTGTATACATGTCTATGTCTTTATTTATATTAGAAGTTAAACAAAATCTTACCTGAACCAATTTTTTAAAACAAGCTATAAAATATTGATTTCTTTCCATTTGCCGTTCTTTTTCCCTCTAGATGTTAGTTAGTTTGAGCGGTGGTTGTAGTAGTAATAATAATAATAGCTCACAAGTTTTGAACACTTATAACATGCCAGACATAGTTCTCAGTACTTTGTATGTTTTAACTCATTTAATCTTAAGAATAATGCTCTATGACACAGTGACTTTTATTATTCACATTTTGTAGTTGAGGAACCTGAGGCCTAGAGAGATTAAGTCCAGTATGACACAGCTAGTAAATGGTCCAGCCCCAGTTGAGCTCAGGCCGACTGGCTCCAGAGCCCACAGTTTTTCTCAGTGTATTCTACCGCCTTCCTTAATGTGGCAGTGGTAATACAGCAGGCTGTCACATGCATAGTTATAGAGGAATAATTGCCAACATTTAGTTGTACATGTGGCATGTTCTTTACTGGATGCCTATAATTAAAGATAACCACCTCACCTCTTATTTTAGTTGAAGGTCTTTAAAAATTACAGTATAGATTATGTCTTTTGGTTTACACATTCATATTAGGCTATTTCCTAATTTCCTTATAGATCCTGTTTTAAAATAATACTAAGCAAACTTTTATCCTTGTATTAATGTTTTAGAATTTTTGCCTCTTAAAACAAAAGGCCAGTCTAGTGGGTATGGCTGTATGAATCACTGTAGTCTGTCTAATAGTGTCTAGTAGTCTCTGTAAAGTTCATGAAAGGTCTAAATTGAAGTGTCTGTTTATATTCTAAGAAGAATATCTTTCACATATAATTCAAGCCAATCAAAGACACATGCTGAGGTTTTGAGAATTAAATTGCACAACATACATTATTTGATACATTTTTTTGCCTCGTATTCCCACCTGATAAGAGTACCAGGACTACATTTTTATCTTTGCCTTAGAGGCATGTTGAATATTGAAAACCACGTATATATCTTCGCATAGAAATTTACAAAATATCTTCTTTTTAAATATGACCTATCTCTAATTTGAGTTGATGGGTTATTCCTAGTTACATTTTTATATTTTTCTAAATTTTGATCTTTGTTATTCCTCCTATGTCAGTGTTCATTAAAAACCCACATTCCTCATATGTCCTCAGTGCTCATTAAAATCTTTCCTTGGTGATCTTCTTAAAGGGACCATGAAGTTTGGGGCACGGTTCATCAAAATCAAATTTCAGGGTTACTATAAGTTATTTTTTATGCTGGGATTATTCAGGTAACATATATAATTACATACATATGTCACATACAGAAATACATTTTTCAGATAACATATATAAAGGACTTTAGTTTTTAAGGTTTTATTTTCAGTCATTTTAGTTTCTTACTAGCAGTAATATTTTTCAAAAGTAAAAAGTGAGTTTGACCTTGATTTTTCTAGGGTAGTTTTTAATCATCTAAGTTACTGAATTGTCAACTGATGTGCTTTGTGTTACTGTGTGTGTTTAAGAGTCATCCTTATTCACTTGGTAAAAATAGTTTATTCTTCTCTGCTAGTAGGGACATGTTCATTAAATATATAAATAGACAGATCTAACAGTACATTATTCATTTTATAACATTTTATAACATTTTTTTGTGAAATGTAACACATACAGATTTTAGTGCACAAATCCTAAATTGAAACAATTTAATTTTCACAAAGTGAGCAGGAAGATCTTGTATCAAGAACTAAAACATTACCTGTACCCATAGGCCCACATAATTTACTCTTGAAAATATATTCTGTGTAATTAAGATATTTTCTCAAAGCTTACACTTGAAACCCTTGAAAGAAGGTATTATTCTTTCTTTGAAAAGAGAGTAAACATATAATTGTTTCTGTTAATTTATATTAATAGCACTTAGCACACTGTCTAGTAAGGGTGGTAAATAATTTCTTAATGAATTTGTAGAGTTTGTAGACTTACATTGTGCAGGACTAATGTTTTGATATTCCCATGGTTTTAAAATGAGATTTAAAGCTGTTTACAGGAAATCACTTCCATCTAAAATTGTTACTAAGAATAGATATTATTACTATTTTAATATGCTAAAATAGTTTAAGCTTTGGATTACTTAAATACTGTAAAGCATTATTATTTTATATATAAAGGAACAGATGCCTACAAGTATATTTTCTTTGTTATGTCTGTAAATAGTCTTCCAGTCACATCCCCCAGGTATTCTTCCTGGTTTTTAAAATTATTTAAATAGGTAGGCTATCCATTCCCTTCACTAAGTAGTCACTATTAGTAAAGTTTGATGTGTTTCATCAGCAATATGATCATATAAAGCAATGGGTTTTCTATATTTCACACCGCACTGGGCTCTGTGAAGCGTCTCTGGGGGTTCTTTGATGTCTAGACAGTTTAAATTATGCCTACTCCCCTGCCTCCAAATTCCACCCCTGTTCTGCTTCAGGGGTTGTGGGAAACGAAAACAAACCAGAAGGGTTCCATAGCCCTACAGTCTAGGGAAAAAAACAAACAAGTAGAATAAGCTGTATATCCACCCTGGCAGGTGTATAGGAAAGGGCCCAATTATAAGAGATGGAGAAAAAGGAAAAAAAATGGGGGCAAATATTGTCTGCGTATTTATTTATGATTATATTTATTATATGCAAATGCGTGTGCATTATGAACAAAATGAAACTTTATAGAATTATTAGGGAAGAAAGTTAAAGTCATCTCTTCCCCGAGTACCCAGTTCTTTCCTCTCCACCTCCCCATAGGCAGCCAAATCTATGGCTTTGGTGGGTTTCCTGTATACTGTCTTATTTATTGAAATGCTAATATAACAAATTGTGTTTTAAGTTGGAAAACTAACTGTCTTTTCTTCCTTTCTTTTTGTTTTTCCTTTTATAAATCGGGATATCATGGTTTTTCCAATTCATCTTGTTAGAAAGTAAGTAACTTTTGAAATTTCAGAAATTTTTTTTATTAAAACATTGATGCTTTATTGCTTCATATACATATTCTATTACAGGATTTTTAGCTTTTAATTCTGATTGGTGATTAACCTTTGTGTTAACTGTGAAATAAAAGTTTTTTGGAATAAAGTAAAAATAATAAATGTTACATAGGTGTTCGTGCTATCTAAGAATACACACTTTTAAAGCATGTCTGCCTCAGTTTTTATACCTATAGTTAATCATTATGTTTAATAGATATGTATGTGTGTGTGTATGTAAATGTGTCATGTATTTACTAATTCTGTTTTTTTCTTAATATAAAAATATATAAATCAGACTTTTATTTATTCCTGGTCAATAGCAGTTAAGACATATTTCTTCAGGAAAAGTGGTCTGAGATTTTATGGAATTGTTGAGAATAATAGTAATAAATAAATGGCATGAAAGATTTTAAAAATACATTTTCCTGTCTATATCTTGCATTGGATGAATCAGTTACCTTTTACTAAGCATTTATCTCTTTTGATGCTGATTTTTTATTGTTTTTAAATAAAATGGACCAGGATAGTGTTTTTTTCCATGAAGAAATGTAAATGATATGCTTAAAATTAAGTGACTAATCAGTGGTTGACTTAAGTTGTAAAATTTGAATTTTGCAAAATATTTTTTAATTCTTCTAAAATGTAACTGTTGCATAAATTTGAAATACAACAAATTTTGGTTTGAAAAAAATTATAAATTACAATAGCTGAGATTTTTAGAGATGTAATTGTGAATTACGTTTTAAAATTTTTCATAATCTTGAGATTATTAAATTAAAAAAGTATAATTTAATATATTCATACTTAATAGAGCTCTTCATTTGTATGAAACTGTGTGCTTATCACATGTTTGCAGCAAGTATAGTATTAAATTGCTATTTAATAGCCAATTTATCTTCTACAATTATCTTAAGTTTACTTATACCTTAGAAAGAAACTGTAAATTATGGTCATGTCATATTTGTTCTGTATTTCTTAGTTGCCTTTAAATCTGTGTTATTCTTCAGTATTCTAAATCTGAGTTCTTAGAATTGTGTACATTTTAGGACCTTAGCAATTGAGAGCAGAAAGAATATTGTAGAGTTTCATGTTAGGTGGACAATTTTATTAAGTTATATTTTTAAAAGTCTACATTGTGTCATTTTTATGTATTGGATTCTATTTTACTTATGGTGTTAACATCTTCTTGCCAAGTCTCTATGAAAAGTCTGTATTTCTGACAGTTTCACTAAATTAAAACTCCAAAGATCTGGCATAATCATTCCCAGCTTCAAATTTTCTGTGCTTTTGTCTGAAGATTGTAATGTAAAAATATATACTTGCAGTGCTCAGTAAAACATGTATTGCATTATTTATCTGGAATTTATTCATGGAGACACATTTCTGGGGAGATGAATATATTTTATTTTATAGGTATGCCTGGGCCTACTTTAAATATAAGCAACAATCTTTTGTGAAGGAAAATAATGAAATGAGGTCTGTAAGCTTGTAGGAGCTTCATGAGAAAAGATATTACATAAGCACACAGCATTATTACTATGTGTACTTTAGTGTTACAACGACATTGTTCTATGACCAAATTTATATTAAGGACTCTTGTTTCTTGTCAAACCCAATGGAATAATATTTATGTGTTGGCAAAGAGAAGCTGCTTCCTAAAATAATAACGGTTATTCATATTATAATACTTATAAACCTTTATAACCATGATGCATATATATGCTGACTTGCTGTTAAATGTGTTCTGGCAATTCAGCAAATTTGACTTTTTTGTTTTACTGGTGAATTTTCATAGTTAGTAAGCGATTTGGTAACCTTGGTTTTTAGAAAACTTTTAATTTAGTAGCACAAATTATGATTTTATCCCCCACATTCAAAGTTTGAAAGCTTAATATCTTAAAGGCCCTATTGTCCCATAATATTTTGGACTAAATACCTATAATTCCTAAGAGGCATGTGGGATGAGGTAGAGCTTCTAATAAAAATTAGTTTGACAAAATATTGATCTTTTGGCATATTAGGAAGTAAAATGTGTATGGAAATATGGTTAAATGAAAGCAATCATTATAGCTCTAAATCCTAGCTTGCTAAACATTAGTTTGCAAGCAAAACACAAAAAGTGTTTTAACATATACCCCAGGAAATGCCTATGTATTATGTATTTCATAAGCATTTTTCCAAATATATGAATACATTCCAATAATGTTTATACATATGTGCTTTAGTATTTTTAATCATTAGTTTAATGCTGTTTGATTTCTTTAAAAAATGATTTCATAATTCAGCCACTAGCATCTTTGTCACAGAACATAATTATTAGCTGGGCAGAATTCCCAAGCACATATTTCTTTATTTGACATATCTAATTGAGAAAAGGATGTCCTTGTAGAGGTTGTATCTGAGATATAAATACAGATATACATTCTTATTTGGCCATGTAAGAAATGCAGTCCTGTGAGTAACTTAAATAGTTATAATTTCAAATCAGTTCTTCCCTGGTTTATTATTCTTTTGTTGCTTTTCAGCCTATGAGATGGAGCTGCCCTTGAACTTGATTTTTTTTTTTTTGATCATTCAAGTGCAACCATCAAGTTGTCAGTAATATTTAAAAACTGAGACTTCATGGTGTTATTTGTAAAATAACACCACATAAATGTTTGGTTTTTGGTTTCTTTAAAATATAGTATTGGTTGCTTTATGAATAAAAGCATAATTTCAAGTTAGGAGACTTTTTGCCTTAAGCCTATAAAACAGATGCATCTGATTAACTTTGGTGAAACTGGACTGGCCCTTTATTGTAATGTAGATGTTTTCGAGGTTGGGAGGATATTTTTAAAAGGCATGCAAAAAAAAAAAAAAAAAAAAAAGACTTTTTTTTTTTTTCTTTTTTGAGAGACTCAGAGAACAGTTTTGCCATAGAAGCTGCACCTCAGACTGCTTCATTTTTGCACACTTTTTATTTTCTAGTGGAACCTCTCCATTAGCCTGTCTGAATGCAATGCTTCACACTAACACTCGAATAGGGGATGGAACATTCTTCAAAATCCCTGGAAAGTCAGGCCTCTATGCTCTCAAAGTAAGTTGTATTGTTCTGCATATTATGCCTGTTAAGTTATTACTGTATCATGCATTTTTTCAGACATGTGAAGGTAAACAAAATGAGATTTGGGTGAAGGGTAGAAGACTGACCCTTATGTCTTCTAAATATTTTCAGATGTCTTAAAAATGATTTCATATTAAGAATAAACAATGACATTTTTCTTTAAGGAAAGAATATCTGTGGTTTTATTCCATACATATGGTAATGAAAAATAGTTGTGGCTTCCTTATAATTCTTGATTCTTTAAAATTTATGGGGAGGGGTGTCATGGATCATCAGTCAGGAGTTTAAGATGATCACAATTGCCATAAACTCTTTGGCTTAATGACCATCAGTTGACATACAGGATTCACACCTGTATGCGTTCCTGTCTTTTATAGAAATAAGAAATGTATTCATTCTTCTTGAAAACTTACTGATTTAAGTCAAGTATTTAATTTTAAAACACGTTGATCTCAAGAAAGTTTTACAAATATGCACACTTGTTATATGAGAATAGAGAAATAACATTGAAGGCTTTAGGTAACTGTTTTAATTATTTTACTTTGTAATTTCAGTAATTTTAGGGGGTACAACTGTGAATTATTTTAGTGGCATTCCCATTTCCTTCTAGAATGGAAAATGCCATCTGAAGTGCAGAATTCCAAAGGACAAAAGCTTTTGATCTACAAATGGTTGTGTAACTTGGAATAAGTAAATTCAGTTATTATTTCTTATAAATTAAAAATAAGTCACTGCTTTACTAAATAATGGATTATATTTACAGCTCATTAATTACTTTTGAGATTCTTGTAAATGTTAAAAGTTATACCTGGCAAAGAAAGCAGGGATTCTTCCTCAGCTATTAAGCATCAGGCTCTTGTCCCAGTGTGTGTTTCAGAAAATAACACAGGTTAATAAAAACAAACAAACAAACAAACAAAAAAAACTTGTATTTTGTTCTGTTCCTTTTTTGCCACGTGGGGTAGCTGATTAAGTTAACTGATTAAAATTCTGAGTTGTTAAGCCGTTTCTTTACATAAGGAAGGATGCAGAATTGAAAAAAAATGGAAACAACATATGTCAAAAGGAAATGTTTTCATTTTGCTATCAGTTTTAAAAGGTTATTCAAATAAACAACAGTGGCAATGGCCTTTTCCGGTTTTTTTTTTTTTAAGCAGTGATTTTACATTAATTAAATCAGCATTGAAATTCCAAGTTACTAATAACTGTGATAATACTTTAGGATATTAAAAGTATTTTGAATGTTTTTAGTTGCTAGTACATCTCCATAAACCATCTTTTTGAAAATAATATAGAAAGAGGAGTCGTCATGCCCAGTGGATGGCACGTTGGATTTAGTCTGTGAGTCTGAATTGGAGGGTACAGAAATGGCCGAGGCAAATGCCAATGGAGAGGAAAATGGAGGTAAGCATGAGAAACCCGTGTTCTCTTAAAAGTGATATAGAATGCCAATAATTCACTAATTAAATGCCCCACCATTATAGATACAATTTTCTTCTTGCCGCTTACTAAGATTTATCATCGAACACTTTTGACTCAAATAGATCAGCATCTAAGAAAAGTATACAGTTTTTGCCTTTTTGTTTTTTAACAGTGTGTATTTCCCTGAATAATTTTCTTGAATGTTACCAGTATCACTGTATTTCTCCTGCAAGGTGAGAGGGTTACTCGGGAAGTATCTACTGGATTTATTCTTCTGGGAGGACTGAGTATGCCAATGTTTTATTTCTGATTGTGCTGATTTTTCCGGTGATCACAAGTACTTTTATAATAGCTTTGTTCCTTGGTTTGTCCTTTGTAAATTAAGCTTAGTATTATCATTCCTCACAGAAAAATGAGGACCAAATAAGAGGTTTTCTTGTTACAGACTTTTGAAAAGTGAGTGACCCTTCCACAATTCTAACGGGAGGGCATGTTTCACTTCTGAATTCTATCCATGCGAATTCATTTTTATCTTTCTCAAGACAATTATATTATTATTCTGTTGGTGTATATAATTCTGTACTGCAATTTTGGCAAATCTGTGTCCCACAATAGCTGCTGTGCCTTCTTCTACTCTACCCACTAGTCCCACAAATGGACCCAGATCATGATTTGGGAGGAAGACTATGTAATTAAAGTCTCTGTCAGCGGACTCATAGGAGTGAGTAAATTATCTTTAAACAAACCTTAAAGGATCCTTGCAGATATATTGTATTTTAGTAATAAGCCAAAGTCATTCATTTTATTAATGGCGATGGGAGTCCCTTTGTGTGCTCTCTGCTTGCTGACTGAACACTCCTGCCCTGTACACTTGCGTGCTTTCTGTAGGCCCCGTAAGACTGATGCTGCTTCCGTTCCTATCTGATCCGCAGCAGAGGTTGTGTATTTACTATTGGAAACACAGATTCTTGTCTTAGTAAAATGACTGCAGACTGCTTTATAGACTGTTTTTTACCAACTTTCATTTGACTCAATGTACCTATTCCTATGCCTTTTGAAAACTCAGCCCCCATTGTTATGGTAATGATATGAATCT
The DNA here is from genome assembly GCF_020740605.2 of Lemur catta. Lineage (NCBI taxonomy): Eukaryota > Metazoa > Chordata > Mammalia > Primates > Lemuridae > Lemur > Lemur catta. Next base: position 24,467,629 of record NC_059143.1, read on the forward strand.
TGGCAGGTCCTTGTGGTTAGAAAGAGGACAAGGCAGAGATGCACAGCAATTTCTGACTTTCTAGAAGTGCTGGTGAATGGGGCATACTCTTCCCTTTCAGTAGCATGAAGGAGAATTCCTGTTGAGCTGCCTGCTTGCTGGAGGACTCATCTGCTTGCTCTCCCAGCAAATATATTGAGCTTCTACTATGTGCCAAGTACTGTTCTTGACATTGCAGTTGCAGCAATGAGAAACAAAAACAAATCTCTCATGGAGCTTATGTTCTCTGAGAGACAGACAATAAGCAAAGTAAATATGTAAAATGTACAGCTTGTTCAGTGGTGACAAGTGGTATGGGGTAAAATAAATGAGAGAATAAGAGTAGGGGACAGGGATATGTTTGAAAAAAGACCTGAGAGGAGTGAGAGAGCAGGCATTTAAGGCAAGAGAATTCTAGGTAGTGGGAACAGCAATTACAAAGGCCTTGAAGCAGGAGAAGTTCCTAAAATGTTCCCAAAACAGCAAGAGGCTGGCATAGCTGTGAGGCCAGAGTGAACAAGGGAGATCTAAGATACAAAGCCAGAGAAGGTACAAAGGCCAGATTATATAGTGCCTTGATAGTGGCTTTTGTTTTGAGTGAGATATTAAAGCATTGCAGAGTTTTGAGCTAGAGAGACCAACAATTTCACTTACATTTTCGTAGGATCACTAAGTACAAGAAAAATATGAGAACAAGGACAGAAACAGGGAGACCAGTTAGAAAGTTATTATCTTAATCTAGAGGAGAGGTGATGGTGATTTGAATAAATGGAGTCGCAGTGGATGTGATGAAGAGTGACTGGATTCTGATGCATTTGAAGGTTGATCCAACAGGAGCCACTGGCAGATAAATGTGGATGGGAGGTAACGAACGGAGTTGGAGATGACTCCAAAGTTTGAGTGTGAGCAAGCAGAAGAATAGCATTGTCCTTAGCTGGGACAGAAGAATATGTAAGAGCAACAGCTTCGGGTCAGAGGGTTGTTGATCAGGAATTCAGTTTTGGACATATTGAGTATAAGATCCTTTTCAACATCTCGGTAGAAATGTTAAGTAATTGAACTTATCTGTCTGAAATTCATGGGAAAAATCTTGCTGGAGATGTACATTTGGAAGTGATCAGTTTATAGATTATCTTTAAAGACATGAAACTGGATGAGATCACCAAGGAATTGAAGGTAAATAGAAAAGAGAAGAGGCCGAAAGACTGGGGACACTTAGGGACACTTGAATTTTAACAGGTTGGAGAGATTGTAGAAAACAGCAAATGAGACTGAGGATAAATGGACATGATAGCATGTCTTCTAAGAAAGTGTTTCTGGGGATGAAGTGACTCAAATGTTCCAATGCTTTTGATATGTGAAGTTATGATGAAGATTAAGAAATTACCACTACCTGTAGTCCCAGGTACTTGGGAGGCTGAGGCAGAAGGATCACTTGAGCCCAGGAGTTTGAGGTTGCTGTGAACTACAATGGTGCCACTGTACTCTAGCCCTGGGTGACAGAATGAGACTCTGTGTCAATAAAAACAAGAAAAAGAAAGGAGGGAGGATGGAAGGAAAGGAAGGAAGGAAAGAAGGAAGGAAGGAAGGAAGGAAGGAAGGAAGGAAGGAAGGAAGGAAGGAAGGAGAAGAGAGGAGAGAGAAAAAAAGAAAAAAAAGAAAGGAAAGGAAGGAAGGAAAGAATGAAGGAAGGGAGGAAGGAAGGGAGGGAGGGAGGGAGGAAAGGAAAGAAAGAAAAGAAAGAAAGAAATTACCACTGGATTTACCTTTGTGAGGGCATTGATCAACTTGACAATGACAACTTTTGTGAATTGGTAAGATCACAGCCTAAACAGGTTCGAGAGAATGGGAGGAGAGAAATTGGAGACCACAAGTGTAGACAGTTCTTTCAAGGAGTTTTGAGGTAAAGGGGAGGAGTGAAATGGAAAAATATCTAGAAAGGAAAGAATGAAAAGAAAGTTTTTTTTTAAGTATAAAATATAATAATTGTTTACTAATGGGAAAATTCCAGTTGATAATTGATAATGTGAGAGGGTACACTATTTTCTTGTGCTTGATTAGATGAGGGGAAATGGAACGTATTCAACATATGAAGAGATTGGCATTAGCAAGGGATGTAGACAGGTACCCTAAAGGAGGCAGTAGGAAAAGTCAAAGTATTAATATTTCAGCAAAAGTGAAGGTAGGTGAGTCCATGTGGAAGGGGCTCATAGAAGTTTGCTTTTTATTGCTTTATTTTTCTCAGTAGTTTCCTATTTCACTGAGGGTGAGGATAGGGGAGGTGGTTTTGTAGATTTAAGGAGAAGATGTAAAATGTTTTTCTTAGAGAATCTGATAGCATTAAGGACACTCTCAGGGTTATTAATCCTGACTGTAATATGAGAACAGCCAGATGGTTGTATATTTTGCTCCAGACACGTTCAGGACTGCTGTACAAGTACAGAGTAGATGTACGGTTAGATTTGACTGGAGTTGGGGCTTTGCCAAATGTGAATGATAAAGCAAGAGGAGTTGGGGGTGTATGAAATGGAGTAATTAAGGTGCACATCCATAGCATTTGAGTTGGATGTGGAGGCAAGTGAAGACACAATTGTGTAAGGGGTGGTATAAAGAAGGAAGTCTCATTGGTGTGGAAAGATTGTTTGATTTGGTGTCCTAAAGAAAATGAACTGGAAGCATAGCCGATGTGAGAGTGGAATACATGAAATTGAATTTAGCGTACTGTTATGGAATGTATTTCCTAAGATGAGAGGAAAGAAGGGAGTTAGGTTTAAGGCTATCATGAGTGATTAGGCCATGTGTGTACTCTTCAGAATTTTCTGGATGAGTGGCCCACCCATGGCTGAAATTTATCACCCCTCTGTTTGGCCAGCCTAGTGCTGTTTGTTGGGGCTGGCTCTACCTGGAGGAAAGATTGCCTTTTCTTATTTGCATAAAGCTGTTGTAAAGGCTGGTGGTGGCCACTGGCATAAGATATTAGAGAATCATCTGAATGGATATTGAAACAGACAATTATGATAGAGGTAGCATGGACAAGATGTGATGTTAATATTTAGGAGCTAAAATCGTCAAAAAATGAAGGAGAGTAAGGGTAAGGACAGTAAGAAGGAGTAGTTGGTAGTATAGTCTAATGACATGAGCTATGACATTAGAGACAACAAAGGAGCCAGAGAGGGAGAGTGGTCTTGGAAGGAACAATGAGGTGAATATAGGTCACCTATTTCCTTTTGAGGCCCAGTGTACCATAGGTGTGGAAAAGAAAAAGGCCACCACCTGAGATCATTCCAGGAAAACTAGTGTTCATAGGAGACAGCCAAGGTTTGTACATCAAAATGTGAAGGGAGTGTTCAGAGAAAAGATGGAGGTTGCGGGAAATTTTGCTAATGACTAATCCTGAGTTCCAGAGGAAACAGTGGGAGAGTTTTAGTAGTTGGGAAAGGGCAGGAGATGGCAGGAGAGCATTCAGCCAATAATTAAACCAAAGCAGGGGTAAGCAAACTCCCCTAATTTGAAATGTGAATAGGTACCTCACAAAATAACACATACCCACACATATCCAGCTAATGAGACCAAAATTAGATTTCCTGGCCTTTCCTTTGAAGTTGCATTTGGGAAATTGCTTTGTGGAATCACTGAAAGAATGATAAATAGCTTATTTCCTTGAGTATTCCTTGACTTGCTCACTTTTGCATCTTACTGCAAACCACAGTTGCTTCTTGTAGGACAAGTATATTTCCTATCCTGTGTAAGTACCATATACCTCTGTGTATAGCCCATCAATCTAGCCTCAGGATGCATTTTCTAACCTAGATATTGAAAATATATTGAGTTCATTATTTTATTTTTTTACCAGTGAGGAAACAAACTCCAAGTCTTAAGCCCAGGTGTATGTGACACCAACGGCCAGGCTCTAATCACTCGGACACCCTGCATAGAAACTACAGGAAGCACTTTTTAACCTGTGGTCATTGGTACTGTTTGCCTTTCCAACATTAGTCCAAATCCATTCTGATCATAAACTTAAGATTTTGACAAAGAGGAAACCCTGGCTTGTCTAAATGAATGTTGAGATATCATATGATTTCTTACAATTCAGTAATAAATTCCAGGAAACTGAACTGCTTTAGGTGATTTCCTTGCTTACTATGTTTCTAATACATATTTGAACCAAAAGTTAGAATGGACATACTTTCCACACTTCTTACAGCTGTACAAATATGCTTTGAAAATCTGGTCAGAAAGAGAAGGTGGAGTATATGTTTGAATATGTGTGAGGGAGCAAGAGGGGTGTGGGGAGAGAAAGGTAGCAGGAGGGGAGCAAGGGGAGGAGGGCACCATCTGTTTCTCTGTCTTTATTCCCCTCCCCCTCTTCTAGTCCTCCTTTGAGATGAAAGAGTGGGGAGTATTGAGGTGAGTCATAGTCATCAGTTCACAAGATACCCTTGATACATGGAAAGAGTAAGTCTCTGCTACCAGAGTTATTTCAAATTAATAAAGATTGACATTGGCTGCACTATTAAGAGAGTAAGTAGAGAACTATTTGAGAAGAAAGCATTTTGCAAAAACTGGTAAAAAAGAAATCTTAGCTTGATTCCAGTCCTTAACATTTGAGTCCTTAGGCAGAGTTAAGATAATGGTAGTAATGCTTTAGTCCTCTTCTTGGAACCAACTGGCCAAGGAAACATTCTTTTAAAATAAGAGTTGCTTTGCCAAGATATTTTAAGTTTTGCTGAAAAATTTTACAATGTGGGAAACATGGGCCATTATTGATAGTGGAATTTACAAGCACAGAATGATGGTTATATGTGTTTCTTTGACTTCTGAACAGTTTCTCAAGTTATTAAGAATTCTCTGGACTTGAGAAAGTAAATTGTTCAGATTTTACAAGCTAAGCTTTAGAGTGATTTAGGTGAATCACTTGATATATCTGTGTTGACAACCCATGACCATTTATGCCTATATAAGTATAAATCTATGTCACCCAAAGAAAATATTATGAATTTTATGGTCTATTTTAGTCAGAGATTTATGGGTATGTTTGTGTCTGAGTTGTTTTCTGAGCATAATACATTGGTATATCATGAGTTTCCTCACACATATTAAGTTGACTTACAATGTGTTGCCGGTCTGCAGAGCCCATACATATTTTATATGAAATGATACCATCAGTAGACGGTCTTCACCCTCTTCATCCTCTATCTGTAAATTGTTATTAGGAAGAAAAAAAATATGTTTCTCTTTTTGTGGTCCTAATATATTTCATCTTTAAAATAAACAGCAACCATCCTATTTATATTTTTAAAATGAGGAAACCAGAGAATGTACAGTTTTCATCCACAGAGATCAAAAAAGGTTCTGCTTGCTATTAACCCTAATGGTTTTCAGGGAGGAAGCAGCTCTCTGGCAAGGGAATTAGTATTTTAAAAGTCTGTGTTGAGGAAAAAAAAAATATAAAGAGAACATGTGTCCTATGTTTTAGACCTTAGATCCCAGGGTAAATAATGATTCCAACATTTGAGGAATTTTATATGGTCCTTTTTCATTATTCTTTATGGCCAGTTTTATAAGTGGGTTTCTGATTGTGTGATTCTTGGCAGAGTTATGTTAACTTAATGAAACATTATTCAGCTCCCTCTTTGTTTTCCCTGGCTCAGAGGCCACAGTTGGAGGGGTCTTTTATCAAAAGTGGAAAGTACTTTAAGGTGGCCTGAAGTGTGTGGATAGGATCTCGATGAAGACATCAGTTATGCAGAGATGAGGAGCTTTGTGGAGAAAGTGAGGAGGATACTAATAAAGGTTCAGGCACCACGAGGAGTAGTCACACTGACAATTTATCAGGCTATTTTATACAAGGGGAAGGGAGAGGAAAATGAGGGCGATGGTGGAGTTGTGAAGGGAGTGTTTTCAGTAACTTTTGAAGATATTGCCCACCACCTTGGTGTCTCCTTCCTCATGGTATTACCTGTCTTGTTTTGCTGGAGATTTTTCAGTAGCTTGTCTGTGAATGTTCTGGTATGATTTTCCATAGGATAGTACGTATCTGCATCTTCGTGTTCAGGAGGTGGAGGGATAGGAAGGTGTTGATAGGCTTCAGAGTGTTCATGGAGGAAGACAACATGGCATGACCAGCTTCTACCTGGCAGCCATTCCTAAGAATCTTGCAGGTGAGAAAAGGAAACTCCTTCAGTGTCTATACCAGGTCCCCTGATTTGGGGGTGGGTTAAGCCAATTTGTCTGTCATCCAACATCTTCACATTTTAGTCACCTGCTTTGTTAGCTCATGGAGACACCTGCTCTATGTTGGTGGCCTAGAGAAACTTAAGTATGTGAAATTATGTTGTTTTAGTTACATATGGAGGAAAATGCAAAGGAAAGAGAATAAATACTCTTCACAGTCAGAAATGACCATTGGCAGGATATAAAACTTCCTCTGCCCACTCTTTCTCATTTTTCCTTCTTTCATCCCAGCCCACAGAGTACACAATTCATGAGAAGCAAAAGGGCTTTCAAATGATCATGCAGTCCTGGGTAGCATCTCATGTCAGTGTTTTACTTAAACCAGTCAATTCAGTAAGATGTTATTCTACTAATAAAATAGATATCCAGAGGAATAGAAATCTCACAGTCACCCTTATATTTGTCCCTCTGTATTTTTGATAACCTTTATAGTGAAGAATCTTTTTGTTTTGTTGAAATCTTTTGTGCTTTTAATTAAACTATTTCCTCATTTTTTTCCCTCTTTGATGATGGGGAACAGCTGGTTACCCCTTCATCTTCTCCAAATGACTTATCCAAACTCTTTCAAACATTACTTATTGGTACTACTTTTCATTTCTTTTATCCATTAGGGACCTCTCTTTCTTACATATTTCTCCTTGAACTGTGAACTTTGTTCTTGTATAAATGGATTTTGGCCAGCTTTGAGAGTGCAGAGATATGAAGGAAAAAAAGTTTTAAGTGCAGATAAAATGACCCATTTAAGTGTACTTTCTCCTCTTTCCTTCTGTTATGAGTGAAATATTTCATAATACAGAGATGAAGATTGGGAAGAGAGTAGGATCTCACAGTAAAAACAAACTCCCTCTCAAATAGAAACAAAATTAAAGGTAAGTCCCCCATTACTCATCTTAACTAGCCAATTTTCTGTTTAATTTTTATAATCTATGATTGTACATGTGAACAAAGCACTCATGTTCTTCAAGGGAAAGTGCTTTTTCATTGATGCCAGATAATCCACTCTCTCTTTTGTCTTTAAAGTGACAGTGTGTAACCATTTCTCAAACAGCCACCTGGGTATCTAACCTAACTCCCCTTTGTTTTATCCTGGAGTTAATATTTTATATGTTGAAGTATAAAGTAATTAGTAAGGATGCCCATGAAAAAAACACTTACCCTTGGCCCATGCCAACCTCTTGCTGACATCCTTCCTGTCTACTTTCTTTCTGTTTCTCATTTTCTAGGTTGATTGCTTTATTTCTGTGCAGCTCTTTCAGGAACCTGATGCAGCATGGGAGATCACAGGTGTTATGCCAGTGTAAAATAAATAGACTTTAACGTTTTCTCCCCCCCCCCCCCACAAGCAGCATAGTGTGTTATTACTCTCCATCACTCTGAGAGAGAAATCCTTACTGGTTCTATGGTAGAAGGAGGTTGATGGTTAAAGGTTGGTAACTGTAGGATGTGCTTTTCCTGCTAAATATATTTATTATTGGTTTGAGTTTTCTCTCTTTTCCTCTGTGTTTGAAGAGATGTTTTATGGATATCTAGAGATATTAATATAACTAAATTGGCCGGGCTAGAAAATTGAGTACTTGTCGAGGGATTCCTTTAGGTACATCTTCAGTGTGTGAAAATGTTCTTCCTAGTTACCTATGGAACTTAAGTGTCCTATCCAGTGCAAACCAAAGTGTGTATGTGAACCACTTGTAGACATCATAATGAAGTTGTGGTATATCCAGTTCTGTGCCATGTGAACATCATTTGCAGCATCTTATATCACCCCCCAAAATCAGTAAGGTGTCCAGCATGATTCCGTCTTGTAAAAACATGTTCTTACAAATTACTATCTGATTCACCATTCCTCTTGGTTCATTTTGTGCTTTTTTTTTCTTTTGGAAACCTCTTCTGAATAAGAAGACTTCATTCAGCTAATGAAGCAGGTTATAAAATAGAGTAAATATTTCAGTTGCACTAGGTATATTTTATTCATAGAAGATATTCTAAATATTATCAAGAGTGTCAGTACTTCCAATGTTTAATTCCTTGTTCTATGAACGTTTCTTAGGGGGAAAAAAGCCTATTTCCATTATTTTATTGCTAGTATTGCTCTATTTAATGGCTTGCTTTTCTTGGCATCTCATATTGTTGGAATGTTTTAATGCAATAAGAAAATTTGCTTAAACCCAAATACCCATACCTATCGGGGCACAAGGAATGTTTTTAAAGAGGGCAGCTCTCCTTTGACAGAATCCAAAAAGGATTAAACAATTATCTTTTTATTTTTTTCCTGAAAGAAATGGAGTCCAGCAAAGATTTAATTGGGGTTAAAAGGGTTTCTCTGGATTTATTTAAATCTTTTATTTTTCTATTTTCAATTTTTGGCATGCATTTTGTAGCTGGATATATTCAGAATATCTAATATACACAATTTCAAATGTAAGTACTGCACGTAAAGCACATTACTATCCAAACATAAGCTTTTTTGATTATTTGCCATTTGGAGCTAGTTTTAAATATTATTGATCTTTCAAAACAAATATTAGTTATCACTGTTAAGTTTTCTAGGCATGGTTTTCTCTAGGTGTAATTAATGGTTCTATACCATTGTTATTTGAAAAAAAAATTTTTTTTAAGTCCTATGGCCTCAAAATTAGGTCTTGGATTCTGTTTACTGATGTTCCCTCTGAATCTTATACAGTGATTGGTGTGAGGAAAAGTGCTCAATGAAGGTCGTGTGACTGAATGAATGATTGATAAATAAGCAAATAATCTTATTCGAAGACCCAAACCTCTTTTAAAATGTTACTGCATTCTAACAGGGGACCACAGTTTTATTCTTAATATACAAAAATGTATTCTTTGATTTAAATTTTTTATTCATAAAAACTTTTTTAAGCTTGTAGTATATGTCAGGATCATTCATACAGATATCTGTTGTGATTTGAGAGCATCTAGTTTGATTGTTCAGAAAGTTGAAAGGAAATGTTTGGAGGGAGAACTGATATAAATGAAATTGGCCAAAGAATACTCCCCTCCTTGTTTTTATTAGACCTTGGAACACCAGTTTTGTCAGAGAGCTTGTTACTTATTGGGTAGCTCAGTGGGACACATGGCAGTTAGTAGTACAAAATACCTGTGTTGCAGTGACTGTGTAATGTACAGATCCTGGTCTGTGTTGTGGTTCTGCACCGACACAGCTTCTGCCATTTTTACGTAAGCATTGTGATTTCTAATTTTGACTTTTAAATTTTATTTTTATTTCCCATGCAAAACCATAAAACTGTGACTTTCCTCTTAAAATAAAGCAATGAGTAAGGCTAGCAAAGGGAAATACATCTGTAATTAGTGGCAGGTCACGCAACTTCCCACCGACTTGCGTAGGAAGGTCTGTGGTTTGGTTTTCATATTTTTCCCTCATTGACCTTAGAATAATTGAAAAAATAATTTATGAAGGCTCTATTTTCAAATTTAAAACAATTTATTTTTAGAGATGCTTTTCCATAAAAAAAAAAAGCAGCTTGGTTGAATTCTGCTTTCATGAATTCTTATTAAAAAATCAGAATTGAAAGTTAACTTCAAAAATTCCTTAGATAAACTAAATTTTTGAATTGGATTTTCATTAAAAGTAATAAACATTTATAGAGTGACTGTTCTGTGCCCATCTTTACATGTCAGTCAGCCCCAGAGTTAGTTCCTGAGCCTGTGGCAGCTGAGGCAGACATAAGCACCAGAATGGCAGGGACTGTCATAAATTCACATATGTTCCAAGGAAGCATGGATTGGGGAGCAGAAAGTCTACCTCAGAGATTGGGACAGTCAGGGAAGCTTTGGGGGAATGTGTTTAGTGCTTGGTCTGCCAAGATGAGTTTGCCAGGCAGAGTGATAGGGAAGGATATTTGAAGGAGGAGGGACAGTAAGAGCAAGTGGATGTGTTTGGGAAACACTGAGGGGCCTCGAGATTGGCTGGATCAGGGAAGGTGGTAGCTGAGGAGGCAGGTAAGATGTGAGACTAGAAACAGAGACAGACCGTGTTTGCATTCTGATTTCTCCCTCCCTTGTATCTTAGGTAATAGGTGAAAGTTAGAATTGTGGGTGTCCAGAATTGTGGGTGTCCCCTTGTATGCCTGTCAGTGGATTAGTAATTCGATTAGGAGGGAATACCACCCACATCTTCTCTCTAAAACTCAACTTTAAAAACAGGAGCTCTAACCCACATTTTCTAGTTCAATAGTGTTTTCAAGTGGAATAGTAAATAAAAAGGAGGAGAAAGAGAGACAACTTGGAGACACTAAGAGACTGAAATCCACAGTTTTGATGGAACACAGTCACCAGTTTTCTGGCCTTCAAGGCTGTCTCATGGTTACTTATACTCTTCCACTTCCCTTTGCTCCCAGATCTTCTAAATAGAATATTTTGAGGGGGCATATGCAGATGTGAGTGAGAGCAGAGGTAGGTGAGAGGCAGATTTAAAACCCCCAGATTAGCTTCTCACTATGTTTTGGGTTTGCCAAATTTTGACAGGCAAACAAAATATAGACAGAAATAGCACTTTGACACCTTTTTTAACAAATGTTGAACAATAAAAATTCTAGGGAGAACTAGTCATCTCATTTTTGTTTCCCCATTTTCAGTGTGTCCACTTCTGAAAAGGGCAGACTCTCTATTGAGATTTCGAGGTATAAAGTTCTGGCATAAGTATTGTGATCATGCCAGTGCACACTTAGAAAAAACAGCTCCCATTTTGTTCTGAATGCCAAGAAGATATCACTTTCTAAGCTGCATGTCAGTGTTTGATATTTATTGGATAAAACATCTGTCCTAATTTCTTCAGTTTCTTGGCTCCTGTTGTAATTTTACATGCAGGGGATTTAACCTGATCCTTTCTTTAGCATTAATTTTTCTTGGGCTTATATTTCAGAGGCCAAACCCAGTCACTTAGATAAGTATTCAGGCAACTGTTTAAAATGAGCCCTTCATTATTTATTTATCACATCTATTATTAAGAAAGCTTCAAGAATAAGTAAAAGCAAAAATGTTGGTTTTGTTAGAATATGAATCTGCATGAACTTGCACAATTCAACCGTGCAGCGAGTGCCTGTTCTTAGATTCAGCCATCTTTATGTCGTATGCGTGGAAAAAGACTGAATAAAAGCAAATCAGATCCCATAGAAAAGGTCCATATTTGTCAGTACTTAAAAACTGTGTATAGGCACACTGCTTAGAGCCTGTGGATGAATTTTTTTCTTCCTTGATTTTTTTTTCCTTAAAAATAATGCTTTCAATTCCAAAAGAGCAATTGCTTATATATTTTATTTTCTATTACATTTGATTTTCTTTAAGGTTCTATAGTTATTGTAGCAGAAGTAAATAATTAGTGCAAATGGTTTATCTAGAGAGAGAAGTAAGCATCAGGACCAAGTTCCAGAGAGATCATGGAGAAAAATGACTACCTAATACAGGGTTACTCATGATGCATTACTTGGGTCTAGATTGGAGTCGAAGATTAAACAAATGAATTTGCGTAAAGGAAGGTGAATAATTCTGAGAATGAACTTCATACTGTTCCTTAATGCTGTTTCAACTCTGTTGTCCTGTCCTCCCTCCGAGGTTCTGAGCTCTAAATGGAACAGAATGTTTCTTTTGCAAACAGCATATGTGAACACATGTGAATCTTTATCAACACAGTGCAATAAACCAAAATATACAGCATGTATGCTGATACTGATAGGTATCCCAGTATCTGATGGTTTCCTAGGTCAGAGAAAAATAGCAAATAGTGAGCTAAATAGCTGTTATCTTCAGGAAGGACAGCTGATTATGTAATGCTTCTTGTAAAAATCAGAAAATAAAAGAGATGCCAGGCTTCAATTATATATCCACTGGGTCAGAATTTGTTATTATTTAATCCTGCTGTGTTGAAGTTTGCCTTTGAAAGACTTATGAATGATAGCATTTTCTAAGCGAATTGGTAGTGCATTTGAATTTAGATGTCCAGTATGCAGCAGCATTCTCATATTTTCCGTAAATTTCCTAATATCCATGGACTGTGTTTGAGTCTCCTTTTAACCTAACGAATCAGTTAGTTTCCAATTTTTATAGGCGGAAATGCCACTCTAAGAATGTGAAAGTAGTAAAACATATTTGCTAAGGCACACTTGACTTTGGCTGGGCTTACATTAGGTCTGTTCAGTTGGGGATCGTATGTCCCACCCGCCACCTTTCTGTCACCTCCCAAGTTTGTCACACTTCATAGGGACTGCATGTAGAACATCAAAAAGTCCATGTGTATAGTCAGTATACACAATAGATTTATCTTTAGAACATAAACTGATTATTATTTCTAATATTTCTTGGTAAGTAAGCTTTGGTGAAGTGTTACAAATTACTTTAGTGATAGTTTCAAGGGGAGAAGCCTAGGAAACATAGTTTATGCGAACAATGTTATAAAATATTTCTTAACTAGAACAGTTAAACTGACTTAAGGGAAAAATGTCAAATTGTATCAAGTAAAAAAAAAGTCACCTGATCTTTAATTCAAAACCTCTCTCACTATATTCATCTGCAAATCTTTTTGCTACTTAGTAATATTTCCTGGGCATGTCATTCTCACTTACAATTCTCAATTTTTTGTCATGTCAGGGGCCGAGTGACTTGTCCTCCCCCACCCCATTAACTTCTTGTTTTAGTATCTCTACCGTGATGCAACTAAATTAGGCTTCTGTAGAAATAGAATTTTCTGTGTCAGATCTTGATTTTTGAGGCCAAATATTTTAAGTGGAAAAATCATGGTCTCTGGAACCAGACTGGGCTGGCCCTTAGATCCCAGCTCTCCAGTTTCATTGGCTGTGTGACCACGTGCAAGTTATTTAGCCTTTCTGAGCTCTAGTTTTCTCCCTCCAATAGGGAGACAATACCTTTTTATCTTGCAAGAAAGCTGCAAGGATTAAATGAGGCCACATATGGGAAGTGCCTGGTATCAATAACTAGCAATTATTTTATTTTCCTTGACTTGTTCATTGGGCTTTCTGATTACTTTCTATATTAAAACAAAAATTGATTAACTCTTTTTTCCCCAAAATTCTCTCTCATGAGCCACATGTTCATTTCTAGGCAAGATACGCTGGAGCCTATCGAAAGCAACCTGAGTGTTTTCAATGCTGTGCGGATGCATCCATTTTTGACTGCAATAATTTTAACCCCTCTCCTTTCCTTTCAAATTCAGGTCAGAATTCTCCCGAGTTAACAATTACAAAAAAAAAAAAAAATTCTTGAATTAGCGTTAACCCTGATCCCCTTAAAAAGTCATGTTTTGAGCCCTTACAATATGTTCTTGAGTTATTTTCTTCCATCTAGCTTCCTCTTGCCTCATGCTTTTGACATATGCCTCCATTCTGCCACTAATCATAGTGCTTCCTCACTCTGATTTTCCGAATAACTCCTCCCCTGGAATACACAGAAAAGGCCCTACATCTGTGCTCCTGCCCAAACCACTTCAGTGTTAAAGCCTTTCAGTTTGATGAGGACTCAGAAGTCTGTTACTTTGAGGAGAACTGAAGGCAGGGTTCTAGCTCCAGCATGGGTTTCACAGAGCAGAAATTATCTGTGGGCTCTCCTTGGTCACCCAAGTCAGTGAGACATTGATTCCCCTAAAAAGCAGCCTTTTAGAGTAAAATGTCTTGTATGGAATAGAAAACAGGAAAACCTGACTCTGATACAAATGGGAAAATTATATTGTAATCTGTGGAGAGCACCATTTTCTTGAAAATAATTGTGTTGAGTTGTCAACAAGCATCTCAGATTTCATTTTTCCTTCTCCATGCTATGTAACTCAGCCCCAGAGGAGAAGATAAACATGTCCCAGTGGGTCCTTCATGTTATAGAGGGAGGGCTGTTAAATAGAAGAATCATAATACCTGTGAGGCTGGGTAGATTTAAAATAATTTCATTAATTTAGATTGTTTCTTCAGAATACTGTGCATTGCCCATTCTCCATATTCAGATCCAGATAATATCTACCAACTTACAACTCTTGAGGCAGGTATTATGCTATTTTTATGTCCATACAATAGTTTCATAATGTAGAAATTACCATCAATTAATATGTAAGGACATCGAAGCCTAAAAAGATTAAATGGAACTGTGGCCACAGTTATTAAATGACTCCTTCTCTTCAAATCTAGATACTCTTCTTTTTACTGTGCTATTTTGCTTTATTTTAGGTGTCCATTTTCAGTTGGAGAAATACTCCAAGTGAGTAATTAAAGTGGATATAAAAAAAGGAATTCAAATTAGTAATATCATTATCTCTCTCTGTTTCTAGTTTGTTCGAAGCAGGTAACTGATGAAGCATCTTCCACTCGAGATTCAAGCCTTACTAACACAGCCGTGCAAAGCAAGTTAGTGTCTTCCTTTCAGCAACACACCAAAAAGGCTCTTAAACAGGTAAGATAGAGCCATTTGTTTTTTTTCCTTCAGTTCTTCCTACTTAAAGTCATCTGTGTTCTGCTAATCAAGTAAAGTAAATGAGAACCTAGCAATCAGAAAGCAATAGAGATCGTCCTGAATTCAACGACATCCATAATATTCAATTCACTAATTTTCATCTATCCTAAAAATTATGAGAAGCTTCACTGAGAAATTTGATGTAAAATAGAAGAGAGAACATGTACCTGGAAACACATATAAATTTGTATTAAGATTTTTTTGCACGTGTGTGTGATTTATCGGGTCACACTGTACCTATGAACCCAATCTATTGGGTTCATAAGTGCACTGTATATTTTTAAAGTCATGTCTCCCTTTATGGTTTCATTGTGTTTATCTGATTGTTGGTGAAAAATATAAATGATAATTTCTTTCTTGTTACCGAGATGCATTGTTACAAATAAGAATAATAGCGAGCGTAGCTTACTCATATCTAGAATATCCATCGCTGAGTGTTGTTTGGTGCTGAATGGAAGTTAGCTTTGCAGTGTCTTCCCAGTATCACATAAACAGTACTGACCTGTGTGGTCTTGCCCTGAGATGGTGGTGGGAAGTAATGGTTATAAGGTTGGGCTCTGGTGCTGACAGCCCCTGGTTTGAATCCTTCCTACTCACTGTGTGACTCTGGGAAAGGCATTTCTCCACTCTGAATCTCCAATTCCTTATATAGAAAACATGGAAAATAATAGTATTTCGCATGTGGGATTGATCTGAGTATCAACTGAGATGATACAATGAAAACACATGGTAGCATGAATGGCTCGTAATAAACAATAAATAAATGATAGCTACTGCTGCTATAGCAGCAAATGCTGAATTGTGCAAAGAAGAAATGGAAGAGAGATTATGGTTAGATGGAGCTATTGCATGATGGCGACATTGCATCGGTAAATGGAAGGCTCTCATACTTAACCCTGAATTCATAATTTTTCCTTCTTTAACTGCTTTCTTCTTGCATGTTTCATTTTGATTCTTTTGAAACAAACCGCCTCCAACCACCCCTTGATGGCCCTTACCAGGCCTGGGAATAGACATCTGGTGATATATTTATAACAAGGAAAAGAGAAACTGTGTTTTCTAAAATAGAGTTAATTTTTTTAAGTTCCGTCAACCACTAAAGCTTCTTAATATTCACTTTCAATCTTCTAGACTTAGAACATCTCCACCACCTCCAACAAAGAATCGTAGGAAATTTAACACTTTTCTACTGAATTATATTACCTTTCTATTCCACATTAATTATTGAAATTGTAGCATTTCCATTCATTGATATTGTATTTAAGGTAATAACACTATTTCATCCTGCATAGGTCAGTTAATCTTTGGGGAACTTGCCCTCTGTATTGTTGCTTTTGTGTAATCTTTTAGATGCCACAGAACAAACCTGAAATAATTGTTGACAATTCCTTTTTAATTGATGAATTAAAAAATGGATGTAGGTAGGGAAACCTGGGCAAAGCCTTGTTCAGGTGGCAAAATACATGTAGGTAATGAATACTAACCAGGATAGAGCAAAAGGTACAAAACTGGACACTTGTAGCTGTGGCATTTAATAAACATAAATGGGATCATAAATGAAACTCATACTTCTGAGGTTCAGTGATTTGGAAAATGTGCACACTATGAAATCTTCCTGTATATAAATGGAAAGATAAAGACTCAAGTCTTTGTATTTTTATGTGTCATTATTTTTTACTTTCTTCATTTTGGTTTTGTATTATTTGAACATGTTTTACGATTACTAAAACATGACACAACTTGAAGTTACTGCTTTTTTGTGTGGTTTTTTGTTTTTGTGGAGCTTGTGTTCACGGGAAGTGCTACCTGCTTGTTGAGGGTCTAAGCCTTATTTCAAGAAACCTCGTCTATAAGTTTCTTAGTGTCCAGAAAGAGTTATTTATTCACTTCCTAAAACTTTCATTTTATAACCAAGTAGCAAATTAGTTACCAGGAGAATATGGCTCAATGTATAGCAGATATGCTAATGTTTGATTAATAATCAAATTCTTATTGGAAATACATTTAGAAGAAAAGCTGCTCTTGCAGAATTTTGCCCAGATTCCTTGTAATTGCTGAATTTCTTAAGACAGCATTTCAACAATTGACTGAACATGCAGCATTTTAAATTGTAGCAACCTCAGCAAATCTGCAGCTTTCTTTTCTTTTGGATAGTTGAATGGCTATGACCAGGTGGAATTATTTGTAAGTGTATTTTTTATATATGTGTGAACGTGTGAGTTCAGTTGTATATGCTCTGTGTTTGCAAATATATGTTTTGTGGATATGTATACACATACAAGTCATGATCATACAAACCTAGGCCCAGCTGAATGACTCTAAAAATAATTGCATTAGCTGATATTTACCTTTTCTTTATTTCTTCTGCTCTTCATTTTATATGTACTATACCTTTTAATTGTCACGCAAATGTTTTAAAGTATGTACTCATAACCCCATTTTTCAAATGAAGTAACTAAGGCCCAAAGAAGGTAGATAACTTGCCCAAGATCACCCAGTGAGTAAATCTTGGAGATGACATTTGAATCCAGGATCATAGTTTCAGATTCTACCCTCTTAACTAATACCACCTTTAACCTATAGTATATAATTGAATAAATTAATTTTTGATGTTATCCAAGGGAATTTACATGCTTGTAAAGTGTAAATTATTTTTTATAGCATACAGAAAGCAGTATAGAACAGTTATTAAGATTACCATTTCTAAGCACAGACTGCTTATATTTGGTACCAGCCCACATTAATGGCACACACTCAAATACATAAGGCATTATTATTTTATTAGAAATATACTCTGATTAAGTGGGGCTTTTAATAGTCCAAGTATACATTGGCCACTGAAGGTACTTAGGAATAAGTAAGTAAATAAACAAAATCAAAACTCCAAAAACTCAACAGCTTAATAATCATAAGTATAGTGAAAAATAATAGTTTAAAACAAAACCCCTTGCAAAATAGGCCAGACATAATTTCCAAGGGCTGAAGCCTTCCACACTGTACCCCCACCTAAAGCGTGTTCCTACAGACAGTAGATTCTTTGACTTCGCAGCACTATTGATTGCAGTATAATTAGAAGCTAGACAGTATGGAAGCTGTAATGCCCCTTGGATATTGACATAGAATATTTTCTTGGCTCCCAAAGGTTTGGGTTCCTTTTACTTTCTAATAATCAAAACGTTAGTTACCATCGTATGTTGGGTGTAATTGCATGAATAATATATTATTTCAGTAGGTTTTTTTTTTTTCCCTGAATAAGCATATTTAGAAGCCTCCGGAGAGCAGCAGATTGCTGATTGTTACCTTGTTCCTGTCTTCTTTTTACCTTGATATTTTGGTTATCATGATTCTAAAAAATGTGAAATGATTAGATTTTGAATTTTTAGGAAGTATAATTAAATTTTAAATTTTGGAAATTTGAGACAATGAAAGAAAATGAAAAATTAAAGAAGGATGAGTTCTGTTATGGCAAGCATCATGGTGGTGTTATATATTGTTTCTGTTGGTTTGTTTGACTTTCTTCATTATTTAGGGTGGTATAATTTATTCATAAAGTTGCAGATCTTTTTTCTTTTTGATATTTCAGAGAAGATATATTCTTGGTATTTTGCTTTAGCTTTATATGTTTGACCAATACTGTGAAATTCCAAAGGTTATATTACATGATAGCAGTTTCTGAACATGGGCATTGACATTTAGTGTACTAGCAACACTACAAGTTGTTGGTTTCTGATGCAGCCAGCTGTTTCCTGTGTGTGTATTTCTCATTATTTAAGTTTTAGCATTTACAGCATGTGATATTTTAAGATTTTCATTGGAAGACTTATTGCATTCAGTGCATTCTTAAGTTACATTGTTGATGTTGCTTATCTGTTGAAATAAAGCGGGCGTTACTTGCTTAAAATTCCTAGTTAACACAAAGGCCTCTGATTTTAAGTTTTATTTTTTCATTACAGTAGAAATGAGAACTAATCCATATTTTTAGAATTATCTGAGAAGCTTTCTGCCTAAAGAATGAAATGTTTATCTAAAGGTTTTTTTCTCTTTTTACAAGAAAGTATTGCAACATGTCTCTAGAGAAAAGCATGCTCAGTCAGCATCTTTTGATTTCTTTCCTTTCACTTAAAGCCAAAATTGAATAGATGTGAGTGTGATATGATCTTTACTTTTCCTAGACTGGCTTAGCTCTATTATGTTTGTTTCCTTTAAAAAATAGGTGTATTTCTAGGTTTAAGTCTGTAAATTTCTTTCATATTGAGTAGTACCTGGAAGTATTAAACTTGGTAAGTCCAATTGTTCTCCTTCTTACATCATCAGAGATTTTGAAATTGTACTCTGTGTGGTTCAGGCAGTAGAACGTTATGCATGTGACCAGATTGAAGGTGCGTCCCTTCATAATAGACTAGACTTACACTCGCCATCTGCTTGTTTATGTAGGTCTGGCGATGCTTCTTTCTGAATTTGAGATGACAAGACTTAAAGCTGATCTATGAGGTAGTCCATTAGTATTCCAAAGTACAGCTAGGACTTGGGACAGTTAGAGGTGCCTCGTTGATATCATCCCCCTGAAATGAATTTAGACTAAAATAGTAAGACTGATTAGATAATATCAATGTCAGAATAAAACTCTGGTATAGACTAATCAACAGGGCTACTGCTAGCTAATTAAGACTCTGGTGTGGCATAGAAAAATCAGCACCCCCCTCAAGTTGTCAACAAAAAAGAATATCCTCTCCTTTAGGGTACAGGGCACACCCTCCACAGCCACCTAAATTAGCTCTCCTAGCCCCATTTCCTGAATATATTGCGTGAACTTATATTTTCCAGGCTGTGAAATATCCAGATTTAATTACTACAAGTTAAATTACAAATAGCTTCTATTATATACATAATATAAAATAAGAATTTTCTTAGAATTTTAGTAAAAGCTGAAAGCTGAGACCAGAAGGATGCAAGTATACTCCGTTTTGAAGAGAGATGCTAGACACAGCCCACAGGTCTCACAGAAAAGAAGACCAGATGGTTGACTGATCATCCCCCAACAGATATATAAAAAATAAGATTAATTATATTTACACCCCCAATATATATATAAACCTTGTGGTCTTGTATTTTGAAGGATTAGGAGACCTGGAGAATTCTGAAGGCACAGGGATGGCCATAATGTCTAGGCAGAAATAAAAGTATCAAGTTACACTTTGTACAGTAAGACAGGGATGCTGAGTGTACTTGTGGCCCCGAGTAGGTGCTGTACTGTTAACCAGGCATGGGGGATTTGTAAAGACCTTGCCCAGGAAAGCTGCCCGTTTAGGTGAGAGGAGGCCAGGTATGTGGGGCTCATGCTTAGGGGAAGCCCGGAGGTCAGCCATAGAATACATTGTCCATGTTAGGGTAGAGTATAGTTTCAAAGGTCTCTCCCCACAGGCCTCTGAAGCCTCCACTAATGCAGGCCATAAAAATCTAGCAGTTGGCCTTCTGCCTCCCAGAAAGTTGTGATGACATGACGATGCCAACACTGGTTAAGACAACTTGGCCCTATTCTTCTCACTCATCAGTCTCAATCTTAATCCTGGGGAAGCCAGGGGAAAGAGGGGGAAAGAGAGCAGAGATGAAGGAAGACTACGATCATGAATACCTTCTCCAGTGACATTTCTGATGTGAGGCATAAGCATGGCCTGGGGAGGTGGAAAGGGAAGCTTTTCCAACCTGAAAATGACACTGTACAAATACTCAAAGGTGACCCAAGAAGCCGGGCGTTCTACATAAAATTTTGTCCAGAAATGAGAAAGGAAAATTGGTCAGAGCATATATTACTGTAATATTAGAAGAACAAAGTTATTTATCGATTGTTCCCTGCTGATTTCTGCCTTTTAAATAAAACACTTACATATATTAAAGAGAGATAAATGAGGGACTTTCTATTTTTAATAAACTTATTTCTGAAAATTTTTATCTTCACTCGGTAAATATTTACTGAGAATCTAATATATTCCAGGTATTCTTCTAGGCACTGGAGCATATATGTCAATGAACAAAACAGACAAAAATCCCTGTCTTTTTAGAGCCTACTTGGGGAAGGGAGGAGATAATGACATTACACAGTATACTGGAAGGCAGTAAGTCCATGAAAAAAAAAAAATAAAGCAGAGTGGAGAATACAGTGGGGGCAGTAATACAAAGTCTCCCCTTATCAAGGAGGATACATTCTAAGACCACCAGTGGATGCCTGAAACCACAGATAGTATGAACCCATAATATACTGTGTTTTTTTCTATACATGTACACATGTGATAAAGTCTAATTTATAAATCTCTTACCGTGAAATTTATGATCTTACAGTAAGAGATTAATGACAATAAGTAATAATAAAATAGAACAATCAACAGAATACTTTAATAGAAGTTATGTGGATGTGGTGTCTCTCTCAAAATATCTTAATAGTTTTGGACTATTAAGTAACTGAAACTGCAGAAAACAAAACCACAGGTGAAGGGGGACCACTGTGTCTGAGCAAGGACCTGAAGTATATGAAGAAACGAACCATCCAGCTGTCTGAGGGAAGAGCGTATCAAGCAGAGAAGAGTGAAGGGCAGGAGTGTGTGTGGAGTGTTAAGAAAGAGATAGCTCAGAATGATCAGAATTAAGAAACAGGGCTAAGGTGTGGGGTAGAATGCATTTCATGCAGTGAAGCTTTGTAAATATTAGCTGAACAAGTGAGTACAGACAAACCGCAGTAATTTGTTGGAAAACACCCACCATGTGGTTCATCTGTGCTGTGCCTCTTCCATATCTTTGGTATCAAGGTGCTAGCATGGTGACTTCAAGCTCTGGGAAGGAACTGGGGTAGTAGGGCTGCCTTTGCGTTGAACCTAGGTCCCCTGTTCTTTATAAACCCTTGGCCACCATTTTGGGGAAGTTCTTTGACGTCTCTGTAAACTTTTTGTTCCTTTTTTTCCAACCACATCGCTTTTTTTTTTTTTTTTTTTTTTAATATTCCTGTAACCACCTAAGCTCCCTCAGATAGGAATCTTGTTACTATTGTTTTTACTTACTAGGGACCTGACAACTTCCACACGACTGGTTTCTTCTTGTCATTTAGATCTCATCGTCTTTGTCACCTTCAGAGAGAAACCTTTTCTGACGTCCCACTCTATGTTGGTCCCTCCTGCCCCAGTTACTCTACCTCATCTTCCTGGCATAATTTCCTTAGCACTTGTGTGTGTGTGAAACTGTTACGTTTATTTTATGTATTTCCTTGTTAGTCCTTCACAAAAATATAAAATAATTAAACCTTTCATCACATTCACGGCTGTAAATCAGCAGTGCTTGGACTGTAGTGTAACTGGGTAAGTTCTCAAAAATGCATTTGTTGTAGAATGTGTAAATTACATAAATATAAAAAGTGACATTTATGGAATATTTACTATGTGCTGTAAACTGTGATAAATATTATTCTGCAGATTTTTCTATTTAAAGCGTCTTGCCGGCATTATTTTCTCTGTTGTACAGGGACATTTGCTGTCTTTCTTTGAGTCTACAGCCCCTTAAACATTGCACCTCACTGCTGTTAGGACAGTTCTGCAGTAGCTCCAGTTCCTCTGTGGCTTAGCACAGCAGAAGAGAGATTTTAATACCCACATTGGGCAATGGTCAGACTGACTTATTTGGCTGGCGGCACGGGAGGCATGGTATTAAGTAGATCTCAAAGATGGGTGCCCTCATGCTGTATTTGTCCCACAGTCATCTTTCCTTTGTCTGGCACATTGTTTAAAAACAGAAAGACTCATCTAAGAATTTAGATTTGATACTTCTCTTAAGTAGCAATTGCCCCCTCCAATGGGGTATGTATGTTCCTGTACCGTGCAGTCTCCCCTGTTTATGTTTTACCTCCAGCCAACCTGGAGAACTAGAGTTACATAACTCCTTCCCCCGAAAATTGAAGAGCTAGCCCCCGCTGTACTTGTGGCATGCATGCCCTACCGCAAGAGACCCGGAGTCACCACACAGCCTGCCGCATGGACAGAAGTGCCAGAGTTTCTTTTGTTACAGTAAACCCAGCCATCCCAAGCATCTCAACTGAGTCAACATTGTTTCTTCTCCCTCCATCAACATTCTGATCTGCTTGGGAGGGGGTCCCCAGTGTCCAGAGTCAAATAAATCCTACTTTCTGGAAAGTGAATTGGAATTTTCAAGGCAGCCACAGACACAGTTTAAAATGCCTGTGCATCGAGGAAGTTGAAATCAAGATGACTCACCATTCTGATGACTAAACTCTGATGTGCCTGAGTGTGTCTAGCAGCCTGTTGCTTTACCACTGTTACTAGTGTCATGGGAAACAAAGACTTTCCATTTTTTGCTTATTTGCTCCTAGAAGTGTTATTTGGGAACAAATCTAATGCTTATTTTTTAGCAGTAAAACAACAAAAAATACATTTTTAATACACTTAAAACATTTTTTTTTAATAACGTGGGCATTTAGTTTTGGTCACCTAAAGGCACATAGTGTTGTGAGTCAATACTTTTAGAACCATTGTACTGAGAAATACTCAAATTTTTCTGAGTAGTAAATACATAATCAGAAAAAATCATTCAAACTTTATATTGGTTAGCTTTCTTTATCCTTGCCTTGATGCCATCTTGATTCTTTAAAATTCAAAACCACTGCGGATTTTTATTCTTACATTATTTTATCATAGTTTCTTTCTGTCTGATAACTAATTTTTGTGTAGTAGAGTCTTCTCAGCTCTAGAAATGGAGGTGAAAATTTTTGTTACTTTATTATTTACCACAAATGCTCTAAAAAGGCATGCCAGTTTTAACTTTATAATTCCAACTTCTAGGCCTCTAGTTAATCTTTTTTCTTCCTAACCAGTGTGTTTTTTTTTAAATAAACTTGCTAACCACACACAAACACACACACACACACACACACACACAAATGTAAAATGACTATTTTTAAAATATTTTTCCAAGGGATGTAGTTGAAATCTATGCTGTAAAGGCTCCTAAAAATGGATCACTCTTTGTACAGGCTTTATTGTTTCATGAAGTCTTAACTAGTGGGCAGAGATAGACTTAATTGTAATTTAAAGCACTGTGTTGCCTTGTTCTGTTTTATTATTGGATTGATAGCTTAATGTCTATAAAGTGATTTGAGTTCTTATACAAGGCTAGAGAGATTATTCATTGCTTTGTAAAATTTATGTGCAATTATGTATACACCTTGAAGAGAGAGTAAATGTCTTAAATATTTTATAGCATTTAAGCTCTCATTAAATATATTAACAGCAGACTAAAGGTGAGAAGGATGGCATCTTGTTAATCTTTGTATCTCTTGCCCCTCCCCGCATGTGTGGTACTTTACAAAAGCTCAATAAATGGAAGAATCGAAGGGAAAATGTCTGGTGTTATCATTAGCAACCATATCATTTGTAATAGATTTCCCAAGGCTTTATGTTCTCATCTGGCTTTAAGTCTTATCTGAATATTCCTTTTTTCAGTGAGATAGTATTTAATTTTTCACTTCTGTAATTATTTGTTTGCTAAATCTTATGGTCAACAAGTTGGGGATTCAGTTAATACCCTTTGCAAATAATATGACATCGTTTTTTGACAGCAAGGGGAAATACAGTCAGTGCAGTATTTCAGGAGATCCTGACAACTCTTGGTTGAAGAACATTAATCAAGTAACTGGGATGTTGTAAAATTGGTAGAAATTACACAGAAACCAGGAATAAAAAGGTTTGAGGCTGTCTGAAGCCAGCCTTTTAACCTTTTGAACAGTTTTAGCATTCCTGCGACTGTGAATTTAATGGCTCTTCAGTTTCGTCTGCTTAAGACCTTTTTTTATTACAGGTAATTTTCGGCATAAAGCATCAGCTAGATAAGCTGTATTTCAAAAATTTTAGAAGTCTTTTATTATATTATCATCACCATGGTCGATTCATTTATGAAACACAAAGCACTCCCATTTGGAGAGATTTATTCTCATATCAATTTTTTCCTGGATTTGCCAGAACCCCGTCATGTTCGTGTTCTGAAGGTTAATGCCCAAAGTCAAGCAGACAGAAGCCAAGTGCTGCAAGGTTTCCAAGATTAGGACTGATTCCCTTCACAGAAATAAATGATTCCTGCCATGTTCAGTGATTTTGTGCAGTGCTCCCCATGGCTGAGTGAGTGCATCAATACTGTAGTCCTTACATGCTGTACATACTGATGACACTCAGAGTTAACTTGATTGACTGAGCAGTGCGCTGGAGAGGATGCACCTGCGAGAGAAGTGCAGACACATATATTTTTATTCCTGGTTTTGAAACATTTATTTTACGTTTATTTTACTTGGGAGTCATGATTTCCAATTCCATGGGCTCTCAAGCCACATTGCTAAGGTAGAACAAGCCGTTAATTGCTGCTTTGTTGTTAGAATTATACCGAAAATGGTTTCAGGGTTAAACCCTTTGCCCAAAGCCTGATTTTATGCTTTTGAGGGAAAATCACATGCAGGTAACTATTAAGAATCCTGAGAAACTAGGGGTTCTGTAGAATTGAAATCTCTTTAGAGGTTCTGTCTAGTGATGGGCAAATGAATCATATAATTCAGTTATGAGACGTCATTTTGGCTATATTTTTATGTTATATTTTATCATCATGTTTTGTAGGCTTTGAGGCAACAGCAGAAAAGAAGAAATGGAGTCTCAATGATGGTAAACAAGACTGTTCCTCGTGTTGTTTTGACACCATTAAAGGTGTCTGATGAGCAGTCGGATTCACCTTCAGGTAAAGAGCTGAAATATTGTATGCTTGGCCAGTTTTTTCCCGGAGGAGACTTCCTCACTGAGAAAGATGTCATGAAATTTTGTTTTCTGAAACTGAATAATATTTCCACTTGAGGTTTGGTTTAATTTTTTTTTATGCTTTGACTCTTTCAGTGAGTCAAAAATATAGAATATTTCCCAGTTTAAAAAAAAAAAAAAAGGCTCCGGCTCACTCGTCATCATCAAATAACTTCGTCTGCTAATGTCAATAGGTATAAGAAAATGTGTAATGATACGAAGTGGATTTTGTTGTTCTTGTTGCTTTAGCTTTTTTTAATGGTGGACCACACGCTGATGTATGATACCATCAAGAGTAGTTCTTCCGTGAGTGTGAATTTGTTTTTTCAGTATTGTGCTGCAAAATCAGGAATTGTTTATTAGTTTTTGTGTTCTGGCAACATTCTTCTCACCCCAGTGAAGCCCTGACCTTTTCTTCTAATTTACCTTCTGTCACTTTATCAGCTAGGTACCATTCTATTTCTTATAGATCAGTGTTTGCATTTTTTATTCCTATTTCAACATAAAGTTAATTCACAAAGGTATAGTTCCCCCTGCCCCCACTTCGAGATTCTCTTCATCTTTCTGTCTCTGTCTTGTATTGTCTCGAAATGACTTAGTATTGTTCAGGCTTATTCGTGTAGTTTTACAAAAGATCTGACTCTGTTTCTTTTAAAAGCTATCAGATCAGTGAACATGTGTTTGACCCCACTATTAGGCCATCTGTTCTTGCTTTTTGTTGTGTTTGATTGATTTATTGGGCTTCTCTTTTTAGGGGAATCAGATTGTGGCCAAAGGTAGTATATTAACTCTTAGAGAAAGAGATTATATCTACAGTTCTTAAAACAATTTTAGATTTTTCTTTTCGAGGACAGCTAGAGGAAGATAATGACATAATAACTATTTCCTTTTTTAGGATCCGAATCTAAAAATGGTGAAGCAGACAGTTCAGATAAAGAAATGAAACATGGGCAAAAATCTCCCACTGGAAAACAAACAAGTCAGCACTTAAAACGATTAAAAAAGTCTGGTTTAGGTGAGTGTTTAATAGACTGTGACATTTAACATTTTAGAGATTTATGTCTTTTCAAATAAATTATGAAAAATTCTCAGAACTTTTATTTTTAGTGATTAAACAAGGAAATCAAAATATCCTTCCATTTATCTTAACCAAAAAGGGTGCTAAATAAGGAAACTTTACAGTTATATTGAATGGTCTTAAGCTTATTACTAAATTTTGTTAATGATATTATTGGATGAAGCTAAGGATAAAGATAAGAGAGTTAAAATGATATGTGTTCAAATAATTATCTGCCCAGTCATGGTTCTGTCTAATGTACAGTGTTTTATTTATGCAACCGAGTTTCACTTTATTGTGATATACTGTGTTGGGGGGAAAATGCAACGTTTATAAAGGGTTCGTTGAACTGGATAGTACATTGTCACTGGGGTCTGCTGCAGTAAAACTGCTCTGCCTTGCTTTTTGCCTGTGCTACTTGAAATATTCAGTAGCGCCTGTCTGAAAAATAGTGTCAAGTTGCTGAGAAATGTGGGAGACACAGTCCATGGGTCTTGCAAGTCAGCACCAGGTTTTATTCTGTATACTTCCTTCCTGATCACTTTTCATCAGGAACCCAACAGCTGCATTCAGGGAAAAAGGACAAGAATTAAAAAGGCAAAAAGAAACATATCCTGAACTGAGCATTATAATTGTCAACTACCCCTGCTTTGTTGACTGACCTGGACCTAATGGCTTCATTTCTCTCTCTTAGTTGTTTCACCTGTGAATAAGGGTGGGCTCATGATAATAATCTGAATCATTATAATATGTTGTGAAATGGCTGGTAGGGACTACGAAGTTCTGCCACTTTGGGGGAAATTTAGGATAATTCTTATTTACAGAGTTTCTCTGTAAAATTCATGCAAGATTTTAACTGATTCATTTATTTAGTTTTTAGTAAAGCTTTATCATTTGCCTACTGTATACCAGCCATTTTGCTAAATCCTGGGAACATCCTTTCAATGAAAAACCTTTAAATAGAATTTGTAATCCTCAGATAAGAGACCTCTGGTGAAATAGAATTTATTTTTGATTTGAATTCTTTAAATATAGCACAGTTACCTATTCTATAATATATTATTTTCAAGGATAAATTATTTTACAGTTATCATCTAGCCCAAAATATATGTGTGTGTGTTTGTGTATAACCACACTTACATACACACTGAGATGTTTTTTCCTAGTACTCTGGGTGTTGTAAAGTATTTTAAGATAAGTAGCTTCTGAAATAGAAAACCATATAGTGGGAGAGTGATATGTAAAGAATATACTAAAAATATGTATATCCAAAACAGTGCCGCATTATCATACACTATGTGATTTAAACATGTGACCTTTAGCTAACAACAGTCTCCTACCAACTTCAGTAAAGTTAATGCCATATAATGAGTGTAAGAACATTTAAGGCACAGGGCCTGCCCACTTACTTACTCAGCTAATTTAAGGACTGCAAGTCAACAAGCCCCTGTACTATGTTACCGGATCCCCTCAGGGGCTCGAGTCTTTAGCCAGGATCTCTAGTATTTTGATGGTTGTTACCTTGAAGTCCACACTCAAGAAGACAATCAGAATTTTTTTTTCTGTTTTTTAGATTAAGAGTCAATTGAAAAATACAAAGGCTGATATAGAAGTCTGCTCTTAGGAAGTCCTGCATACCACTAAACATCTTCTATATTAAAAAAATAGTGCTGCCAGAGGATTTCTGCTGATTTGTTAGCAAATTACAAGGGTAATGAAGGAGACCACCATGATCTTTTGAACCCACTTTGTTTTTAGACTACAAAGAAGTAGAAATATTGAAGCAATGGAGAAATGAAATCATATTTCCTGCCCATATTTAATGGAATGGTCTAGGTATTTTGATACCAGAGATCTCATTTAATTCTTATTTCAATTTTGTACAATAGAATGATTTCCATTTTACAGCTGAAGACAATGAGGTCCAGAGGGGTTAAGGAAGTTGCCTGAAAATGACACAGCTAAGATACAAACCAAGGCATATGTAACTCCAAAGTCCAAACCATTCATCCTGGGTAGAATCGGAATGCCAAATCATCTAGCCTGTGTTTTAGACCTGTAGGCACCGCTGAGAAGAAATAGCATTATAGGACGTCATTAGTCTACCGCAGGTGTTAAAGTGCAGGTATACAGTTACCCATGGAAGGAGAGCCAGCAGGTCTAAGCTTTCCTGCCCGATCCTGTATCAGACAGGAGAAGAAGGTGAGATTTAAAAATAAGTCAATTGAGGTAAAAATCTGTCAAAAATAAACTGCAGGTGATTACTGGAAAGGAACTGTGACTGACTGACCTATCAAGCTGCTGAACAGAATGACTTATTTTGTGCAGGTGAAGTCAGTATTACTTTTTTAAGCTTCCAATATATGCCCAGCAGTAGGAAATGAAAAATGAAAAGAAGAGCCTGCAATATAACCATCTCCAGACAATACTCATGTGTTTTTTAGACAGTGATGTTTTTGATGTCCTATTAGAATAGAATGATATTTAGTACTCTCTGAGGCATATTTATGCACATTCTCCTCCCTCTTTTTGTCATTGAGTTGTTAACTCCTTGAGAACAGTGAGCTTCCTATAGTTCTTACTGCTGTACTCATTATATCCCTCCTGTTTAGTAGGTTCTGAATAAGGAATGAATGAATGAATGAATGATTATAATTAACTGAACATGCTAGTAAGTTTGTCTGGATGAATGATGCATCTTATAGGTTTCAGCATGGTAGTGAAGCTACTTCTATCTCCTTGAATAAAAATCATCCTGTATTTTTGGGGAAGGTCATTCTTTGTGTATCCATGTGTAGCTGCAAGAGCAATGCAGAGGTTGATCCCACCTCACTCCCCTTAGCCAGCCAGGTGGAGAGAACCTGTTTTCCCTCTCCTGTTTTTCCCACTCGAGTCAGACATCTACTTCATACACTCTGAGAAATGTGATTTTAACCTTCTTTGCCTTATCTAGGTAAGGGTAGCTGTATATAAGTCCTAACCTATTAAAATCATTCTGAATTAAAACAAATGTCATAAGTCTTTTCTAATTTAAATTGATAATTCTGAAACAAAGTCTAGTCAAAATCAGATGTCAGGGTATAAGTCTAAATTTTTATTTTCATTGTGATATTTCCCTAACAGGATAAAAAAATACTTCTAATTGTCCCCTAAGTACTTCCTCTGGATCTCTTGCAATTACTTAGTTTGTCACATTGCAGGATATTCACCCAGTTCAAAGTATAGGTTTTACTTGGGTCTTGGAATCTTAATGAGTGTGGCTCAGTGTGTCTTAAGCTATACTCCAGTGTTTCCTGAGGACTCTGTAGGGGAGCAGGCACCACAGACCCGCTCAGCCCTTCCTGCCAGCTCCCCTGGAGAGGGTGAGGAGCACACAGTAAAGGAACATAATAATAATGAGCTTTGCAATTCCTCGGTCATCTTAGTTCTGATGGTAATCTTAATGTTCTCATGAGAAATCCATCACTCAGCATGGGAAGCCACCACCATTGATGTAGGGGGTTTTTTTTGTTTTGTTTTGTTTTGTTTGTTTGCTCTTGGCCAGGGTTATGTATGAAAACTATGAGAATGTTTCTCCGAGTAGCTTGCTGATTAAATAGACTTGGTAACAAGGGGTGAGTGAGAGCAGTTGAAAAAAATGATGGTCTAATAGTACATATTTCTTTGATGTTGTAGCAACACAAAGCGAACAAACAAAACCTTGTCAGTCCCTTTCCTATGTCTAAATCAAGCATGGCAGCAAACACTATTCTGATATGCATAAAAACAAATGCTAACAGTGTCTACAGGGACTCCTTTGTTATTATAGGCCTGGAAAATTAGTATAACACTAATTGTTAGACTACCAAGTAACCAGGCAGTAGATATCAAGGTAGGGGCCAGCTGCAAATGTGGTTTAAAGTATGTTTTTCTTGCCTAATCAGTTGTTTTAATACCCTCTCTCCTTGTCTTAGCAAAGGATAAAACTCATTGAAAACCTCCCCCATAGAATTTTCTGAGACAACCCTAGTAAATTTTCATCTCAGTGGCTTCATGGCACTTACAACATGAATTTGTAAACACTTTTAAAAATTCTTTAATAATACATTCCTATCACTTGTTTTGTATTTCTTGGTATCTCACATTTTCCCCTAACTAAAATATAAGTTGCTTGAATTCAAGGTCATTGACCTAACCGTGTCTTTAATTGTACTTCTTCCCACCTAGCCTTGCAGTAGGAGTTTAAAAAGTGGTTGCTAAACAACTTTAAGCTTCTAATGGTTGTCTCTGAGGGGGTTTGAATAAATGTCCTTTGGGGCCCAATTCCTGGGATTCATTCCAATGTATTTTATTGGGTTTAATCTTTCTGTAGTAAAAAATTACAACTTGGTTGTTGTTTTTTTGTTTGTTTGTTTTTTCTGCATATTACGGGGGTGTAAATGTTTAGGTTACATATATTGCCTTTGCCCCACTCGAGTCAGAGCTTCAAGTGTATCCACCCCACAGATGGTGCACACTGCACCCATAATGTGAATATACCCATCCCCACCCCCCCCACCTGCCCAACACCGGATGAATGTTACTACTGTATGTGCGCATAAGTGTTGGTTAGCTAGTACCAATTTGATGGTGAGTACATGTAGTACTTACTTTTCCATTCTTGTGATACCTCACTTAGTAGAATGGGCTCTATCCAGATAATGCAAGAGGTGCTAGATCACCATTGTTTTTTGTGGCTGAGTAGAACTCCATGGTGTACATATACCACATTTTATTAACCCACTCATGTATTGATGGGCACTTGGGTTGTTTCCATATCTTTGCAATTGTGAATTGTGCTGCTATAAACATTCTAGTGCAGATGTCCTTTTTACAGAATGCCTTTTTTTTTTTCCTTTGGGTAGATATCCAGTAATGAGATTGCTGGATCAAATGGTAGTTCTGCTTATAGCTTTCTGAGGTATTTCCATATTACTTTCTACAGAGGTTGTACTAGTTTGCAGTCCCACCAGCAGTGTATGAGTGTTCCTATCTCTCTGCATCCACGCCAACATTAATTGTTTTGGGACTTTTTGATAAAGGCCTTTCTCACTGGAGTTAAGTGATATTTCATTGTGGTTTTGATTTGCTTTTCTCTGATGATTAGAGATGTTGAGCATTTTTTCACTTGTTTTTTGGCCATTAGTCTATCTTCTTTTGAAAACTTTCTGTTCATGTCCATTGCCCACTTTTTGATGGAGTTGTTTGATTTTTTTCTTGCTGATTTTCCTGAGTTCTATATAAATTCTAGTTACCAGCCCTTTATCAGATGTGTAGCATGTAAATATTTTCTCCCATTCTGTAGGTTTTTTGTTTGCTCTTGTGATAGTTTCCTTGGCTGTGCGGAAATTTTTTAATTTGATCAGGTCTCATTTATTTAATTTTGTTGTTGCTGTGATTGCCTTTGGGGTCTTCTTCATAAATTCTTTGCCTAGGTCAATGTCTGATACTCTTGAAATACATCAGTGCAGAAAAATAAAAATAAAATTTGAATAATAACCCCACATCCTTTCATCCTAAAAAATTATTCCCAGTGTTTTATAAACATTATTTGAAAATCTCTTACTACATATCTTTGGCCATAGGTCATCTTAGAAAACCTGTTATACCATTGTAATCAAAAGTTCTAAATTTAATTAATTTACAGCAAATAATAAAAAGTAAAATAAAAAAAAATTGTTAGTGTCACAAGATGTATTCATATCTAAAAGTTTTCTTGAAAGATATTAAAAATATGATAAACTGAAATAGGAGTGATTATCTTTTTAACTACTCATTTTAACTTTGGAAAATATAAATAGTGAAATAATTACACTAATAGTTCCTCTTACCTCCATGTTTTTGTTATACCATTTCCTAGGCATCAAAGTTGGTAACATTTATATTCCATTTGCTTAACCATAATCCCTATAGTTCTTTAACCCTGGTACTATATTTTGATGGATTCAGTGATCTGTGATTGACTTTTTATACAATTTCATCTTTTATGAAGGCTACATTGATCTGTGTTTTATGTGATTAGATTTTGTTCTCAGATTTCCCCCCCCCCTTACACTTTACTCTTTGAAAGCCTATTTTTCTTCTCTGAAGATTCTTTTAGAATCATTCCTGTCTAATTTCTTTGAGATTGTGAGGAATTCTAGTTTTGAACTCTTTCTGTGTTTGGGCAGTTCCTCTTGTTTGCCTGGTCTGCCTTTCTACATATGCTCCTTCCCACTGTGTTAGTGTGTCTGTGTGTGCAAATTTTACACGTAATTCCTGTGTGGGCTCCCCTCTGGGAAATACGAATCTTGAAGGCAACAGACTACTCACTGATCAACAAGTACTCCAGAATCCGCAGCCTTCACTCATGTTGGTGATCTTAGAACTCAGTCTGGCCAGCATAATAGAGAATTTCCCTGACCCTGTTTGGACACATTCCTCGTGATTTTTATCATGCGATCAGCCTCATGTCTTCTTGTGTAACACAGATTCTGTGGCAATTTGGTAATTGTTGCTTCTTTTCTCTCCTTTGCCCTACCTGAGCTACCTCAGACCCTGTAGGCTAAGTGTCTGGGAATTAGACACTAAAATGACTACATTTTTTTTCTTCTCTGGGTACTGTAGAGAGATATGAGGTACCAGCTTTAATGAGATAAGACAATCATATATAATTGGATTGTTCTTAAGCCAATTAAGAGTACATATGTAAGGATAATTAAAATGGAATTCAATATCCTTTGTGGCTACAGATTTAGTTCGTCTTCCCTGTCTTTGTTCCAAAGTTATAAAACATATTTTTGCTTAGGTGGACATCTTTGGTTTGTCATACAAGACTATGTGCCTATCTGAAGCTGCTTTTTTCAATGATCTTCTTAAAGGTTTTCAACTAAACTAAATAGTAGCAACTTAAGTCCTGTCGCTCACATTGCTCCTAGCATATGTTTCAAAAGTAGGGAAAAAAAACAGTTTTATATTTTTCTCAAATTCCCAGCATCTCCCCCTAATCAGAATCACTCTTAACAAATGACCTCAACTTCTTTACATGACAATATTTAGGCCATATAATAAGGATTAAGCAAATTTATTTTATTTATCAAACAAATTTATTTATTCCATATTTTTTAAAACATTTTTACCCAAGGTTTTGCCTTTGCCCCTACGGCTAAGAAGAGAAGCTTCTTCCTAATTCTTCTCTCCCTGTGGTCTAAGTTTTATATCGAGAAATATTTCAAACATAAAATAGTACAGATGCTAATAAAACAGATGCCTCTATATAGATATCCATCACCTTATATACTTTTATGTGTTTATAAGTAAGACTGGCCAGTAAATTTTCTCTCTCGTACTGTTCTTTTTTTGTCCTTATTTTGGAATAAAGGTTATATTAACTTTATGAAGTAGATTGAAGAGCTATCTATCTTGACCTATTTCCTGGAAGGTATAAAATGAAGTAGTGGGGACGTTCCAGAGAATAGGGTAAGAAAGAAAGTCCCCTACCCCACATAAAATTCACCTTTAGAGCTATTTATAATTTGTGCTTTGTTTGTGGGGGGTGGGGGGTTGTTGGGGGGGGATTGTCTACTGATCAGTTTTTTTTAAGTTTTTACAGATTTATTCAGGTTTTTTTAAGTTAAATTAAAAATTATAAACTTAAAATACTTTATCTGTCAAGATATTGCCAAAAGTGATAGTATTATATTATGCTTTGAAAAATCTAGTTTTAATTATAGTCAACTGTCTTTTAAATCTGTACCACATCTAGTATTATGTCCTTTCCTTTCATTCCTGTTCATGTTTATTTATACCATCTCTTGCCAGAAATGTCTATTTTATTAGTTTATTAAAAAAGCAGTTTTTTAGTTGTTGATGGTCATCATTGTTCTTTTCTATTTAATGAATGTTTGCTCTTTTTCTTATAGTTTTTCCTTCCTTCTTGAGTTTTTACTCTTTATTAACCTCATGATTTATACATTTAACCGTGAATTTTCAATCTTTTTTTCAATCTCTAATATATGCAATTTATCGTTAAAGCCAATTGAGCAGCATTTTACAAACATTGGCATTATCATTTAGAATCCAAATATTTTGTGATTTCCATTACAAATGTTTTGTCTCTAACTTGTGAAGCACTCACAAGTGTGCTTTTTAATGTCCAAATCCATAATGGATGTGTGGGAGATTGGAGAGGTGCTATCTTTGTATTATGATACCTAATTTAATTCCTTTCTGGACAGAGAGATGAGTTTTTATGTTATTGTTCAGTATTTGTTGAGACTTACTGGTCAGGTGTGTGTGTGTGTGTGTGTGTGTGTGTGTGTGTGTGTGTGTTTTCCCTTTTCCTTATTGTTTCTTGCCTGTTATTGGAAAAAAAAATTACTTTCTCTAACGGCTCAATACAGGGCCCTGTGTTATATTCATTGGGTCAAAATTGGTTACTGAGTTATTAAAGTCCTCTGTAATCTTAAGACAGTTTTTTGTCTGATCTGTCAGTTTTTTTGTAATATATGTTAATACTCCTAGCATTGTATGATGTTTTTAAATTCTCTCAATTTTATATTTTTGAGACTATGCTATTTAAATAGATGTAGGTTCAAGGTAATTATATATTCCCCATGAATTATTTCTTATACACCTAAGGAATGACCTTCCTCATCCCCAACAATGTTTTTACCTTTGTTTATCTTGTCTGATGTTAATATTGTGGTATTGTTTTTGCTGTTTTTGTTTTGAATCTCTGGTTAGTAGTTCTTAGTTTACCTAGTAATTATTATCATTTCCAAGTATATCTCTTATAAACAGCATATAAATCGATTGTATTACTTTTTAAATCTAATAAGAAAATTCAGTCACATTTATCATGATTGAGTTGGATTTAGTTTTTGTATTTTTGACTTTTTTCCCTTTTATGCTTTTCATGTGATTGATTGGGTTTTCCTTCCACTTCCATCTCTTTATTTGGAAACTGTAATTCTTTTTCTTTTCTTCCAATACCTTTGGAGTTTTAACAAAATAGCTATAAAGTTTTAACAAAATGAAGAACAATTCGTGTCTCTCATATTCCCCCCGAATGCCAGGGTTTTATAGTGCTCTCATTTCAATTAAGTCTTCCCATTTTGCATGCAGTTATTGTCAAGTATTTTATTTTATTTCCACTTTATTTTAATACCTCATTAGTTATTAGTATTATTTTTTACAGTTAATGTTTGTTTGGAGTTACTCATCTCTGTTAGTCTTCTAATTTATCATTTTTTCTGTAACCCTCTCATTTTTTCCTTGTTATAATTTCTTTATTTGTTAAGAACATCTACTAGTAGTTAATCTCAGCAAGATCCTCTAAGGGATAGAGTTTCAATTTTGGATACCAAAAGTGTTCTTATCATTTCCATCCTTGCCATTGTTGAGAGACCTAGTTATGAATTAAATTCTAAACTGACAATTTCTCATGGCCCTTTGAAGATATTCCACTGTCATCTTTATTTATTATTTATTGATGTTATTTCTGTCCATCTTGTTGTCATACCTTGGAGATAAATCTATCTTTTGTTCAAAATGGTTTTAAGATGTTCTTTTTATTTTTGATGTTTGGAGATTTCAACACACCAGATGGGAGAATGGATATTTATCTTTCTTGAGATTTTCTGTGTAGCTTTAGCTGGGAACTCTTATCATTATTTCACTTCTAAAAAATATTTCCACAATTAGGCTATTTAAATATTGCCATTTTTCTATCCTCTGCGGAATTTTTGATCTGAAACTCCTATAAATATGCATTTTGACTGCTTATTACATTCCATATATTTCTTTCCTGTCCTATTTTGAGTCGTTATTACACTGAACTCTAGATATTTTCCTCATGTCTATATTTTAATCATTTAATAATTCTTTCCTCGGCTGTGCCCACTGAATAATTTTTTTGATTTCTAAAAATTAAATTTTCATTTTTAGAAGTTCTGTTTCTATTTAAAAATCTGAGTATTATTTTATAATAGTTTCCTATTTTTTCATAATTTTTAAAATTTATTCTTTTGTCTTTAATTATTTAAAATAAAGTGGACAAACTTTTTCTGTCAAGGGCCTGAGAGTAAATACTGTAGGTTTTTCAGGCCCTGTGATTTCTGTCACAGCTCTTCAACTCTGCATTCTAGTGCAAAAACAGATCTAGGCAATATATAAACAATTGTGCACAGCAATGTTCCTGTAAAATGTTATTTACAGGCATTGCACTGTTTATAGCTCATGGGCCATAATTTGCTGACCCCTGATTTGAAACATGTGATTTATAAATACATCAAACTGGTTCTCTCAGCTCAAGTGACTGAGGATGATAATTCTGCTGTTTAATGCATCAGGTGACTGTTCCTTATGGTGTCTTATTTTCTAGTGGGTCATGATTTTGAGTTGTGAACTCTACATTCAGCCTTCTATTGGAAGCCAGGGTGCCTTGAGTTGTGGAATTAGTCTTCAAAGCATATTGCATTTCAGATCTTGCAGCTAATAGTTTTATAAAGAGTTGCTTTTTAAATTGTCACCCCCAGAAATACCCTGAATAGGGATCTTCTGAAATAATCCAGTGCTCAGTGCACTGCCTGACACATGAGGAACACACAGCTATTATTGCTATCATTATCTCCATTGAAATCAACAGCACTATTGTTATTGTTATCATTGATCCTAGGTCTTATAGAACTTACATAAATTGCAGTTGTTACCATTTATGCTTTCAAAGTTTTGAAAATTCTTATTAAATGGAAATTCATAATTGAAATTTTTTATAGGGACCTGATGGTACTTTGAGTTAAAAATATAGAAGATATTGAGTGAATCATACATTATGAAAATTAAAGATATCTAAAGCCAAACAATAACAAAAGAAGCTTTGGGGATTTCTCTTTTGCAATATCACCTTTAAAAGGGATAGAATCAAACATGTTATTGAATATATATGTTTTCTGTGTGTGTGCATGTGTGCTTATACATGCATTTGCCTCAATCTATGGTAAATTCATGCCTCTTGCTTGTTCATCACAGGACACTTGAAATGGACCAAAGCTGAGGACATTGACATAGAAACCCCAGGATCTATTCTCGTCAACACTAACTTGAGGGCATTAATAAATAAACATACATTTGCTTCCTTACCTCAGCATTTTCAACAATACCTCCTGCTTTTGCTCCCAGAAGTGGATAGGCAGGTAAGTAGAAGTTTTAGACATTTGATATCAGTTCCAAGTTATATTATTATGAAGTGGCAGGTCTATTAGTGAAGATGACTAATATATGGATGTAGTATATTTATATAATTTATTTAGGGATATGTATTTATTGGTATCATTGGTTTATTTGTTTCGTCTGCTAAAAAAGAACCATTTATTCTCAATAGTGAGCCAATTCAAATTTTAAATGTAGTACGTTGTGGTAGAATGAAAACTACAGACTACCCACATTGGAAAGGGAAAACAAAGAAATCAAGCATTCCACTATCAAATAAATCTTTGGAGTAGCTGCTCCTTTGCCCAGATGGAATATTGAAATGCAGCAATAAAAAGCCAGGGTCTCTAAGAAATTCAACTATTTCCAAAAGATATTTAAAATTTATATTTGTTGTTGCTTTCTGAGAGTCTATCATGAATATGATTGCCTATAAATAATCACCTTTTATCGTTTTTATTTTAGTATAACTGGAAATGCTTTAAGTGTATTTTTGTATTTTGAAAAGCTTCTAAAATAAGGAAATACAAATATAGACCCATAATTGCAGACATCAATCATTTTCTAAAGCTACTTTCTTAGGAAAGAAAAGGAAAAATATTACATAAACTTTTAATAAATTTTATAAAAATTATTAAATGGTATCTAGGAAACAATCCTTTATGATACTTATTTCAGTAAATTCTAACACTGTATATTATTTCCAACTGATGGAATTACTATGTGTGCATTTATGAACTTGTACCTTGAAATAGTAGATACATCCATGAATTGAAGTGGACAAGAATCATTCAAGATTTTTATATTACTTTGAATGTTTTCTTAGCTTTTTATTTGATTCTGTTTTCTCCTAACTTAACCATCTCCTTTCATACATATTTAAATATGATAAACAACAATTTGTAACAGTTCCTATGTATCTCTTTGGTGGTGATTATTGTGCAAATTTAGAAAAATATTATTTTGATTTTAGGTATATTTTCATTTCACTGGGAATTTACCTTCATTCTATAAAAATTTACTTATTTCCTCTGAATGTATGGTATATTTTAGGTGCTTTGGGATAACAGAAATACAGTAAGTGGCCTAGTGAATGAATGATTAAATATACTCTAGTTGGATACATAAACTGTATTTGTAAATAACCAACATATGAGGTAGAACCAGGTAAGCTTAGGGGGGAAAAGTACAAAGTATATTGTACTTTTATATGCAGAAGGGAAAAATCAGAGACAAATTTCAAATTCTTGAATTGGACCTCGAGATATATGTAGAATTTGAATTAAATGGATGGAAAAGTACTAAGTGAGAGGTCGAAGGGTACAAAATCAAAAACTAATTTGGTGGGAATCTGGATCGTAAGAAGAACGGTAAAAATGATTCTAGAAAGATGGATGGGAAGTTGATTTTGGAATATTCCTTGAGTGTGAAGCTGAAGAGTCTGAACAGCGCGCTCCCTGTGTCTGCAATACAAACCCACAGAGGGCTTTTGAGCAGAGCTGTAATGTAATAAGACTGTTGCTTTTTAAGGAAATTATTCTGGCAGTACTGAAAGGGAATGATAGGGATGGGAAACGTGAAAGTGGAAAGAATAGTTAGAAAGTAATTTTAGTTGTTCTCAGAAGGCGTATGAGGGTTTGAATTGGGGGGATGGCATTGGAATTAAGGAGGAGGAGAAAAATGCAGACATTATCATCATCCTCATCATCCTAGTGTTCCTCCCCATCTTCCTCCTTCTTCAGGAGTAGCAATTTTACATTTTGTCAAATAACACTTGAAACAAGGTATAGGGAGGAGCCATTGATGACTCTCAGTTACAAGCTTGTGTGACTGAGAATAGAATTCAGGTGTTAAAACTTTTGTGGGGGAGAGATTGATTTATTAGCTTATACAGCTGTTTCCTCTGCTTCAACATATGTGTAGTTTGTCTTGTTTACAATTGTCTCCAGCTCCAGGAATAAGGTTTAGCATATACAGTATACTCAATAAATGTTTTGGGGATGAAGAAGTAACAAATTGTCGTAGATTTAGTGAAGTATCTGGTAAACCTGGAAGCCAGAGTCTAAGCCCAATATTTTATTCAACCTGTAGCAGCTTCTGTTACTCAGTTTTTTCTAGTCACTGGGAGAAATATAAAGGAATAAGGCACAATACCTGTCCTGAAGTAACATTTTATTGGGAAATTATTTATTTTTACAAGAAATATTTATTGAGCATATATTGTATGCTGTATGCTTTGTTAAATACAGAGGCTACAAGAATGAATCTTGTGGAGGAATAACAGAGAAGAGAAAGACAACCTCCTGCTGAAATACAGTACACTGCTTACTACTAGCAGAAGTTTAATAACTGCATAGGTCTATACCAGTTAATTTAGTATTTAGTATAAGTATAAATTTAGTATAAGACCAGGCAGAGTCACATAAATGTCATAATAGAAGTATAAAGAAAGTCCTCTGAAGGCATAGAGGATGAAGAAATTTAATATGAATGGAGGATTACAGAAGATTTAATGATAGAGAGGATACTTAAGTTGAACCTTAAAGGAATAGTAGGTGTTTCTTAAGTACAGCCAGAGGAAATTGAATTTCACAAGGGAAGGGCATGTCATCTACTAAAACTTGTTGCTTGTATGTTCCAGCAGATTCAGTGTTTCCATAAGACTGAAACAGCCTAAAAGGGGAAAATTGGTCTACTCTGCTGAAGGGGAGCAGGGTTACAAGCTTGATGACCTGGTTGCAGGCTAAGCTCTTTGAACTTTTTCTGAAATCATTGGGTACCATCAAAGAGTTTTCAAATGAGAAATGGCAGGCATAGAATAATTTAAACAAATATCTTAGTGCCTGGACTTAGGGTAGGGGAAGAAGATCCAAAGGATAAATAAAATACAGTCGTTGTTTTCTGTTGGGAGCCAATAGCCCTGTGAATGATGGATGGGACAGCAGAACGATACAACACAGGGAGACTGATTAAGAGACAATTGCAGTAGTTGAGATATGAAGTAAAGGTCTGACCTTGGGAACTGGCCTTGGAAATGGAAAAAAAAAAAAAAGAATGAATTCCAGACATATTTTCAACCCAGAATGACTAAGGATAAATGACAGATTGCCTATGTGTTGGGGTTGCTAAAGGTCTGCAAGGCAATGCGAGATTTTATCTAGGGTGACTTGGGAGGACAGAGAGGCTCCGTAGGTCTGTCAGCATTTGATACAAGACATTTGGAGTCAGCACCCGCTGTCTGGTTGAGATGGGCTCAATCCACTCGCCTAGAGGAAAGGGACGGGCAACTTGAGGCAACAAGCTATCAGAACTGCTGCTGTTTCACTCTAGCTCGTACGTATCCAAATAAGAACGAACACTGTTTCCTGGGCCAGAATGATAGAGAAGGCGTGGGAATGTGAATCTGTTTATGTAGATTTTTCTGAGCCACTGGAAGGTCCTACAGTTATGTGAAATACCCAAGAATTTAACTTGTGTGAAGGCTTGTCTTCACATAATTCTACAACATTTGAAACTCCCAGCTTTCTTGTTTCCCTCCTTTGACTGCCCCAGGTTTGTACTTGCTTTCCAGCATGAAACAGTCCTGTGAGTCCATGTTCTGGACTCACATGAAACTGGAATTCACTCCATTATTACATCCTTAAAATATGGGAAGCTTCGCTTTCCATCTTATCTTGCCAGTCCCAGCAGTATTAGGCCAACCTGTCTGGGTGTTTTACTTTCCTATATTTGTACTTTTTGTACTTTTATACTTTTTTTAGAGGTCTGTTTATCTTAGATATTTTTTACTTTCTCCTGCTTGTTTTATAACATTATGACATCTAGCTTTATATTTAATTTTACTCTTCACACATTGTACTGCAAGTAACAGAAAGTCCAACTCAAACTGACTTAAACATAAAGGGGATTTATTGGCTCAGTTAAT
Source organism: Lemur catta (assembly GCF_020740605.2). Lineage (NCBI taxonomy): Eukaryota > Metazoa > Chordata > Mammalia > Primates > Lemuridae > Lemur > Lemur catta. The sequence continues at coordinate 24,509,387 of NC_059143.1, forward strand.
TAGAAGATAAAGGTTTGGTTTGGCTTTTGGTTGTTGGTCCTGGGATTCAGTTATTATCAAAGACCTATTTAATTAATATTTAAATAATTAATTTAAAAAATCTTCTCCCTTCTCTTTGATACTATTCTAAACCCAAATCCCTTTGTGATAGTATGGCTACCTGAATCAAGAAATGAGTCCTTGAGAAGCTGGGTATGATGGTATGTGCCTTTAGTCCCAGCAACTCCAGAGGATCACTTGAACCTAGTAGTTCAAAGCCAGCCTGGGCAATACAGCAAGACCCTCATCTCTTAAAAATAAAAAAAGAAATGGAAACTTGCCTCTTGGTTCACATGCATTGGAAGAATACTTCTGTACCAGTGTTTCAAACAAAGGACCTAAGATTCACACTAATAACACTACTTAGATTACGTGACCATTTCCTAACATATTAACTGTCATGTGAGTTGTATTTAACTCATGCTAATTTTGAAGCCTCGTGAAGCATAAATAACTCACATGTCTCATCACCGTGGGAGCCATGAGAACTCGTTTTCAAGTTGCTTATAACTCATGCACAAAAAACAATAAAAAATAACAAATTTTCCAATTTTTCAAATTTTACAAATTGAATTAGAAAGGATTGTTTTGTTTTTAAAGTTTTTATTCTATTTTCCTAATAAAACACTATGACCCCAAGGAAAAATTTTTTATTTTTAGTGTGGCAGTCAATATGTTAAACAATGACTCTAGCCAAGGAAATGATATATGCAAATTGACCTAAGCCAACTAGGCTTACCCTTGGAACTGAGTGCATTCACTGTATCCTAAATTAAATGGTGCACTCATGGTGGAGGTCAGAGATACAGTAAAATATGGTTTTTAGGAAGTTTTATTATGGGATATACTATGGCAGGGCTGATCCTTGGTAGGCAGTTAGCAGTGCCCGCTGAAATGGCACAGGAATTGAGTCTGGTTTTTAACATGTTGATTTGAGATGCTTCTACTATATGAAATGTCCAGGAAATGATTATTCAGGTTTTGATGCTGGAAAAAATGGAATTAGCAATAAAAATGTATATAGATTATTGTGTCAGCTATGGGATTTGATGAGATTGGGAGCCGTAGTCATCCCAGAGGTATATATTTGTGAAACAGTGTGAATAAGAAAAAGTATGGAAAAGAGCCGGGGACTAGACAGAAAATAGCAAATCCATGAGAGATCGTCAGTGTGGAGATCATACACAGGCAACCGTGGCAAATGGACATTGAAAGACTAAGTAGAGATTTTTTTGGAGGGACAGGATATCTTTTCTTTGTCCCTCCAAACTCACCCTTCAACCTTCTTCACTCTGCTTTGCTCCTGAAGAAGGCTAATCTGTAGGGACTGCTGCATCAGAAGCACCCGTAACCTCTGCTGCCTTTTTTTTTTTTCTTTAATTTTGAAATAATCATAAACTTTTGGAAAATGTGAAGGTACATTTCAGTATGAGTTTCCAGCCTCATGATCTAGTCTCCCCACCCTACCCCAATATATTGTGACTTTAAGGGTATATTTTCTACAAGCAAAGACATATTCTCTTACATAAGCACAGTATAACCAGTCAAAATCAGGAGATTAACAGTGATGATTATCATGCAATTCTTAGATTCAAGTTTAGTCAGTTGTCCCAGTAATATCACTTTTAGCAACAGGAACTGTTTTGCACTGAGTTGTCATGTCTCCTTAGTCTTCTCCTTCTGGAACAGTTCTTTCATCTCTCCTCGATTTTTGTGAGTTTGACAGTTTTGAAGATTATAAGCCAATTTCAGTTTGCATGATGTTTCCTTCTGCTCAGATTCAGATTATGTACCCGTGGAAGGAATACAATAAATGATGCTGTCCTTCTTGCATCCTATTATGGCACATACAACTTAGATTTGTTCCAATACTGATGCTGTTCACTTGATCATATGATTAAAGTGTACCTGCTGAGCTTCTCCAGTGTAAACTTGCTCCTTCCTTCTTTGTAATTAAATAGTATTTTACAAAGAAGTTCTTCTTTCATTTGTTTTTGTTTTTCCCTTTTCCAAGACAGGGTCTCCCTCTGTTACCTAGGCTAGAGTGCAGTGATATCATCCTACCTCACTGCAACCTCAGACTCCTGGGCTTGAACGATCCACCTGTCTCAGCCCTCAGGCTCCTGAGTAACTAGGACTATAGGCACTGGCCACCACGCTCAGCTAATTTTTCTATTTTTTTTTTTTTTTTTGAAGAGACAGGGTCTTGTGCTTGCTGAGGCTGGTCTTGAACTCCTGGCCTCAAGCAATCCTCCTGCCTTGGCCTCCCAAAGTGCTAAGATTACAGATATGAGCCACTGTGCCTGGCCTAGTATTTTGTGAAGCTCTTTTAAACTGAATAAATATCTTTTCCTTTCCAAACTTCAATTTATTTATTTATCTCTGTATGGCCTCTTTGTTTCCTATTTTTTTCAAAAGGTTATTATGCTTACATTGTTCCACATTTGCTCAGTAGGAGCCCATTAAAGCTGGTTCCTGTGCCGTCTGATACATGTCTCCATCATTCTTTGAGCACTTCCTTATTTTGAAATACATCAAGGCGTTCTGATCTCATACTTTCCCTGCCCTAGCCCAGGAATGACCCCTTTTTTCCAAGAAGCTATGGTTCTCTTTAATGGAGGGATGGCGTTTAGAAATCCAGCTCTCATGAAAGGTGTGCTCTTTGCTGTTAGGATGTTGCTGCTTCCAGATCTAGGGCAGATCTCAGAAAAATACACTTACAATATGCATGAATACATACACACACGTGTGTGTGTGTGTATGTGTGTGTGAACACCTTACTTCTGTCTTAGAGACAAGGAACATCACATAGAAGACAGAGTGTGAGCCTATTTACAATATGTGCAAACAAAACATAGTTTCTATCTACATTTATTTCTGTATGTATCTCTCTGTCTTGTAAGCCATGAATTCATACTGATACCTCTAATCCTAATGTAATACCCCATGGTTCATTCCAGTTTTCTCTCTCTCCATAGCTGTCTCACACTTCTCTGCCAGGGAGAAACTGGCTTCTCTTACTTTTAATAGATGTAGATATTTGATTATGTCCTTGTAGGTAGCCAATCTTCCGTCTTGGCCACCATACCTCTCCAGCATGGATGGTCTGCTCCCCACACACAGGCTCTGGCTCTGGCTCTCGATGACAAGCCACCCACCCACCTCGTCTGGATGTCCTCCCCGTCCTGCTTGACTTCTGACACTGCACGTCAGCCCACTCCTCTGTGTAGGTGCCACCTCACCATGCTGAGACTCTGACACTTCTCTCCAGGCGTCCCTTCCCCTCCACACTGATACCTACCTCACCCCACTAGTCTCCGTGATCCCACTCTGAGCCATCAGAGGTCACTGCCCCTCTATACACGGGGGCCTACGTTGCTTTAAGCTCTAGGCCTGAATTGTTCAGAAGGGGGAAGAGAAGGCTGTCTGGATTCTGATTGGGTTCAGCTGTTGAGAAGCCTCAAGAGAGGGGATTCAACAGAGGAGGAAGATTGAGACTGAGCCCACACGCTCCCCATGTGATCAGCGTAGGCCCGGTCCATTGACCAGCTCTGATCACTGGATCCTCTCCAGACAGTGCTCTGTCTGAGGTCTGGTACCATCTTCCGTCCCTCACACTTCAGGTCAAATCCTACCTCTACTTACTAGCTCTAGCTTGCTACACTATCTGCTGTGGCTTTGCTGCACCTTGGCCATACCTTTATAGATCATCACTTTAATCTCCTCTTCTTAAATGGTCCTAACTTGAGTGACCCATCTGTGCCTGCTGGGACTATTGGTGATAGACTGAAGTGGAATAATGTCAATGTAGGCAAATTATAGTGGTTTGGAATGGGAATAGGGGATATAATCCATTCATTCAGGTTTATTTAATACCTATTATGCACCAGACTCTGCTAAGCACTCATATTACAAACACTAAGTCACAGTTCCTATCCTGAGAGAGGTAAAAGCCTATAGTTACAGAACTATGCTGTGATGGTAGCATATGCATTATGCTATGGAACATAGAGGAGGTTATTATATCCTGTTCGTGAGAAGTAGAGAAGTTTAAAAGGGGTGTCATTTGGACTGGGTCTGGAAAGATGCAGAAGTTTACCAGGTAAAGAAATGTGGAGGGCATTCCAATAGAGGACACAATGTCTGCCAATAATTATACTGGTTACTTATAATGCTAGGCCTTTTATAAAACATATATTTTCACTAATCCTTACAATAATGCTCCAAATGGTATTATCGTTAATCTCACTTTCTATGTGGAAACTGAGGATCAGGGAGAATAAAGGACTCCCCAAACTTTTTGCAGGTAAAACCATGGGAGTCAGAATTGGAACACAGGTTTTCCCAACTCCAGGCTGGTGCTTTTTCTCCTGCATAGTAGTGTTCCTTATCCCCAAGACACGGAGGCAGAAAAGTGTATGATGTCTATCAACCTGTAATTTGAGATGGCCGGGATAAAGGTAAATTTGAAGCTAGAAAGATAGGTTGGAGAAAACATTTTTAAAAAAGGTCTCACACGTCAGTAGGCAATATAGAGCAAACCAAGATTTTACACTGCAGCATGACATGGCAGGATTTATGTTTTAGAAAAAGAGCTCTGGTGAAGGACTAAAGCCTGGAACAGGAAGGGAAGATTCCCTGACTGTCTACTTTGCTGTGGGTTAGCCACACTGTCTGCCTTTCTGTCCCTCAGGCCCACACCCTTTCTCTCTTAGCTTCTGTGCTTGCTAACAGCTCTGCCTGGTGCTGTTCTGACATCCTTTGGTAAGACCAGCTCCTCCTCTTCCGGCAGGTCTCCGTGTTAGATCCTCACAAGGGCTTCCCTTTCTTCCCCTCCCTTCTAAAGTACCTTCGTTAGCTGTCCCTGGTTATATTTTTCTCTTTATTTCCTTTATGGCACTTATTGTGGTCTATATTTAACTTGTTTATGTATTTGTCTTCCTCATTTGAACGAAGACCTCGAGACAGTGCTTTGATTTCTTCTACTCACTGTACCTGGCATGTAGTAAGTGCTTAGTAAATGTTGACCAAATGAATAGTCTGGGAAGTCATTTATAAAGCTAATCTAACTTGTCTGATAAACATGAGAACTTTAGCCAAAGACATTATAGAATGAAAAAGAAAGGCCGAATTTATGAGATAATGGATTAGTTTGCTAGGGCTACAATAACAAAATTCCACAGACTAGGTGGTTTAAACAGCAGAACTTTTTCCTCACAGGCTGGAAGTTTAAGGTCAAGGTGCCAGCAGGTTGGATTCTCCTGAAGCCTCTGTCCTTGGCCTATGGGATTAGAACACTCCCCTTATGATTTCATTTAACCTTAATTCTCTCTTTAAAAAGCCTTTCTCAAAACACAGTCACATTGGAGTTAGAGCTTCAATATATGACTTTGTGTGGGGCGGGGGGGGGGGGGGCGGCGCACAATTCAGTCTGTATTAGGCATTTTGGAAATAAAATCATCAGGACTTGGTAATTGGATTTGGGGGAGAAGGAGATTTTGAATACATGCTTTTTGAGTATTATGTTTATTGTGCATTTGAGAATAGCAGAAGATTTGTAACTTTTTAAAGCTAGAGTAGATTTATGATTTTGGCTTAAAAATAGAGGCAGTTAATTGGACAAATTGAAGGTAGAAGAGAGAGGATTTGATTTATTAACCAAAGTTTTAGAAAACATAAGAAGCAGTGTGCTATACTGGAGAAGACGCTTGTTTAAGAAAAACACTGGGGAAAAAAGTACTGATTTTTGAGATCAGAGGCAAGCAGGAAAGAAGGCCTAAAAAATAATTAAATTTGGAAAATACAATAGAAAGTGAGGGTGTCAGCTGGATAGTGGTGTATTTGCTCAGAGACTGGATGGTTAGGGGTTTCAAATCTTTGGAAAGCAGTGTGACAGATTGTCATAGAGATTCGTCTTGGTGAAAAAAGTGACCTCTGAGCAGCACTGAGGGCCAGTTTGAGGTTAGATGGCAGTGGACAGAGTGGGTCTACTTGTGTGTTTTTCACCCCAGCAGTGCTAAATATTTATGCATTTAGCTTGGTAACAGCTGTGCCAGAAGTTAGATGATTTTGGCAGGGTCAGAGATTTACAAAGGCTCAAATTAAAAGAGTTGAGGGATTTTAGGGGACTCATGAGATGCTCGTTGATTGATGAGATGTGGTTGATTATGGGGCTCAGGCTCCATAGGGAGGAAAGTAAGGTCAGAGAAGCTGGACTAAGGTTTCAGGGAGAGGAAAACGTGGGTTGGAAGGAAGGAAGATATATTGTTGAATGAAGTGTTATATAGAGTCTCAGAGTAACACACTTTGGATATGATCAGGTTTAGGGAAACATATGGGGTTCAAAAGTCATCTTTTGGCCACAGCATTTTGGTTCACAGATCAAATACAAAGAAATCAAGAGGTCAGAGCAGCAGTGGTCAGTGCTAGCAAATAGGTAGAACTATAGCTAGTTCTGCCTTCAGTCTCCAAATGGGAGTATTGGCTTATTATGTTCAGTGCTTGGGTCTTGTAGCCAGACATGCCTTTGTGCATAGCTCTTTACAGTATATGCTTGGAGAATTTTTAGAACCTCCTTGATTATATAATCAAGGAGCCAATTGCTCCTTTCTTTAAGAATTTGTACTTTATAAACTATGTCTACACAGAACAATTTGGTAACCTTTTGAAAATATATGGCAGCTGGTGTAATAAATGTCAACTAAAGTGGAACCCTATTTAAAGTTTTTATTACACTTTCAAATTGAACCTCACTGATGAATAGATTGTTGTCATTTCTGTCATCGGTATCATTTTTAAGTGATGTTCTTCTCTACCTCCATTTGGTGGTATCAGGACTAACAAGACTGTCTCTGCAAATATTTGTAAGATCATTCCCCAACTGCTCCTAAATAAATTATGCCTACTATTTTTTGTCCAAATGGTGATTGCAGCATTTCAATCCATTCTTACTAATCTCTCAATTTTGTTCTGCATTCCTCTCTGTGTGTCTATGGTCTGTTAAATGACTAGCCACTGAAGGATATGTACTGTATAGGCTCTTTAAAACCCTATCTGGCTTTATGCTCCTCAGGTTTTGCACTCTCTGGCAATAATGCACATAATTTTAACTGTGGAGAATGTCATTAAACCAAAATGGAACATTTACACAGTCCCTTTTGCAGAGAATTTTGGACTAGGAAAATGAATGTGTGTATCAGACATTTTACAGCACAGGAGATTGTGATTTATTGATTTCTGATGGCTCTGTTGGCATCAGTGTATATATTTAAAGTCACGCAGCCTTTATAAATGCAAATGGGAAAGGGCTCTCCGTCTTTTTCCTCCGTGGAAATAGCTCATACATTTTCAATAACTCAGGCTCCTCTTAGAGATTGCTGTATCTACTGTATATATTGATTTAAAAATTATACTGTTATTTTATTCCACAAATAGCATATATAATGAAATGTCAATTTACCTAAAAGATTATAAAATTCAAAAGTATTAAAGATATGAAAAATACTTGTATCTTAAGCCTTTAGGTAAAAGTAAGTGTGTACTTGAGATGTAATTATTTTAATGGAACTGACACTTTGGCTTTTTCCCTGAATCTGAAAGCGTATCTTAAAGTCCTTAGAAAATCCATTATTCCTTCTTGCCTGAGTCACTTACTGGTGACAGTAAATCACACATAGCCAAAGATATTCTTGCAGACCATGCCTGGATATTTCCATTCTCACCATTTGGGCTTTATGAAGGCTATGGAGGTATATATGTATTATTTAATAATATGAAAATCACTTATGGAGGAAAGTAATTTCATCTGTATATTATTCATTTCTTAGCTAACTGATAGTTAACATCAAATCCTGTTTGTCAGTATCTGCTTCAGTGTATGTCAAATAAACTATAGACTAGATTGAATTACAGATTTGCAAGTAATTGCATATAATGGGCAATCCAACAAATGGAGCTTATTTTAGTCCCTTGAATAAGGTGCTGATGGAGGAACACAAACTCATTTAACCTGGAGAACATACTATTCTGTGCATTAAATCACTTTCTTCCTCTTTTATTAACATACAGGGTACTGAGTGGCAACTTCAGGGCCTTGAAAGGTATCTTTGGCCACGTATGACCCACTATCACTAGCATATCAGATTACTAAATATTTAATACTGATATCCAATATTTATGTAATTACCCTTTTGTTATATAACTTATTTAATAATGTATGTGTGTGTAATTCTTAGCTGTCAGTTTATATAGGAATAGTGAATGAGGAACTTTAAGCTTGCTAAATCATAAGTATGAAAAAGAGATTACTAGAGTTTGAAGAAGGAAACTATGAATGTGGTAGATTGCACATTAGTGCCTATCATTGTAACAAGGAACATTCTAATGACAAGGTCACCATTTATCGTAATGAACAGGTATCATACAGTGACTCGCCCATAAGTCAGGGTCAAGGGTAGAAGGAAGAAAACTGTTTTCACTTATGAAATCACCTTTAGAACTCCTAGTAGTTATTAAACGCTGATTAGAAAATATAGTTACCCGAGACAATACTTTGATTCCATTTTTAAAATGTATTAAAGTTTATTGTAAAGGAATAAAGAGTCAGTTATAAGCAGGAAATCAACAGTGTGGGAACATTTGAACCTCTGGATTAAGGTGGCAGTATAAATAAGCATATTAAGCCTCTTCACTGCTTCTCATTTGCCATTAAAGTTACACTGGCTTTTCCCCATCAATGTATTTCTTTATCAGTCCTGGAACCTAGGGGAAGAATGCCATCCAGATGCCAAAAGCTTTGAGGAAATTCTGCAGGAGATAATGAAGGTGGGACTAGACTCACCAGAGAGATGACGGATGAGAATGACCGCCTTGGAAGGAGACTGTGGGCTCTTGTCTGAAGGGACTACAGATTCAGCTGTCTAAAGCCAGCTCTGAGTAACAGAGGCCGGAGGCAAGGGTAGAACAGTCAGGAGGGGCAAATCTCAAACTACTCTTGCTTTCTGGGAATTTTCACCAGGATTTAGTTTCTATAACAACAGGATCCCATTGCAGAAAATGTTTCTGGGCTGTGCTTGCTGTGGGGTTGCCTTGTGTTCTATGCCCAAAGGCTGGTTGTTTTGGTAACTGAAAGGAGGCCCAGACTGACTGACACATCACTAAACATATGGGTGAGATGTTCTTTGTTAGAGAATCAATTCCTACTCCTCACAAGTGCCAAACCCCTACTTGGGCTAGGATCAGCTGGGGCAAACATGTACTTTTTCCTGATTGTTCGTCTGAGCCTGAAAGATTTGTACAAGGTCCAACAGAGTTTCTGACAGATATCATCTCAATATCTATTATTGACCTAACACCCACTGACCTTGCTGTCTCAGAATGAAAAGACAGAAATCAATAACTAGACATAGAAAATATTTGGCAGTTCAAAAAAGAGAACCATTGTGATAATTCAGAGAATAAGATGCTCCATGTTACTGTTACTGAAGTAGGATGAAAATGATTTTGACAGTGTCTCTTAATAAACTGAAGGTGATTCAAAAGAATTATTATTATTTTTTTCCATTTAATATGACTACTGCTTTATTTTTTTATTTTTATTTTTTTTTTTATTTCAGCTCTTCATGGGGGTACAAAGGCTCAGGTTATATACATTGTCCGTGTCCCGCCCATCCCCCCGAGTCAGAGCCTCAGGCGTGTCCATTCTCCAGACAGTGCACCTGGCATTCACCATGTAGTCATACCTTATTTTATAAATATCAATTGAAGTTTTACGGTGGGCTATGCGACATGCTGGATATTATGTTACATGGATTGTCGGGAGTCCTTCATTAAGCCTTCATTAAGCTTACAGTCTAGCAGGAGCAACAATGTTAGAAGTAGTGAATGTGCATGAAACTCCCTGAGGTTATAGTTTTGAAAAAGACAGCTTCTGAGCTGGTACATGTGTGTAAGTTTGATGCACTTAAATTATTTAGAAACAGTTTGATGCTTTGGAATCTTAACATATGTTAGACAGAACCAGACTAGTGCTCTTTGTCTGTGGTGAATTCTTCCCACCACTGAGGCATGTGGTTTTCAAGTCTGGCTAGTGAGAACAGGCAGTGACTGGTTCTGGCCCCATATGAGCACAAGTCACTCATTTCAAGTGGTTCTTACAAAACTTCTGGTAATTTTCTTGCATTCATTATCTGATCACTCTGATAAATATTCAGCTGAAGAACTTCTGAATTTTCTCTTTGTGATATTCTATCTTATTTGGTTCTCTTCCTGTGAACTATAACCACCTGTTTCCCCTGACTCACCTTCAGTCTTTTAGCCCAATAGATTGATAGTGGTACCATATTCTGAGATTGATAAAACTGGAAGAACATGTAATGTGGTTTGAATGTATGTGTCCCTCCAAAATTTATGTGTTGGGACTTGAACTCCAAGCTGATGATATTAAGGGGGGGGTGGCTCTTTTGGGAATGTGATTAAATTATGCAGATTTCACCTTCATGAATGGGATTAATACCCTTACAAAAGAGGTAAGCTCTTCAGAGAGCTGTCTGATCCTTCCAGCTCTTCTGCCAAATGAGGACACAGGAGCAAGATGCCATCTTGGAAGCAGACAGTAGCCCTCACCAGACACCAAATCTTCTGGTTCCTTAATCTTGGGCTTCCCAGCCTTCAGAACTGCAAGATAATAAATTTATGTTTCTTTTATAAATTACCCAGTCTCAGATATTTTATTATAGCAGCACAAATGGATAAGACAGCATGTTTTCCATTTTGAACATGTAGGATCTGAGGTATATTTAAGAAATCTATTTGGAAATCATGAATAAGAATTTGGCTATATAGGATTGGAGGTTAAACTGTAGTTCTAAGATGGAATTAAAAAGAATTTGGGACCACTGATATATGCATGTTAATTAACACCATGCATATAATTATTAAGTTGTTAAGTATGAAATGTCCAATTTCCATAAGTACTAAGTTTGATAGTTGATATCTCTGACATTTCACTTTGACACTTCTTGTTTTATTTTTATTGTGAAAATACATCCTCAGTCTTTCAAATGTATGGGTTAGCTTGTGACTATCCTTCAAATTTTTTTTTAGAGCAATTTTTATGAAACTATGGATAACTCAAAAATTTGTGTTATTTTTGAATGTGAGTTCTTTTGTGGAACTGATGCTATGCAGACAGCTTGAAATATCAGCAAAGTGTTTGGAAAGGATGTAGTAATGAACACACAGTGCATCCATGATTTGAGAAGTTCCATTCTGGTGATTTTAATCTTGAAAATGAGCCATGTGGGTGACCTGAGACCAAGGTGGATGACGATGAGCTGAAAGCTGTAGTGGAAGTGAATCAATTTCAACCTATGTGTGAATTAGCAGCAAGGTTTGGTGTTACTATTCCAATAATATTGGACCATTTGAAACAAATGGGCAAGGTAAAGAAGCTGGACAGATGGGTACTACATGAATTAAATGAACATCAGAAGAAAAATCATCTTGAAGCTTGCCTTTCTTTGTTGTCATGACATAAAGGTGAACCGTTTCTACACCGTATTGTTACATATGATGAAAAATGGATTCTTTTTGGCAGTTGCAAGTGATTGGCATGAAAGTTGGATGAAGATGAAGTGCTGAAACAGAGTCCAATACTGAATATTCATCAGAAAAAGCTAATGGTGTCTGTTTGGTCATGCAGCACTGGTATTATCCACTACAGCTTCATGAAACTTGGTCAATTGATTATAGCAGATGTCTACTGCAACCAATTGGATAAAATGATGAGGATGCTTGCGATTAAACAGCCAAGACTGGTCAATAGAAACAGGCCAATCCTCTTGCAAGACCACATGTTGCATGAACAATAATGCTCAAACTATGGAAGCTAGACTTGGAAATTTCCTGTTATCCACCATATTCACCAGACCTGCACTAACTGATTACCACTTCTTCCAGGCTTTGGACCACCTCTTGGGAAGAAAAATACTCAATTCTCAACAGGCTGTGGAAAACACCTTTCTCGATTTCATGGCTGCTCAATCTCCAGCCTTCACTACTGGCATAAACAAGTTACCATTAAGATGGCAAAACTGTGTTGATAGTTTAGACGCATACTTGATTAATTCTACTGCTTCTTGTTTGAGATATAATAAACTAAACTTTTGATTCAAAATTGGGCATTTCACATTTAATAACCTAATACTATAAGCTATAGAATAGAGTGAGAAGAGGGCTTAAGACAAGAGTGTGAGATTTCCGCATTTTAATGGCTGAATCAGAGAGAATGAAGTTGCAAAGGAGACTGAAAAGTAATCATCAGTGAAGTGAGGTAGACAAAAATCAAGAGGGTATCATTGGAGCCAAGGAAAGTGAGTATTTGAGGAGGATATGATTTACTTTATACTTACATGAAGTATTGAGTAAGATGAGGATTGAGAGTTATCAATCAGATTTCACATGTGCAGTCCACTGATGATCTTGACAAACACAATTTTGGTGGCATTCTAGGAGTGAAAAATGAGTTTGGAGTGTCTTCAAAAGAGAATGGAAGGACAGTGTTTACACAGAACTCTTTAATATTCCCCTGCATGTCCAGGGGAACAAAGAAATGCAGCAGTAGATCTTGGAATTTCTTGATGAGTATATCGAGGCCACTGTTCATTTTTAAATTGTTAGTATCAATGGGGTCTTTTCTTCCATAATATAGTTGTGTTTTGTGTATATGATAGCTATTTTTCTTGGACATTTTACTGAATTTTTGATAATTTTTAATTGTTTTTCATTTTATGCTTGAGTTTTTCAGATAATTGTGTCACTTCTAAGAATGGTAATTTTATGTCCATTCTAATTAGTATACTTTTTGATAACCATTTCATTTATTGATAGGGAAGAAATCCAGATTGGAGTTGAATGAGATGTGAGTTGAAGAAAGGAAGCAGAGAATACAGACATATCTTTTAAAGAATTTGGCTATAAAGTGGAATAGGCATATGGGCAACTGGAACAGCATAAGTTAAGGAGAGAGGTGGGGTTTTCTTTGGTTTATTTTCTCATGTGAAAGAGGATTTAGTATGTTTAGAGATCAAAGGGATAGAGGTCCCTTTGAGGGGGAACCATTAAATTATTGAGATAAAAATAGAAATTGGTAGCTTATTGCAATGATTTCTAAAAGGCAGGGGGAACAGGTAGTGACCAAAGTACTGGTGGAGATATTTTTCTTAGAAGGAGGCAGAGGACTACTTCTAGAAAAACTGGAAGGGAGGAAGAAAGTGGATAAATAAAATGGATCTGAAAGTTGTTAGTGGAATGTCTAGGGAGTTCAGGTCTGATCAACACAGGTTCTTTTTTCCCCAGAAGAGTAGATGTCAAGATCATGTACTGACAGTGATGGTAGGATGTGAGGACAGGGAGGAAGGTAAAAAGCTTGCAGAGAAGAGAACGGAGTTTGGAATAGTGACTGAAGAGTGAGAAAGTGAGTTTGCTGAAAAGTACATTAGGCTAGCTGGGGAGTGATGAGGGGCCCAGAGCTGAAGACTTAATTACCAAACCTGTCTTCTTAAAAGGGTGAATTTTTCCAAAAGTGCTGGCAGTAGAATGGAAAGGTTCACCCTGGACTAGGTTTTAGTCACATGTGTGTATCCAAATGACAAAACAAACAAACAAAAAAGCGAGGCTCTTGTGAACATGATGGACCAGAAAATCTAAACTTGGAAAGGAGGAGAATGAAGAAAAAAGAGCTGACTGGGTGAAAGTAAAGGGATAAGTGGACAGCAGGTCATGAGTTCAAGAATGATAAGACTAGGGGTAGGTAGCATGCAAGCTGGGGGAAGTGAGGGAGGTCAGAGACCATAATATGGTATAGGAATAAAAGTTATACTGATCGAGCAGTTTGGGGGATTTTTCCCAGGTTTCCCCGGAAGATCTACCATCTTTTGTCTTTTTTTAAAAGTTGTTAATAGCTCCACACAAAAAAATTGATTTTTTCTTTGTGATTTGGGGTTTTTAGTCTAGTTTTAGAAAATACGTCCTACATTAGTATTATACAAATATGCTCCAAAATATTCTAATCTTTTTTTCATATTTTTACATTTTTCCTTTTAGAGTTTTAGAAGTGTGAGTTCTGAGATTTGGCTTTTCTTTTTAAAGATGGTTTTGTCTATTCTGGGTCCCTGAATTTCCATAAGAATTTTAAGATAAGCATGTCAATTTTTATCAGTATATCAATGGGAATTTTGACAGAAATTGCTTTGAATCTGTAGATCACTCTGGAGGTTATTTCCATTGCTTAACAATCCGAAGCCCTCTGATCTGTCAGCATGAGATGTCTTCCCATTTATTTAGATCTTTAATTTTCTTCAACAATGTTTTTCTAGTTTTCAGAGTGTAAGTTTTACATTTCTTTTGTTAAATTTTGTACTGTTTTATTCTTTTGAATGTTACTGTAAATGGATTTTTTTTTTTTCATTTTAATTTTGGGTTGATGAGGAGTCAGCTGTTACTGTGGTTCTCCTGACAAGTCATTTTCATCTTGCTGCTTTCAAAATTTTCTCCTAGGCTTTCCACATTTTTACTGTGATGTGTCTGGGTGTGGATCTCTTTGCATTTATCTTAATGATTGTCGAATGTCTTCAATTTGTAGGTTGGTTTTCATCAAATTTGGAAAGTCAGCCATTATTTCTTTCACTATTTTCCTCCTCCTTTCTGTCTCTTTCTTCTCTTTCTATCACTTCTACTACCCATGCATTGATATACTTAATTGTGTCCCACATTTCTCTGAGGCCCTATTCATTTTTTTCATTTGTTCTTCTGTCTCTGTTCTGTGGAATGTATCATCTCTATCACTCCATCTTCAAGTTTGTTGATTCTTTCATCTGCCAATTCAAGTTTCCTGAGCCTTTCTAATGAAATTTTCATTTTAGCTATTTTACTTCTCAACATAGAATTTCCACTTGGCTCTTTTTCATAGGCACTATCTCTTTTTGATATTCTCTGTTTGGTGGAACATTGTCATCAAACCTTCCTTAATTTATTTAAGCAAGTTTTCCTTTAGTCATTTAAGTATATTTAAAATGGATGCTCTGGAACCTTCTTCTGTTAAATCCAATATTAGGGCCTCTCATAAGCAATTTTCTTGCCTGATTGTTTTCTGGACTAGGAGTCATTCTTTCTTGTTTCTTTGCATCTCTCTCTGTCTCTTTTTTTTTTTTGAAAAGTGGGTATTTTAGGTTATGTGTTTTTAGACACGGGGTGTCACTATGTTGCTTAAGCTGGAGTGAAGTGGCCACTCACAGGCAGAATCATAGCATGCTACAGCCTCACACTCCTGGGCTGGAGTGGTCCTTTTGCCTCAGACTCCTGAGTAGCTGGAACTACAAGTCTGTACCCCAGCACTACTCAGCTTAGGTTTTGTCTCCTAGAATCTCTATATACTGCTACCCACCTTGTTTAGAGCTTGTTTTTGTTGTTGTTTTCTTATTAACTTGTTTAGAGGCATGGCTGGATTATTTTAGTGAAGCTGATTTTCCTGCAGCGTGAAGGGGCCCAGCCTTAGCCATGAGCAGAGTCACCCTGGAACTTCCCGTTTTTCTGATCTCTCTGTTAAACCACTATAAATAGCTAAGTAAAATGTAGTAATTACTTAAAGTAGTTTTCCTCTAAAGAGGAGAGTATTTCTTTTGTGTCTTTATTTTGTAATTATTTACCATCATTTTAGGAGTTTGTTTATATTTGCTTTGGGGAATGGGATAATTAATTTATGTAAGGTTTTCAGTTGTCACAGTACAATTACCTTTGCCATTCATAAACATTGTGAAACTGTTTCTAAGTGCTGTAATTCCTTAGTAAGCAACAGGGATAAAATTTTGGAGTAGATATAATGACTGTGCTCCAGATTTTACAGTCTCTCCTTTGGCATCACACCCAGACTGTAGGTTCTAGTAATTGCTGCCTGATTGCTTTATTGTTTTCAACAATGCCCTGGGGCATAAATTGTTCCACAGCCTGATCCAATTAAATCAGGATCTCTCTGTAGCGTAGTCAATCTTGAACCTCAGCTCCAGAGCCGAGGACAGACTTGACATTCCTGCTTTAGTGGCAGGGAACTGGGTGGGATGGTAGCCTCCGGTCATCTCAGCATGCTTCCCCTGGAATGAAACCTCCACCCTGTGGGTGAGCCGGAGTGAGGGCCCCAGTGTTCTTGGCCTGCCACACATGGGATAAAGCAACCACTCTAGAATGGTCACTGGGTGGAGGAAAGGAGCCCCTGCCCTCTTGTGTGTACTTGCCAGGAATTTAGCCTCTGCAGCTCAGAGCTGGAGGGAGTGAGAGATGCTGTTGGCCTGCCTCTTCCATTGAGTTACTATATCCTCTGACTGAGAGTTGAGAGGAGATGGACCCCTGCCTCTTGGACACAACTGTTTGGAGAGGAGTTTCCCTCACATGAACCTACTGGATGGAAAAAGTAGGCCAGAGATGAGTGATGTCATCTCCTGCAGTGGTTTTCAAGATTTAGCAGATTTTTGGAATAACTGTGTCTTCATTTGCTACATCTCCTTAGGGCAAATACCAGAGATTTTAAATGGTTATTTTTTTTAAATAATTTTCACCATGATGGTTGTTGGCCTGGGGAACAGGTTCACAGAGCTCCCGACACCACCATTCTGGAAGTGGAACTCCCCTCCCTTTAGATTTATAATGCAACTTTTATAGATAGTAATAAATTATGGTTGAAATTTGTTTTTCTCTTCTATATTACCAAGTATGCCAAAGCCATTTGTTAAATAAACCACCGTTTTCCCGAGTGACATATTAACAGTGCGTGCATATTTGAATATGTGCTATGATGTAGTAGGTACTCCATAACTATTTTTTGAATGAAATTCAGATTAACATATTATTCCTATGAGTAAAAACACCTCACAAAAACTGCTTTATATTCTCCCTATCATCATAGATTACATTTCACATTCAGACTTCAAAAAGAAATGTTGCAATTTTTCTAAGCTTTTTTATATTACAAAAGCCTCTAAAGAGAAGATTATATTAAAGTATAGATTATCTGAAAAATAACACAGGGAGCTTGACAGCTTTCATTGTTAATACCTATATTAATATAGCAATTGTTTAAAGTACTTTTTCTCAAAGAAGGAGAACATTTCTTTTGATTGTACTTTTATAATTATTTACCATAATTTTATGGGGTTTATATTTACTTTGGAGGATATGATAATTTATATTAGGCTTTCAGAGATCACAAAAAGTTACATTTTGTTACTTATAAATATTAAGCCTGTTTATCAATGCTGTGTTTCTTTGATAGGCATTGGGGATAAAATTAATGAGTAGATATAGTGCCTAAGCTCAAGGATTTTACAATCTAGAAGGAGCCAGATCTGCAAACTTAGAAAATGGTGTGATGTTTTAAAACAGAAGCATGCTATTGTTAAGTGTGAGGTCAGAGGTGTTGATGAAACTTAGAAAGTGTTTTTCTTGCCTAGAGTAGTTTTGCATCAAGCCTTTGCAGATTTGTTTTTATTCAATCATATTTTATTGCCAAAATTTTGATTATTTAAATCTGGTGGGGTTTTCTTTGTTTGTTTTTTTGTTTTTACATTAGAGATATCATTAAATAAATGGTGAGTGATAAACAGAAAGGCTGCATTGATAGAGAGTTGAGGAAATGCTTCAGGCAGTTCAATTTCTCTACTTTCTTTAATCTCCTCTTGGGATAGTTTCCAGAATGTTACTTTCTGTACTCTGTGTTCTCATTTAAATTTTTCTTCTAATGTTTTATCCATTGAGAAATTGCATTGAAAGAAAGGGAAAAAGCCAGGAAAAATCTGTTAAACTAGATTGAATAAGCTATTACTAATACTCAGATATTATGTGAACTGTTTAAAAGCTTAGGTATATTTATTATGTTAACATATTTCAATATTTCAGTACACCTTTGATTCTTAAGAAATTAGGAATATTTTTGTATTCTGGATATGTTAAAATATGCACGCATAAAATTTATAGAAGACAAAAGAACATTATAGCAAAATGAAGCTAACATTTATTAGGTTTTCCGTATCTGCTGTGGATATAGTTCACGGGAAGAAAAAGTATTAGGATGCCATCCCACCAACTTTACGTAAACCCATACCTAAAATTTGAGAATATGCTGCTATTTTTTTATTTAACTGAAAATATTTTCCTTATGCCAAATGTGTATGACAACTTTGCTAAATTTTAAAACATGGTCAATTAACTACTGTAAGTTTTTAATTTACATAAAATGGGCCATTTTCAGCAGCAAAGTCAAGTTTGAACTCTAGATTTGTTTTAGCATACACCAAACTGCAGTTAATTGCAGAAAAATGTTAGACCTACATTATATTAATCAAGCCCCCAGATTTACCCTGGCCATTTCTGATTTTATAAATGCCACATCTTCCTCAATCATTGTATTTATCTTTCTTATTCTACAGGTGAGCCATTAATTAGAATAAGGGAATAAGAAAAGGAAAAAAATAATCACTCTTTTATTTTTGTGTAAAAGGTTTATTGAAATATAATACACATACAGCTAAGTGCGCAGCCGATAGTTGTACACCTTGATGATTTTCAAAAAGAAGAGAACATACTTTACCACTCGTTAATACCCACACAAAGAAACCCACTGTCCTGACTTCTATCACTATCAACTAGTTTTGTCTGTTTTTGAACTTTATATACATGGAATCATTCAGTATGTATTCTATAGTAACTAGCTAAATATGTTTGTGAGATTCATACATTTTGTTGTGTGTAGTAGTAGTTTATTCTCATTGCTGTGTAGTTTTCCATTAAATGACAATATCATAATTTCTGCTCCTTAATCTGGTTGCTGATAACATAGAAGTATTTATTTTGTGAAAATGAATCCACCTGTATGTTATGACTTGTTCACTTTGTATTTATCTATCTCTATATATACATGTTACACTTCAGCTATAATATGCTACACTTGCAAAAATTAAAGAAAATAACTATTCCTCTGCTTCTAATTTGGCTCTGCAGTGGACAGTCTGTTCTGTCACAAATGCCACTAGAGTTACTTTGCCCCCACTTGCCACCTCGCTTTCTAATCACTTCCACTCCCACCACTACCCCCAGCTCATTGTCAGGAGGTGATGGTGAGTCTGACTTAAAAGCTGAGTCAGGGCCATTGATCTAGACGAAGTGTGTGATTTTCCCCTCCATTTGTACCTTGTTTCATTGGCACCTCCGTAAAGTCAGCCAGAAAACTGTTATTAGCAATAGTTTAAGAAATTGTAACCACCGTTAAAATGTCTTGACTAGAAAGAATTGTTCATAATTCACTTATATTTTCCATTTGAGGTTTCTCTTTCAGTTGATCATGGGTCACTAGGAAAGTGGTGCTGTGAGCTTCTGAATATGCTCAAAGACAGAAAATGTAGACCATCCTTCCTGTCTTATTAAAGTCATATCTGTATAATCACCTTTTTAAATAGGATGGATTCCTACCAATATAAATTTTCCTTGAATTTTTCTGCTTTATTTGATTATTTAATTAATTTCCTAGTTATTTAGATATACTTCTATTGCTAAAGGTTTAACAGATATCACTTTCTCTTTTTTTTCCAACATGAGAAAAGTGCATACATCAAATTTTTGTCTTTAAACATATAGTTGAAATGTATGGATTTTCATTTTACTTGACCATATTAAACTGAATTATTTCTTTATTGAATATTTTTTTACTGCTTTTTCTTTTATTGTTTTTCGGAAAAAAAGAATTTACAAAACCTTTATTCTGTTAAAATGGTTTAAACTTTTTATGATAAAATAAATTTGTATACAAAATGCTGTTAAGTCTTATGCATGTCATTATACTCTTTTCTCTAAGGTTTTTATTTCTTAAATGTTCTTCTATTTTGACTGATTTATTATTTCATTTAGATTTTCCATTTAGTTTCCTGTATTTTAGCCCAACAGAGCAATTTTGTCATTTTAGAATGAATGTAGGTATCGTGGTTGTTCTTGATTTCTAAATAAAGTAAATTACATCTTATGTTATAAGCAGATGTTTATAATTGTGTTATTGCCATAATTTCTCTCTTCCTTTTGGGGAAATAGATTATTTTTTATGTCTAATGTCCATGACATTCACATTTGTTTCCTCTTTTTTTTTTTTGCCTTTATATGCAAATGTGATGAATATTCTTCTCATTCAATTTTATATTTGATTTTGTGCCATATGCCTCAAACGCGCTTTCAAAATGTACACGACCTTCTCCCCCGATTGTTTGTAATATTTATATTGACTGCATTTTATTCCTGTTTATGAGGTAAGAGCCATATCATGGATGATTTGAATTCCCAAATGACTAAGTGTTAACTTGTCAGTATATGGTTATTATTTAATTAAATGGAAACATTTTTCAGTTATTATGATAATGAATCATGTCACTGGTAACTGATTTTTAAACAGCTTGGAATTTTAAAAGCCATTCCTCCCTTTATCATTTGAATAAAATTAGATGGTTGACTTGATTGTTTGCTCACGGAGCCTGTGTGTCCTGTGGGTGAGAGCATATGGTGTGATCAGATCACTCTGTGTCTGGGAGGGACTGTGGGGATCCCTTGCAGAGCCAGCGCTGCATTGTCACAGCTATCACTTCCCTACTCGTTTCTCCCAGGGCTCACACACTCACATTGAGCTATTCGTGTATGTATCACTCAGCAATACAAAACTCTGTCAAAAAGATTAAAATGCTGAACATTCCTGCAGTTGCAGGAAAAAAATGGCAATACAGTTATAAAATATGCAATCTTTATTTTCTTCCATTTTCATACTATCTGAAACTAACTAGTTCTACATACTCCTCAAGTTTCTGGTTTATGGACAATAGATTATTCTTTAGGTACTATTATTTGCTTGCTAAAATGAGATACAGAATTAAAGGGAAAATGGATAATGTTTTGGCAAACATTTGAGAACTGTTGTTGATCCTACAGTTGGTAATAGTTTGCTAACATTCTTCTCATACTCTTTAAATGTACTTGTTCATTGTGGTTATTCATAAAGTATGATTTGGGCTCTTTGTCTTCTACCTCATATATTTATTGCAATGTGTTTGCTTTAGAAATATACCTTTTATTAATGACAGAGAATATGGATGATGGTATTTTAATGGTTTCTCTCATTTTAAAGAATTGTATTATAGTTTTAGAGTCTAAATGATTGTTGCTCTTGGTATTTATGTTGACACAGTTAAATAAGCTTTGACATTCATTGAGATTACTTACTTTACTTACAGGCCTGAACATAGAGATGAGATATGAAAGAATTGAGGTTATTGGGGAAGGAGCCAGTCATTTAATCTATTTCATATGTCAGACTGCTCTCCTGTTTCACCTGTCGATTACAATACTGGCTGACAAAATGAGTTTCCCTGTGATTGCTCCAAAACAGAAGCTTCTCTGATGTTTTTAAAGCTAGTTTTCCTAAGAGGCTTTTTAGCCCCCAATTAGTATAAAACATTTAGCTCACAGTACCAAGAAAGGCTTCAAGGATCCATGATACTCCTGAAATTTTGGGGGGCATTTTGCATGTGTGCATATTCATATGTTTGTGTGTATGTATGCATTTGTTTCTTAGCTTGTTTTCATAGTGCATTAGTCAAGGTAGAGGCTGTGTTGTTGTAACAAAAAAGCCCCAGAAAAGGGTGGCTTAGGCATGACAGTAGTTTTTTCTCTCACACAACATTCCATAGTAGACAGTATACCCATGGTGGTTTGGCAGTTTTACCCCTAGAGTTGTGCAGTACTTCCCTTCCTTCTATTTCACCTGCTGCCAGCCTGTTGCCCTCATTCCCAGTGGTTGAAGCTGCCTCATCCACGTTCTAGCCAAAGGGTTGTGGAGGGCAAGTTTGCAGAAGTAATGCCCAAGTCACACACATCACACATGCTCATGTTCCTTTGTTGAGAACTGAACACACGGCCACAAATAACTGTAAGCGTGTCAGGGAAATGGCATCTCTACTGCTGCTCAAACTCGGGGGAGGTGTTTGTTACTATACAAGAATGAGGGGGAGAATGGATACTGGGAGACAATCAGCAGTCTGCCATGTAGAGTTTTCATCCATCGTCTTCATCAAATAAACAAAAAGACATTGAGAACTCAAAACATTTGAAAGTGCTGTCGTAGAGGAAAAGCCACCTAAAGCAGCGACCTTATTTTTACGTGTATATTTTGTAAAGCCCTTTTACTGTCTAGAAATAAGTCACAGAAAATATAACCTTCCTACATACATATTCTTAAAATAGATAAATAACATTTTGTTATATATAAAATGTGTTTTATTATATATATGTTATATATTATATAAAAGAAATAAAAGGAAATTCCTAATAATCAAACCCTGTGTGTTCTAGCATGTCAGTGGTCAGGCACAGTAGGGAGTAGGCCACCTGGACAGCTGCACGTGGACATCCGGTGACCATGATTGCCAGAGCTGCAGTTGGAGACTGATACACATATAGTAGGATATTGGTGGAAATACCACAAGTGGGTGTTAACTGCAGTAATGTAATTTTCCATGAGCAACTTTTATAAAAGTTCTGAACACAGCAAAGTGCAATGTTCTCTCAAAATACAGGTTAGGTGCATTCTTAGAAAGAATATTCAGTATACCACGGCTGTCTGGAAAGTATCCAGCCATGGATATGTGGATACAATGGCTGGATATTTTCAGGACAGCTCTCATATATTAAGACCCAGGCAAAACTATCGTGTTCCTTTCTATTCTCAGATCATTATAGCAGGTGTTTGACTTGCATATGTGTCAAGTGAGTCATTTGTGAGGCATACGAGGTGTAGGAAAATCCTCCCCTGGAGGTGGCTGTATGCATGTGTCAGGGCCCCTGTATCTTTCCTCCTCACCCACAAAAGGCCAGAATTGTCACCTTACACGTGGAGAGCACACCCGCCCTGGCTACATATACACCCAGTATACGCACACATATTACAAGTGGTGTTTCTTATTTTTAGAAAGATTTTGTCATCATTGCCTCTTCCAGTTTTGTTTTGTTTTGTTTTGTTTAGAGATGGAGTCTCTGTCACTCAGGCTGGAGTGCAGAGAATGATCATAGCTTTGCAGCCTTAAACTTTTGGGCTCAAGCAGTCCTCCTGCCTTAGCCTCCCAAGTGGCTGATACTACAGGTGTGCACCACCATGCCCAGCTCTTTTTTTTTATTTAAAACTTTTTTTTTTTCCTTAGAGAAGGGATCTCACTATGTTGCCCAGGCTGGTCTCAAACTCTTGGTGTGAAGAGATCCTCCCACCTCAGCCTCTCGAGTTGTGGGGATTATAGGTGTGATCCATTGCATTCAGCTCTCTTTCAATTCTTCCATAAGAACTATACATTCACACTCTCTGTTGTTTTGCATTTCAGCAATGTTTGTCACATTTTAGTGCAACATGACTTCAAGGGTTCACATTACATTTAGTATAGGCAGCTCACAGGGCCCTCAACTCACACCACTCATTGAGTAGCTCTCAGTTCCTTCCTAACTCCCTTTCACCCTGTTTCTATCCACTATCGCTTCTTTGGACCTAGTCACTATCACCGTTTTTTTTCCTTTGTTCTACGCATGTCATTGAACATTGAATCTGGAAGAAACATGAGAGATCTTCCATTGTAATCACTTTCATATGGTTACAGTAACTTGCCCCCAAACATATGGTTAGTGCTAACTCTAAAGCAGGCAGGGAGTATTCCTTATTGCTCCCATATTTCCCTGGAGAAGCAAGCATCCTTTTGATCCTGTCCAGGTTTCCCCAACTCTGCTTTAGACCACTGATTTCCTGGCTTGGTGGTATTCTCTGGACCTGTGGGGTGCACATCTCCCAGCCCTCCTTATGCATCCCCCATCTTCCTCATCCTGGTCTTTCCCTCAGTGTGGCCCAGGATGAATTCAGACTAGGAGAACTTAAGTCAGCTCCACTCTATCTGTCCCTGTTTGCTTAAATTGGCTTATTAGTGTCATCTTAAATTGTGTGTGTGTGTGTGTGTGTGTGTGTGTGTGCAGGAACTTTTTCAAGCCCCTGGTCCATTTTTGGCAAACTGGCTTACTTACAATTAATAATTGGTAAAGTTAGCTAACTGGGAAAAAGCTGAGGGTATTGCTTTGAAGTACATGGAGAGTGAACAAAGGTATAGGTTCTTCTACCTGGTAGAAGGCCCCTCTCATCCCTCAGTACACCATCATCAGTAACTGTCCCAGGAAAATAGACAGGAAGGTCAAGCAAGGTCTCTGTGTTTTACTTACTTTATTCTTTTTTCCAAAAGGGTCATTGTGTCCGAGCTTTGGGGCTGAATATCATAACTGGCTTGTGCACACGTGGTTGTGTTAATTTATCCTGGGTCTACGTGACCTTACTGAGACCGCTTCATCTCCCTATTCTTTCAGGATTTTTGTCCTTTTGCCTGCTTCCAAATGAGCCAAGTTCTCTAAAAACTCAAAAAATTCATTCTTTGCACTCTGAAACCAATCTGGCATGTACAGCTCTACCATATACATTAGCATATAAAAAAGTAGGCCTACACATTCTGTCCCAATGCTATCTCTTTGCTTGTCACATTAGCCTTTTTAAATGTCATTTATGCATTTTGCACATTCAGCTTAGCCTTCTGTTATCCCTTAAGCCATGATAATTGGAAGGAAGAATGATTTTGCTGTAGGGAGTGAGTCCAATGTTGATTTGTAATTATTGAAAACCTCAATGTGATCCATATCTAAAACATCATCTTTGTGTGACTAATATTTTTGTCATTAGTGATGTTTCTATTTTTATCTTTAGTATTAGGAAGGATAATATTTTTAAATCAAATATCTACAGAAAATCCAAGGTGTTAAAACTTGTTTTTATTATTTATGATCTCTTTATATTTAAAAAGTACTGAGAAACATATAAAAATGATATTTTTGAGACATAGGTAAAGAGACAAGTGGCAGGCAATAAAGAGAAGGGATAGAATATGTTCTGTATGTCAGAAATGTCCCTGAGTGAGGGCCCTGCATTTGAGCACACACTTATTTCAGAGGTTCCAGAGAGCAAAGGTGAAGGACAAACACAAAAAGTCTCATTGACTTCATTTTTTACTAAAAGGAATCATTGGTTTTTGTGTCAGAAACTCCCAGCAACACTTGAATAATGTTGTAATGGCAATTTTGTAAACATGGCAAGGACCTTGTTCATAAAGGCCATTTCTTACTCTTGCCTTTAACAATAACTTGACAGTTTATTAAGCTGAAGTTTGTGAAGATGTGTCAATTTATAGCTAGAGGGATAAAGTAGATTCTAGGTCTATAATTCTCTAGTGCTGTGCCCTGCCGTAGCTTAGATGCTGTAAGACATTTCTTAGAGTGAACACAATCTGTAGAATACCAGACTTGTAGAATATTCTATGGAGAGCAGTTTTCTGAGCTTTCAGGAGTTTATGAAATGCTTTACTCATTTACATAGTAAAAGTCCCAGAGCTCTGCAGTGAAGAAAACTGTTGAACTTTGCATAAATAGTGTTTCTCAAACTTAATTGATCATAAAATCCTTTATTAGGAATGTCTCATGGATTGCTATTGCAGTCTCTATTTTGGGAAATGAGGAAGTGAAAGAATGAAAGTTGGACCGGCTGCTAATTGTGATATACGTATTTCAAAAGTCAGACGACAAACAAGCATTTTCTATTACTAGTGAAAGGAGAGTTGTGTGTTTTAGAATTTTCATTTCGGTGCTTGGTGTTGGTGTAATTTAGGTGGCATGTTTGGCATTTGGTTATGAAAATGTAAAGGTTGATTTAGAGTCTTTATGAAACTCTACCTTTATAGTTCTATAGGTTGAACTGTTAGCTTGTTATTAGTTTGCAGTCCAACTTTTTTCATGGTCTTTGGCATTCTTTGAAATTGGAATTTCTTTCTCCAATGAACTGTACAATATCTTCAAAGTGAAAAATGTGTAATAGATTACTCAGTGTAATACTTTCTGGTTATGTTAGTTTGGCCTTGCCTAGATTGCAAGAAATAGAAATCTGCTGGGGAAAAATTCTTAAGTAATAAGGTGGGAGTGTTGAACATACATTGACCTGTGTGCTTTTGCTATACAATTCTAGGGTATCTTTGTTCCCCTCATGATATCTCTTTTGGTATTCCAGACCCTGTCCCTTCTCCCTACACATGGAGGAAATGATTAATTGATTGTCTTAAGTCATAGAATAGCTCTCTGGCACAGCTTTGGCTCCAACATTGACCTCTAGGCCAATCTTCTATGGTCTGGGTAGTAGGACAAATTTTGCTCAAGGGTAAGGAGCTGATTTCTCAGTAGAGTAACAGTGGTAGTAGAGATCAGGTGACCGGCTGGCACTAAGGTGACACGACACTAGACTCTCAGGCTATGATATATCCCGCTTCAAAGCAGATAGTTACTTCCAAATGTTGCTTCTTAGATATCATAATATTGGTGTTCCATTTTAAGGACATACTTGAAAATTCTGAGATTTGAAAGGTCACAAAGTAAGTACTTAGTATTATTATATATTAATTTTAAAAAATTGTACTCATGTTGTTAGGTAGCATGTTGGATTCTTTACATTTATGATTTCTAATGAATTTAACAGCTTTGCAAGTATGCTTACGTTCTCCATTTGAATAATGAGACAGTGACTCAGAGGTGTCAGAAACTGGAGCATCTTCAGGCAGCTATGAAGACATAGTAGACCAATTTTCTGACTTTAAATCAAGCTCTCTTTCCACTGTGACACATAGGTTACTTATTTAAGGAGACTAATATGGAATGTCTTGAATATATCAAAAGACTGTCGCCCTCCCCCATGGAGGATACTAGAGGAACTGGGATATACATGAAATTTAAATCATACCAGATTTAGTGGAAGGAATTGTACCTCCCATTTTCTGGCTTATGCAAAGCTGTTTGATTTAATTTAAGGAGATACATTGTCTACACTATGTAATGTTGTATTACAGTAACATAACTGTAGTGTTGATTACCCCTAGGCAAAAGCTAAAATCCATTGTCCACTTTCTCTCTGTTACTTTGTATCAAAGATAGTAACTAAAAGTAGCTCCTGTTATCTGTATGTTCCTTATAAAATCCGTGTTTATACACCCCAACAAAAGTATCAAAAAACTGTGTGGGGTGGGTTACATAGTGATACAACTAAACTACAACAAAATTAATTCATTCAACATTTATTAAGCTCCTGCACATTAGGATATGCAAATCCCCACCCTCATGAGATTATAACCTACTCTTTCTCATCTATCTTCTCTAGTAATGCTACTTGAAGTTCTATATTCTCTCCCCAGACACACTTAAACACACCTGGGTTGTCCGCAGATAATTTTGTCTTGCAGCTGGTAAAGAAAGGAGAAAGAATCAAATGAGTTTTCTTCACTTTACTTGTATCAGTTTTCTATGCTGTGTAACAAATGATCACAAATTTAGTGGCTTAAAGTCACACACATTTATTATCTCCATGGGTCAGGAGTGAGTGAGTTAGTTTAGTTTCCTTGGTTGGGAATCTGCGCACAGCTTAGATGATCCCTTGGTTCAGGATCCTAGCAGGGTGAAATCAAGGTGTTGGTAACTTCATTCTCATCTGCAGAGTGGGGTGCCCCTCCAAGCTCATTGAGGTTGTGGGCAGAATTCAGTGCCATGGTTGGTTGTTTCTTCAAAGTCAGCAAGAGAATATTTCTGCCCCTGTTGGCTAAAATGACTTCTTATGTAACAAAACAAAATTAAGGCAGTGATAGCTCATCACCTTTCCAATTTTCTGTTGGCTAGAAGCACATCACAGGTTTTTCCCCTACTCGAGGGGATCATACAAGTGTGTGACTCACTGGGAGCAACCTAAAGTGTGTCTGTCACACCCCGTATTACTAATCATAATTATACCTAAACTTTTTGAAAATGTTCTCTAAACCAGCACTCTTCAATGCATTTTACATATATTTGCTCATTTAATCCTCACAAAAATGAAGTAAGTAGTTTGTTATTTGTTGTTTACAAATGAACCATAAAGAAATGGATCTTTGTCAGCTAAGAACATCCATCCAAAAATAAAAATAAACAGGCAAAAACAACAACAATCTTGATGCCACATATTCCTTCTGCTGCTGTACTCTCATGTGATTTCCCTTCACAAGGTTCCTAACGTCCCTTTTCAGAATTCTAGTGGCTTTTCCTTATCTCCTCACCCCAGGGGTCGCTGCACCCATCCTTTATATGCATCTCTCCCTAGAAATGAGTGCCTTGGAGAGGCCTGCCTACATACACATGCACCCAGAGTTTTCCTTCATTGAACTTTTTTTTTTCTTTATGGGCCTTAACAAAATTTATAATTATAACTTTATAGGTCAGAGACCATGTCTTTTTTGTTGTTGTTTATTGTATTCCCAACACCTAGCACAAAAACTTTTTCAGTGGAAGAATGAATGCCTGCATGTTAGTTAAAGAAAGCCACATGGTGTAATGGGAAAGGTATCATTTGGGGATGTCAAATCACTTCACTGCTTACCTACAGCTATGGTATGAATGTTTGGTCCCCCGCCAACCCCCATAATTCACATGTTGAATCCTAATGTCCATGGTGATGGTGTACGAAGATGGAGCCTTTTGGAGGTGATTAGGTCAGAACCTTCATGAGTGGGAATAGTGCCCACATAGCAAACTCCAGAGAGCTAGCTAACCCTTTCCACCCTGTGAGGACACAGCAAGAAGGCACTATCTGTGAATCAGGAAACAGGCCCTCACCAGATACTAAATTTGCTAGTACTTTGATCTTGAACTTCCCAGTCTCCAGAACTGTGAGAAATAAATTTCCATTGTTTATGAGCTGCTCATCCTATGGTATTTTGTTACTGTAGCCCAGACAGACTAGGACACCTAAATTTAGTATTATTGTTGGCACTCAATTAATGATAGGTATTATTAGTTATAGTTTTTATTCAGCAAAAAGTAGTTTGAGGCCATTGCTAAAGAGGAAGAGAGGAGGAAACAGGGCATAAATATTAACAGGCTAGAAAGGGGGAATTAAAGGCAAACCAGAGACCTAGGTCTGGGAGTTTTCCTTGCATCCTTTCCTTCTCTGGGTAGTTCTGATGCTATTAGAATAGACTTTTTACCCTTTTCTGTACCACTCTAGGTGCTAGGCTTTTGTAGCAGCAGAAGCTCTCCATTTCACAGTTCCTGGCACATAGTAGATACTTACAAAATGTTTATTAAAGAAATGAATGACTAATAGATAGTCACTTAAACACAGCTGTTCAGTGTATTACAAATGGAAAGAGTGATTCATTGATTCCCACTACATTAAAACATAACCTTCTTTTATCTATACAAGAACATGAGTTCAGTTTCACTAAATAAACATTAGCATTCTGTTTCATGGTTGGGAACATTGGGAGTTTGCTTCCTACGTCCCCACCAAGGGAACATTGATGAAAATACAGTTATAAGAGAGATTATCATTTAAGACACACACACATTATCATATTTGCTAAAACTCATTCAAATTTTATTGTCTGCCTTTGGGTCATTTTGAAAACATCACTTCTCATAGAGGCCTAACGGAATGTCCCAAGGTACGGCCAAGGGTTGTTCACAGATTTGTTATGAAGTGGGTGTACTGTGAACATCAAAACGCACTGCTTTAATTTGGGAAAATCTGATTAAAGCTTGATGTGTCAATGGCTTTATTTTTGCCTTTAGATGTCTTTATTTTATTTATTTTCACTGAATTTCACCACAGGCTCTGTCTCCTCTGAGCAGGCTGCTAAAGCGTTGGAGAAATTATAGCACTTTAAACAGCAAGTCCTCCCTTTGGAATTTGAAAACAATGGCTCTTAGGAAAAGTGTCAGAATGTTAAAGTATAGAATAAGGTCATTGTAAAATAGCGTTTTTTTGTTTTTGTCTTTTTTTTTTACTAATTTTGTATGGAACCTTAATGGAAATCCCCTAAGCACAGTAGTTGAAACTCGATAATTAAACTCCTTTAAGGATAAATATTAAGGTTCTTCTTTCTTCATTTGCTTCTAACATTGTATGTATATCTCACACATAGATTTTCTTATTATATATGCTGAAATCCTTAGCAGCAATTATGAGAAAAACTTTATTTCTCTTATAACAAGGAAATTCCTTTTTTCTATTAATGGGGCCAGAGAAGTTGCTTGTCAGTATGTCTTGTTCTAAAGAATGGCCTGCCCAAAATCTGACTGAACATCTCTGCAGACAGGTCATCTGGGAGTGGGAGAACAGTTCCCATGGGATGGGCAAGACATTCCATTCCAAAGGAGACCATTGTCTTAGCAAAATGGTTGGATTGCTTACAAATTGGGTTTGCAGAGGAAAAAGAAAAAATATTTGTGTGCATATATATGCATATATGTGTGTGTATTGTATCATGTATGTGTGTATATGTATATATACATATCACAAAAGCAGCAAGTAATACAAAGAAAAGGAATTAGCTCAGAGGAAGATTTCTATTGTAAAATCTGCTTTAAAATTCTATCATAACAATGATGCCACAAAAAGCTTTCTACTTTTCCATCTAAATATTATTTTTTCAATAATAATTTCTCTCTGAAATTTTGTTTACTGTTGATTGATTTTGTGCACATTTTTAAAAATTAGGTGGAGGAAGGATGAAAATGATACCAGCATACCTTATTTTATTGTGCTTCACAAATACTGTATTTTTTACAAATTGAAGGTTTGTGGCAACCATGCATCAAGCAAGTCTGTTGGCACCATGTTTTCAACAGCACGTGCCCATTTTGTATCTCTGTATCACATTTGATAATTTTCCCAATATTTTAAAACTTTTTGTCATTATATCTGGTGGTGATACATGATCAGTGATCTTGGATGATACTATTATAATTGTTTTGGGGCACCATGAACCATGCCCAAATAAGATGGCAAACTTAATCTACAAACATTTTGTATGTTCAGAATGCTCTACCAACCAGCCATTCCCCTATCTCTCTCCCTCTCCTCAGGCCTCTCTGTTTCCTGGGATACAACAATATTGTGTCCAATAGATAATAGCAATAGGCCAATTAATAACCCCATAATGGCCTCTAAGTGTTCAAGTGAAAGGAAGAGTCACATATCTTTCACTTTAAATCAGAAGCTAGAAATGATTAAGCTTAGGGAATAAGGCATGTTGAAAGCCAAGAAAGGCTGAAAGTTAGGCCTCTTGCACCAGTTAGCCAAGTTGTGAATGCAAAGGGAAAGTTCTTGAAGGAAATTAAAAGTGTTACTCCAGTGAACACATGAATGTTAAGAAAGTGAAAGAGCATTATTGCTGATATGGAGGAAATTTTAGTGGTCCAGCTAGAAGACCAAACCAGCCACAGAATTCCCTTATGCCAAAGCCTAATCCAGAGAAATGCTATAACTATCTTCAATTCTGCAAAGGCTAGGTGATGTGAGGAAGCCATAGAAGCAAAGTAGGAACCTAGCAGAGGTTCCTCCAGGAGGTTTAAGGAAAGAAGCCATCTCCAGACATAAAAGTACAAGTTGAAACAGCAAGTGCTAATGTAGAAACTGCAGCAAGTTAGCCAGAAGATTTAGCTAAAACAATTGATGAAGGTCGCTACACTAAACAACGGACTGTCAGTACAGAGGAAACAGCCTCATGTCAGAAGATGCCCTCTTTTTAAATTTCAGAATATTATGGGGGTACAGACATTTTGGTTACATGTATTACTTTTTTTTTTTTTTTGAGACAGAGTGTCACTCTGTTGCCCGGGCTAGAGTGAGTGCCGTGGTGTCAGCCTAGCTCACAGCAACCTCAAACTCCTGGGCTTAAGCGATCCTCCTGCCTCAGCCTCCAGAGTTGCTGGGACTACAGGCATGTGCCACCATGCCCGGCTAATTTTTTTCTATATATATATTTTTAGCTGTCCATATAGTTTCTTTCTATTTTTTAGTAGAGACGGGGTCTCGCTCTTGCTCAGGCTGGTCTCGAACTCCTGAGCTCACACAATCCGCCCGCCTCGGCCTCCCAAGTGCTAGGATTACAGGCTTGAGCCACCGCGCCCGGCCCTGGTTACATGTATTACTTTTGCACCCCTCAAGCCAGAGCTACAAGCATGCCCATCCCCTGGACAGCACACTTTGCACCCATTAGTTGTGACTTTACGCATCCCTTCCACCCCTCTCCCACCTGCTCGGCACCCAGTGAATATTACTTCCATGTGAGCACCTATATTGATCAGTTAGTACCAATTTGATGGCGAGTACATGCGGTGCTTGTTTTTCCATTCTTGTGATACCTCACTTAGTAAAATGGGCTCCAGCTCTATCCAGCATAATACAACAGGTGCTAGTTCACCATTGTTTTTTAGAGCTGAGTAGTACTCCATGGTATACATATACCACATTTTACTAATCCATTTCTGGACTTTCATAGCTAGAGAGATGTCATGCCTGGCTTCAAAGAATAGGCTGACTCTCTTGTTAGGGGCTAATGCAGCTGGTGACTTTAAGTTAAAGCCAATGGTCATTTACCATTTGAAAATCCTAAATAATTATGCTAAATCTACTGTGCCTGTGCTCTATAAATGGAACAGCAAAGCCCAGATGATAGTGTATCTGTTTACAGCATGGTTTACTGAATATTTTAAGCCCACTATTAAGACCTACTGCTCAAAAAGAAAAGATTCCTTTCAAAATATTACTGTTCATTTACAATGCAGAGTCCTGATGGAGATGTACAGGAGGTTAATGTTTTTTTCATACCTGCTAACACGAAACCTATTCTCCAGCCCATGGATTAGGGAGTAATTTTGACTTTCAAGTCTTATTGTCTAAGCAATACATTTCCTAAGGCTATAGCTGCCATTGATAGTGACTCCTCTGATAGATTGGGACAAAGTAAATTGGAAATATATTGAAACATATTCACCATTCTAGATGCCATTATGAATATTCATGATTCACTGGAGGAGGTCAAAATAGCAATATTAACAGGGGTTTGGAAGAAGTTAATTCCAGCCCTCATGGATGACATTGAGAGGGTCAAGACTTCAGTGAAGGAAGTAACTGCATTTGTGGTGGAAGTAGCGAGAGAACTAGAATGGAGCAGTGGCACCTGAAGATGTGACTGAATCACTGCAATCTCATGATAAAACTTGAACGGATGAGGCATTGCTTCTTATGAATGAGGAAAGAGATTGGTTTCTTTGGGTGGAATCTACTTCTGATGAAGATGTGAACATTGTTGAAATGACAGCAAAGGATTTAGAATATTATATAAACCTAGTTTTTAAAGCAGTAGCAGGGTTTGAGAGGACTGGCTGCAGTTAAAGAAGTTCTATGAGTAAAATGCTTTCAAACAGTAGCACATGCTGCAGAAAAATCTTTTAGGAAAGGGTCAGTTGATCCAGCGAACTTCATTTTTGTCTTATTTTAAGAAATTATCACAGCTGGCACACCTTCAGCGACCACCAGCCTTATCAGTCAGCAGCCCTCAACATCAAGGCAAGACCCTCCACTCACTGAAAGCTCAGATGATCATTAGCATTTTTCAGTAATAAAGTATTTTTAATTGAGTTTTGTACATTGATGTTTTTAGACATAATTCTGTTGAACACTTAATGAAAGTGTAGTGTTAGCATAACTTTCATATTCACTAGGAAACCAAACATTTTGTGTAACTTGCTTTATTGTGATATTGGCTTTGTTGTGATGGTTTGGAATCAAACTTGCTATGTCCCTGAGGTATGCCTATATAAATTTTTTTTTTTTGCTTTAATACTCATATGACTGAGAATAATCTTGATTACAACTTCATAATGGAAACCTCTCATTTTTAAAAAATAAGTTGTTACACATATTTTGATTTTTTGAAAGGAATAGCAAATAATTGCTTCCTACAATGGCTTTGAACTTGAGGTTGTTCAGGCTTATAGACTAAAGCTTATTGCATCATCTTTTGCAATTTTTGACTATTTCCTTTATTTATTTTTGATTATTTGATTCTTACAATTTCCTGGAAATTATCTTGTGTTTAGATCTTAGAAATTTTCATTCACTTGTCAAAAGGGATTTAGTTTCTAGCATGGGCAAATTCATTGTCCTATATTTATCTCATTTGACTGTTTCTGACAATGATGCTTTTATAACTCTTAATGCATCAATTCCCAAACTGTATTCTGGGGAATACTTGTTCCATGAGATATTGATAGGTTGTTCTGTGAGAGGATTACAAGGTTTAAAAGTTTGGGAAAATACTGTATGATCTAGTCTCTAGGGTTAAAAATAAATTTTAGCATCTTAGATAACACAGTAAAAGAAACTAATCATATTTAGTATGTGCAGGCTATATTTATTGGATGGAAGAATAAATTTCCTTTTAGATGGATTTACCTATTAAAATACCTATTTTGCAAAGCACAGTTTGGGGACTATTATCTTACTGCAATTTTGGAAATACTTTTAAATTTATTTGCAAAATTGTCTTTAGTATATCGTTGATACTACTTCTTTAGTGATATTATCTCTTAGCAGCTTTCTTTCATTTTAACACCTATCTTCATGTTATTTTAAAGAATAACATTTTCCCCTGTGGATAAAACTTGAATGTATATATAGAGTCTTCTGAGCCATCTGAATTACATTTACTGATAAGGAAAAAATTAAAATTTACCTTTTGAAGAGAATCAATACCCTGGCATTAATTCATACTGGGGTATAGACTACAAGGGCACTGGATGTTTGATCATGCAAGGTATAAGTGTCTCAATGATAACAGTTTATATAGTTCATATGCTCATTACTCTTTTGATAATATATTAGACTACTGATTTTTGTCTCACTATCTAGGTTGTCTTTGCTCTAAAGATCCTATTGATTTTTTTATTGGCCACAACAGCTAACATAATGTACTGCACACAGTGTTGACCTAAGTAATTCGAAATGGCTTGATAGATATTAGCACATGCACGGTACAGCTCATTTTCTGAAAACACTTTCTTCCCTTGCGTTTTTGATGCCACTTGCTCTGATTTTCTTCCCGCCTCTGGCTGCTTTTGCTTATTCTACTTCTCCTCCTCATTCCTTCTATGTTAGTATTCCTCGGGGCTCTGCTTTAAGCCACCTTCTCTCTTGGTAAATATTCCTTGGATGTGTTCATCCATACTCATGCTTTCAACTACACTATCTTTGCTAATAATTCCTAAATTTTTTCCAATTTCTCCTTTATCATTTGAGTTTCTTGTCCTTATTCTCAATTATTGACTAGACATCTTTACTTGGATGTTTTCAAGATACCCTTAAATCAACATATTCAAGGTCATCATTTATTTGTCCTAAATACTGTTCCTCCTTATGCCCTTTCCTGTTCCAATGTCTGGTGCCAGCCTCTACCCGATTATCTGGCCTTATACCTGGGAACCATGTTTCACATCTTTATCAAATTCACCCCCACACACGCATGCTCACTCAGAGTCATCAATTCTGGTTCCTACACTTCTCTTGAATATTCTTCTTCTTTACTCCCACTGCCTAAACAATCTTAGGGCTTTTCATGATCGGTTCCCTGGATTTTTCTGGATGCTTCTTGATGCTGTGCTAGTCTCACCTTTGTCCAGGGTATCCTCTGCTATACTGTAGCAGGAGTGATATGTCTAAGATGTCTACTGGGAATTATAATCAGCATCTCAACCTTATGTGGTGCAAAACCAAACCTCTTCCTCCCATAGTCTTCTCCATTTAAAAAAAAAATTGCAATTTCATACTTTTCATTGCCAATGCCAAAGTCTTTAGTGGCATCTTTTCCTGCTCCCTTTCATACCACACATCCAATCCATCATCATAATCTCCTGGCTCAACCTTCAGAATATAATCAGAGTCCAACCATTTCAAACCACCTCCAGTGCTGTAACCCTAGTCCAAGCTACCATGGGTTTTTTCCTGGATCATTGTAATCTCTACATACCAGTGTTCGTGCTAAGTCTTTATCTGCTGAAGCAGTGGTGTCCGGTACAGTGACCGCTACCCACCTGGGACTGTTGAGCTTAGAAATATGGCTGATCTGAATGGAGATGCACTGTAAAACAATACACTAGATATTGAAGAATTAGTATTCAAAGAGAATGTAAAATATCTCATCAACAATATTTTATATTGATTACATATTGAGATAATATTTTGGAGAGTTTAGATTAAATAAAATATTGGAATCAATTCACATGTTTGTTTTCTCTTTTTCAACATGTTTACTAGAAAAATTAAAATCACATATGTGACTCCAACCTACATTGCTATTAGACAGTGCTGCTCTAAAGTCTTTTCTAAACACAGCAGTCAGAGCTATTCTTTCGAAATGTCTGATCCTATCATTCATCAGGCCAAAACCCCCCAAAGGCTTTCCAGCTACTTCAGGGGAGAAGCCAGTCTGCAGTGAGCTACCAGGCTGAGCACAATCCTGTCCCTGTGTCTCCTCTTCCTCCCACTCTCTGCTCTCCAGCTCTGAGGCCTCCTTACAAGCCCCACTGGAGGGCCTCTGCCTTTACGTTCCCTTGGCTTAGCTACTTCCCCAGACAGCTGTATGGCCCACTTTCCCACCTCTCCCTGTCTGCCCCACTGTCCCTTATTAATAGTGAGTGTTAGAGGCCCATCCTGACACCCTGTCTAAAACAGCAGCCTGGTGACCTACACATACTCAACGTGAATCTCTTGATCACGTTTTGAGTTTTCGTTGAATGACTCCTCATTGTCTGCCGAGTAAAATCCAAGTTGCTCAGTATTTCTAGGCACACTATTATTATTTAGACATTTTCTAACTCCAGAACATTTCTCACTATTCCTCTAAACCACCCTCATGCCATGCTGTTAGACTCATTTGCAAGAAACACAAAATAGGAAAAAAAAAGTGATAATATAGTAGAGGTTTAAAGGATTATTATTAAATGTAAATATATTCTGCACTGAATTAACATTCATCAAACTTCAAACATTGGATGTTATGCAAGTAGCAACATTTATTTAACCCCTTGAATTATACTTGACATCCATCCCATAAAATGCATGTTAACATAATTAATATTATACCAAAGGCAAATGATATACTTACCAACAAAGAGTATAACCTGTGTAAAAGGATCTCTATGTGAATAAATTTCCCTTTATTAGTATTTATTTTCCTCTGGAACAATGATTACTATGAGAGTTTTTCTCTTCCTAATTAAAAAGGAAATATAACTTAACAATAGTTTAGTTAGACACCTCATTATAAGAGAGTTAGCTGATTTTTTGGAATGAACATTTCTATTGTGGCTAATCAGAAAAACAAGAATTTATAGCTCAGTAGTTAAAAAAAAAAAAACCTTCAGAAATGTTTATTGTTCCAGTTCATTAAAATGTTATATCCTTGGACAGTATTTCTTAGAGGCCATAAAATTAATAGTGTATTTTAAAAGTTTTATTGGCATTTATTTCCTAAATCTAATTTAGCCCTAGTGTTTAATTGTGCTGTCTCATATAGCCTGGGAATCTGGCAGTTAAAATTACTCTTATGCTTTAAAAGAAAAACATTTTCCTTCAGGGCTAACTTTCATATTCTTGAATGTATTTATGTCACACTGTCTTGTGTTTTCATGTGCTGAAATCTTGAGAATCTGTCAGAGCTAATCTGGATCTAGTATTCCTTTGTGTCTTAAAATTATGCAGAAATTCCGATTAGTAACTAACCATGCCCCTGGCCTGGCAAGATATATTCAACTAAAATTCTGTATATCAGCTACCGGGGTTAAATTTTAAATCTTTTACTGCACGAAGCAAGGGTAGTACAATAAACTTTTATTGAATACCTGCAAGATACTGAGCATTGCATGGACTACAGAAGTTTCTAAGGCACCATCGTATCCTCAAATGTAGAATAATTCTAACCCTTACCACTGTGCCTTCTATAAATGTGCTCTATAGTATAATAAATAAACTCTTCTACTTCTTCAAAGAACTTGCCTTCCACCTACTAGTCCCAAATAAAATCTGTCTATGCAATGAGATTACCTCTTTCCTTTTGATCTTCTTATATGGAGTTGCTTTTTTTTCCCATGGGCTCCTGAACCACAGGATATGTATTGGGAGTCAATATTTGCAGAAAAACTTCGGACTTCTTAGAGGCATGTCATTCAGATGACTCTCTGTCCTCATGCTTATTGACTTGCTAGACCTCCTGGATAACCTCCCTGAAGAGCTGTACTCAAGGTTGACCATCATTTTCCTCCATCCCATCTCCTGCAGTTTTAGTGTTTCCTGAATTGTTTTCCAAATGCCTTTACCTCATCAATCCTGAAGACCTTCACCCAGTCTTGACTGTCCCAGATTTGTTTTTAGTTTATTAACGTTATCTTTTACTGAGGTGTTCCAATACCCTTTCTAGTGATGTCCTTGTATTTTTCTTTCTCTCTCTGTTCCGTCCTTTACACAGCTATTAAAGTCATCTTTTTTAGGCCGGGCATGGTGGCTCATGCCCGTAATCCTAGCACTCTGAGAGGCCGAGGGGGGAGAATCGCTTGAGCTCAGGAGTTTCAGACCAGCCTGAGCAGGAGTGAGACCCCGTCTCTACTACAAACAGAAAAATTAGCTGGGTGTGGTGGCTCATGTCTGCAGGGCACCTCAAAGGTCTTTATGCTTCAAGCCCATCAGGTGGGATTTTGGCATGGTTATGTAAATGCACATCACAGCCATGCTGAGTCCAGGTGGGTGGAAGGGCCCAAGGACCAGCATCTGCTCTGTGTAGAATACATTCAGAATATAAGGACAGGCTTTTTTTTCTTTCTTTATTGCCATTGTATTGCCAACACCCACACAAGTGCCAGGCACACAGGTTCATATGAGTGACTTAATAAGTATCTGTTGAATAAAGATGAAATAACTGAGCATGAGTAAATAATAATAAATGAATGAAATCTTGCCTGAAATTTTTTCTAGTTTTCAATAATTTCAAATATTGAGTATTTTAGTGTGGTTACTGGTGTCTTCTGCAATGAATTTCAGGATCTCATATCTGTGGCCTCCCTACAGATGCCATGATGTTGACAATCAGCGTCCCTCATATTTTGTTCTCAATGTCTCTCTTTTCTGGGTTTGATTAGCCATTTACTAAGATTGTATAATACTTACTTTTATCTTCAGCATTCTCCTTTGCTCCTGAATGATGCTTTAGCTAACACATTCGTGAAGGTATTATTTGAGTTAAATTTTAAAAGAGTGTTAGTATTTCAATGGGGGAAGAGGGAGTGTAGAAAAGATGATAAACAAACAAAAGCATAAGGAAAAGAAATCTCTGAGTGTGTTTTTAGGTAATTGTAGGTAATTAGAGCTTAAGACATGTGAATTTTATGTATGAGAGTAAGAGGAAATCTTTGAAAGCATAATTGGGGCTACAGTTTGCTAAGCCTTTCCATACCAGGCTAAAGCATCCTCATGCTTTCACGAACCCATCCAGTTTCTGATTGTTCGTGATGTCCTGCCTCTACAGTTAAGCTCATGCTCTTTAACAGTGTACTAAATGTGTTGATCTCTGACCATTCTGTGCAAATCCTCATTTCTCATCATGCTGCACCAGTTCCATCTCTTGCATGAGGTTCTTCCTAAACGTTCATGTCCACAAAGATATATTCCCCAAGATTTTACACTTTGCACTTCTCAATTCCCACTCACCTAATGTTTGGAATTATTTCACTTTTTATGTTTTGCATCTTCACTCCCAGACTACATAAGAAGACAAAGTCAACACTCTAATTCTTTCTGTCTCCTACATCAGCAAGCAGAATGCATGCAGTTTTCATCCTAGAGATTCATCTTTTGTTGAGTCCCTTTCCTCTCTTCCTCCTGCCTCCTCTCTCTCTGTCTCTCTCACATGCTCTTTCTTTCTCCTCACCCCTTTCCTCTCCCTCCCCCTCACACACACATATACACCTCCCAGCACCACTCAGTTTTTGTTTCTTTCCCGTATACTTTTGCTTTGAATTATTCCTGATGGAATCTTGTATTTGTCGGCTTATTTCCTAGATGGGAAGTGATGGAATTTTACGCCTCAGTACTTCAGCTCTAAATAATGAATTCTTTGCATATGCAGCACAAGGGTGGAAACAGCGACTGGCAGAAGGTAAATTTCTGGTTTTTATTATTATGCGATATACTGTACTGAGCTTTGCAGCTTTCTCTGATTTCCAAGTCTTTTTTCCCCACTGAAATACACTTTAATTTGGTAAAAACTCATATCCCATTCCAAATGACTTCAGTAATTTTTTGTTATAGTTTGCATTTCTGATGTCAGATATTTTTGAAGAAAGCATAATTTTATCTTGGACATAATAAAAATTTTGATATAGCAAGATTTTTTTTGAAATGGCTATTTTAATTGCATTGTTTGATCTATTATCTATTCTCTTAAGTGTCCTGGAGCCTAAAGAAACTTCTTTTAATACTTTCTTCCCCTGAAATAACCACTTCATCTTATCCTTCCTTTAGTGTCCAAGCTTTTTGAAAGACTAAAACATACTCGGTGCTACCACATTTTTCCTCTTTACATGCTCAAACTGTTATAGTCAGGGGTGGCCCCACTATACACAGCTGAAATATCCTTCCTAGAGAAAGAATACTAATGGTTTTCTACTGACAAAGTCCAGTTTTTCTCATCTCAGTTCTTTATTTCAAGTTCTGCCAACATCTCATTTGTTTTTTACCCCATCCAATTTGAGACCATCTCCCTTGGACATTCAAAACAGATTTTTAATCATTTTCTGGGGCTGCATTTCTGACAGCACTTTCTCAGCTTCTGTCAGGAGCTCCCAATCTTCCATCTGACGGTAAGTGTTGATGTCTCCAGCATTTTGTTTTCTAATCGTACATATTCTCTAAGCAGCCCCGGTCACCATCTTGGTTCCAGCTATTGCCCATATGTCAAGAATTTCCAAATCTGGCTCTCGCCCCCGTCTCCAGGGTTCTGTTTCCAGATCTTACTCGCTGATAACGGGCACCTGAAAACCAAAATGCCCAATATTAAACCCACTAGCTTGCCTTCATACGTATTTCTCCTTCTGCTTTCTCTCTTCTGTAATGTAACCTTTGTCCTCATAGTTCCCTAGTTTAAAACCTTACTGATGTCCTTGACTCTCTTCCCTTTCTCCAGGACTATCTGGTCATGAACTTGATTCCTCTTCAGCATTCCGCTGCTAGTGGCCAAGTCGTAACCTCCACCCCTTATCTGTGCTGTCTGCAGCCTCCTAGCTGGAGTCCTCCAATTTCTTCACCCTGTGGTCAGACCTACCTTCCTAGGCTGCTCATGTGGCCATATTTCTCCCTCACCGAGTGCCGTCAGAGCCTCCCTCTCTTTCTTGTAGGAAAATGAAGAACTCTCTTTAAAACATGCATTGGGTGATTGGGCTCAGCTTTCCTTTCCCATTTTATTTCTTCATATGTTCTGCTTATAACTGACCACTTGAAAGAACATAAATATACATCCTCATTTCTCTGTGCCTTGTGATTAATCACTTTATATAAAGCCTGATCATCCTCCACAAGCTCTCTCAAGAATCAGCTTCTATATGTGGTCCTCCTTAATCATCTTAGGCAGAATTAAGTGCTTTCCTTTTTATACTTTCACTACGTTTATTCTTATGGCCTGTGTAGGGCTTTTGACATTATATTATAGTCAGCTAAGTGCCTCTGTTTCCACCAGACTGATTTCCTTGAGGACAGTGGATATCCATGCTTATTTGCAGCCCCTAGCATGCAATATATTTGCTAAATGCTTTAGAGTGTATATGTAAAGAAATGACTATTTGAATGATGTTCATAAAAAGAGAAGCTGTAGAAATGTCATCATTATTCATCCTTTTACTTTTCAACATCCAGAAAAGTTTACTCAAAGGGATTACATTTTCTTTCTTAACTGCCCAAAGACTTGACCACTTTTACTCAATATATTAGCATTTTCTTTCCAGGAGAATTTACCCCAGAAATGCAGTTGCGGATAAGGCAAGAAATTGAGAAAGAAAAGAAAACAGAACCGTGGAAAGAAAAATTCTTTGAGAGGTTTTATGGAGAAAAGTAAGTACTAGAGTATTTTTTCTCGTTTCTCTTAGAAGGAAATGAAAATGTAATTCTCTGCTTCACATAGCACACTCATATGCTGTAAAACTTAATAAACCTGCGATAAAAGGCAATAGTCCCTCGGTGTAAGAAATTGCAGATAAAATTATAGTGGCATATCAGCACTTAAATGTTTTAAAAAATGCATTTTCAGTGGTTTATAACTTGTTCATGAAAATTTATTTCAGGCTGAAAATAGCACATGAAATCCTATAGAAGTCATTTTAGTTTTCTTAATTTTAGTAAAATTCTCATTTTCAAATATTTTCAGTAATGAATATAGATAAGTAGTTTTAGGTGCATGTTCTCACACTTTTCCAAAAATATTGACTGTACATATATATTTTAATCTGCGTTTAGTCCTTTTTTTAGGGAGAGCCTGAGGTATTATCCTTCACTTTACCTTCTTCAAGTGTAATCTCTTTTTAATTTATTGTTTGTGTGTATGTGTATGTGTGTTTCTTTTTTAAGTGATATTAGCCACATGAAAGTGTGACAGTAACTGAACTAACATGAAAGCAGTTTCATCTTTGCCTGACATTTAGCAGAGATGTAGTCTACTTGGGCAAAATTAGTGTCTCTTAGACAATCAGATCCCTAAGAAAGGAGAGGTTTAGGAGCTAAATATTAACAATAACTTCAGATCCTCCTCAGTAGAGGAGTTTGGGCTTTAACTTACACATAACACAATTAATGCTTGAAAGTTGTTACTTTGCTTAAAAGACACAGAAGTCATTGCAGATAACTTAACCTATGTCATACATGTCACAAGTCTCACATGGCAGCTCTCCATGAAAAGAAATCAGGTGATTAACAGACTGCTTGCAGCAGACACCCAGAATACACCAGCCTTGGTGAATTGTCCTACCTGGCAGTATTCCTGAGTAGGCAGGCCTGTTTTTATTAATAATTGCTGTGCCAGGATTCCTGGATGCATGTACATATTTAAGTAAAACTAAATAGAGATAATGACTTTTCTAAAAAATTAAAAGCATGGCAGGCTACTTATATGTCTTCACATATAATCCCCATCTATGTTACTCAAGTCTTGTTGCTTCACAATCCTCACTGGAGATTTTGAAAATACATTCAGATTCCCTAGACCCTCCCCAAACATACTGACTGAGGATCCCCAGGAGTTGGGCCCAGGATTTATTATTTTTAGAAGCTCTCCAGGTCATGCTGGTGCCCAGCAGGATTAGGAACCCTGGGGGACAAGATTGAAGACCACATAGAGCCTTCCCTCTCCTTTGTCTGTGAAAGGAAATGTTGGGGGTACTCTTCCCAGGAATGGCAGAAACGTAACTGAGCGAGTTACCTCCAAAGCATTGGTTCTTAATTTTGGTTGAGTAATGGACCCATACTTTTATTAACTCAGCATATTTATCCAACATCTCCTCTGTGCCAGATGCTTCTCTGAATGCCAGGGGTGCAGTCCTCTGTAGGGCTTCCTAGGCTCTACCCTCAGAGAGCCTCCATTCTAGGAACTTACGTTGCAGAGAGTTTTCCTTCATTCAGAAATAACCGTCGCACACACTCTGGCTCTGATATGTTTTTAAGAGCTTTGCAAATGTTACTTCGTTTAATCCTCCCAATAATTCTAGAAGGGGGATGCCATTTTTATTAATTTTTTTTAAAAGATTAGGAAACTGAAAGAAAGTGAAGCTAAGTAATGTTCCCAGGTTTATAACACTGAGCTTAAGTAACTTGTTCAGGGTCTTAATCATGCAAATCCTTCTCAG
Source organism: Lemur catta (assembly GCF_020740605.2). NCBI lineage: Eukaryota > Metazoa > Chordata > Mammalia > Primates > Lemuridae > Lemur > Lemur catta. The sequence goes on from NC_059143.1 coordinate 24,553,355, forward strand.
AAAATTTCATGCACATGTGTAATTTTTTTGCATGAAATTCGGGGGCTTCACAGACTCCCATGGATATCAGATTTAGGGCCCATGCCCTGGAGGGTGACAGCTACGGTACTATGAGTAAACGTGACCCCTCATCACCATCACCAAGCTCTGAATACAAGAAATTCTTCTATGTGACCCTTTTCTTGCTGTAGTTTATCAATAACTTCTGTCCCCTCACATCACAGGACTTGTCTTTTGTTGTTTTCTGTCTTTAAATATATTCCAAATAGCAGATGTATTTTGCCCTTCTCTTTTTGTTACTCCTAGGTTACCTATATTCCCCCAGTCTTTGAGGAATTTTCCCTAGCACCAGAGAGTTTTCAGGTGACTGACACCTGTGCCTTATCATTGCTCTTAAGTTTTTTCAAAAATTTTGCCCAACATTTAAACTTGTCTCCAATTAAGATCTGATTTAGTTTTCTATTTGTTTTTGATATTTCTTATGATTCTTATTTGCTTAATTGCTTAATCTGTTTATAAGTATTCTATATTTGTTTTACTTGGCAATAATATATTATATATATATATATATATATATATATATATGCATGCTAAGCATTATATGGCTTGATCTGTGAATCTGTGGTTTAGATTTCTTGAAGTTAGGGATTTTCTTTGCATACCATGGGGTGTGCTATGAACACCTTCCTTCCATGCCTTTTGGCATCTTAAAGCTATTTTCCCATGAAAACAATGAAATGTTGACATAGGCATGTTTTATACAGTGCTGTTTTATATGTGTGTACATACATATAAAACAGCACTGTATAAAACATGCCTGTGTCACTGTATAGAAACATGCCTGTGTATATATATATACACACACACATGCATATATACTTACCTATATATATATTTAATAATTAACTATTAATCAATTAGCAGAAATTTGGCTGTCAGTACATAGACTTCTGTATGTTATAAACCTAACCTAGTATCGGTGATATCTCTGCTTGACCTAGTCACAAGGGACCTTATTTCTAGCTGGCTATTTTACTTGAAATTTATCTGTAATGTAGTTGTTTTGCTCCTCTGAGTATAATATAGTTATAAATAGTAGCTTTTGAGCCCATCTTAGGATATGTTGAAAGGAAAGAGATTAATTATGAAGGCAAAATCTTCTGTCTTCTTTTCAGAGACTTGTGAACTTAAGAAGGCAATGATCAGATACTCAAAAACATGTATTCAGCTATATTTCCCTCTTATTTTGAGGATTTTATTTAAGTTAAAGGTTAAAGTGGATTTCGCTGAGGTGTTTTTTTCCATCAGTATTTATTACAGCTGTATTTCTTCACTCAAATGTGTTTCTTTCTCTGGAAATGTTCTTCTGCTTATCTTTGTCATTCCCTGTACCCTGGATTTAACTTCATTTAGAACAGCATATTTCTTTCCCATCTGATGCTGACCTTATAACTTAATATGACAGAAAATAGTGATTTACAGTAACTTGATTGTAATTCTGATTAGCTTTGCCTTAAAACCTGAACACCAGGCTAGATTATTACTTGACTTTTTTTCTTATTTTTACTATCTTGAATGGAATATCTTTACAGGAAGAGATCTACATGAAAGAATTTAAAAGTCTTGCTTCACAGAAATGTAAGCTGGTAGAATAACTTTGATGACCTAGACTATGTTTTGTTATTCTTCAATGAAATTTCCATATTGTTTTAGGGTAGACTTTTAGATGCTAAGATAAGATGATTAACACTTTTTAAATTAAAGAGAACCAATCTTTGGAATTCATTTTAATTTCAGAATTTGACGAATTTCATTCATCTTCCATTGATCTTAATTATTTAGTTCTGTTACATCCTCTGAAGACTACTTCATTTTCTATTATAAGAACATCTTTCTTCTCCTTGATTTTTTTGCTTTTCCGCTAATATTTTCTAATATTTGTTGTACATAATTTTCTTACTCCTTTTCTAACACTTGGCAAGGATCATGTCTCCTTGTTTACAAAATAAAAATCTATACCCTTCTTAACCAGAAGGAGAGTTTTTTGTTGTGTTTATAAAAGCAGCATAAAAACTACACCATTATAAAGTAGTTTATATAAATTAATCATGTTAGTGATTATAAGATTAATTTGATGCGTTTACTTCTATTGAATACTACATTTGTAAGAGAACCAAGCTGTACCTTTTGTGGCTGAGCAATAATGTAACGTCTCTAATTTCTGTTCAGGTTGGGCATGTCAAGAGAGGAATCTATGAAGCTCACTTCTAGACCAAACAACGATCGAGCTGAAAGTAGTTCCTCATGTGGGACCTCTGGCCTTCCAGGTTCTTCTGCACAGACTGCCTTGGAAGAACAACAACCAAAAAGCATGAAAAGTCCAGCTTCTCCAGAGCCTGTTTTCTGTGCCACTCTTTGTCCTATGATAGAGGTTCCAGCTAAAGATGTGATGGCAGAATCAGAATCAGAGGATATCTTGATCCCTGAAGAATCTATAATTCAGGAGGAAATTGCAGAAGAGGTAGAGACTAGTATCTATGAATGCCAGGATGAAAATCATAAATTTTCTGAGGAGTCTGAAAGTCCAACCAACTCTCACGAAGAGCCCCATATTGCAACTACTGAAGATAACTTGGAATCTTGTGTTATGATGAATGAGGTGTTAGAAACCTTACCTCATATTGAAGTTAAGATAGAAGAGAAATCAGAATCTCCCCAGGAAGAAATGTCAGTTGTTATTGATCATTTAGAAGTCTGTGATGCTCTTGTTCCTTCCACTTCATCTGTGACTCATGTCAGTGACACAGAACATAAGGAGCCAGAAACTGCAATAGAGACCAAAACTCCAAAAATAAAAACAGGGTCATCTTTTCTAGAAGGCCAATTTCCAAATGAAGGAATTTCTGTAGATATGGAGCTACAGAGTGATCCTGAAGAACAGCTTTCTGAAAATGCTTGCATCTCTGAAACTTCCTTCTCTTCTGAGAGCCCAGAGGGAGTCTGTACCAGCCTGCCATCCCCAGGAGGGGAAACCCAGTCCACGTCAGAAGAATCATGTACTCCAGCCTCCCTTGAAACGACGTTTTGTTCTGAGGTGTCCAGCACTGAAAATGCAGACAAATATAATCAGAGGAATTCCACTGATGAAAACCTTCATGCATCTTTGATGTCAGAAATATCTCCAATATCCACTTCCCCTGAAATATCAGAACCATCTCTTCTGTCCAACTTACCATTAACATCTGAAGCATCGCCAGTATCCAACTTACCTTTAACATCAGAAACATCACCAATGTCTGACCTACCTTTGACATCAGAAACCTCTTCAGTGTCTTCCATGCTTCTCGCCTCTGAGACCACTTTTGCATCCAGTTTGGCACTTCCTTCAGAAACATCTCCAATTTCTAATTCTTCCATGAATAACAGAATGGTGTATCAACAAAGAAAGTCACCGTCTGTATCTGAAGAACCACTCTCCCCACAGAAAGATGAACCTTCTGCCCCAGCCAAACCCCTGGGAGAGAATCTTACCTCCCAGCAAAAGACTCTATCCAATACTCCTGAACCCATCATAATGAGTTCTTCTTCCATTGCTCCTGAAGCATTTCCATGTGAAGAATTGCACAATAAGACCCTGAGTCAGCAGCCTTGTAAATCACATGTTGACAATGAGAAGTCCTACTCTGCATCAATTCCAGAACTTCCTTCTACTGAAATGATAAAAGTTAAAAATCATAGTGTCCTTCAAAGAACAGAAAAGAAAATAGTATCCTCACCGTTGGAATTATCTGTTTTTTCTGAAGACACAGAGAGTAAGGGAAATGAGCTTCCATCAGCCAAATTACAGGAAAAGCAATATGTCTCAGCAGTGGATAAGGCTTCATTTTCAGAAGGCTCTAGAAATAAAACACATAAGCAAGGGAGCACACAGAGTCGGTTGGAGACCTTACCTACTTCCAAGTTGTCAGAGCCCTCCAAGTCACCCGATGGGATAAGAAATGAAAGCAGAGATTCAGAACTATCCAAAAGGAAAACTGCAGAGCAGCACAGTTTTGGAATCTGTAAGGAAAAGAGAGCCAGGATAGAAGATGATCAGTCAACCCGGAACATAGCATCTAGCAGCCCACCTGAGAAAGAACAGCCTCCAAGAGAGGAGCCCAGGGTTCCTCCTCTTAAGGTAGGGTACTTAAAAAAAAAAAAAAAAAGAGGAATTCCATAGATAGGCTTTTCCTATTTAGAAAATTAATTTTTCAAGAAGAAACTAGGTTTTCCTCCTTCCAGGTTTTATGCAGCAATTTATTATCTAATCCACCCAGCTACCAATCTAATAGTAAATGATCCTATTTATGACCATGTATTGAACTCATACAAGAAGTTCAGACACATGCATATATTTAGACCTCAGCATTTAAGGAAACAGACTCAAGAGAGAGAACAGGGTGTGGAAAATCATGCAGGCCACTAAGACCCTGGGGCTTAAGGGTATTATTCCACGGCATAGGTCAAAGATGTACATAAACTTGGGAAAATGTGGAAAATTATTCAGTATTCTGTGAAAATTCAGTAGGACTAGGGAAAGAAGTAGTCAGTCAGAGGCCAGCATTAAGGAGATGAAGTACATATTATCCCTTCATTCATTTTCCAACAAAGATTGAACACCACCATTGCCTAGCAGAGAGGACATAGATATGGTAGAGCCTCATTCAGTATTTCTTGAATAAATCATTAAAATGTCCTTATGAACCCTCAGGGAGAATGCTGTATATATAGATATACAAATCTCATTTTTTTTTTATTTCCAAGATAATAAAGAAGCCTTTAACGTCACAAAATAATAAAGCCTTGTTGACAGATGTTTCTATTTATATCCTTTCTTTTCATCCCAGGTAAATTTTAACTCTCAGAAAACAAGCCTTTTATATAAATTGGCTCTACCTAAGTAAACTGAAAATTAAAGTTAATTCAAAAGAAACCCTTTGTGTAATTAGAGAAAACCCTACCCTCTTTCGTTTATACTTATTTTATGCCTTTATCTGAGCCCATTTATATTGTGGTATAATAGGATTGGTCTAGAATTATAAACATCTCAAGCTTTTAAAAAATCTTTTTATTTTTCTCTGTTCCATCTACTTTTTTTATGTGACTCATGAGCTCCACAGGTTGAATTAATTTTAAGAATATGATGATAGTTACTCTAATAAAGCAGTTCTATTAAATAAGATGCTAGAGATGTAAAAGATGAACATGAACTCCAATTAAAAACTCACTATGCATTTTAATTTCTGAAGTAATAGAATAATATAAATATCCCTTTCATGGGAAATATTTTTAAAGACATTAGTCTGATTTTTTTTTGTCAGAAGCTTATTTTCAAAGTGATATGCACTTCATTTAAAAAGAGAGATAAATAAATACTACAAGCATATTTGATGTTCATTCAGTTTTAAGCTCTTGCTTAAGGATATTTAAGTTTAATTTTTTAATATGTTGAATTTTCTAGACTAAGGGAAATATTTAAAAGGGAAAATTAAATACTCTCCCCAAATTCATCCTTTTTTGGCCTTTGTATTAGAAGAGAGACTTCACAAGCAGTTTTAAAATGAGAAATGAGATAGCGCAGGGAGATAGTTCCATCCATCAAAGTTCCAAAGCATAATTCTAAAGTGATATGTATGATCTTGTAGGATGTGTCAATTTAATGTAAATATACATATGTTAGCAAAATAGAGATAAGTGTTCTAGGAAAAGCTTTTTCTGAAGGGTAAAAAAAAGGAAGCAGAATACATATAAACAGCACTGAACTGGGAGCCCAAGGACTGTGTTATTCACTGGTTATATGACGCAGGGCAGTCTGCCTCCTTAGGCTTAGTTGTTTTACTATATATTGAGGGACTCCAGCTAGAGCCATTCTACCTCTACAAATCTATGACTCTTAGAATGCTCTTAGTGACTGGAGCATCACAGCATTGCTATGGGATGCCAGTTGTTAGGTCTTGTGCCTCATCAATTTGATGATGAGTTTGTGAGTCTCTTAATTGGCATGAGTAGGTGAACAATATATGTATAAAATTCAGCAGATTGTGGGTTACCAATATCAAAAGAAACTGCCCAACCCATACTTTCGTTTAGAAGCAGAAAATCAGAGTTGCTCTTTCTCTTATGCAAATGTAATGGTAATACAGTCCCTTTGGAAAACAGAGCACTCTCACAAATATAGTCTTATTCCATCTTTAAAACAGCTCTTTGAAGGAAATAGACCAGAAATAACTAGTCTCATTTTACAACTGAGTTTACCAACTTCTCCTGTGTTCTTATTATATATGTATAAGGCAGCATGCAAGGTGGCATGGGAGTACATAAAAACCACTGAGTTCCTGGTTCAGAGAGGTTATTGGAGAAGCAGGTACAAAGTGATTTGCCTAGGATCACACAGTTCCTTTGCGTAAATTCAGAATGAGAATTCTGACTAGTTACCAACTTCTTGGTCAAGGCATTTTTCTTTAGGTCAAATTAAGACAGATAAACTCAAATAGATTTGAGGTTCTAGTTTTTCTTGCCAACAAGGAAGATAATTTAAAAACTAAATATCTCAAGTTTTTTTTTTAGCTAACCTCATTTTAAGAAGCATGGATTTTGTTTCCATTTATGTGAGGCATTTAAGAAGATGTTTCATTTCCATGCCAAATGAAGTCACAATTGATGATTTTTTTTGTAGATTAAAAACTTGATTTTCACATTCATGCTACATGTCTTGTTGCTTTATATCCTAAAGGCCCATCCAGGGATTTAGGTGTAGTTCATTCTACATCATGAGAGAATCTAGCTAGTCTTTTCTCTTGCATTGTCACATTCCACATGCCTCCTCTGTGATCATGTATGAAGCATGTTATTTTTCTCTTCTCTCCCTCTTTTAGATCCAGCTTTCCAAAATTGGGCCACCTTTTATAATCAAGAGCCAACCAGTCTCCAAACCAGAGTCTCGAGCATCCGCTAGTACATCCGTCAGTGGGGGCAGGAACACAGGAGCCAGGACTCTTGCAGATATCAAGGCCCGGGCTCAGCAAGCTCGGGCCCAGCGAGAGGCTGCTGCCGCTGCTGCTGTAGCTGCTGCAGCGAGCATCGTCTCTGGAGCCATTGGGAGCCCAGGAGAAGGTGGAAAGGCGAGAACCCTGGCACACATCAAAGAGCAGACAAAAGCTAAGCTCTTTGCAAAACATCAAGCCCGAGCCCACCTCTTCCAGACCTCTAAAGAGACCCGATTGCCTCTGCTCAGCTCAAAGGAAGGGCCTCCAAACTTAGAAGTTTCTTGTACCCCTGAAACAAAAATGGAAGGTTCAATGGGTGTCATTATTGTCAATCCAAACTGCAGATCTCCTAGCAACAAGTCTGCACACCTCCGGGAGACCTCCACTGTATTACAGCAGTCTCTTAACCCAACTAAACTTCCAGAAACTGCCACTGACTTATCTGTGCATAGTTCTGACGAAAACATACCTGTGTCACATTTATCTGAGAAAATTGTTTCATCTACCTCTTCAGAAAATAGCAGTGTGCCCATGCTTTTTAATAAAAATTCTGTCCCTGTATCTGTTTGCAGCACTGCTATGTCGGGAACAATTAAAGAACATCCCTTTGTGAGTTCTGTTGATAAATCCTCTGTTCTAATGTCTGTTGACAGTGCAAACACTACGATCTCTGCTTGTAATATAAGCATGTTAAAAACCATCCAGGGAACTGACACTCCGTGCATAGCCATTATACCAAAATGTATTGAAAGCACTCCCATGCCGGCCACTACCGAGGGCTCTAGTGTATCGAGCTCCATGGATGATAAGCAGTTACTAATACCAAGCAGTAACGCTGGTAACTTAGTCTCCAGTCAGTACACCTCCGTGCCAACTCCCTCCATTGGAAATAGTTTGCCAAACCATCTTTCCACTAGCTCTGTCTTGATTCCCCCAACGGGAATTAACAACAGATTTCCTTCCGAGAAGATAGCCATGCCTGGGAGTGAAGAACAGGCCACTGTATCCATGGACACCACTGTGAGAGCAGCCCTCAGCTGCAGTGATTCTGTCGCGGTCACAGACTCTCTGGTTGCACACCCACCTGTCACAATGTTTACTGGAAACATGCTAACAATAAACTCCTATGATAGTCCTCCCAAGTTAAGTGCTGAAAGCTTGGACAAAAATTCAGGGCCTCGAAACAGGACAGACAATTCTGGGAAACCTCAGCGACCACCAGGGGGCTTCGCACCAGCAGCCATAAACAGATCAATTCCCTGCAAAGTCATAGTGGACCACAGCGCCACGCTGACCTCCAGCTTGTCTCTGACTGTCTCCATTGAAAGTGCAGAAGCCAGCGTGGACCTCCAGGGCAGGTCAGTGAGGACAGAGGCATCCATACAACCCATGGCCTGTCCTCAGGTGTCTGTTATCAGCAGGCCTGAGCCCGTTGCAAATGAAGGCCTAGATCACGGTTCTAGTTTCATTGCCGCATCTACAACGAAACAAGATTGTAAAACATTGCAAGCCACCTGCACAAGCCTCCGAGAATTGCCCCTTGTCGTTCCAGATAAATTAAATGAGGCGACTGCTCCTAGTCACAGCTTTGCTGAGCAGGCACGTGGCCCAGCTACTTTCAAAAGTGAAGCAGACACAACCTGTAGCAATCAATACAACCCAGGTAACAGGATTTGCTGGACTGAGGACGCGATGAGGAGCACAGGACAGCCTCTGGTTAGTCACTCGGGTGCAAATAAACAAAAAGAATATCTAGAACAGAGCTGTCCGAAGGCCATCAAAACTGAACATGCCAGCTACTTGAACGTGTCGGAACTTCACCCCAGGAATCTCATAACAAATGTCACTCTTCCTGTGAAATCCGAACTCCATGAAGTGGACAAGGGCTTTAGAATGGAGACTGAAGACTTCCCTGGCCCTGAGCTGCCGCCTCCGGCTGCAGAGGTAGCCTCCAGTGTACAACAAACACAGAATGTGAAAGCTTCCACCTCGAGTCCCATGGAAGAGGCTATGTCCTTGGCTACAGACACCCTGAAAAGAGTCCCTAGCACGGGGAGCTCAAGCTGTCGACTGTCATCGGTGGAGGCTAACAATCCACTGGTGACACAGTTACTACAGGGCAACCTGCCTTTGGAAAAAGTGTTGCCACAGCCCAGACTGGGAGCCAAGCTTGAGATCAGCCGGCTGCCTTTGCCTCTTCAAACTACCTCAGCGGGTAAAACAGCCCCGGAGAGGAACGCTGTGGAAATGCCGTCCAGCTCTCCAAATCCAGATGGCAAGGGATACCTGGCAGGGACTCTGGCACCACTACAGATGAGAAAGCGAGAAAACCACCCCAAAAAGAGAGTCGCCCGGACTGTGGGGGAGCACACGCAAGTTAAATGTGAACCAGGGAAACTGATGGTGGAGGCGGACGTGAAAGGGGTGCCTTGTGTCATCAGCGGCGGCGTGAATCAGCTGGGACACGGCCAGCCCTTGAAGCAAGAGTGGCTGAGCAAGCACGCCCTGCAGAACAGGGTCGTTCCCAGCCCCGAGGTCAAACAGCAGAAGCGGCTGCTGCCCTCGTGTAGCTTCCAGCAGAGCCTGTTTCACGTGGACAAGAATGGCGGCTTCCACCCCGACGCCGGGGCCTCGCACAGACCGCAGTTGTACCAAATGCCTGTGGCCGCCAGGGGCCCCCTGCCCAGCGCGGCTCTGCTGCAGGCCTCTCCCAAGCCCCCGGGGGGATGCAGCGCGTTTGCCTTCAGTAGGCGCCTGGAACAGAAGGGACTGGGAGAGGCGAGTCTTCCCGCGGCACCTCACCCGCTGAGGTTAGCCACCATGTTATCCCCCAACGTGCCCGTGAAAGACGGCGACGAGGTGGGCGGCACCACGCATGCCATGCCCAACAAAGCGCTGGTGCACCCCCCGCCGCCCCCGCCGCCCCCGCCGCCCTTGGCCTTGCCCCCGCCTCCCCCACCGCCACCTCCGCTACCTCCACCTCTCCCCAACGCAGAAGTCCCCGCCGATCAAAAACAACCGCCAGTTACCATGGAAACCACTAAGCGACTTAGTTGGCCACAGTCCACGGGCATATGTAGCAATATAAAATCGGAACCTCTTTCTTTTGAGGAAGGTTTAAGCAGCAGCTGTGAACTGGGCATGAAACAAGTTTCCTATGACCAGAATGAAATGAAAGAACAGTTAAAAGCGTTTGCGCTAAAAAATGCAGATTTTTCTTCCTATTTGCTTTCTGAGCCACAAAAGCCTTTCACCCAATTAGCTGCTCAGAAAATGCAGGTGCAGCAACAACAGCAGCTCTGTGGAAATTACCCAACCATACACTTCGGTAGCACGAGCTTCAAAAGGGCAGCATCTGCAATTGAAAAGTCCATTGGGATTTTGGGAAGTGGCTCCAACCCCGCCACGGGCCTGCCTGGTCCGAATGCTCAGATGCCCATTCAGAACTTTGCCGACAGCAGCAACGCGGACGAATTGGAACTGAAATGCTCTTGCCGGCTGAAAGCCATGATTGTGTGCAAAGGCTGTGGGGCCTTCTGCCATGACGACTGCATAGGTCCTTCAAAACTCTGTGTAGCATGCCTAGTTGTACGATAAAAGCTGAGTGAAAGATGCAGTATCCCTTTTCCACACGGAAAAGCCAGACAGCATCGGCAGCAGCAAATTGAAAAACACGGTCGTTTATATCATGCTAATTTATTTTGCTTTGGAACAGATTATCTTTTCTCTATGGGATTATTGTTTTCTTGCATTTCTCTCGTAAAGGGAAGGATGCCTCCCGACTGGATGGCTAAGTGGCATATCTTTTATGTATTTAGTTGCCATCCCCAGCTTTGGAAAATTTCTGTCTGTGTGTACACAGGTCACTTCTCCATTCTTTTTTTTTTTTTTTTTTTTATTCTTTTAACCCAGGTGTAGATAGGAAAAGGCCATTTTTCATTACTTAAGGACCAGGAATGCAGATGTAGAAAGAAGTTGATAAAAGTGATTGAAGGTGGTTATGCATTTTTCCGTAGATTAGCCATTACAGCAAGGGCTTTTACAGTTGGCTTTCCTGGACTTGACCACAACTATTAAATCACATTTGGACAGGGGAATCTGATTTAAATGTGTGATTCCTTGTATTTATTCATATCCCAAAAGTTATATTAAACGAGGTATGCCATTAATGAAATCCACTGTCCTGATTATTCTCTTTCTTCCATTTTTGCTCTTTCTCAGAGACTGTGCAGAAGATCTAGATCTGCCTTGGATTTTGTACACATATCGTAGTGAAATGTGTCCTGCTCCTGAGGTGGCAGCACAGGCCTCATGCCCAGGAATCTGGTTGTAGCCGTTTGACACCTGGTAATGTGAGATCAGTTGGCAACAGAGTTATAGACCAGAGGGTTTTGGAGCTTCAAGTGTGGCTTTTAAGAGCAAGTTTGAAACCAATGTCCTAAAATTAAAAGCAAAAGAATAAAATGCTCTATATGCACATATAAATGGGTTGATAGTGTAAATATTAGTCCATTATTTCACTCTAATACAATTACTAGATATTAAAATTGGGGGAAAAATAATATAGTCCTTTATTGGTGACACCCATGCATTCTGGCTGCTGACCTTGCAAAGGTCAGACACCTCTTTTTAAAAGTGTCGTTGATGACAAAAGGGACTACCCAAGGCTGAAAAGTTGACATTTTTCAGAACAATTTTTTTTCTCATGATTCACTACCTGTGTATTTGACTCTGAAATAATCCTTATTTTCAAGAATTGTTCTAGGTATGACATAGTTTGTTTTCTCCCTCAGGTGAATTCAATCCATTCTTCGTATTTGAGGGAACTGCTTTTGAAAAAGGGATACTGCATCTTACAATTATCTTCAGTGTTTATCCAGTAAAGTCTGAATGTTGAGTATTTGAGCTACCATTCCATACACTTTGGCCACTCTCATGCCGGAGAACAGCTGTAGTTCAGAAGGCTCTGTTCCCAAAAGCAAATTCAAAAGCACATGCACATTGTGGGAAGATAAAAGAAAACAAAAACCACGTCCATTTAACTTCCGATTACAGAGCACAAAATGTGGAGTGCCATTAACCCATTGATTGATTGTGGCTGTAGAATTAAAAAAAAAAAAAAGAAAACACGGGGGGAAATCATCTGTATCCAGGGTAAGAGTGACAGATATTTTCACATGGGATCATCCTAATCCAAGTAAACTTTTTGACATTCCTTTAAAATACGTCTTAAAAGTTGACTGGAATGAGCAGAAATTACATTCCTGAAAGAAAACGAACACTTGTGGTTTTTTATAATAACTACGGTATATGTTTTTTTCCCTCCATATTTATTATTGTGATGTTGCCAAATTTCTTTAGGTGATAGAGACATCATTTTGGATAACAAATTGCTGATAGTGAAAGGTACTTTATCTTCATAGGAAAAAAGCAAAGAAAGGCCTGCCGCTGTGGCCCCGATTCAGTGCTTCAGAACTGTCGCTCGTGTTTTTCACAGTAAAATTAACAACTGAGAAAGTTAGCAATGCACTTAACCAGCCCTTCCCAAAGAATGCAGCGTAAGTTCCAGCATCATACCAGGCTGTCCTGGAGTGGCATCCTTATCAGTGGTGTCTTTGTGGTCCGCTTGGCTGTGGTATCTTGATTCTGAAGATCATGCTCTTAGTCTCACAGTGGGGCACCTCTATGATACAGACACTTGCATGCCAATTCCTTCTTCCAAATCCACTCACCGCTATACCAGTGTCAGATACTGTCTACACCAGCAGATTGAAAACTACCACATCAGTAACTGACACAGTGTTGAAAGAAACTGCAGTCTACAAAACCTTTGCACTCTGTATGTAAGGTACAATTGAGGCCGAGGGGAGACTGAGCTCATTATCAGTTCTGTCTTTGTTGAATACTGCCTGCAAGTTGCTTACTGGGAATAAAGAGAAGTGTCCTTCTGTATGTTTTGCTTTTTCCCATAATAGGTTTGGAGAATCAGTTGTTGATAGTGCATGGATTCTATCATCCAGGTCCAAAGAACATCATTTTTCTGTGCCCTTGCTCTTTTTCGCCCCAGTTCAAATTCCTGGTGTTCTAATATCATTTATATAACTGAAAAATTAATATCTTTTGGCCAAAAAATAATGGCAAGGAAGAAGAGAAATTCTGAAGTAAAATGTGGATCAGATATTCTATAGGTGTCCATTTAATAAAATACAAAAGCCAGTATATTTGAATTAGGTGAGTAGGTTCTTAGTTTCCAGATTTCTACATGTGTCTGCCTATGTGCAAATGGAGTATGTTATTTACTACATGGTTATTGTGGTGTAATGTGCAAATTTTAGTGTGTGCATTATCCTGATGACTGGACACTATTTTATCCCTATCAGGAATAGAACTTGCACATGTAACATGCAATTTTTGTTTTTTATCACAAAGGATGTATTTCCCTAAGTAGCACTTTTGGAGCAGGGGAAGGAAGAAAACTGCTATTCCCTAAACCCCCTCCTATATGATATGCATATGCCTGAGGTGTATAAAGACATTTAGGTAGTTAATGGGCATGTTAATAAGAGCATTTTGATGCAAATTCATTTTCAAAATGAAAATATTTTTTCTTCCCCAAAGTGAGAATAGCAGAAATGTTGGTGAACTGAGCACCATAGTTATATATGATATTTCCCTGCAAAGGTCTAGTTTGGGGAAAAAACTTGAAAACAAGCCTATGAGGTTGAGCCTGGTTGCTATAAAGACTTTAGGGTGGTATGTGTTTTGGGGATGAGCTATAGGAGGTTTAGTTGACTTCTGGACCTTGGATATTCTTACTCAGTTCAAAATAAACACGAAAACAAGCCGGTGCATATGGTGCTTCCCGAGGCAGTCAAGAGTAAGAATACAGGTTGCTGCAGCCTCATTTCCTTTTCAAACACTCGACTCGCACAATTTGAAAAGAGGCAGTTATTGTGGCCTCTGGTTTCCCAGTCCCTCCGTGAAGGTCAAGTCCCAGGTTTTAGAAGCTGAAGCCAAGCTTAGGGGTCGCATGGTCTCTATGGTGTTGAGGCCCAGCACAGCGATAGCTGCCTGGTGGGAGTGACCCCTCTGAGCGTGCAGAGCCCGGAGAAAATGTCCATCTGTGTTCCCAGAGAACAATGTGAAGAGTCCTAGAACGGGAACTCGTCAGACTGTCAGGGGCCTATGTAGCCAAAATGTCACTGAATAGAAAAATCCTGTCGTCTTCAGTCCTCATGCTTTGTCACTGTAAAGCAAACAAAAAGCATTTTTACTATAATTTAAAGGAGCTGCTTTTTTATAGCACATACTATTTCGCTTTGTACTATATTTGATAGTTGCAGAATAATTTAGACTGTAGAAAAAAACTCTGTTGTATTTGTACTGTTCATGAATGTTTCAAAGAAAGTGCTTTACTTGGTTGCCATAATTTTCTTGTACTGCTGTATTCCCCTCGCTTCATGGAAACCTAATCTGATTCATATTTTCAGTAGTTTTTTTTTTTTTTTTTAATGTGTGTGTGTATTTTTTTCTTTTTTTGGTCAGTATTCTGAATGTTTACATCTGTTTGACATTAGCCATTTAATGCCTTTTTTAAAAGGCGGTATTACTCCTACAGTGTAACAGCAAAATGTGAAATCAACCCAAACATAACATGCATGACAAACACAGATTGGGGGCAAAGGCCCTGAACATACATAGACGTTTTATATCAGCATACAGAAAAGTAAAATCCTCCTTCAGTCCTCTACCAAAGAATATATTATTCCCACAGGAAAAACTCAGAAAAGGTGTGTAAAATCCTCAGAAGGAGGAGCAGTTGATTCAGTAAGACTGCTACAATTTAATACTGTTACGCTTGCTTTGATACCTGACTAAATGTGACTGAGTGCAACGAGCATTTAAAAAATTTTTAGACAGTGTTTGTTTAGAATTCAGGGATCATGCATTCTTTAATGGTGCTGTTTGTTTTTTATTTCTTTTCTACAAAGAAAACAAGTGTTGCCTACAAAAGTGACTGCTCACAATACCATAAGTTAAATGAAATGAAATGTTTGTCTCTTCATGTTTCTCTGTTTTTTTTTTTCCCTTTCTCAAAGTAACAACTTGGGTTTCAATATTAAAATATTCTGGAGAAAATAAAGGAATCAAACATGAAATCATTGTCATTTCACATTTTTTAATGAAATGAAGTATTTTATATATGTAAGATGTACTAATAGTACATGAAAAAATTAAGAAAAAAATTATAGGGAAAGTTTAAAGTGTATACTGTTAAATTACACTTCTTTTTGGTCTGATAAATTATCAAGATATGGTTGTAACTATTAAAATAGTAAAAACTAAAAGTGAAACTTCAGATATTAATGGTATCTGCAATGCTTATTTAAAATTTATTTGGACCTTCTTGTTTTCATTAAGATTTTTTTAATTCTTTATACCAAATAGTGTTCGGGTCAGACTAATTGTTAATACCACATTTAATTTTAACTTTGAATAGTACAGAAAGTGATAAAAGAGTTGTTCTGGTTAATTTTTTAAAATCCTACATTGAAATATCATAGCTACAGTTACTTGAATAAAATGCTGTGAACTATTAGAATAAAACTGCGTCAGTTATATTTACATAAGTTAAAGAAATATTCATGTCTTTTCAGTAAGATGAATCAGAAAGCATGAAATATAATTGGCTGTTAAATGAGTTCAGCTGTTTTCATCTACACGGAAAATGTTGTCTTTAGCCACCAGATGGCGAAAGAGGATATTTACTTTTGGAGGAAAATAAAAAGAATAAAACATGCTTCTTTCTCCTCCAAAAACTAAAATAATAAAAGCCTAACTTATTCAAGTAAGTCAGAGGATGGATATTTCTAAGTTGCATTATTTTTACTACAATGATGTTCCTTTTTTGTTCCACTGTTTTTATTTTCTATTAACATATTTACAAAATGCTTTTAAATTTTTATTTAGAATTGCAGGGTTTTTTTTTTTATTTTCATTTCATTACTACACAGGCATTATCTAGTCCCAAGTGCATTAGATAAAACTGAACATCCAGCATTCTCTAAGCTGACATTTATGGAAACTGATCTGAATGCTTTATATGTTTTAATTCATTTATTCTCATGAAATGAGTACAATTATACAATTTTTATATAAGTATCCCATTATTTTTAATACATTAATGTGGCATAATTTGAGTCATAATCTCTCATAGTATCTAAAGTATTAATTTGTATCCATCATATCCCTTACCTAAGAACAAGTGATTTATCCAGTGATTTGTCAGTTTTCACATACTTTATTGTCATCAAAGATAATTATGTTATTTAGAAGGAACCTAGCCAGGAGCATAGTTGAAACAATTCGTGGCTGCTTTCTGCAGAAGACAATTCAACATAAATCCTAGAAAGTGTTTCCCACTCCATAAAATTATTTAAAGTCTTTGGTTATAGATCACCTAGACTTAATATTTCAAGTCAGAGTACACACAATTATTCACAGTGATCTGCAAAAATGAAAAGTTTAAATCAAATGTCACAGTCAATCTGGAAGTCTAAACTGGGCAATAAACCAAGTCTTCCCTATGGAAACTTTTATTCAAGTTTCCAGTGTCATTGATTACCATATACTCTTCATTACTTAAAATCATCTGATTTACAAAACAAGGCTGAATTGTTTACCACTTTAAAATAATCAGTTTTAAGTTTTGCAGCTATAGTAAATATTCCATTGTGATATCTGGCTATAAGAAAATCTGGTATTAAAAATATTTAGCAATCTTGTAAGACATTGGCAAATCCAGACAGATGGTAGACAAATCGAAAAACAGGACCCTATTACAATAAATCAGTGAAGATTGAATGTTAGTTTCATGAACGAAGGAGTTCTCGGAATCTGCTTTTATCAACAGTTAGGATGTGTATTTAATACATTCATTGCATTTATGGGAAAGTTTGTTTCTGAGGTACTTACTGTTGTTAAGCTAAAATTACTTTCCACAATCTCATTTTTTAATTTTTATTTTTAATTATAAATTCACAAATTATATGTATTTTTAGAGTCAAAAGTGATATGAATTATGAATACAATGTGGAATAATTAAATCAAGCTAGTTAATATATCTATCACTTCAAATACTTTTTTGGTGAGAACGTTTGCAATTCTTAGCAATTTTGAAATGTACATTACTATATTCACCATGCTGTGCAATGTATCTCAAAGTTAAAAAACCTTGTTTCTCCTCATTGAGGCTTTGTACTCTTTGACCATCATCTCCCCATATATATGTATTTATATAAGGAAATCATTCAGAGGTGGTTCAAAGGTGAGCTTTAACACAAACACAATCAAATGTCTAGGAGTTTCCTCTTTTTGCTTTTTCCAAGTAGATTGTCCACTGGATGCTCCTCATAAATAACAACTTGGCCAAAGACTGGGAGCATTAGTTGCTTTAAAACAAATCTCAGACACTTGCAGTTGCATAAGATCCATCTCATCTTCTGGGGCCTCATCACAAAGTCTTTATTACTTTTATAGAAAATTTGTAAATGAAAAATAGGTTTCACCTTTGTTGCCAACTTATATCTCTGGTTCCAAATTATTTTATTTCAGAAAAACACTGTGTACAGGATCCTTAGTCTTCAATGAAGAAGGAATACAGAGGTACTTCAGAGGGGTACAGAACTATGGTTCTTTTTTCCTTGATTTGTGTGGCTTTCAATATCCAATTCTGGGATGTTATCGCATCTTTCAGATGTATGAAAGAATGACTGGCCTCAGTAACTGTAGGAAACATATGAGCTTTTTCTGAGTTTTCTCTCCCACGTAAAAGTTACAGCATTTATGTATGTCCATTTATATGGAAATGAAACATTTCTTACTGTAATAGAAACTTCATTTGCTAATCAAGTTAAATCTCAAAATGAGGTTTGAAAGGCTTGGTATATGAATAGGAACAGTTGTCTACGATGGCTTCTAAGTGGAAGCCACTGTCACACTTTACACCCTTCTTCCTTTAATCGTTGGCTCAGTGTAGGGTTTTTTTAGCACATGCCTTTACATCTTTACATCTTCAGGAAGGCAAATAAAATCTATGGGAAATTACTGGGTATCTTAAAAAGAAACATTCAACAAATTAAAAAGCTTTTAAAAACTACATTCAGAGTAGGAGTCTATGGATACATTGTTACCTTTAATCTAAAAATACCTAATCTCACTGCCAGAGGGCCAGTTCAGAGCAGACCGTACACTTTTTGACTATCAGAAAGACACTGTGACATTGGTAGGAGGCAGTTTCTTTTTTCCTTCATATTTTGATATTGGAAAGGTTCTTTGGTGGCAAGTTTTCTGTCCAAAAAGCTTTGTTTGGCAAAAACTTGGAATAATGAAGGATACCATTCCCTACAATCCCAGTTTTATAATTGTGACTCAGTAATAAATATCATTACCTAAAAAAATGAAGCTAAAGACAACTTCATGATCTGAATATGGAGATTTTACAAGTTCCCTTCATATAGATAAAATTTTAAGAGTTTTAACTATAAAACCAGATATGGCAAGTTCCCAGGATTGTTTCAAAAAGGCAGATTGTCTTTCTAAAAAATAATAGTAATTGATAATATTAGGGAAATGGTAAGTACCGAGTGCTGCAAAGCATTTTACAAATATTATCACATTTATTCCTAGAAAAACTCTATAAAGTCAATATTGCTTTACTACCTATGTAATAAATAAGAAATCTGAGGCTTAGAAAGTTTAAAGAATACTGAGCTAAGATTGGGGGTATAAAGATTTTTCAGAAACCAAAGCCCATTCTGTTATTTGCCACAAGATGCAATGGCTGCTACACAGATTCTGCTAAGTACTGGGCCCTGAACCTTAAAAAAATTATAGCCTAGTGGGAAAGACAATAAAATAATTTTAATTTAATTTGACAAGAGTGTAACCAAAACATGTGCAAGGTGGAGTGAGCAAGAGAGCAGCCAAGGGAATGAAATACTTTAGGACTGTCACTGGCTGAGAATGAGCCCTACGGAAGGGCATCTGTCTCCCTCCCCTGGCATGGTGTAAAGGCAGTCTCATGGGACAGAAGAGCACGTTCTTCCCCGTCAGCATCCCAACCATTTCCCTGGAACAGGGTTCATCAATAAAGACACTATTTTCTGATAATGATCTCTTTGAAGTATATGACTGTCAACTAAAAAAAAAGAAATCAAGCTTTTAAAAAATTAAAGTTAGTTTTATTCAGAAGTCTTACTGAGGACTATAAACTGAGGACTACAGCCTGGGAACAGTCTTTCAGAGAGGTTCTGCAGACTGCTCCAAAACAGTGTTTTAGTTTATAAATAGGTAGTGTAGGTTCAGTACATGCAAAATCACATCAAAGTTTGGGTGCAAGCGTACATCTGGCTATAGATTGTAGAGGTGTAAACAGTAACCCTGTCAGGTGTTATCTTATGTGTAGGAAAATGTCAGGGCTGGGGTCATTTATCTTTCAAGGAATATAGTGTCTCAGGCAAGAGATGTAAGAACTATGTGCTCTATCCTATTTTGTCTTCAAAGCATTCTTCCAGAGAGCTGCGTGTTGTCACAAAGTCAGGGGCTTTGTGAAATTATTCTAGCAAGCCGAAATGAGCAAACATGACTTCTTATGCTTGCTATTTAATGCTTTGTCTCACAGGTAGGTCCTTTACATAGTTCAGAGCTCTGTCCCCAAGCCCTTCTTTCATGAATCTAGGAATATGTTCAGATGTTGGTAATGTTAATAATTGATTTTGTAAAAGTTAACAACATATCAAAATGATGTTTGTGGTGCCTTATGTCCTTGGTGGTCATGGACTTTTTAATACTTAAAAAAAATCAATATAATACATATTCTTGTATGTAAAAGTCAAATAGAGACTGTAGCAAAAAAACAAATTGCAATGCCCCTTATATAAACTTCAGTGTGAGCAATTGATTTTTTTAAGGAGAAGACATTGCTTCTGGCTATTCATAATATTTATTAGGGTGGGAATAAGAAAACAAAGAGCTAGTCTTGCACATGCAAGTTGCAAGTTTGGATTGAAGTCAAAGAACTTACAAAATGTCTAGTACATTTAAGAAATAAACGTTTCCCACCCTGCTGGCGATAACAGAAGGGAGATGTTTTGGTCACTGGGGAGTATGAAAAAGCATAGAAGAGTCAGCGAACAGATAACACCAAAATATGTAGTACCAGAGATGAACTTCACCTGTATCAATATTTTTCCAAGCAAGCCTTGCCTGTTTAAGTGAATCCTACAGCTCTATTAATTCCACACTGGTAACTGCAGACACAAGCAATGGACGTTACTACACAGAGAAGCCTAAGTCTGTGGCACCCAGTGATCCACACTGCATTGTCTGTCATCCTGCCACAGCTGTGAGAGCACGACTTTGGGTTATTCATATTCCTGCCCAGTGTCTGACTCATTATCTCCCCTACAGGATGAAGCCATCTTTTATCACCTCTTGCTTGCAGATATTTCCATTAAAGCCATCTGGCAACCTAATATTTTAAGTATTTCAACAAGAATTTGTTTGAAAATATTGTGAAACTAAGACATTCCTTTATAAGTTTAGATTTAGTGAGAAATTACATTTTCCTATTTTCTAAAAGAGACACTTTCCCTTTCTCTTTAAGGACAATGTGTCATCTCACTTAATATGAGGAGGTGGCCCTCGACACTTGGCCCTTGATACTTGTAACGGGGGAATTCTAAAGACTAAGGCACTTTCAGTGCCAAAATTCATCCAACATTCTTCTTATTTTAATCACCACCTCTATGCTAGGTGCTCTATAACATGGAATAAAAGGTTTTGCTGGTGACTCGATTTTTTAAGAAAAATGAAGTTATTGACATTTTTTTTAGTATGTTGTACTTCAGCATTGAACCATGAAACATTGTCATAAGATGGATAGAATTTTCTCAGAAAATGCCATTCAAACTTACCTTTCCAGTAGATCCTATTTCCCAGAACAGCTTGGGTGTAGATGGGGCAGGGGTGGTGGTGGGGGGGGGGAAGAATTGAGGGATGCAGATTTTGGAAAGATGTCTCCTTTGAAGTTATATTTAATTTCCAAACTCAAAATTGAGGGATGCAGAGTTTTGGAAAGATAAGTCTCCTTTGAAGTTATATTTTTAATTTCCAAACTACTTTATCAGAGTCAAAATATTTAGCAATATAGTATAGGAAGCAAAATCATTTTCTGTATCTTCTATTAGATAAATTATACTTTATAATATAAAATAAAAAATTAAAAGAAAAAACTCCCATGTGTGGAGAATGGTTTGTCCTCAAATTTGGCTCATCTGGCAAAAACAGCACAGATGGTCTAGCTTGCTTCAGGATTGTGGTTTCGTGCCATGCATGATTCGCCAGAGAAGGTAAATCAGCATCTGCTCATTTCATTTTGTGTTCACTATTGTCATAATGGGTAGTAATATGCATTAACATTCTTCTGTTGCTAGACCTTAGCAAGCAAATGAATGTTATTTCCTAGCTAAATTAGAGATTATTTTTCCTATAGTTTTACATTCAAATTAATGAGGGGATGCTAAAAATACATAAAACCACCTTTGCCAGCTTAATAAGATTTGAGAACTCTTCACTTGGAAAGCTCTTTGGCTAAGACCTAGTAAGTAATTTCTTTGTTGAATATCAAACTAATTTATCAGAAAGAAAAAAAATAGATTCTGTAATTGGTTATTCTTACACATGGTTGTTTATTAAAATATGGTCACAGGGGATGTTTCTGTTTACTTTATGACTATGAGGATGGATTCTAAAATGTACTTTCACACATAGATTTGACCTGTTTTTATGTTTTGCAGTTGGCTCTTATAAATATTTTCAAGAATGGATGATAACTTTAATAATTGCAAATCTGATTTCCTGACCCACAGTTCAGCAAACAGATTTATGCAAATCTGATGAAGTTAGTTTCTGCATGGAAAGCAAAGGTCTGTCTGGACTATGCACAATAGAGATTCCTATATTCCTTTTTTTTTTTTTTTATTTCAGCTCATCATGGGGCCTATATTCCTTTTTGATCATTCCCTGAGTTATATTTTGTACTTATAGAAAGCTATCATTCATTTATAATGAGCCTCATATATGTCACTGGACTAAAAGTATTGAGGAAAAGGGGTATTATCTCATATCTTTTGGTATCTCTAGCAGCTTCCATCATGTATAACACAGCATAGTTCATTCATGCACACAACAAATGCATACATTGTGGCTTTCTCTTTGCTAGGCTCTGTCATAGATGCTATGGGTACCACAATGAACAAACAGTCAAAAATACCTGAGCTTTCATTCCAGTGGAGGAAGACAGGTAAGAAGGCGATAAATATACATAATAACATATATAGTATGTTTGAAAGTTGAAAGTGCTACCAAAAAAATAAAGCATAGTAAGTACATAGGGAATATTGGGGCTGTGGAGGTTGTAAATGTATATAGGGCTCCCAGAGAAGGCCTCACTGGGATGGTGCTATGAACTGAATTTTTCCCTCCATTCATAGGCTGAAGCCCGAAGCCCTGATGTAACTGTGTCTAGAAATATGGCCTATAAGGAGGTAATTAAGCTTAAATAAGGTCATAAGGGCGGGGTTCCAATCCAATAAAACTGGTATTCTTATAAGAGAAAAAAGAGTCACTGTCTCTCTCTCTGTCCACATGAGCGCAGAGGAAAAGTCATGTTAAGATGAAGCAAGAAGGTGGCCGTCTGCAAGCCAGGGAGAGAGACCTCATCTGAAACCAACTCTACTAGCATCTTGATCTTAAATTTCCAGCCTTCAAAACAGTGAGTAAATAAATTTCTATTGTTTAAGCCACCAGTCCATGGTACTCTGTTGTGGCAGCCCATGCAGACTCAGACAGAGGTAATATTTGAATAGAGAATCAAAGAAGGGGGTGAAAGTTGTGAGAGCATGGAAAGGCCTTCTGGGAAGAGGCAAAAGCAAATGTAGGACCCTGGATCTCAGTGTGCTATCGTAGGTAATTTACATAAAATTATCTCTCATTCTCAGAATGTTCTGCTAGAAAGAGGAGGCTTTTACACAAAGCAAAATAATGAACTTTCCAGGCCTTCCATTTACCAAGGTTCTTGCATGACTGACAGGATTTGCTCTTTCCAGAGGCACAACTTAAGAAGAAAGTGTAGCTTTTCCAGTAAATGATTGAAATTAAATATTTTTCCTGAGCCCATGTCATTAGACTTCTAATAAGAAGTTGTATTATTTATCACCAAGCAAGATATTAAAAGAGCCTTATGTGTCACTTCATCTCAGGCTTTGCTAGGTCTAAAGCCAACCTCTGAGAACTAAGAAGGTGGTATTCTCATTGTCAGATGAGGAAAGTAAGAGTCAAACATATTAAATCAACTGGAAAGAACCCACTTTCCTCAAAAGTCATGCCCTTTATAAACCCCTATAGTTACAGGTAAATGTGAGTGTATGAAGTGCTCCAGAATTAGCTTCTCTGCCACAGACCCTTCTAGGTATGAGTAACTGTAAATTTTAAGGAAACTGTCAGCAGAG
Organism: Lemur catta; assembly: GCF_020740605.2. Taxonomy (NCBI): domain Eukaryota; kingdom Metazoa; phylum Chordata; class Mammalia; order Primates; family Lemuridae; genus Lemur; species Lemur catta. Next base: position 24,576,951 of record NC_059143.1, read on the forward strand.
GTATGTTTTTGTTTAGTGGAATATTTTATTACATTGTTTCAAATCCTCTGAACAATGTATGCATGACCATCTGACCTGTAATTGACAATTAGAGCATCTAAAATGCAAAGGCCTAAAAAAATCCAAAAAACAAATAAATCCAAGGTTTGCCCTTCAATAAACTCGATAATCTATAACAGCATCAGCTCTTAAATAATCTCTTATTTCTCTTACTGGAGATGAGAAGAACCAGTAACCACACAATAACTATATTGAACCAGGAAGAAACTTCATCCACCTACCTATAGCTCTACCTTTTTGCATATAGCCTGACAGAGTACTAGAGTTGAATGAACACAGGTTATTGCACCAGATAAACTTGTCTGAATTCAGATTTTTATATGTACAATGAAACCTGGGTTGCTTTACTTAACCATCTCACCATCTGAGCTTATACCTGGCAAGATTGTTGTGAGGGATACAATACATGTATACTGCTTAGCATAATGTTTATTGTATATTATGCTCACAATTTATGATCTCTGGTATTCAAAAAGACATATTCTTCCCCACAGTATCTTTAAAACCTGCATGTTAAAGTTGGAAATGAACTCTTCATAAACACCGGTATTCCTATGGCATTACCCTAACCTTAGGACATATCATCATTTTCACTAAATAAAGGAAGAAATGGAGACAAATGAAAGGTAAATGTTCTTCCAGGTTTGTGGATTTTCCATCAATGTTATTGTTGGGGTCCTCTGACTCTATAGTTTTATTCAGAGTGCCAATGGTTTTGAAACCTGAATGTGCATTGAAATAGATTATGTAGTGTGTTGAGATACAGAATTCTGGGCCTTACCTTTGAGATTCTGATGTAGGACCCACCCTAAGTGATTCTAACCAGAAAGTTCTGATCAGAAAGCTAACAAACACATTGTACCAGAATGTTTCTTTATATAAAATATTAATTTATCACTTAAAATTGGAAGGCTGAAAACCAGCAGCTACCTAGCATTCAAAATTCACAACCATTGTTTGTAAGAGTAAATATTAGGAACATGGGCAAATATTTAACAAAAGAAAACTGGCTATAGAAGTTAGTCTAGCCGGGTGCGGTGGCTCACGCCTGTAATCCTAGCACTCTGGGAGGCCGAGGCGGGTGGATCGCTCGAGGTCAGGACTTCTAGACCAGCCTGAGCAAGAGCGAGACCCCGTCTCTACTAAAAATAGAAAGAAATTAGCTGGCCAACTAAACTATATATAGAAAAAATTAGCTGGGCATGGTGGCGCATGCCTGTAGTCCCAGCTACTCGGGAGGCTGAGGCAGTAGGATTGCTTAAGCCCAGGAGTTTGAGGTTGCTGTGAGCTGGGCTGACGCCACGGCACTCACTCTAGCCAGGGCAACAAAGTGACACTCTGTCTCAAAAAAAAAAAAAAAAAAGTTAGTCTAGCTATATGAGTGAATATTATGCAATCACTAAATATAATATAAAAAATATTTAATGACACGAGAGGTAATTTGTAGTATATTCAGTAAAAAATGGCAGTTTAAAATGGTACGTAAAAAATAATCTAATTATTATTGAAAAAACAACTACACATCAAAAAAGACAATGTATGTATTAGCAAGTGACTATTAATAGTTAATTGTAGGTTAGGAATTTTGAGTAATTTTTTTGTCTTTTCTGAATTCTTCAACATTTCTTCTTTAAATATATGTGACTTCTATTAACAGATCTATAAAGCTACTAAAAGTAATGGCAACTTGTAATTATTAGAAAAACAACTTATGCCAATACAAAGTCATTCTGAGTAGTAATAAAAATTATATTATTAATATAATCATAGATTAGGTTGTGAAATGTATTGTTTTAAATGTTTTCTCAGAGTTGAATATGCTAGCTTATAATAGAGAGGTTAATTAGATGAATATTATCTATCAAAAGACATTTTGGTTAAAATGATGCTGTCTTTTAGTATGGTAAACAAGAAGAGATAGTATAAAACCATAACATAGTCATGTAGTGTATTTATCAAATTTCTGCTGCCACCCAGTGGCTGCTCAATCTGTTTTACGTATATGGTTCATCTAGCTAACTGACCAGTAAAGTTGCTCACGAAGAACACATTTTGTAGGTGAAATCAGCCTGCTCTGAAGAAGCAGTGATTTTCTAGGTCTGGGAGTGACCAGTTAAAGCTGACCAAGTAAGAGAAAAATCTTTCAACAGAACAGCACTAAGATGTTTTGAGTCCATATGAGTACCCTGCCAACACACCCTATTTGTTACACAACTTCTGGAATCTTTTTCTTGCTATAACAGAGTCCTTGTTAAGCTAATGTTTGATGAAGCCTGTGCAAGGGACCATTGCCACACAGCAGCAATCGCCAAGAAACACCTGCTCGCTGAATTGGATCCAGTTCCCTTGAACTCTCAGAGAAGAGAAAAGCTGAGGATGGATGAAGCCAAATTATACTTGGACATCCCTGAGGATCAGCAAGACAGGACAGCCGGCGGCTGTGCAGGGGGAATATCCCTGCCCCAAAAGGGTCTGTCAGATCTGCTAATGGCTGAAGCAAGGCCCCCAGAATATGACTTAAGTGCAAATATGTAAAAGCATGAAGGAAAATTAAGAAAGAATATATCTGAACAAGTTACAATTCCAGCACTAAGAAATTTTAGAAAACAAATCACATCTGGAAAACCAAAAGAGGTGTGGAAAGAACAAATATGTAAGTCAGTGTTTGCATAAGTTTGCAAAAGCCTTGAAATAAGAATGGAGAGATACACACCAAAATATTGTCATTGGTTACGTGATATCGGAGGGATAAAGGAGCAAACTACCTTCCTGCCCGCTATCTTTGGAATTGTTACAGAGCATACACAACAATAAATGCCATTTTTAAAGCCTATGAAATATTTATTGTAAGATAGAAGAAAAATATAATAAACACTGGGCTAGTGACTCCTTCTCAAATTTTGGAGGGTAGGAGGAAAGGAAAACAACCTGGAATCGTCTTCAGGGCTCTAAAAATGTCACTTTTCCCAAAGGAGACATGAATATAAGAAAGGGTACATATAGGTTGAAATTCCTCAACACAAAGCAAGGCAATTTGGGGCCCAAAAAGCAACCGGGTCAAACAAATGTAAAATAGAGATATCTTTTGATTGAAAGGGCAACTCACGAAGTTGAAGCCAATACTAAATCAAGTTTTTGAAAGGGCAATGCCAAAAAGTAATTTAGGAGCTAAAGGAAAATGAACAAAAATGCATTTGTATGAAATACTGGCAAATTTCAAATTCTGGTTGAGCCACAGTGACCTACAGTGGTTTCTCTGAATAGGGAAGACTGGAAAACTCTTCAGTAATTGCAAAAAATCATACTCATAACTGGTGCCTTATGGGTTATTAATTCTAAAGGAGGGAAGTGGGTTTTGGAGGATTTGGAGAGCAGGTCAAAGAAAGGTCAGTTGTAAAGATTTGGGTCTTAGGGTTTTTCTTTTCTACACAGATCTTTCTTTCACCTAGCCTGTCATTTTAAGCTTAATGGAGTAGACATAATTTTCACTTGATTGATTGATTGATTTTTGCCACAGGGCTCTTGCCTTTATGTCTCTCTTTTGGTTTGGCTTTCTCCGTCAGCTTTTGACTTTGGATGGCTGTGACCTGAAAGGCAAATGGACATCTGTTTTGTATTTCTCTCTTCTTGGGGAATTAGCTCCTTACAAACCTAGAAAGGTAAACTTTTGATGGCCATCTATGGACCAATTTGGAAACATAGTGATTTATATTGTCTTAAATTAAGAATATGTAAAATGACTTGGCATGTTTAAATTATATTCTTGAACTATTTTTAAATCAATCAAAATTTGTCTTTGTAGTTTCGAAACAGTAATAGTTAACATACATTTATATTGCTATATAAACTACCAATGTTAAGCAAACAGACAGGAAATACATTAAGGCCAATTAAGTATTTGTTCTATGTCTTTATAAGGCTAAGTGGTTGCTCACCACCTGTATACAATAGCCTTCCCACTCCTCTCTCTTCCGTTTTCACTGCTTTGTTTTTCTCTATAAAACAGGATTATAATTATTAAAGATAAAGCTTGAAGAATGATTTGCCATAAGAACTAAAAATACAGTAATCAATTAAACAGCACACATATGGTACTTTTATATTTTTCTCATTTCAGAGTCAGAATAATAATGTAACTGTTTTACTTTTTCACAAGAACAAAATTAAAGAAAGAAGAAGTAAAAAGGACTATTTTTCAACACAAACTATCTTCAAACAGTAGTAAAATCTATCTGTGATGGATCCATACTACTATTGTTTAATTGATATTCTTAGACATACTCTTATTTAATTTTATAAACAAATTCAGGTGTTGCTTATTAAACTTTTACATCTTTTTTCCATTTTTAGTTCCCATTCAGTAATTACACATCTTATGTTGTAGTCAATTATATTAGTCCTGAGAAAAGATTCTCAAGTAACAGCATGCCAAGATTTAACTTGGACACTTGGTGAAAACGTAGATCCCAGGTCTCTGCTATCAGAATTGGTATTCCAGGAATGGGACCCAAGAATCTACATATTCAAGTGATTCTGATCTACATAGTCTAGAGATTTTAGAGTACGTGATGGTCATTTGACATATAGTGTAACTATAACAATCTCTTAAGAACTTAATAATTCCTAGAGAAGAGTGGACAGTGAAAGCTATAATATTATATGAATACCTCTGAACAGATGATCTTACACTGAGGGGAATTATTTATTTAATTTGTAAAAAAAGGATATAGCCTGGGACTTTGTAAACACATAAAATGAGCTCAGTTCACAGTTTTGTGCATAAAGCAAATGATATTTCTTTTTTCCCTTGCCTTTTTAATTTAATGTCAGCTCCAGGGTTTCTGTCTCTTCCATTTTACCTTTTAAATTTATTTGACTGTTCTCCATGTAGGCTATTTGGTTAGGGGGATAAAAGCGAGTTTTTGACAAATTAAAATCTACTCTATGAATTTTAATGTACTTAGTAATTATTTTCTATTAGCCTTTTCACTCAAGAGCATTTCACTTGAAAAGAAAATGTGTCTTGCTGGTTAAAAATGAAGGCTTTTTGCTTTAATTTATTTTCCAAATTGTTATCAGCCCTTATGCTGAATAAACTAGAGTTTTGTAATTATTTATTTCTTCTTGTAGAAATCAGAAATGTACATTTCTTGAAAGGGAATTTCCATCATTGAACAAGTATGTGTTATTCCAAATAACTTGCAGCATATTTGTTTACATACATGTTAAATAATATATAACAAATTTAACATAGAGTTTACTTTATTGTACTTTACTCACAGGGTTAATATTGCCATGTTTTTCATATCAATCAGATAATTTTTAAATTTTTACAGCTAATCACTAAATAAGATTTTGGCTAATAATGTAACACTTACCTCATGAATATTTTAATAATATATTAATGCAATTTAACAATTTTAAAATTTTGTCTTCTTTACTTTTCCTACTCATGCTTTGGGAATAAATACTTATGGTCAGAATTTAAAAAGAGGATACTTCAGGTATTGAGTAATTTACCACTATAATGTCAAAAATTGACTATTGTAAAGTACACCAATTACATTTTTCTTATCTTCTAGATTATAAAATAATGACAAACCATGACAAATTAGATTACAGCTGAGGCCTTTAAGCTTTTGATTCACATCAACCAGAAGACCCTAGATGAAGCTCATAAAAGACATACCAATAAATATTCTTTTGATGTGAATAATTGAGTTTGTTCTCATTCCATTCCTAAGTATTAATCTTTGAACCATTACAGAAATAGATTTGACTCATTTTCTTCTCTGTGTATCTTATGTTCTGTGTCCATACTTTGGCTCTCTCTATACTGTCCTCCTGAAATATACTGCCTGGCCTTCTCAGACTACCTGAAATTTTCTATTTCACATATTCAGATGGATTTTCCGTAAGCGTAAGAGAGCTTGTTTGAAAGGTAGAGTGAAAATCTGGACTTTAGAGTCTGAGATCTGGGGTTTGAGTCAGAGCTTTGAGATTTTGAATTCTCTGATTCTTAATTTTCTTGACTAATTTACACACATTACACTCAGGAATGCAAAGAAATGTGTCATCTTTATGTTCCATATGTTCTAGTTGAAGATCGCTAGCATGCAGGAAATTCAAAAATTAAATTTAGCCAAGTCTGGTAACCTCAGTCTGATCCCATAACTTAAAGTTACTTTTAAAGTAACAGCCTCTTTTTTATAATAGACTTTATATTTTAGAACAGTTTTAGATTTAAAAAAAATTGAACAGATAGTACAAAAAGCTCCCATATACCCTGTACCCAGTTTTCCCTATTATTAATATGTCCTATTTGTATAGTGCATTTATAATAATAAAATAATATTGGTATATTATTATTAGCTAGAGTTCTTATTCTATTCAAATTTATTAGTTTTACCTAATGCCTTTTTCTGTTCCAGGATCCCATCTAGGATGCCACATTGTATTTGGCTGTCGTGCCTTCTTAGGTTCCTGCTGGCTATGACAGTTTCCCAGGCTTTTCTAGTTTTTGATACCTGTAACAGTTTTGTGTACTGTTAAGGCATTTGATAGGACACCTGTCTATTGGAATTTGTCTGATGGCATTTTCACAATTAGACTGGGGATGTGAAGTTTGGGAGGAAGAAGGGAGATAAAATGCCATTCTCATCACATCAACATGACTTAGGACTGTGGATGTTGACCTTGATCATCTCGCTAAATTAGTGTTTAAAAGGTTTCTCTGCTCTAAAGTTACTCTATATTTTCCCCTTTCCATTTTGTACTCTTTGCTGAAAGGAGTATCACTAGGCATCTCCTACACTAAAACAGTGAGGATTTATACTCCCCCTCTGTATTCGTTTCCTAGGGCTGCTGTAACAAATTTCCACAAACTTGGTGACTTAAAACAACAGAAATGTATTCTCTCACAATTCTGGAGGCCAGAAGTCTAAAATTAAGGTGGCATTGGGGTCATGCTCCCTTAACAAGCTCCAGGAGAGAGTCCTTTCATGTGTCTTCCAGCTTCTGGTGACTCCAGCTACTTATTCCTTGGCTTCGAAACCGTAACTCTAATCCCTACCACCATCTTCGCAAGGATTCCTCTGTCTACGTCTTCCTTTCTTCTTCTGTTGAATTTGGGCCCACCTGGATAATCCAGGATGATCCCATATTAAGATCCTTAGTAGCATTACATCTGCAAAGACCCTTTTTCAAAATAAAGTCACATCAGCAAGTCTTGGTATATATATCTTTTGGGAAGCCACCGTTTGATTCACTATGCAATCCTTGAGGGAAGGATATCCACATAAATCATTTCAAGGGAGATTTTTTCTCATCTCCCCATTTATTTATTTATTCAATAAATTATTTATATCAGTATGGACTTGTGGATATTTATCTTGTATTTAAAATTATAATCCAATAGTACTTTATTTTCTTGCTCAAGTTGTTCCTGATTTGGTCATTGAGAGCTCCTTCAGCTGGCAATTGTGTTCCTTTGGAATATGTGCATCAATGTCGGGTGGCTTTTATTTTTTTATTTTTGTTAGCACTTTCTTACTTTCTGACAATACAAGAGACTCATCTTGTCTAGCCATTTCTCCAAGGAGCTCTGATTTCTTTGATTGGGGAATGGTATTAGAAACAAAGATCTGGACACCAGATGTGCTTGGTGCTCCTGTGTTGTCATTGCTTCCAGGCCTCTTCAGCTGAGAGAGCAAGGAAGTATATGTGGGTATAATACTCATGTACATACACCTATATATAAATATTTCTGTAAGTTAGCATGTGTGTTCATACTGATATCTCCAATTCTAATCCATTACTACACAGATCATCACACTGTCCTTCTCCTTGCTTATCTCTAAATTCCTATTCCAAAGTGAGGAAGCTGGCTCCTACCATCTGCCATCCATTTATTTAATTGTTCAGATCCAGTCTACATGGGCTTGCATCTTGCTAAGTGAAAGAAGTAATTCTGAAAAACCAGATACTACATGATTCAAAATTATACAGCATTCTTGAAAAGGCAAAACTATGGAGACAGTAAAAACATCCTGGTTACTAGGGGTTTGGTACATGGTGGAAGCTCATCTATGTCTTTTCTTGGCTTTGTAGCTCATTTATTTTTGTCATTCAATAATATTCCATTTTCTAGGTGTTTATAGTTAGTTTATTCATTCATCTATTCAAGAATATCTTGGTTAACTCAAGTTTTGGCAATTATGAATAAAGCTGCTGTAAACATTCATGTGCAGGTTTTTGTGTAGACCCAAACTTTAAAATCAATGGGGTAAATGCTTAGAAGCATATCTGTTAAGTTGTATAGTACAATTGTGTTTAACTTTTTAAAAAATTCTGCCAATCTTCCAAAATGACTGTGACATTTTGCATTCCCACTGGCATTAATGAGAATTCCTGTTGTTCTGCATCCTCACCAGCATTTAGTATTGTCATATTTATGAAGTTTAGCCATTCTAGTACATGTGTGGTAGTATCGTGGCCTGATCATAGTTCACTGTCACATCAAATTCCTGGGCTCAAGCAATCCTTCTGCCTCAGCCTTCTGAATAGCTGGGACTACAGGCACGTACCACCATGCCCAGCTAATTTTTTTTTACTTTCTGTGGAGACTGGGTCTCCCTGTGCTGCTCAGGCTGGTCTCAAACTCCTCCCATCTCAGCCTCCCAAAGTACTAAGATTACAGGCATGAGTCATTGCGTCTGGCCCGTTGTTTTAATTTTTAAATCCCTAATAACATTACATGTTGAGTATATTCTTATGCTTATTTTCCATCCCTATATATTCTTTTGTGAGGCCTCTATTCAGATCTTTTGACCTTTTTAAATTAAGATGTTTATATTTTTATTGTTGAGATTTAAGAATTATTCCCATATTTTGCATGTATATCCTTTATCAAATTTGTGTTTTGCAAATATTTTCTCCAAAACTGTCCCTTGTATTTTAATTCTTTTATAGTGATTTTTGCAGAGTAGAAATTTTTGATTATAATAAAGTCCAACTCTCTTTTTCTTTCATGGATTATGCTCTTAATATTGTATCTGAAAACTTATCTGCAAACCGAAGGTCACATAGATTTTCTTCTACATTTATGCTAGAAGTTTTATAGTTTTACTTCTTACATTTAGGCATCTGATTGATTTTGAGTTAATTTATATAAAGATATGAGATCTATAGTTTATTTTTGTACATGAAAACCAATTGTTCCAATACCATTTGCTGAAAAGCTTGTCCTTTCTCTATTGACTTTCCTTTGCCACTTTGTCAAAGATCAATTGAATATGTCTGTGTGGGTCCATTTCTGGGCTCTTTATTTTGTTCCATTAATCAATGTGTCTCTTCTTTTGCCAATACCATGCTTCTTTGATTACTGCAATTTTACAGAAAGTCTTATAGTTGCTTAGTATCAATACCATAATTTTGTTCTTCTTCCTCAATATTGTATTGGCTCTTTGGGATCTTTTGCCTTTCCATATAAACTTTAGGATAAGTTTGTCAGTATCTACAAAATAGCGTGCTGGGATCTTGATTGGGTTTGCATTGAAACTATAGATCAAGTTGAGAAGAATTCATAACAGCACTGAACCTTCCAATCCACAAACACCACCTTTGGTGGTGTGCTTTCCATTTGATTCTTCATATTTCCAGAGTTCTTTCGCTGATTCCTTCAAATCTGGATCAGCTGTTGCTTCTTACCTTTAGATTTTTGTTTGGATAATGACAAGCCCCGTTTAGTCTCTGAGCCAGTAGGTGGTGTTTGTGGGTGAGATTCGACCACACCCTATATGATGAATCAGTAGATGCAGTAAAAGGGTGTGCAGAATGACCTCCCTGTCAGTAGGTGGCGCTTGCTGGAAGGAGCAGGCTGCAGTGTTGTTTTGGGGTCCTGTAACCAGCTCTCATTCCTCTGCAGAGGCATTCTAGTGCCTCAGGTGGTGGATGGAGCCCTGGGGCTTCCAGGTATGTTCTTATTCTCCACCTCAGTGGGGGCAGGTGGGGGAGTGAGACTGGGAGGAGCTGGGTCTGTTCTCCACTTCTGGGCAAAGCTGCCCGGGAGGGGCTGCAATAGGCCCACTCAGCCAGAAAGTCTGTGTGGGGGTGGCACTGTCTGAGACCTGCAGTCTGGGGCAGGCCTCGCTCCTTTCCATCCTCCCCTATTCTGCAGTTTCTCTGGGCCGCTGCCCCCAGGTAGGACCTCAAGCCAGCAGATCTCCCCTGCTGAACCTCCCCAGGAGGTTCCCTGCCCAGGACAGTCTGAGCTGGGAGCGTGGCCCTCCCATGGGAGGAGGGTTGCTCCTCAAGCACACTGATCTGCCCCTGAAGGCACACACAGCTCAGTAAGTTCATTCACAAATAATGAATGTGCCCCCGGGCAATGTGATCAAGACCTGGATGTACGAAATCTGGTCTGTAGGCCTGTACCCCAGGCCCAGAGATCAATCCCTGATCCTGTCAGGGAGAAGACTGCTGGTCTCAAGTCACCCGCAAGGTGCCCAAGCTGGCTCAGTGTCTCTCCACCTTGGGATTTGCCCCGCTCTCCTGGAGTCACCAGGCAAGCAGCACCTGGCGGGCAGATGGGTAGGGAGCTCACAGTCTGAGTACCCTTCAGTCTGCGGAAGGGCCCCAAAAGGGAAGGTCCCATTCCCTGCAGATGCCTCCAGGTGGTGGCTAAATTGTCTCTCTCGGCAGCCATAGGTAGGGAAGCGGGAGGGGAGAATGAAGCAATATGGTGCCTGCTAATCAGTTCAGGTCTGCAGGCCGGGAGGTGCCCTGTCCGCAAGAGGCTCACTGCTCACTGGTGGCAGCTGTCTCTGGGCTGGTGCTAGCAGATCTCTCCAGCCACTCAGGAGCCCCCCAGCAGTCTGAGATGCAAGGGAAGGGAAATTTAACCCCTCCACCTGCCCTTGTCGCTGGTCTCCAAGCCTCTCGGGGGGCCTTTCTCCTTCCAGTTCTCCTCCCCAACTTCTTCCTGCGGAGTCTCCTGTAGTTTCAGGTACCTTCCTTCCGACCCTCATCCGATCTATGTTTGTCTGCCTGTTTATTTTTTTCTCTTTCTTCTAAAATCTGTCTTTCTTGCAGAGACACTCTGGCTGGCGGTTTTTCTCATCCACCATCTTCCTTTCTCCCATATTTTGATAGATTTTTAACTAAACATTTCATTTTTTGTTTCTATTGTGACTGATTTTGTGTTTTTCATTTTAAATTCGAATTGTTCACTGATGATCTATAGGAAAGCAATTGGCTGTGTATGGTAATTTTGTATGGTAAGTATGATGTAATTATAGGATTTTTGTAGAAACTTTTCTGTCAAATTGTGCAAATTCCTGTTGGTTTGTTGAGATTTTTTTTTTTTCATGAATGGGTACTTGATTTTGTCAAATGCTTTGTCTGTATTAATTGACATGACTGTATGCGTTTTTTCCTTTAGCCAGTTGATGTGGTAGATTACATTAATTAATTTTTAAACTAGCATTGTATACCTGGAATAAATCCCACTGATAACTATGTATAGTTCTTTTTATATACTGTTGGATTAAATTTTCTATCATTTTGTTAAGGAACTCTGCATCTATGTTCTTCAGAGATACTGGTCTAGTCTTCCTTTCTTATACTGTATTTATCTGATTTTGGTATTAGGATAAGGCTGGACTCTTGAAATGAGTTAAGTTTTCCCCCTGCTTTTACTTTCTTGAAGATTTATAGAGAATGGGAATTCTTTCTTTTTCAAATATTGGTAGAATTTATCAGGAAAACTATCTGGGGCCTATTCCTTTCTTCTTTAGAAGGTTATAAATAATTGATTCAATTTTAGGTAATAGAAATTGCAGTTAAAAGGCCTTTAATGTGAGGTTTTATGTTAATCTGGCTAGGAGTTGGGCTGAGCGTATTCATTTCTAGAGCTGTAGGGACTAGAGGCTTAAAATTTCCCTATTGTTCCTATTTTCTTCTCGCATGTAATCTTTGGGTTTCCCTAAGAACTTCCTTAGATAAAGTCTGTGCTTCAACTCTCCAGTGTTATTATACTGAAGCCCTGTTGATATGGTAAAGTTATGGAGGGAAAACATCCTATAATCTTATAATTAAATCTAATTTTTTTAGTGAGCCTGAATCCCTGGTTTTCACAAGTGCTTCTTAGAATTTCTTTCTTCCCCTCCTGCTTGGGTGAGCCAAGAATCAGGTGGTTAGAGTTATTTAATCACCCTTCTGCTGCCTAGGTAAGATAAGGCTCTGATACGGTCTTTTTCCCTGGAAAGTAGGTCTTTATTATGGAGAATTTACTGAGAATATTTCAAAATGGCCACTTTTCCCTCTCCCTACCAGGTACATGAGGTGATTTTTCCTAACTGTTCACTGTAAAAATCTGGTCCAGTCCCTCACTTAAAGTTCATGAAAGTGTGGGTGTCCCCAGACTGTGGCCCCTAGGACTTTCTCCCTTTTAAGCTAACCCACACTCAGCTTCCAGCAATTTGTTATAAAAATTTGCCATTTCAGTATGCCATTCAGTCTCATGACTCCAGCAGCTTCTGCTCCAGATGGGCAGATCTTGACTCTGTTTCTCTGTATTCACCTTTCTCTCCACATTTCAGGATGGTAATATGCCCTGTGATGTTGGTCTTCTCATGGATCAAAGAAAAGTAATTGATTTTTAGTTTGTTCAACTTTATAGTTGTTGTAGGATGGAAGTATGATTTCTCAACTCTTTACATGTCAGCGCAAAGTCTGAAATCCAGTAACGTCCTCTTTTAAATAACTATTCCCATCACAGATTTCTTTTCTCCTTCTCCTGTCTAAGATGACATCTGAGCGTCTGGGAGAAAGCTTATGTGATCTTATAGAGAAGTGGTAGAAGGAATCCCTTCCATATGCTCCCAGGTCCCTGTTCTGCTCTGTGTCTCATTGTGTCTTCCCAGAGGTGTTGCTCGCATCCCTGGTTACCACTTGCTCAGCACGTGTCAGCAGCTGAGTCGATGCTGTCTCCCTCCTGTCTCTGATAGTCCCTTCTGCTTACCTAGTCGCGCTTTGACCTTGCTGAAACTGCAGACCCACACAGGTATGGCAGTGCAGCCCATTTAATCCGCGTCTGATCATCTGAGCATCCTTTATGTAGCTCGTCACCAGGGCAGGGACCATTCTGAAAGACAGCTTTCTCTCAGAGTCCCAAATAGTCAATGGGGCAAAGGTCTCTCTGCTTGTGATTCTGCTGTGAACATACATTTCCCTTTGGAAGTTTAGCTCAAAGGAAGGGAGACCAAGAGAACCTTTTGTCTGCCTCTAAACTTTAGCTTCATCTCAGGAACCCTACAGGGCCAAGAAGGAAGGACCCCCTCCTTGCTCATCCTTGTTTCCATGGGTCCACCAGGCACCATGGACTCTTCTTTCTCAGTGGGTCATTCACCCCCTCATTTCTCAGATAATATGATGGAAAACATATGTAGACGCATGACTAAATGAAGGGAATAAAATGCATTAGTTTAATATTCTCAATGGAGTCTCATCTTTATAGCTATAAAAATATTTAACTTAAGGGCTCTTTTAAAGATTGGTGTAAAGTCTATGTAAACTATTTGGAAAACTATATTCACTATGCAAATGTAAATTATTATTTAACACTGCTAATCACTGTCATATAAACTAATACTAATACTATAATTCAGAGGAGTATATAATATAGGTTTGAATGGTAAGTTTTTAGCAAGGAAGAAACTATCATCTTGATCTATAGAGATTCTTAAACTGGCTAATTTAATAATGAAGGAAAAAAGACAGTAGTAATTATTAGGAAATTATTTCAATAATATTTTAGCTTATTACTCACTATAAAGTTTTCCCTTAAAACATGAAAATCTGTGGGTTTTTTTATTTTTCCTTTGTAGAAGTATGCACTAGGTATCTTTGGAGGCATCTCAAAATACTCCTAGGAGGAGAGAGAGTAAAGATCCCAAAGAGGAAACTCATAGCAATCCAGCCATGAGTTGTTTAATTATTTCAAAAGTAATCAAAGGAACAGTATGTTGTTTGGGAATGTTGTGAATCGTCCATCTGGCTTAGCTAGACTGCAGAACGAGACTTATTTTAACACAAACACACAGAACAACATATTCCTCAGAACCAAAGCTATAGTGGACATTTCAGCAAAAATTTACTATGTGTCCTCATAGACAAGGCCTTGGGATAGGGTGTAGAGATTAAAAATTAATTTACAATGGTTCCTGTACTCAATATCTTTTAGTTTAGATGAGAAGATGGCATCTAAATAGAAATTGCAAAATAGTGTGGTAGCTACTACGATATAGGTAGCTATAGAAGCATAGAGAATCAAAACTTGGGTCAAATTGGGGGTTGAAAGGTGGCTTTAGGAAGAAGCCATGCTGAATCTGTGTCTGGATATTGAGCTGGACTTATCCGGGCAAAGAAAGAGTAATAAATATTCCAAGCAGAGAGAGAGAGAGAGCAGAAAGATATCCGAGAGTGTGGCATAGACAGGAAATTTTAAGCAATTCATTGTTGCTAAAGCACACAGTGTAAGTAGGGCATTGTGGCAGGGTGGAGGCTGGAGAGGGACAAAGGGGCAGGTCACGGAGGGCCTCCCGTGCCACACAAGGAGTTTGGGCTTTTTCCCATAGGCGACAGTGAGCCATGGAGGGATTTTTCACAGGTCTGAGATATGGTTAGATTTGCATTTTGGATAAACCACCCTAATGTTACTGCAGAGAACAAGCAGAGCAAGGAAAGCTAGACAACAAACAGGGGAGCTTGTGAGGAGACTGTGACACTCGCTCAGGGACGAGATGAGGAGAATACGATCTACAAGAGCAGGTTTGATTGAGGATGGATTGGGGAGATGTTTAAGAGCTAAAATAAACAGGATTAGGAAACCCACTTACAGTGTATGTGTGTAAATGACAGGGAGGGATAAAATTAGAATAAACCTCAGTTTTCAATACTGAATGCATAACAGCACCAATATCAAAGTGAATACGCAAAAAAAAAAAAAAAAGTATTGCCATTAGGGAAATTGTGTAAAACTCAATTTGTGATATATTGACTTTGCTATGCCTGTGAGACATCAAAATTATAATTGTAGTAGGCAACTGAATAAATGATTCTGAAGCTTTGGGAAAAGATGTGAGCCGAAGATAAAAATTAGAGTGTTAACAGCTTATAAATGATTGTTCAAACCATTGGAATTAACGTGTTTAAGTATAGTGTGTAGACAGAAGGAACCAATGGCCTGAGGACAGAATTCTGGGAATCCCCTCTATAACGGGACAAGATGCACAAGCATGTCCAATTGTAACTAAGAAATAATACTCGGAGTAAGAAAAGGAACAAGAGGAAATGTCATAGAAGGCAAGTGTCAGCGGTGTCATGTGCAACTAAAAGTGCTTGTAAAATTCAGGACCTAAGATATCCTGTGTATTTAAAATCATGGGCATCAGAACTTTCAAAGCATTTTGTGTTGCTTAAAAAATATGTTCCATGACGGAGTAGAAAAACCAAGTTCTGCAATAATTCATGTTCTTTGAAGGACCAGAGAACTCCATGCAAGCAGTCGGGGAGTGTATTAAAAGTGTGAAATTGAACCCAGTAAATATGAACAAAACTTCTCAGAAAATTAAGAAAGGAGGAAAGGCAAAAGCAATAGAGAAAGGCTGATGCAAAGTAGAAGGTTTTGGGTTTTTTTTTTTTCTATTTTTCGTTGTTTTAATTTTAGAATAAAAGAGATTTTAGCATGTTTATGTACTGAATTTTCTTCAACCAGGAGAGAGGGATGTTGAAGATACAGGAAAATGAAGAGTATTGGAAGAACAAAGAGTTGGAGGAAGTGGTGTAAAAATGCATTGAGAACATTGGACTCTGAAGGAACTAGATGAGAGGGAAAGAAGTTGGGATGTCTGCAAATATGGACACAATGCCAGGCTAGAGTTAAATCGGTAAATTCACCTCTGGTGAGAAAAACATGATCTGGTGAGGGCATTGGCAATTGAATGTCTATGTAAATTTTTCATAAATCTTGCTAGGTACAGATTGCCTATTAAACCATTTAATTAGAAGTGCCACTGAATCAATGCCTCAGAGCTCTGAGGCTTTGTGTTCTCAAAGATACCCAGAATTAAAGCCTTTTATCTGAACTGTCAGGCAGAAATATAAAAACAAGCAGTCACAATATTGACTTTTCTTCTGATTAACAGGCCATACCATTTTAGAGGGAGGAAGAAAAATTGAATTATGTTGGTGAGCTCTTTGTCCATCGCTCCTGGATTGTATTGTGCCATCTGTTTATCCTCCTGGTTCTCCTACAAGTGACAGTGTGGTCAGTGAGAAGACAGTGTGCTTTGGAGCCATAGAGACTGGGTTGCTTCTTACCCTTTCCAATTAGTAGTTGAATGTCCTTTTACAAATTGTTTACATGAGCTCAGATTGTCTGAGCCTCAATCCCCTCACTTACAAAGTATAGTTCACAAACCTGAAGTATAGGTTTGGTGCAAGACACAAGTGAGATAACTCTGAAGCTGGCCTTGGAACTAGGTAGGGCTGTAAGTCTCAGTTCCTTTCCTAGGCTGTGAACTCCTAAAAGGCAGGAAGCATCAGAGTCCCTGGATTCCTGGCTCTTAGCACAGTCTTGTATGTGCACATGTATGTGCACACATACAAACACACATATCACGCTTCGTAAATGTTGGTTGATGGGTTAAATGAAGAAATAAATGAACTAAGAAAGTTCTACAACACTTAGTATTTTATAATCAAGAGGAAAATTTTAATGAGAACAGAATTCACTGATTTGTTTGGAAAGACTTTCAGCAGTGGCTTTTCAGGATCCTGACCTCCCCCCATGCCTGGTACTGATGCTTACATGACCTTTATACTAAGGGTACCTTTGATACCTACTGAAAAATAATTCTATCCTTTTTGTTTCTTTTATAATTATGATATAGTCTCTGGTAGAGTAGCTAATGAACAGTATAATGTCAAGAAGAAAAGCAAAACAGGTAGTCTGTGGGTGTATCTCTGAATAACAGAATTGACTATACATGTGCCTATGTCTTTTACTGCATAATTTTTGTCATTATGGGTTTTCCTTCTTAGCCTAACAGTTAGGCCCAAAAGCATAGTATATATAAAGATGATACACAGTTCTCTGCTGTGTTTTCAAAGTTTTCCAAACACTGGAAGGGCTTTCAAAGGAAGTTTTCCATAGTAACATAAAGCAATAACCGTTGCAAAGAAAAAACATATTGTAAGTATCAGCCCATATTTCCATGGTCATAGCTGATTTACTTATTTATTTATTCTTTAGGTACAGAAAAGTTGTGTAATAGCATGGTCAGTCTCTGAGTAGTGGGCCCTGTTTTCCATGTACAGAATGAAGCTGAGTGCGAGAGGCCGTTGCATTTGCTTATAGTGGCTGTGCCTGGATCCACTTCCCTATGTCTGTACACACAAAGGAAAATACAATGAAAATAGAAGGCTGTGCTCTGACACCCTTCTCCTGCTCCCATCAAAGGAAGCTGGGTGGATGTGCCACCCACATCTATTTTTTCCTCAGTCTTTACTCAGTCTGTAGCCTCAGTTTGCAATTAATTAGCCTGTTCATGAAATGCAAATCATAACTGATATTCTGTGTGCAACCTAGAAGCTGGTGGAAGGGAGGTGTCGGTCTTTGAACTTTGCTCAGGAAGTTTCCATCCTTTCAGGTTTGGTTGGAGCATCTGAGAAACACTGCTCTAATGGCCAGAAGTGAGGAGCTGAAAACCTGTTTCTCCTACCTATTAGGGGATTAGTAGTAGGTTATTTAGGCTTCCTCCCATCTCTCTGTCTATGGTGTATGGTGTCCAAGGGAGTGTTACCACATAGCCTTATTTTTTTTTTTCAATTGTTAAAAGAAAGTTTATTGGCAATTATGCATTTCTTTTTTTTTTTTATTTCAGCTCATCATGGGGGTACATAAGTTCAGGTTATATACATTGTCCATGTCCCGCCCATCACCCTGAGTCAGAGCCTCAAGCGTGTCCATGTAGTCATACCTCCATCCCCCCCCCACCTCCCCGAGTCAGCACCTTCAATCATGACCATTCCCCAGAGGGTGTGCAACGCACTCATCATGTAGGCATACATCCATCTCCTCCCCCCACCCCCCATCCCCGTCTGATATCCAATTGGTATCCTTCCCCGATGTGCATTTAGGTGATGATCAGGGAAACCAGTTTTCTGGTGAGTACATGTGATGCTTGGTTTTCCATTCTTTGGATACTTCACTTAATATAATGGATTCCAGCTCTCTCCAGGAGAACCAAAGAGATGTCATATCATCGTTATTTCTTATAGCTGAGTAGTACTCCATGGTATACATATACCACAGTTTACTAATCCATTCGTGGATTGATGGGCACTTGGGTTGTTTCCACATCTTTGCGATTGTGAATTGTGCTGCTATAAACATTCGGGTACAGGTGTCTTTGTTAAAGAATGACTTTTGTTCTTCTGGGCATATGCCCAATAATGGGATTGCTGGATCAAATGGTAGGTCTACTTGAATTTGTTTAAGATATCTCCATATTGCTTTCCATAGGGGTTGCACTAGTTTGCATTCCCACCAGCAGTGTATGAGTGTTCCTGTCTCTCTGCATCCACGCCAACATGTGTTGTTTTGGGATTTTTTGATAAAGGCCATTCTCACCGGAGTTAAGTGGTATCTCATTGTGGTTTTGATTTGCATTTCCCTGATGATTAGGGATGTTGAGCATTTTTTCATACGTTTTTTTAGCCATTCTCATATCTTCTTTTGAAGAATATCTATTCATGTCATTTGCCCATTTTTTGATAGGATTGTTTGATTTTTTCTTGCTGATTTTCCTGAGTTCTAAATAGATTCTTGTTATCAGTCTTTTATCTGATGTGTAGTATGCGAAAATTTTTTCCCATTCTGTAGGCTGTCTGTTTATTTTCGTGACTGTTTCTTTGGC
The DNA here is from genome assembly GCF_020740605.2 of Lemur catta. NCBI lineage: Eukaryota > Metazoa > Chordata > Mammalia > Primates > Lemuridae > Lemur > Lemur catta. The sequence goes on from NC_059143.1 coordinate 24,595,991, forward strand.
TGTGCAGAAGCACATAGCCTTATTTTAAGAAATTTTATTTCCTAGTTATTATGACTCTGTTCTATACAAACAGTTAGTTGCAACAATCACTGTTTGAGTAGTTGTGATTTTGTTGGAAAATTTCTTTGAATGGATTTAAAAATGGATTAATACTGTGTCAGAAAAGGGTAACAAAATATAATTGGTTTGTTTGGTTTTACTTTCTGTAGTTTAATTAACCAGTACAGTATGAAACTGAGATATTCTTCTTTTTGGTATTTAGAGAACAAAATAACCTCTGCATATAAGGGAACTATTTGTTTTAAGATAGCCTACTATTTTATCAGTCATTAGCTTTTTCTACTCATGATACAAAAAGCTTAAAATTATCTTTTGAATGTATTTTTTCAAAACATTTTTCCTTTATATAAAAGTTTCATTTATTTTAAATGGTCCTCTCCATCAAGAAAAAAATTGATTATATTTGATTTCAATCCAATTTCCTTGGTATTGATGTTGGCCACTTCAGAAATGTGAAAGTAAAACTGGCATTTAATTATCCTAGGGTTTATTCTTTTTATCTATGATTACACTGATTTTTATCTCAAACTATATTTATTTTAGTTGTTAATAATTAATTTTTAAATTTGATTTTTTGTGGTCCTCATTCTCTTTTAATTGCAGTTAATATTTTCCGAATGACAACGGTAGTAGCTTTGAATTACTGAGCACATACCTATTGTCTAAATGCCGGACAAACATTCTCATTGAAACCTCACAAAACTATGAAGCACAGAATTGTTACTACACCCACTTTGTACCCTCAAAGAGGTTGCACAAGGCCACTGCACGGCAGACCTGGGATTCATGGCCACATATGGCTAACAAAGCCATTGTTCTTTCCACTGCGTTTTCTGAAGCACTTCAAGTGTTTATGATTCTGTATTAAATATTTTAGAAACCAAGCACTCTGGCCAAGAAGAAAGCTTAATTGCAGGCAATATAAACAATGACAAATGCATTTATATAAATAACTACTAAATAGAAAACATAAAAGCTAAACCATTAAATCAAGTACAATTAGCTTCATTTTGTTCTTGAACGTAATCTGCATTTTTGTCTATTAAAATCTATATTTTATTTCTTATAAATACTTCTTTTAGGAATATTTACAGATATAAGAATATAAAGTATAAGAAAAATGTTTATCAGTAGAGGACTGTAATAAATCGTGGTTTGCCGATGCAAAGGTATTCTCTGCAGCAATTAAGAAGAAGAGCCTATATATTTTGATTTGGAAAGCAGTATGTGTTGTATTAATACAATTTTTGGATAAAAAATATAGATGTGATTATATGTGCATTTGGCTACATCTTTGTAAGTGTAGCAAAATATCCCATGGGGAAATGTTTTAAATTATATTCACCAAAATGGTGACAGTGATTACCTCCGGGGTCTGAAAGCATAGAGGCATAGCAATAATTTTACTTCTTTATATTAATACTTAAAAAGGAAAGATGGGATTAATGGTGATCTTTATAGTTACTTGTTTTTAAAAATTAATTGTTATTGATTTTATTGTCTGACTTTTTCCTTAATAAAGGTAATTCTCTGTACTTAGGCATGGACACTCTGTCTCTATGGGCCATATATACTCTTCATATGTAATTCTTACTTCTACTGAAGCTAAAAAATCACCAGGTAACAAAAAAATCATACTTTTAAGCTAATGAAGACCTGTGGATACAAAAGAAATCTAAAGTAAGCAAACTCTAGAGGGATGAGGGCTTTCTGAAAGACAGCTCAGAGACAGCTGCTATTTTCCTACTTGGGACCAATTGTTGAGGCTAGCAGCAGGGCTGATAGAGGATAAAACTTGAGCAGTATTTGCTTGGACAAGAAGAACTCAGCCACTGTTTAATAAGCCCATGCACTAGCATGCTGGATTTGAAACTGTAGGAGCCTCAAAAGTAAAGAATACTTTTTGTCAAGTAATTCTCTTAATAGGGATTCCGATGAATAACAGAAGCTGGGGGTGGGGCTGGAAAGCAGAAAGAGATCTCAAATTCTCCCAGTCAATATCTACAGTCTTGTTATCCATACTTCTAGTCTTGAAGTCTCATAGTCTCACATGGCTTCACAGGTGTGTGATTTTGAGGTCCAGCAGTCTTGTGATTTGGTCCCCGTGCCCTGCTGTAGGGAAAGAACAAACTCAACTTCAAATTATTTGAAGCCAGGCATGAATTGAATGTAACCAAAGTCATAACCAAACTCCTACCCAATTCAACTTCTGATGAAATCAAATATATCAATGTCATGGCAGTATATGAAGAAGGGGCTGAAAAGCAAAGAGTGATCTATTAAACTCCTGGTGTTCTGATTGAAAACCCTTCCAGAGAAATTACATCTACAGCCTTATTCCAAACCAGCTCAATCTCTGATTGAATCAAACTGAACAGCCTTTCACTCTAATTCATCCCAGCCACCTAACACTAACAGAGGAAAGTGATTTTCCTTATTTTTAAATAGTAACAAATAATCCATACCTTCTCTCACACACATGCATGCACATTTTTTAGACACAGTATCCAAAATACGATAAAGAATAATTTTAAAAAGTATGCAGAAAGGATGACTCACAGTTAAGGAGATACAAATACACAGATGATAAAAATATAAGAATTATTAAACAATAACTTTAGCTGTAATAACAAAAAATAACATAATAAATGTTAAAAAATCTACAGGAAAGTATGAATGTAATGAGTGAAAAGAGGGAGAGTTTCAGAAGATAATTTGAAGCCCTAAAAAGGACCAAATGGAAGCCTAAGAACTCATGAATATAATTTTTGCAATAATATTTACTTTGCAGGGAGGCTAAGACCACACTGGACAGAAGAATCATTAAAGTCAAATGGGCCAATAGAAATCATCCAAATGGAAGCAAAGAGAAAAAAAGATTGAAAACATGAGAACATAGCCTCAGTAGGAAAATAGCAAAGAGTTTAACATTCATATAATTGGAAACCCAGTAAAAGGAAAAGAGAGAACAAATGAGAAAAGAATATTTGAAAAAATATTAGATACAAATTTCCAGATTTGATATTTTAAAAAGGCAGTAACTCATGCAGTCAGAATAAAGCCTGCTAGGATTTTGAATGGGATTGCATGAAATCTATAGATCGATTAGGTACAAATTGATATAGGAATAAGATAAACATGGTACATCTCTCCATTTATTTAGGTCTTCCTTGATTTGTTTTATTGGTGTTCTGTGGTTTTCAACTTATCAATTCATGTTTAGTCAGAGGCTAACATATTTTCTTAGACTTGTAACTAGGTATTTCATTTTTTGGAGCCATTGTAATGAAACTATTTAAAAATTTTGAATTCCAATTTTTCATTTCTAGAACAAATGCCTTGGAATGTAAATCCTGATTCATGCACAAAAACACACAAGCAAATAAACCAACCAAAGAAGTATAGCTAATCAGCCAAAAAAGACATACAATGGAATCATAATAGTGATGCATTATAAAAAAAAGGAAGGAAAACAAGAAACAGAATATTATAAATAACTTTATGCCAAACAACTTGATACCTTAAATGAAAATGTATTCACAAATATTTATGTTTAAATGTTTATAGCACCCTACTTATGGTAGCTAAAACATTGGGAACAACCTAAATGTTTTTTAACAGATGAATAAATGTAGAACTTATGTGATATTAACACAATGGAACACTAGTCAGCAATAACAATGAATGAACTACTAATATGTAAAGTCACATAGATGAATCTCAGAAACATGGTTAAAAAAAAAGCCTAAAAAAAGAAGATACACTGTATGCTTTCATTTATATGAACTTTTATAATAGACAAAATTAAATATAGTTGCAGAATTTAGATCAGTCATTGCCTTTTGGGGAAGGGAAGGGAGGTTGGGATTGTCGGCATGAGAGAACTTTCTTGGATAACAGAAATGTTCTGTATCTTAAGATGGTAGTTATAGTAGTATATACATTTTTAAAGTGTACTTCACTGTGTGTTAAAAACCTGTGCATTTTACTATAGGCAAATTAGGCCTCATCAAACCTGATAAAATCTTTAATTAAATAATTATTTAGGTTCTGTTATATATAAGGGAAAAATATGGGTATGCATCCTTAACATAACCATTTCACGTAACTTACAACAACGATCTCTTTTTTCCATGTGCATGCCGGCCTCCCCTAAAACAATGTTTCATGACCCTCCTTCCTGCTCTCCACCTTTCTCACCCACATGCAGTATTATTTACCATTTTTTTTTTAAAAAAAAAAAACATTTTAGAAAATATTTAAGAAAGCAATCATTTTTAAAAATTTTTACTTGTTTCTTTGGTTAGTTTTGAAAAGATGGAGCCACAACTATGTTTAAAAAAACTGGCTCACGCAGAGATGGACACATGAGCCTCCAGTATTCACTGTTGTCTCTCTCAGCTATTTCACATAATCGTTCCTTGAATGTCAGTATGTCATTGTCTTTGTACAGATACAGATTCTGATTCTCAGAAGGCCAAATAATGTTCTCAGAGTCACATAACAAGGCACAAAAACTCTGAGATTCATGTGTCACAAATGCCCCTTTCATTTTTATGAATAATTAGTTTTCATTGTATGATTCTATTCATATACCTCAACTCCTTTATATATTAATATTTCAGAAACAAAGAGTGCTCCTCCTGCTCCACTACTTCAGAACGAGCCCTAGAATTAGGTTTGTTCTAGATCCCAGCTTAATGCCAGTTATAGATAGATTTAGAAGAGAGCAGAAAGCTCTTCATTTTATATAGACTTAGGGGCTTTTCAAATGACATCAGCAACAAATTGATGAAGACATCTCAAATTTTTAATTATGCAAAACTATTTTAGCCTGTTTTTCATTTAAAAATGTACTTCCATAGGTAAAATGAAATAAAATAAAAGGAACATTACATAAAACAGATACAAATATTTTAATGCTTATAAACCCCAAAGACTCCTAAGTTCTAATAGAATCCAGATCATGAAACTGGCCTTTTCTTTATTTCTTAAATGTGTGTGTGTGTGTGTGTGTGTGTGTGTGTGGTATGTTTGGTGTTGCTGCAGATGTTAAAAGGAAGGATAAAGGAAGAGAAAAATTTGGAGTGATTTTTGCTATTTTCTTCCCACTCCATTTATATAATCTATAGATCTTGGCTAAAACCATCTAACTGTTCTTTGGAAATTTAACAGGCTGGATTCAATGAGTCACTAGAGATTTCACCATCAATTTCTGAGTGCAGTTCTCTCAGTGTGTATGCTATTAGTCTTTTAGCAGTTAGTATGACCCAAGAATGTAAAATTGAAAATTTACATTCTTCTTATTATGCTTCAATTATTATCTATGAGGCAAATAACTTATATGTTACTTTATTTTAAATATAAGAATATATGAACTTGATATCACAAATTGACTAGCTGCTTCAAGCATGTTATAAAAGAAGTAGTTATTAGGTTTAATAACAACTTTGGGGAGTTGTTACCTAATTCTTAGAAATGTTAAAGTGGAAAAAAGAAACATACTTAGATTTTGCTGAAATGCTCTCCCAAATCGATACTAATAAATAATTAACTTATCTCATTGGAAAAAATTCCTCAACCTCAGACTAGCTCACAATTGCATTATTCTTTTTGATCAAAATGGTATAAACAAGCCATAGGCAAAACACTCTGTTGGCTTTAGAATTTGAAACAGAGTTTTGATCATTTGCCCACTGGCCTATCTAATCTTTGTTCTAGTAGGTTAAGTATTCCGTACGCTTGTGATGAAAATGAAAGAACCTAAAACATGTTCTAGTCTAATATTTTCACCCATAGTTCACAATGTGCCTTTTTGCCTCTCTCCATCTCAAAACTCAGCTTATATTGTTTCTGTGTTTTTCTTTGTTGAAAACATATTGTGTCTCTGATAAACCAAAGCCCTTTGGTTTACCATTCTTAGAAAACAGTCAAGTCACAAGAAGACTTGTCCTGGAGACTAAACTGCATGCAAATAAATGCAGGCTACAGCCCAGTTCACCAGCATCTGATGCCTTTGAGGCAGTAAGGGATCTGCTCTATGGTATAACCTGATGTAGTTTGTCTTTCGTCACCTAGAAGTTGTGATGTGCATGTGTCTGTTTCAACCAAATCAATGCTTTATCCACTAAGAGAGACTTTTACAGCTTGTCGAAGTTGTGAACAAGGGGGCAGATTCTCATAAACATCTTGGGACTGTATTTTTTTGTTGCCCCTTGCTTCTCTGTTTGTTTCTGGTCTGTATTCCCTAAAGTCTGATTATGTTTCTTACTGAACTTTGGAACTGATCTTGCTAAATAAGAATAGTGTATGTACGTATGTGGAGGGTGATGGAGACTTTCCAGTGGGAGGCACAGTTGAATGTGACTTCTCTTTTGCTTGGCTGCCAAAAACTTCATAGTGAGGGGATACCCATACAAGGCCACGAAACACTGAAAATTATATTTTTTGAAAAACCGAGCTGGAATATTTATATATAAAAATATTTTGTTTCAGCTTCTCATTTTTCTGTTCACAAGGCTGAAAGCTTGGGTTTTTGGTCAGTAGTAGAATATTCATTGGCTCACTCCCATTCTCTACTGTGGACCTCTAAAGAGGTATCCTTGAAAATGGGGCATTAGAGCCACGTCATCTTTTCTCATTATCACCCTCAAAGGAAGGCAGAAGGAAGGAAGAACTAGAAGGAACCGGCCATAAAGCAAATTTAAGTATTAAGATTTTCATATGAAGGGGCTGAATTTAATGCCCTCAAGAAGCAAGTAAGGGGCAAATATTACATGTCTGAAGGAAAAAATCAGTACTGATGGACTGCTGCTAATTTCCTAGGCCACGTACATTAGGACAGGTTGCCTAAGTTACCTGGAGGTCACCTGGTTGGCCAATATTAAGGGCAAGATTTTGTTCCAGCAGGTGCAAAACCTGTTGTTTACTTAATAATGTTGGCGGCAGCAGCTGCTGCTTGTGCTGTTTCAAAGCAATTAAAGAGTGTGCTGTTTATGAGGAGGTTGCCAGGTGCTGGCTGCCCTGTGTGCTGTGACAGGCAGGGTGAAATTTCATGGAAACACCTGCCAGCCTCCAAGACAGACCTGTGCTAACTGGATATTATGTACATAGCATTTAATCTTTCATGGGTTTAGCTGACAGGGCAGGAAGTATAGCTATATCACCCTCCACCAAGAACTGAAGAGATATGATATGTAAGCACTTTCATACTTGCCTCCGTTGACAAGCATATTTTGGATATTATGACAACTTTATGACTTTACATTTATTAGCTGTGTTTGGAGAACATAGAAACACCCCAAATAGAAAAAAAAAGTATTATTTAGAGATAAAACATGTTAATTATTAATTATCAATTACCAAACTGATTTATAAGATAATAAATACTATCAAAATTTTTCTCCCCATGCTGAAAAGCTTCTTTCTCTTAAGTTACCATTTTCTTCCTAGAATAATTTACTTAAGAAAATACCTTAATATTCACACTAGAAATAAAATCACAAAGCATTTGGATTTGTTTTTTGGGAACACACATGTGACTTGAGGACTTTAGTTTTTTTTTCACAAGCAGTGGAAAACTCCTCATGGAAGAAATAGAAACAGAGAGATTTTCCAAAGGTTAGATCACAACTTTCTTTTTGGTAAAATAATCCCAGATAAGCTCAGGGGACACATATAGACTTCATTTTAAAACATAGCCATCTACCATGGAAAACTTTTTCCATCAATTTTAGAATTGTGGAAGCTCAATAAATTCGAAAAAGTCCAACAATGCTATCTTAGAATTGTATCTTTTGATTTTTTTAGCTTTCCGTTGAAAAGGTGCTTGATATTCTGCTCAGAGACAAGGGAGCTACGCAGAGCTAACAGTATGAAGTATTTGGTTTCATTTTGTTTTGCTTTTTTGAGACAGGGTCTTGCTCTGTCTCCCAGGCTAGAGTGCAGTGGCATCATAATGATGCCAGCTCACTGCAACCTCAAACTCCTGGACTCATGTGATCCTACTGCCTCAACCTCCTGCATAGCTGGGACGACAGGCACATGCCACCATGCCCAGCTAATGAAGTAGCTGAAGTGTATCTTCAACTTACACTGTATACACTCCTACTTCTGTTACTTTTCTCTACTAAAAGCTACACCCTGGAAAGAGGTATAAAAACTTATTCATACTAAAGCTTCAATGACAGATATAAAATATTCTGTTACTTGTACCCAGGATATTTACACTTTAGGAGAAAATGATAATTACTAAGTCAAAGGTAAATATAAAAAAACCAAAAAAAAAAAAATGCTAATTCTAAAATGTTAAGGAGAGAGGAAGTGTTTAGGAAGCACAGGCATTTGTCGTTAGCATGCATGTGCTTAATGACTGGCCCTTTCAGATCAATCCTTAACGTAGCTGGTATGTCTTAGGAGAGGCTGTGTGTTGCATGGAACAGTAACTTGAATCCCAGTTTGGCCACTTGCCAACTAAGTCAAGCTTCTTAAGCCTCTGTTCACTCATCTGTAAAGATGGAGATAATAATATCAACACCTTCAACAGAAGGCTATTGAGGGAATTTCAATTAAATGACAGTATATGAAAACATTAGGATAGCACCTGTCATAAGTGAGACATTAGAGAAAATGTGATTTTATTCCTTTGGTTAAATTCAAATGTGGTTGAAGTTTTTTCAGTAGACAAAGTTCATTCTAAGAGCACCCTTGTTGGTTCATATTCACTGAGATGGAAAATGGCCATATCTTGGTATTTATAGTTGTAGGGGACCACTCAGCATATGATTTATTACTTTCTGTGGAAAAGGCATTTGGGTAAAATGTGAGTCTTTGATGCTTTCTTCCCCATCTATTCAGGAAATAGTTCATAACCATCTGATTTAATGCTCATGAAACTCAAAGTTTTATTAACTATATCAAGCTTCATGTAACCTTCAACTTCCCATTTTATAGGGCAAAGACCTTCATTAAGGTTCAGCATTATAATTAGGTAGCATTTAAAAACCCTCACAAATTCAGAGGTTACTATACCTGAGTAAAAAAATGTGCTGCCAATTCCAAGTTTCTGCTAAGACGCCACATTGCGTCTATCAAAAATTCTTTTAAATCATGTTCAGAAGCTGATTTTTTTAATCAGAAAGAGTACCAGGTGGCAAATACACATTTTATAAAAAATAGAACTGACCTTTTGCCATCGCTGAACACAGGAAGAGAAGGATACAAGAATGTGAAGTAGAATTCACACAGGAAAAGATAATTCTCTCCTGTGACAGTCCAGAGATATACCCCCTTAGGGTTACTATAAGAAGTTAATGTTGTCAAGTAGAGATATGGGATAGTTGATCTATGGGAAAAGCAGGACAGTGTTTTTATAAGAAACAATGTAGCAGAATAAAAGCCATTTTCTTGGTAGGGAATTAGAAGGATAAAGAACAATGAACTACATGGTGAACAAAAATATTGTAAAGGAAATGAAGAACATATACGTTGGAGTAAAAAAACATGGGAACATATATTTAGAAAACTCCTATGGTCACATTTAAAAATACTAGAAATAAAGGGGGAAGTTATTCTTTGTTTAAGTTTTAGAAAAACCCAATAATGTAGGTTTGGCATCTGTTTGCTTTTGTTGTTCATATTACAATTTTAGGGTTTTGCTTTGTTGTTTTGTTGGTATCAACTGCAGGTAAACAAGGATATTGGGTGTGAACTGGATACCAGGGTATACTTGATGTGAATAAGATATTGGATGGCTTAATGGTAAGATTAAAAGGATAAACTTGAGCCAAACTGGCTTTGATTTCTTACAATTCCCTCTGTGTGTTTTGGGCAAATTACTTTCCCTGTTTATCAGTTTTGTCTTTAGTCAAAGGAGGTAAAATTTTCTATCTCATAAGGTTACTGAAAAGATTAAATAGATAATACAAGTAAAGGATTTAAAATAGAGCCTCAATCTCAGTAAATAAATACTAATTGCTAACTGTTGTTATTAGTTATTAAGATTAGATTAGTCTTAATTTGTTTTCTTCTAACAGGTAATTTTCTGTAAAGAAATGATTTCCAAAAAATGCAAAGCAGACAGTTCTTTTCTTTTTTGCTTCCTCTTTACCTCCAGAATCCTATTTTTTAGATAAAAATGTGAAAATTTCATATTGCAAATATATACTCTAATTGTTTTTTCCTAATGTGTAATACTAACTAATGAAGATGAAATTTGAATTTATATTAGAATGTGAATATCTTACTGTTTATGGACCTTTTATGTCAGGTAGTCAATTACAAAAAGAAATCAATATTGATAGGATTGATTATCATAGTTAAAAGAATAATATTTATGATTAAGAATGTATGTGCATGGGTGAAAAAGAACAGCTAATTAAAATAGACATATTACCTCATCATAAAGAAATTACCATCCAAGTTTATTTAAATAGTTTTGATTTACAGAAGAAATAAATAATTAAAATTGTGCCAACAAATACACAGAGGGTGATTTTGTGTATTACTGTCAAAGAACTTTGCTTTGAAATGGGATTGTGATCTGCTATAGGCACTATTATATATTTTTGTAATATAGAGAAGAAAACCAGACCCAGGGGTCTGAGTGTTTTTATGACTAGCAGAATAACACACATAATTTATCCATTGACATAGAAGCCTAGTCAGTTCATTTTCAATTTAAATGAAAGTTTTCCATTTCCTGTAACAAGTACATTCTATACACTAAATTAAAAATACGATGTTTGAATGCCTTGTGAAGGTTGATTGTTCTCTTCCTGGGAGATAAAACAAGAACTATTTAATGTTCGAAGAAAAACAAACACCAAACTAATTTGCAATTCCCACTGAGCATCTCCTGAAGACTAGTGTTTCATTTTTAGTACTATAACTAAGACATAGCAAGAGACAGAGCCTTCATAAATTTAAATAGAACATTTCATCCCTACCATCTTGCCTCTTACCATGTACTTAGTTTACATTGAGTCTATGATCACTGAATGCAATATAAATATTCTAACCCTACCGCCATAAAACTTGGAAATGCCAAAGAATTGGCAAATAATATTTTTTCCTCCCAATCTTATAAAATATTTTTGTGACCCATAGTTTATTTTAACAATACTGAATCAAAATTTTAAGGTTATAATTTCACTCTCCAAAATGTGAATATTGAACCCTTGTAAAGTTATAAATGCTATGCAATCACTTGTGTTCATAATTATCTAAAGAAATTTCTATCCTTTTTCTGGAAAAATCCAAAATATGGAATCAATGTCAAGAGCTTACAATTTTGGATCATAAGTGAACAATTAGGAAATTCCTCCTTAAGATTTATTAAACTAAAAATAGGCAAACCTTTTCCAGATAGAAGATTTCCTTTGTAAATCTCTTCAAATGAGGTATTCATTGGGTGTGAGTTATTATTATATCATGTACACATACAGAGAAAATAAAAACATAAGATTTTTTATAAGGGTGCTATTCTAGAAATTTATTTTTCTAAGAATTTAGGTCCCTGGGTTGCTGAATCATCATTTCCTTCACCTGTTCTGTTTACTGCCCACAGATTCTTTAGTCCTCTCCACCTCAAGACTCTATGATAATGAATTATAAAAAGGAAGAAAGGCTTCCTCAACTTAACATCAGTTTGGAACTTGAGTCTCTTTGTTTCTCTGCTTATTCCTCTCACTTTCTCCTCTTGTCCTTCTTCCTTATTAGCTTCCTCTCCTCATTTATATTATTACAATATATAGAATATAAGCATTTAAGGAGAGAGAAACAATGCCATTTTATTTTATTATGTAAGTAGTAAATACATTCTTTGGTAAAAAAAAATCAAACAGTACAAATCGAACAATACAAAAATAAGAAAAATACAACATATTATATTTTATTTCCCCTCCTCCAAACTGAAACTGTCCTCCTCAGGAGTAACTATCACCAAAAGTGTGATATCTAAACATGCTATTCTCTATGTGTATTATTTCTACATACACTGAAACATGCTCATGTCATTCATGTTATTGCATGACTTGTTTTTTTACATGATGTTTTAGGATCTTTCCAAGTCTGTGCACATTATTCTACTTCTTTCATTTTAATAACATAGCATTACAAAGTACAAATGCACATGAATTTGGCAATACTTAGGATAAAAGGTATAAAGAATAATGTTTATGAAATCACTGTCCAGTTTAAGAAATAGCATGTTACCAACACTTTAGCTGGGTACCCCTCCCTGATGCCATCACACTCCATTCCTGCCCTTTTCCCTCCTCCTTTACCTCCTTATCTGAAGTTTTGTAATTTACTATTCCATAACATTTCTTTATATTTTCTTTATATTTTGCATTACTTATTAATGTATCCCTAAACACTATATAATATGTCTCTGATGTTTTTTAAACTTTATATAAATAGGATCAAAATGAATTTGAGTTTCCCACAGAAACATGTTTGTGATATTCATCAAAATTGAGACAGAGTGTTCTAGTTCATTATTTTTTCATTTTTATTAATGTAAAATAATTTATTATATAAATATGACACAGATATATTTATTCACCCTCCTGGTAATGAACATTTATGTGTTTTTAGGATTTTTAAAACTAAAAATAACATGCTGAGAACTTCCAGTGTCTGGTCCAACATGTGAAGAGGTTGGCAGTTGTCATTCCCATTATCACAAAGAAGAACAAATTGGAAACCAACAGCTCTTCTTAGATTCATCAGGGAATTGAAGTCACACACAAAAAAATCACTGCCACAAAAATGGTAAATACAGCCCACTGGAGTAGAAATCCTGGTTCAGGACCAATCTCAGAAACAAGAGCTAGGGCAGGAAAAACTAAATTGCAACTAAGATGAAATTGCTAGAGATTTGGGGTAGACACATTTCAGAGTTTAAAACTCTGCAAGCTCGGAGGCAGGTTTAGTGAGGACTCTATGCTTTGTTGAGTTTTACATCCAGAAACGCTACCAGGCTCTCACAGGAAAGATCAGAAAAATGTCCTTGTGTTTATGGCAGAGGGAGAGGGAAAATAGCCATAGTGAAATACACCTAAAGTATTCTGTCTTTCTTAACAAAATCTGCCCTCAGGGGAAATTATTTTTACCAGAGTCTATCTGGGGATTTACCAGAGTCTAACTGATCTGGAGGAAGAGAAATACCCACCTCCAGCCCCCTCTAACCTTCTTGTTTCATTTAAGAGGGACAAAAGTGAGAAGCACTGGTGAAGGTCACAGATTAGAGACATAGGTCACTGAAAGACTGAGATCTAATTTTAAGGCTATAGAATGCTTTTGCTTTTCCTCTGCCTTCCCACCACATCAATAGAGTTTCTGTATAATAACAGGGAAATACAATATGAAAGAGCGGCATGTCTCAAACTTTATTAAGAAGAAGTGTCTAAGGAAAACCAAACCAAAGACAACAGTGGAGACAAAAATGACACTACAAAAAATTTTTGCCTCTGACACCCACAACTGCAGCAAACAGTAAACACAGTCTAACTGCTAGTCAAATAAAACAAAAAACCTCACACTATAGACCTATTTAACTCAGTTCATTTTACTCAGTATATTATGTCTGTCTGCCAGTAAAAAAATTACAAGTCATACTACAAGGCAAAAAAAATACAGTTTGAAGAGACAGAGCAAGTATCAGCACCAGATTCAGATATGGCAGAGATGCTAGAAGTACCATACCAGGAATTTAAGACAACTATAATATTCTAAGGGTTTTAATCAAAAAACTGAGCAACATATAAGAACAGATGGGTAATCTAAGCAGAGAAATGAATGAATCAAAAGGAAATTCTAGAAATTAAAAAATTAAAAAAAAACCAATGTAACAGAAATAAAGAATGCTTTTGGTGGACTCATCAATTGACTTAACATGGCCAAAAGAAAATTCTCTGAGCTTGAAGAAATGTCAGTAGAGACTTCAAAAACTGAAATGCAGAGAGAAAAAAGAACAATGTAAGACAAAACAGAATATCCAAGAAATGTGAGACAATTACAAAAGGTTTAAATATACATAATAAGATTATCAAAAGAAGAAGAAAGAAAGGAATGGAAGAAATATTTGAAGCAATAATTTCTGAGAATTTCCAAAAATTAATGATAAATGCCAAACCACAATTCAGGAAGCTCAGAGAACAACATCAGGATAAATACAAAAAATATACACCTAAGTATATCACATTCAGACTGCACAATATCAAACACAGAGAGAAATCCCAAAAGAAGGCAGGGAGTGTGGAAGTACACCTTATGTATGCAGGAGCAGGTATCAGAACTATGTTAGTTGTAATGGCTCCTTTTTCATTTTTGATAGAGATTATTTGGGTCCTTTCTCTTCTATTCCTGTTTAATCTAGCAAGAGGTCTGTTGATTTAGTTTATCTTTTCAAAGAACCAACTTTTTGTTTTGTTCATTCTTTGTATGATTTTTTTATTTTCCATTTCATTTAGTTCTGCTCTCACCGTTGTTATTTCTTTTCTTCTGCTGGTTTGGGGTTTGGTTTATTCTTCCTTTTCTATTTCATTGATATGTGACATTAGGTTGTTAATTTATGATCTTTCTGTCTTTGTGCTGTAGGCATTTAAAGCTATGAATTTTCCCCTGAGCAATGTTTTTGCTGAGTCTCATAGATTTTGATAGCTTGTGTCTCCTTTGTCATTTAGTTCAAGGAATCTTTTGATTTCCATCTTAATTTCATTCTTGACCCAACCAGCAGGTTGTTTAATTTCCATGACTTTGTGTAGGTTTGAGTGTTTCTCTTGTGATTGATTTCTAGTTTTATTCCACTATGGTCTGAGTGGAATAAAGATCTGAGAAGATACATGGTATGATATCAATTTTTTTGAATTTGTAGAATTACATTAGACTTCTCTTCAGAAACAATACAAATGAAAAAAAGGTAGAGTGAAATATTTAAAGTGTTGGGGAAAAAACCCCACCAACCTATAATTTATCCTTCAAAAGTGAAAGAGAAATGACGGATTTCTTAGACAAATAAAATATCACAGGGAATTTGTTACCAGTAAACCTGATTTGCAATATTTTTTTAGACATGAGGTCTCACTCTATTGTGCAGTGGCATGATCATAGCTCACTTCAGCCTTGAACTCTCTGGCTCAAGCAATCCTCCTACCTCAGCCTGCTGAGTACCTGGGATTACAGGCATGTGCTATTATGCCTGGCTTATTTTTATATTTTTTTTGTAGAGATAGGGTCTTGTTCTTTTGCCCAGGCTGATCTTGAACTCCTGTCCTCAAGCAATCCTCCTGCCTTGCCCTCCCAAAATATTGGGATTCAGGTGTGTGCTACTGAATCTGGCCTCTTGCAATAAATTTTTAAAAAATTCTTCAGAGAACATGGTAAATGATATAGGTTAGAAACTCAGGTCTGCATAAATAAAAGGAAGAGTTTTAGAGAAAAAATAGATAAAGGTAAAATAAAATGTTCCATTTTTCTTATTCTTAATTGATTTAAATGATAACAGCTTATTCAGAATAAGAATAGCATAATCCATAAACTAATATATAGCTTATGGATAAGTGAAATTAATGACAACAATGTTATAAGAGATGGTAAAGGGGAATGGTATAGTGCTATATGAAAGAGGACTTGGATTAGTTGGAAATGTATATTGCAAACTTAAAGGCAACCACTAAAAATTATTTTAAGAAGTATAATTGGGCTGAGACAGGAGAAAAATGGAATTGTATAAAATATCAATTAATACCAGAAAAGGTAGAAAAAGAAAGAAGACAAAAGAAAAAAAGAACAAATAGAAAACAGTAAAAATGGTAGATATTAAACCAACTATGTCAATAATCACTTTAAATGCCAATGGTCTATATTCACCAATTGAAAAACAGACATAGAGTGAATAATGAAATAGACCCAACTATATGTTTTATACACTTTAAATATAAATATAGAAATAGATTAAAAATAAAGGATGTAGAGAAAGATACCATGCTAACACTAACCAAAAGAAACCTAGAGTAACTATATTAATCTCAGATAAAGCAAACTTCAGAGCAAGGGAAATTCTCAGGACTAAAGAGGGGCATTAGATAATAAGGGGTCAATACTACAAAAAGGCATAATAATCATTACTATCTGTGTGCCTAACAACAGAGTGTCAAAATACATGGGACAAAAAGTGATAGAACTATAAGGAGAAATAGATGAATCTAATATTACTTTTGGGGACATCACCACCCCTTTAACAGAAATGGAAAGATCCATCAGACAGAAAATTAGCAAGTTCATAGTTTAATTGAACAGCATTAGTTAACTGGATCTAATTGGCATTTATAAGATATTTCATCCAACAACAACAGAATACACATTCTTCTCAAGGTTACACATAACATTCACAAAGATAGACCATATTCTGAGCCATAAAATATACCTTAAGATATTTAAAATATATAAATCATATAAGGTATGCTCTCAGACTATGACTTAGTCAATTTTGTGTTGCTATAACAGAATACCCGAGGCTGGGTAATTTCTTAAAAAATGAAGTTAATTGAGCTAATGATTCTGGTTTCTGGAAAGTCCAAGCATGGCACCAGCATAGCCTCTGCTTCTGGTGAGAGCCTCATGCTGCTCTCGACATGTGTCACAACATGGCAGAGAAGCAGAAACATAAGCAAGTGTGTGCTTATAAGAAGATACCAAAGAGGATGAGCTGCTTTTTAACAACCTGCTCTCATGGGAACTAATCCATTCCTGTGAGAACTAATCCAGTCTCAGAAGAGCAAATATTCACTCACTACCCCAAGAACAGCACCAATCTATTGATGAGGGATTCACCCCATGACCTAAACACCTCTCACTGGTCTGTACCTCCTAACACTGCCACACTGGCAATTAAACTTAACATGAACTTTGGGCAGAGATATACTACATCCAAACCATTTCAGACCACAGTGGAATCAACCTAGATGTCAGTAACAGAAAGCTGAAAAATCTTAAAATATTTGGAGATTAAACAATACAATTATAAATAATATATGGGTAAAAGTCATCTCAGGATAAATTTAAAATATTTGAACTCAAAGTGAAAGTGCAACTTGTCAAACTTTTGGGGACACAGCAAAAGCAATACTTGGATTGAAACTTATGTTAATAGCTTTAAGTGCATATATTTGAAAAGAAGAAAGATCTAAAATAAAAAATCTAAGCTTCCACCGTAGGAAACTATAAAAAGAAGAGAATATTAACCTCTAAGTAAGCAGAAGAAAAGAAATAATAAAAAAATTAGAGCAGAGATGCATGAAATTGAAAACATGGTATCAAGTAAGAAAATTCAATAGAACCATAAGACGATTCTTTGAAAAAATCAATAAAATTGATAAATCTATTTCCAGTTTAACCAAGAAATAAAGAGAGAAGGCACAAATTTCTAACATCAGAAATGAAAGGGAAAGTGTCACTACTGATCCCATGGACATTACAATACTATGAATAACTCTCTGCCTACAGATCTGATATCCTAGATGAAATGGACCAATTCCTTGAAAGACACAGTCTACAAAAAGTTACACAAGGAGAAATACGTAATCTGAATAGGTCAATTAAATATCAATATCAATTAAAGACATTGAATCCATGGTTAAAAACCTTTCAAAGCAGAAAGTCCCAGGCCCAAATTGGTACCCTGCGGGATCCTACCACACACTTAAGGTAGAACTTGTACAACTCTCTACATTCTTCCAGAAAATAGAAGAAGGAACGCTTCCTAACTTATTCTCTGAGTCCAGCATTACTCTAATACCGAAGCCACGCAAAAACATTACAAGAAAGGAAATCTACAAACCAGTATCTTTCATGAATATAGATGAAAAATCTTCAATAAAATATTAGCAAATCAAATATGAAAATGTATAAAAATATTAATACACCATGACCAAGTGAAATTTAGTCCAGATATGGAGGGCTGGTTTAACATTTGGAAACCAAAAATTTAATCCACCACATCAATAGACTGAAGAAAATAATTATACAGTTATATCAATAGATGCAGAAAAAAATTGACAAAATCTAACCCCCATTCATGACAAAAATTCTGAGCAAATAGGACTGAAATGAAGTTTTCTCACTTAACAATGAATATCTACATAAAAACTAAACTCTAGCTGCTTCTGGATTATAGGTTCCATGGTAAGGCAAGGGAAGTTTGGAGTGATTGCATTATCAGACTTCTTTTGCCATAAAAAATGTGCCAAGGTTAAATATGATGTCTTTCTTTGGGTGGCTATAACAAAAATACCATGAACTGCATAGCTTATACACAACAGAAATTTATTTTCCACAGATCTGGAGGCTGAAGAGTCAAAGATCAAGGCTTCAGCAGATTTCATATCTGGTTAGGGCCGGTTCCTTATAGACAGTGCCTTCTAGTTGGGGTCCCACAGACTGGAAGTAGTGAGGGAGTTCCCTGGGGCCTGTCTCATGAAGGCACTAATGCTGTTAGTGAGAGCTCATGATCTCATTACCTCTCAAAGGCTCCACCTTCTAACACCATGACCATGGCAGGTAGGATTTCAACATATGATTATTTTTAGTCAGACACAGAGATTTAGACCACAGCAGAAGATGCTGTGCGGGATACTATGGCAGAAAATACTGCATTCAGCCATTTCACGTGCAGGTTCCATCAGTAGCATATTGGAAAGGGAAGGTGAATTCACTTCTAGAATACCTACCTATTCTCAGCAGGAATGCAGCCACTACCAGTGTTGCAAGGCAAGTAGAAAGGAGGGGAAAATACCTTGACCTCTCTCTCCTTCCAGCTCTCCATCTCTTTTTGTGCCCCACACTAGTCAAACCCACACAGAAGTCAGAAAGTAAGGCCCCAGTCTGCTCACAGCAATGCAGAGAGGGGAAACTGGTTCAGGAGGGGTGAAAAATGGACAATAACCAGACACATTCACATTACAGTCTTCCACTTGCATAAATGATGTCTATTGTATTCTGAATCTCTTCATTCAGTCTCCAATACTGCATCGGGACCAGTAAAAACATTATTTCAAAGGGGTGAAGACTCCTGGGTATAAATTTCATGCCAAGCAAACAAAGGAAGAGAAACACATCTTGCCTAATTGTTCTAATAAAAGTCAATAAGGATGTGGCCAAGTGGGGCTGGCAATACTGGAACATAAATAGATCCTTCTTGTGAAAAGCAGCTATCGTGGACCCGATATGGTTATTGACACATGTTGCCTCTCTCAGAATAACCAACTGCTAGAAGGCAAGTGATTATTGTGAATGGAAATGTATTCTCTTCACAATCAAATGAGATGAGGTGGGCCCAAAGCCAGAGAATATTCTTTGATTGGACTCTTATTTTATTCCCCTAAATTTAGCTAGCTGAATTTTGTTAAGTATCATTCTTTTCAATTTTTGAAATGGAGGCTTTGGCATATATCATAAATCACATTTTCATTGCAGAGATATCATAAGCCTCTATAACTATCCTCACAAAAAGCAGTATTTTTTGATATAATATATTTAGCGTATAGTCAATTCCCAAATTATATTATTATCAATAGGTTGAGCGGGCTGAATCCAGACATAAAGACTTGGAACCTTGATGAGAGGAAGTGGGAAAAACTATCATTTATAAGTTGCCAGCAGTTTTTTTCTAGATTTAGCGGCTTTGACTCACATTTGGGTCAAGCTTTTCTTTTGTGCTAAGGAAATCCCAAGACTTAGCCCTTTAGTTACACAAATATAAAATATACATTCAAATATTATGAGGCAGAATGTTATTTCTGGCACAACCTTAATACAGCTGTTATATATTTATCTTGGCAACATAATATTGATATATCTCTGAGCCTGCACTGAGGGATAAAATGTTTTTGAGGTTTATTAGTCAAGCCCATATTTTCCCTAACTCTTATAATGTTTTAAATGATTTAAAAAAACCCAAACCATTCGATCCAGCAATCCCATTATTGGACATCTACCCAGAAGAACAAAAGTCATTCTATAACAAAGACACCTGTACTCGAATGTTCATAGCAGCACAATTCATAATTGCAAAGATGTGGAAACAACCCAAATGCCCATCAATCCACGAATGGATTAGTAAACTGTGGTATATGTATACCATGGAGTATTACTCAGCTATATGAAATAACAGTGATACGACATCTCTTTGGTTCTCCTGGAGAGAATTGGAACCCATTATATTAAGTGAAGTATCCAAAGAATGGAAAACCAAGCATCACATGTACTCACCAGAAAATTGGTTTCCCTGATCATCACCTAAATGTACATCAGGGAAGGATACCAATTGGATATCAGACTGAGATGGGGGGTGGGGGGGGGAGGGGATGGGTGTATGCCTACATGATGAGTGCGTTGCGCACCCTCTGGGGAATGGTCATGCTTGAAGGTGCTGACTTGGGGAGGTGGGGGGTGGGGGAAGGGGATGGAGGTATGACTACATGGTGAGTGCCAGGCGCACTGTCTGGAGAATGGACACGCCTGAGGCTCTGACTCAGGGGGATGGGTGGGACATGGACAATGTATATAACCTGAACTTATGTACCCCCATGATGAGCTGAAATAAAAGAAAAAAAAAAAAAAACCAAACCTTCACAGTTTGCTATCATTTTAGACTTGGATAAAACTTACAAAATAGTACAGAAATTCTGGATACCCTAAAACCAGTTTTCCCTCATCTTAATATCTTGCATCATTATAGTACAGTTATCAAAATTAAGAAAAAATAACATTGATATAATCCTATTAATTAAAGTATAGATTTAATTTGGATTTGCCAGTTTCATCCGTAACAGCCTTTTTCTTTTTCACTATCCAATCCAAGATCCCACGTTGCATTTAGCTGCTATGCCTACTTAGTTTTCTTTAATCTGTGACAGTTTCTCCGCGACAGTTTCTCAGTCTTTTCCTGATATCTTTGAAGAGTATGGGTCTGTTTTTTTAATAGAATGTACCTCAATTTGAATTTTGCTGATGTGTTCTAATGATCAGATTGAAGTTTTGAATTTTATAGCAAGACTCTCACAGAAGGGATGTGATTTTCTCGGTGCTTCATCACATCACAGGGCATATAAGGTTGATGTCTTATATATAGTGACGTTAACCTTGATCACTAGATCAAAGTTGTGGCTGTCAAGTTTGCCATGTCTTAGTTTGCCACTATGCAAATATCCTTTTTTCTCAAACTTTTGCCCTATTAGGGATCTTGCCTGTAATAATTATTACTGTGGTGTTCTAATGGTGATTCCCTCCCCTCCCCTCCCCTTCCCTCCCACCTTCCTCTCCTCCCCTTCCCCCCTTCTCCCTTTCTCTCCTTCTCCCCTTCTTTTCTTCCTTCTTTCCTTCATAGGAAGGAATAGGGTCTCTCTCTGTCACCCAGGCTGGAGTACAGTGGCGCAATTATAGCTCAGTGCAGCCTCCAACTCCTGGGCTTCAAGTGATCCTCCTGCCTTAGCCTCCCCAGTGGCTGGGACTATAGGTGCATGGACGCCACCACACCCAGCTAATTTTAAAAAATTTTCATAGAGACAGGGTCTGGCTTTTTTGCTAAAGCTAGTCTCAAACTCCTGGCCTCAAGTAATCCTTCTGCCTCCACCTCCCAAAGTGCTGGGGTTATAGCCAGTGAGCCACCACACCCACCCAGCCCTAATGGTGATTTTCTGTTTTTCTTATACCTTTTACACTGATTAATTGGCCTGCTAATAGGCTTTACTGGAGACTGAATGCTTATCTATGGACCATTAAGTTACCAGCAACCTGAGCTGCCTATCATGAACTGAGTGTAATCTGATCACCACGCTCTGATATTGAGCAAGCACAGCAGCTCCCTGTCATCAAATGGAAGTGGGATGTATCTTGTTGGGCCCAAACAGTTATAAGTGTGTTCATTATCAAGATAGTGTCCATTGTACCCATTAGGTGTGAATTAACCCATCCCCTCCTCCCCCTCCCACCTGCTTCATTTATGTTGAATTTTACTACTATATGTACACATGAGTGTTGATCATTTAGTTCCAATTTAATAGTGAGTACATGTGGTATTTGTTTTCCCATTCTTGCAATACTTCACTTAGGAGGATGGTCTCCAGCTACATCCAGGTTGTTACAAAAGGTAACAAAAGTTCACCATTTCTTTATGGCTGAGTAGTACTCCATTGTATACATATACCACATTTTATTAATCCACTCATGTATTGATGGGCACTTGGGTTGTTTCCACGTCTTTGCAATTGTGACTTTTCCTGCTATAAACATTCGGGCACAAGTGTCTTTTTTATAAAAAGTCTTCTTTTCCTTTGGGTAAATACCCAATAGTGGGATTATTGGATCAAATGATAGGTCTACTTTTAGTTCTTTGAGGTATCTCCATACTGCTTTCCATAGGGGTTGAACTAGTTTGTAGTCCCATCAACAGCATAAAAGTGTTCCTTTCTCTCCATATCCATGCCAGCATCTGTTGTTTTGGGACTTTTTGATAAAAGCCATTCTCACTGGAGTTAGGTGATATCTCACTGTGGTTTTGATTTGCACTTCACTAATGATTAGAGATGTTGAGCACTTTTTCATATGTTTATTGGCCATTTCTTTTAAAGGCCTCTTCTTTTGAAAAGCTTCTGTTCATATCTTTTGCCCACTTTTTAATGGAGTTGTCTGTTTTCTTGCTGTTATGCTTCAATTCTTTATAGAACCTGGTTATTAGCCTTTTACTGGATGTATAAATGCAAATATTTTCTCTCATTCTGTAGGCTGTTTGCTCTCATGATAGTTTCCTTGGCTATACAGAAGCTTTTTAATTTGATCAGGTCCCATTTATTTATTTTATTTATTTTTGTTGTTGCTATGATTGTCTTTGGCATCTTCATAAATTCTTTCCCTAGGCCAATATCTATAAGAGTTTTCCCAACATTTTCTTCCAGAATTTTTATGCTTTCATGCCTGATTTTTCATGTTTCTGGAGTTCTTTCACTGATGCCTTCTCATCTGGCCTCCCAGTCAAGACCTAGAGGTGCTACACCTGGCTTACAGGCCTGTCTTCAGGTCCCCAAAGATCAATCCCTGAGGGAGAGGAGTGCTGGTCCTGAGTTGCCTATGTGGTGTTCTAGCAGGTTTGGTGTAGCTCCCAGGTTATCTCTGACCTGCTGTCTTCACCTCTTCCCAATATAGTATAGTGAGTTAGGTCCCCCAGCTTATACATGGTGATGGTGGGTGGTACTTGTGAGTGTGAATCAGCCACACCCTGTTTGCTTGAGTTAGAAGACACTATGATGAGTTATATCATTGTTCTCCCTGTCATTGTTTGATGTTTGTGTGATAAAGCCAGCTGCTGAGATGTTCTTTTGTGTTCGTGGTAGACTGTGGTCCCCCAAGTACAGTACTTGCGTCTCCCAGGCATTTCTTGATCTCCACCACCACTGAGGTGGGAGGCAGAGCAAGGCAGTTTGTGGCTAGGTTGTGGGAGCCTGAAAGGCTTTGCAAAGCCTCAGTGGGGCTCAGAAGTTGCTTTTCCAGCCACTAGGGGGAGCTGCTGGGAGGAGGGTCAGGACAAGCTCTCCAACCCCGGAGAGATGTTCATGGGTGAAGGGGTAAGAGCTTGTATGCTAGGGCCCAGGCTGAGTTCTTTCTACCCTTGGCCAGTAGCACAGTTTTTCTGTGGGGAGTGGTAGGCACTCCCCAAAATGGCCACTGCTTGGACCCCCATACACCCTGTAAAATTGAGTCAGTAAATGCTATACAGGGCCTGCAAAGTGACCTCCCTGTCAGTAGGTGGTGCTTGCCGTCAGGAACAAGCTGCAATGTTGTTTTTGGGTCCTGTGACCAGCTCTAGTCCCTCAGGAGAAGCACTCAAATGCCGTAGGTGGTGGGTGGGGCCCTGAAACTTCCAGGTGATCCCTATTCTCTTCCACAGCAGAGGCAGGTAGGGGAGATGGCTGGGCAGGGCTGGGTTGGGTGAGCCTGACCTCCGGCTCCACCAAAGCTGGCAAGGTAGCTGTTTTGATAGGGGTCAAAGGTCTGCTCTCAACTTCTAGGCAGAGCTGCCAGAGAGGGGCTGAATTGGCCCCACCCAACCAGAAAGTCTGCTTGTGGAGGCAGGTCCACGGAGATTCACAAATTGGCAGTCTGGGGTGGGCCTCGCTCCTTTCTCCTCTTGTCCAGCAGACAGGAGCTTAAGCCAGCCAAGCTCCCCCACTGTCAGAATCTCAGGTTTTGGCACCAAAGATATAAGACTGAGAGTCTACCCTTGGTTCTTGGCATGTTCTTGGCCGAACAATGACCAGACACACCAAAGTGCCAAGTCCAGACTATTATCCCAGTCCTTTGACTCCTTTCTTGGAAAAATCACCAGCAAGTCCAATACGATGGAGTAACCTCAGGCAGGGAGCAGTTTCACAAGAGCAGGTCTTTATTGTAGAATAAAACAGGTCTGTCTCCACGAGTGGAGAGAGACAGACCAACTCACTTCCTTCTGACTTCTCATATTGTTTTCTTTTATTAGCCCCATCTGGAGGCTCTTGGGAGGTGTGGGATGTTATCAAATGACCAACAGGTGTCCTCAAAATATGCAGATGGCTGCATATAGGAGCTTACTCTAAGAAAGCCCAGCTGGTGGGGGGCGAGGGGGGGGTGAACTGCAATGCAGATTCCAGCTAATGGCATATTAATTACCCTTAGGTTAGTTTAGGTAACTTTCTAAATCTTATTATGCCTGGGCTGGGGAATTCCCAGGTTGACAAAGCATTCCCTCCTTCCCCAGGTGTAGCAGTTGCTCGGGATAGGATTAAGCATGGGGCAACACCAAAATGGCAACAGCTGATCCTTCTTGCCAGGTGGAGCAATTGCCTGAAACAGCAATAAAACAGGGAACCCTTGTCCCGAGAAGAGCCGGAGATGCTAACTATCTACCTAACACCACGACTGTGCGGGATCCTGGCCGGAGCTGAGAGTGTGGCCCTCCCATGGGGGAAGGGGTGCCCTGTGAGCCTGCTGCAGCTGGGGCCCACACTGCACTCTCACCCCACATCTGCCCATGTGGGCTCCCTGGCCTTCTGAGACCAAGAAGACCCACCCCTGACCATGCCAAGGGGAAGCTGGCTGGTTGCGAGTTACCCACAGGGTGCCTGAGGAGGATTGATGTCCTTCCACCTCAGGGTGTGGCCTGCTCTGATGGAGCCACCAGGTAAGCAGCACCAGGAAGGGCTGGCAAGCAGGGAGCCAACAGTCTTAGCACCCCTCAATCCGCTGCAGGACCCCAAGAGGAAAGGCCTGAGCCCCACTCTCTGTTGAGGCCGTGGTGTGGTGGCTCAATTGTCTCTCACAACAGCCACAGGTGGGGAAGGGAAGGGGGAGGACGAGTATGGTCGAATGCTAGCACTCTTGTTGTCTCAGACCTCTCTTTGGGAAGTAGTCCACACAGAATGTCCAGGCTCTGGTGTCGCACAAATCACCTGGGACTCGCTGGAGCCCTGTAGCTCCTGCAGTCTGGGCCAGAGTTGGGGAATGCCTGTGTGGGAATGAGCAGGATGATACCGGAGGAGTTGAAGCCCCCGGGGGAGAACAAAGGCGTGCTGTTGGTGGAGAAGCAATATGGTGCCTGCTGTTCCGGCTCAAGTCTGTGGGTGGGAAGCACCCCAGGGGGACTGGGAACCTGGTGCCCTGTCCACAGGGAGCTTCTAGTTCGCTGGTGGCAGTAGCCTCTGGGCTTGTGTGGGCAGAAAGTCTCCCCAGCAGCTCGGGAACCCACTGACTGTCGGAGACGTGAGGGAGGGAGAAACAAACTGCTTCACCTACCCTTCTCCCCTTCTCACGGGACTCCAAGCCTCTCCTGGAGTTAATCTTTGCTGATATCTTGCTCTTTCTTGTTCTGCACCACAACTTCTTCCTGTGGAGTCTCCTGAGGGCTCCTGCACCCTTCCTTCACACCCACATCTGATCTATGTCTGTCTGTTCGTTTTTTCTCTCTCATCTAAAACTACTACTTCTTTTTTTTTTTTTTTTTTTTTTTGAGGCAGAGTCCTGCTCTGTCACCAGGGTTAGAGTGCCGTGGTGTCAGCCTAGCTCACAGCAACCCCAAACTCCTGCGCTCAAGTGATCCTCCTGCCTCAGCCTCCTGAGTAGCTGGGACTACAGGCATGCACCACCATGCCCGGCTAATTTTTCTATATATATTTTTAGTTGTCCAGATAATTTCTTTCTATTTTTAGTAGAGACGGGGTCTCGCTCATGCTCAGGCTGGTCTCGAATCCCAGAGTGCTAGGATTACAGGCTTGAGCCACCGTGCCCAGCCCTAAAACTTCTTCTTACTGAGATGCTCTGACAGCTGGTGTCCCTGGTCAATGATCTTGAATGTTTTATCCAGTTTTTTTGAGTGTTTTTATCATGAAGGGATGTTGAACTTTATCAAATGCTTTCTCAGCGTCAGTTGAAATGATGTGGTTTATGTCCTTTGTTCTGTTGATACGATGTATCACATTGATTGATTTGCATATGTTGAACCACCCTTGCATCCCTGGAATGAATCCCACTTGATCATGATGTATATTATTTTTAATGTGCTATTGAATTTTGTTTGCTAGTATTTTGTTGAGGATTTTTGCATCTATGTTCATCAGAGATATTGGCCTATAGTTTTCTTTTTTTGTTGTGTCTTTCTCTGGTTTTGGTATCAGGGTGATACAGGCGTCATAGAATGAGTTTGGGAGTATTTCCTCTTCCTTGATTTTTTTGGAATGGTTTAAATAGAATTTGTATTAATTCTTTGTTGAATGCTTGGTAAAATTCAACAGTAAAGCTGTTGGGTCTTGGGATTTTCTTTGGGAGACATTTTATTACTATTTGTATCTTGTTACTTGTTACTGGTTTATTCAGGTTTTGGATTTCTTCCTGGTTCAATCTTGGAAGGTTGTGTGTTTCTAAGAATTTATCCATTTCTTCTAGGTTTTCCAATTTATTGTCATATACATGTTCACAGCAGTCTCTAATGATCCTTTGGATTTCTGAAGTATCAGTTATAATGTCTCCTTTTTCATCTCTGATTTTATTTATTTTTGTCTTTCTTTTTTCTTAGTCTGCTTAAAGGTGTGTCAATTTTGTTTCTCTTTATAAAAAATTAACTTTTTATTTGATTTATTTTTTTAATTTAATTTATTTCTGGTCTGACCTTTATCATTTCTTCTACTAATTTGAGTTTGGTTTGCTCTTGTTTTTCTAGTTCTTTAAAATACATTGTTAAGTTTTTTATTTGCAGCTTTTCTATTTTTTTTAATATAGGCACTTACTGCTATAAACTTTCCTCTTATTACTGCTTTTGCTGTGTCCCATAGGTTTTGATACATTATATTTTCATGTTTGTTTTGAGAGAATTTTTAATTTCCTTGTTAATCTCTTCATTGACCCACTGGTCATTCAGGAGCACACTGTTTAATTTCTATGTGTTTGTATATTTTCCAATGTTCCTCTTGTTATTGATTTCTAGTTTTATTCCATTGTTGTCAGAGAAAATATTTGGTATAATTTCAATTTTTTGAATTTTATAAGGCTTGTTTTGTGTTCTAACGTGTGGTCTATTCTTGAGAATGATCCATGAACTGAGGATAAGAATGTGTATTCAGGTTATCATGACTTTGTAAAAAATATTTTAAAAACAATTATTTTAAGGATGTGACAACTCTGCTTACAAACAAATAAGCAAAGAGAAATCTAATAGAAATTCTATGCTTTAACTTTATACCCCCTACGTTCTAACTTTTTGTTGTTTCCATATCTTTTTATATTCTCTATCTCTCAAAACATTGTTTTAGTTGCTTTTGCTAGGCTTGTCTTTTAGTCTTCCTATTCAAGATAGAAGTGGTTTATACATCACAATTACAGCAATAGAGTATTCTATATTTGTGTACTTACTGTTACCAGTTAGTTGTATACCTTCAGATGATTTCTTATTGTTCATTATTGTATTTTTATTTCAGATTGAAGACCTTTTAGCATTTCTTGTAGGAAAGGTCTGGTATTGATGAAATCCCTCAACTTTTGTTTGTCTGGGAAAGTATTTCTCCTTCATGTGTGAAGGATATTTTTTTAGGATATAATATTCTATGGTTATGGTTGTTTTTTGTTTTTGTTTTTTTTCTTTTTTTCTTCAGTACTTTGAATATGTCATGCCACTCTCTCCTGGCCTGTAAGGTTTCCATTGAAAAGTCTGCTGCCAGATGTATTGGAGCTTCTTTATATGTTGTTATTTATTTTTTCTTCCCTTAGACCTTTTATCTGTGAGCTTTGGGATCTTGATTATTAAATGCTTGGAGGCAGTCTTATTTGGGTTAAAATTGCTTGGTGTATTCTTAGGCCTTCTTGTACCTGAATATTGGTATCTTTTTCTAGGTCTGGAAAGTTCTCTGTTGTTATTTCTTTGAACAAACTTTCTACCCCAATCTCTTTCTCTACCTCCTGTTTAAGATAAATAATTCCTGATTTGCCCTTTGGAAGCTATTTTCTAGATACTGTAGGCATGCTTCTTTCTATTTTATTTTATTTTTTGTCTCCTGACTGTTTATTTTCAAATCTGCCTTATGAATTTAGTCCAGGCCCCAGGCTATTTGTCAGTCAGTGGTGGGGCTATTTGGAACTCAGGTTTTGGGGCAGAGAATTTCTGTCTGGCCAGGGTGGTCTAAATGCTCCCTCCATGAACATCAGCAGAGTTCTGCCCAGTGCTGTGTTCCCCTGTTCCAAGGGCTACCCTGGGTTTTAATGCAAAGTTCCATAGTCACTTTACTCTCCCTCTCTGGAGTGCACAGGTTCTGGCTCTTGGCATGCTGGCAGTGTGCTGGCATGGTACTGCCAGGCGATGGGGGAAGGGTGGCATAGGCAATGCAAGGTTGTTTTCTGCCCTCTTCAGTGACTCTTTCCTTGGTATAATGTTAAAACAAGGTAGTATGATCTCTCGCCTGAATTTTGGTTCTTCTGAAGGTGCTTACTTGTGTGGATAGTTGTTGAATTTGGTGTTTGTGCAGAGGGATGATTGCTGGAAGTTTCTATCAGGGCATCTTGCTTTTCCCCCTCTTGTATTGTTAATTTTACATCATAATATTTCAGTTACAGGCTATCAAGGAAAACAAAAAGAAAACATCACTCTAGGACCTTACTTCCTCTTCTCAGTAAGAGATTGATGAGTTGTCTGTTGTACTCAGGATAGTCATATCATGTTAGGAGGAATTGTGACCTTATCATTGTCATCATTTGAAGATTACGTATGGTTTAAAGATATGTGTATATGTGCCAACTTGACAAGGGGTGGACTTCTAGTGGTGAACCTAATGTGTCACCTTGACTGGGTCCAGATATCTGGTAAATATTATTTCTGGTTGTATCTGTGAGTTCTGGGTGAGATTAACATTTGAATCTATGGACTGAGTGAAGCAGACAACCTTCCCCGGTCTCGTGGGCATAATACAATCTGTTGAAAGCCTGAATAGAACAAAAGGTGAGGTAGGGGAGAATTCAGTCTCTCTCTGTTTCCAACTTGGGATATTGCTATTCTGCACTTCATTTGGAACTTACACCATTGGTTCTCCTGGTTCTAAGGCCTTTGGACTACAAACAACCAGCTGTCCTGGGTCTCTAGCTTGCAGATGGCAGATCGTGTGCCTTCTGCCTTTCATAATCTTCTCAGCCTCTATAATCATGTGAGCCAATTTCTTATTTTTATATACACATGCATATATATACACACATATATATAAAATATATTTCGGTTTTGTTTCTCTGGAGAACTCTGACTAATACAGTGATGTCACCTTATTAACTCATCCTAACTTGAGGCATTTCCATCCTTTAATTCTTGGACCTATGGATACTGGCTATCGACCAAAGCCATTGTATTACATACTGATTCAGAGTATGTATCAGACACTGATTCAGAGCATAACTCCTCAACCCCTTGCAGTGAGTATATGCACACTAGATCTGATGACAATTTCTGTTCAGTGCCTGGAGTCAGACATGGAAAAGCTGGCCTATCAGAAACCTCTGATTTCTGTTTCCCAACTAAACCCACAGGGACCAGCTTGAGCCCTAGAGAAGGAAAGGCTATAAAAATAAACAAATGCAAGAAAAAATAGAAAACAAAAATAAACAACTTAAGAGACTGTTTCCACCAAGGACATTTGGCATAAATTGTGCTGCTTCAGATTCTAATAGACAACAACGCAATGGGAGTTGAGGAGAGGCCCAAACTCTTTAACTCTATGTGGATATATTTTGACTCTGGGACAATGAATATTGAAAATAAAGGTAATGACACCCTTGGGAATTCTGTATCTTTGGGTTAGCAGAGCCAGACACCAAGCATGGATGTTGTCCTATACCAGAGAACAAGCACCTCTCTCATGGAATTTGCAGGCAGCCAGCACAATATGACTGGAAGTGAATCATGGTGAACTTTCTACTCCAGGAGCACATGTGAGACATCCTGAGGCTCTCTGAAATAGGTGAGGAGCCTGGGGTTTGTCACTGAAGTCCTGTGGTTAAGCAGGTATCAGCTCAGTGTCATCCTGATATCACCTCCCTCTCATACCCATAGGCTGATGAAGCTGGTGAAACCTGGGCTACTCTCTACTTGTAGAGAATTGCCTTCTCATTGGGTACATTTTTTAAAAAAATAATTTTATTTTTTTTATTTCAAAATATTATGGATGTACAAATGTTTTTGATTACATGTATCAACTTTGTTATGCTTGAGTAAGGGTTATAAGTGTGCCCGTCACCCAGATAGTGTTCATCGTACCCATTAGGTAGGTTTTTGGCCATCCTCTCCTCCCCTCTCCCCCATGCTTGATTTCCACTGAGTTTTACTCCCCTCTGTGCACATGTGTGCTCATTGGTTAGGTCCAATTTAATAGCAAGTACACGTGGTGTCTGTTTTTCCATTCTTTTCCATACTTCATTTAAGATAATGGTCTCTCACTCCATCCAAATTGTTGCAAAGGGCCTTAATTCATCCTTCTTCATAGGGGAGTAGTATTCCATAGTATACATATACCACATTTTGTTAATCCACTCATGAATTGGTGGGCACTTGGGTTGATTCTACATCTTTGCAATTGTGCCTTGATTAGAAACGTGTTATGGTTTTTAATGTGTCAACTTGACTGACCTAAGGGATGCCAAGGTATCTATAAAACATTATTTATGGGTGTGTCTGTGAGGGTGTTTCAGGAGTAGATTAGCATTTGAATCACTAGACTGTGTAAAGAAGATCTGCTCTCACCAATGCAGCCCAGCATCATCCAATCCACTGAGGATCTGAATAAAACAAAAAAAGCAAAGGAAGAGCAAATTTACCCTCTCTGTTTGAGCTGGGGCACCATCTTCCCCTGCTCTCAGACATTGGCCCACCTAGTCCTCAGGCACTTGGTCTTGATCTGGGACTTCCATCAGTGCCCTGCCCCCTTCACTTTGCCTTCAGATTTGGATTGAATTACATCACTAGCTTTCCTGGTTCTCCAGCTTGCAGATGGCAGATCATGGGACTTCTCAGCCTCTATAATTACATGAGCCAATTCCCATAATAAATCTTTCCACACATACATTTTTATATATATGGGAATATATGTATACATCTATATGTATATCCTATTCTGTTTCTCCGGAGAACCCTGCCTGATACAAAATGTGTGTATGTGTGTGCGTAAGCATGTGTGTATTTAAATGAATTTTAAAAGCCAGGCTCAGGAATTAATTGTCTGAAGAACACTTTGAAAATTTTCACCTACTATAAAATGTAAATAAATCCACCTTTCTAATTTATGGACTTGTTTTACATGAGGCATGTCTCTGTGGACTTCCACTTTCCACGGTGGATAGGTTTCTATACCTTAAATCTTTTAACACACAAAGTTCTTCGCTGTTTCCATAAAAGCATCATCTTTCTCTCTAGGATAGCATAGTAAAGTTGTTATGAAGGTCATGTGATCTCACACAATTTCCATAAGCCAGGACAAAATATGGTCAAATGTCTTCATTATAGAATGAGTCAGAAAGTAAAGCTCTCATTAGTCATGTCTTGTGTAATTACAGGGAGCAGAGAAATGACTGGCAACATAAATATGAGGCATGAATGTTTTGTTTTTACTTCTCCAATCTGAACTTATTCCAGTGAGAGAGCTATAACAAAAGCCCCCCAGATCCAAATATTCACACACGACAGGAAGAAAAGCCCCCTTCCCTGCTGCTTTCTAATAATGCCTGTCAGCAGCCAGTGATTGCAGTTTAGCCCCAGCCCCTTCTCAGATGGCTGCTTTCAGAAGCTGATGCTCTGGGTTGACAAGAAGCAGCTGTTGATCTCTTCTTACTCCATCTTGTCCCCTCCCTACCCAGAGAAAAGAAGTGCATAGTCTTTAACTGGCTGGATAAGCTGAAGGCTCTTGAGCTTAATTAGGGGAGGGAAGGATCTATTGTGCCACTTTAAAAAATTGGTTCATCATGAAAGCATGTTTCAAATTTCTTACACTGGTTCTCCTGGGTGCCTGTGCTACTGAGGAAAATAATTTCAACGAGACAGGATGAAACAGGGTAGTGATGATGGTTTCCATTCTGTGGCTTCCTTTCTGTTATAAAGTAACAACATGATTCAAAGGGTCAGGTCTGGGAAATTGTTATAGCAAAGCCAAAAATCTCAACTATCTGCAAAATATAACACTGGAAGTACTGGTTATAAGTTTCCTGAAGAAATGGAGCAATGATAAAATAGAAAAATTGTAACAGTAAAATATTATTAATAGCAATAATAGCAGTAATTCACATTTCCTTAATGCTAATCAATGTCAACGTCTAGGATGTATATTCAGTTTGGCATTCACAGCCCTCCACATCTTAAACTCAGCCTACCTTTTCGTTCTTGTTCCCTCCTCACATTGTCCCCACCAGCCACACCCTCCACCCTCATTGTTCTAGCCACCTTGGACTACTCATTTCTCCCCTCACTACTTGAAATTTCCTGGATTCCATACCTTAACTATGTCAACTGCTTGCCTTTCTGTTTTTCTCTTTTGTTAAAATCCTTTCTATATATTATCTCCACTCCCATGTCTATTGCAGCACTATTCATTATAGCCAAGATATGGAATCAACCTAAGTGTCCATCAAGGGATGAATGAGGAAAATGGGATACATGTGCACACACAGTAGAATATTACTCAGCCATACAAGAGAGTGAAATCCAGTCACTTGCAACAACAAAGAACTGGAGGATGCTACATTAAGTGAAATAAACTAGGTGCAGAAATACAAATATTTCATGTTTTTACTTATGTGTGGGAGCTTAAAAATGTTGAATTCATGAAGATAAAGAGTAGGTTATCAGAGGGTACGAAAGGCAACTGGGAGGGGTGAATAAATAGGGTTGTTTAATGAGTACAAAAATACAATTAGATTGAAGGAATAAGATCTAGTGTTTGGTGGAAGGGCGACTAGAGTTAACAATAATTTATTATGTTTTTCAAAATAATGAAAAAAATAGAATTGGGATATTTCTAACACAAAGAAATGATAAATACTTGAAGGGATGGCTATCCTATTTACCCTGACTTCATCATTATAGGTTGCACACTTATATCAAAATTTCACATGTACCCCATAAATATGTACAGCTATTATATATCTATAATAATTAATTTAAAAAATTTAAAAAGGTAAATCTAACCAAGCTTATTTTTAAAAAGATCTATTTTTCACGATGGTTAAATCTTTTCCAAGCCAGTAAGAATTACTATTTCTCCCCTGTGTTCACCTATTACTTTTGTTTGTACTTCTAGATAATATTTGCCCTTCTTTTCTTTACATTAGTGTTTCTTATTATGGTAGAGAATGCTTCCTGGGTAACATTCTCACCACCTTCCTCAGTATTAGACCTTCTAATTTTTTTAATAATCCATTTCCCAATCACCATTGCAGCTAGGAACAACTTTGTGGCTAAGTTTTGTCATAGGGAAATAAGTGGACTTGGTTTGTGATCAATCCAGAAAATGTGTGCCCCCTTAAAAAGGAAGGAGGTGTACTCTTTTTCTTCTTTCTTTTCTTGCTGCTGTTAAGAATGTACATGCAATGGCTGGAACGGGAGTAGCCATGCTGGGCTATGAGGAGAAGGGAGGCCATGATCTTATCTATTATACAACCCCCACGGTTATGTTGGACTACTTATATTTATGAAAAGGTAACAAATTATAATCTTATTTAAGCCTATTCTCTTTTGGGATTTTCTGTCATTTACATTAAAACCTAATCCTAAGAATTAAATCTTTGTAGAAGTATGTCTTTCCTACTAGATTGTGAGACCTGGATGGTAGGTTCTGTTGTCTTTTGCTTCTGTCTCAACCCACTTCCCATCAACTAGCACAGCACATGGCGTATATCAATTGTCAAAAAATGTTTTAAAAGAACATACTTAAAGAATTTAATCAACATGTAAAAGTACTTCTTGATCTTTTCTCATTACAAGGCAGGAAAATGGGAAAATGATGGCTAACCAAAAGCTATATAAAAGGAGTGAATATTTGGAACAGGATTCATATGAAGAAGGTGCTAAAGAAGGAGAATCCTAGTCCTCATGTATTAGACAGGACATTGACTAAAGAGAGATCAATTGTAAGCATTGCTCTTGTCACTGCATGAGGAGCATGCAAAGTCTCTTTAAAAGAAACTGAATGTGTTTATTAAGGTGTATGTGTTTATTCTATCAAAATAAATGTCTGGAGCATCATGTCCATGTGGTGCTATAACAGGGTGGGGATGGAATGGTAAAAAAACAGGTGTGGCCTCAGCCTCATGTAGAATGTAGTCTAGTGAGTGAGATTTTTATTAATTTAAAATTCCCACAGAGTAAATATAAATTATTACCATAACAAGTGCAGTGAAAGTGAAGTGTGTGCATTCTATTAGAGCGCTGGAAATAGAATTGGGAGGCTTGAAAGATCTGGGGAATAAACTGACAGAAGTTGGTAATGGATTGGATGAAGGGACAAGGAAGAGAGAAATAGCAAGAATGACTTTCATTTGCCAGGGATGTGTAAGCAAATGAATGGTGGTACCATTCACTAGAAAATAAAATACTGAAAAAAGATGAGATTGGGGCATATATCATGAGTATGGTTTTGAATATAGTGATTTTAAGGTAACATTAAGACATCAAAGTTGGGACATCGAGAAGACAGTTTTCCATAAGACTGTGGACATAAAAGAATTGATCTGAGCACTTGAGACAAATTCTGAGTCATCTGTATACAGCGGTAATAGACACCGGGGGGATGGATGGAACAAGAAGGAATTTAGGACTTGGCATTGAATGACTTCATTAAATGCAATGTCAAAAGTGATTATTCTAAAGGAGACAAAAAAGAAAAGATCTAGAGAAATAAAGTCATGTCCTGGAGGCCAAAGGAAATGGGGCAACAAACAAGGAGGAAATAGCCACAGTTGCCCAGTATCATTCGGATGTCAAACAAGATGAAAACTTAAAAACAAAATCTATTGGAATTTATATCATAGAAGACATTTGTGTCTTCAGCAGTAGGCATTTTGGTGAAGATAAGAGCATGGAAGACAGATTAGAGTAATCTGATAATTGAATAGGAAGTGAGAAAATGGAGCAGGCAGTGAGAAAATGGTGTCTGTAAATACAGATGATTTTAAAATAGTGTTTTGCTGTACAAAGAGGGAGAGAAATGGAAAAGTCATAAGAAGTGCTGTGGAGGTCAAAAAGGACTTTTTTCTTTCCTTCATATTTAACACAGGATGGCTTGAGCATGACACAAGGAAAGATAGCATATACAAAAATGGAATGGGATAGATTATATCTTTTCAAGGTGACAGGAGTAGATGAGATTGAAAGCATAAGAGAAGGAGTTAGACCTTAGATGAAAAAGAGAGAATTTTTCCATAAGAACAAATGATAGGATATGTGTGGATATATGTTATGAATTACATCTTGCTACTAATTTCAAAGTCTAGAGCTAATTGTGGCTGAAACCAGATCAAAATTTATTTTTTCTAGGAAAATATGTCTGGAGATAGGCTCACCATACTTAGCTTATTGCTACCATTCTCTAGATCACTTCAAGGGGCTAGATAGCTGTGGATCCCCCAACCATTATGTCCATGTTCTGGGAAGAAAGAAAGAAGAGGAAAGTGAAAGGCAAAAAGAACAATTATCCAAGATCAGTCAGAACCGTTTCAAAAAATTTATAGGCAATCTTACCCAATGGCTGCTGCCTGCATCTCACTGGGCAACCCTAACTCCAGGAGAGCCTGGGAATTTGATGCCTTGAATATAATTGTTATGAAGGATTAAGGAGAAATAATTGGACACTGGGTAGGCCACTAGCAGCAAGTTCTGTTACAGTAGGTGTAGGTGAATTTGTAGATGATTTTGTTGAAAACTGTTTAAGAATATCACATCTGTGTTATAGAAACCTCGTGAGAGAGAGAAAGTTAATGTGGGAGAGATGGATTAATATTTTTAACTATGATAAGGTTTAAAAATAATTATTGTGGTGTATAGGGATGTGAAATGGTGATTGAAATGCTCTTCCTTGTAGTTTTGAGTGCCATTTGAGACCAGCATTTGTGAGTTTGTTGCAGTCTTCCACTGCAGGTAACTTTCCTCGCCAGATCTTGGCTTCTTTGACACAGCCACAGTGAAGTTATATAGGCATATTCACCAAGGGTTGGGGCTTTGCCTAACAGCTAAGACAAAAAGACAGATGGACCAGTAAATTAGGTTATTAGGTTATTGGCAAGAATTTATTTAAATGATCACTAGAGGGATTTCTGCTACCTAAGCTAAAAAGGGAGAGTATGGAGGTTTGGAGAAAAGTGGAGTTAAAGAACTGGAAATCCTAATGAATTCAAATAATGGCTACAGTTTGAGTAGTTGAACAACGTGGGATTATCAGGTGCATAGAGTCAGTGGCAAACAGTCGAACAGACAGGAGATTGGGTGAGGGAGTAGGGTACTTGAATTTGTGATTTTAGTGCTAGGGCACTGAGAGATGATGTCAAGAGCCAGGCTGTGACCATGTCATTGGAGGCTTAGGTGGAGAAGAGACAGTCATTGAGCATGAGGGGGCCTAAAACCAGAGTGTCTTGTGCATACAGAACATGAAGTGGGTGGTCATGTCGATGTAAATGTCACCAAAAATGACACAATGTGAGGCTGTCAAGGAAGATGTAAAACCAGGTGACTTAGTCTAAAATAAATGAGGGGAACTGACCAGAAAATTGGTAGATAACCATAGCTGTGAGAGGGGGATGGAGTACTAAAGATCAGAGTGGGAAATTGTGTGAGAGTGTGGGTGTGTGGGTGTGTGTGTTCTAACCCTAAAATTCTAAGTGTTCTGGAATGACAATTAAACTTCACGCCTACCAATTTCTTTTTTACTTCTAAATAAGCTTATTTGGAATAACTATCATAAATAACAACAAGGAGCAAAGGTTATACCCTGAAAATTATTTTTAATTATAATTATGATTGTAATGAGAGGCACTGATTGTAATTCTCCTCAGGGTCAGAGTTGGAAGTGAATTACAAAATTGAACTTCTAATTTCCACTTTTCTAAAAGAGTCCTGTATAGTTTCAGTTGGTTTATTAATACAAGTTCTGTAGTTCTCCTAATGAAAACCTCCGTTGCAGACTT
This sequence comes from Lemur catta, assembly GCF_020740605.2. NCBI lineage: Eukaryota > Metazoa > Chordata > Mammalia > Primates > Lemuridae > Lemur > Lemur catta. The sequence goes on from NC_059143.1 coordinate 24,633,767, forward strand.
TGTGGTACAAGATAAGACTTTTGGGCAGGGAAAGCAATAGACATGCTGGAGAGAGGAAGGTTTGAGGATATTAACCTGTTTTATCATATTTGTTGCATACATTTTCCATTTATCACTTTGCTCTTTAATATATTTTATGGTGTTCTCATAAGATTGTAAACTCTTTAATGTTTTTTACGCTTTTTTTTTTTTTTTGGTGATGAGAAGTTCTTAATTCTTGCTAAACCCATCTTTTTTCTATTCTTTCATAGTTTTTTACACTTAAAAAGTCCTCGTTAGAAGGGACACATTCTAAAGCACTTGTTCTGCCTACACACACTTCTCAGAGACCCTGCTCCAGCCTGAAGCCTCATTAGCTGCAGTGAAATTCCCTTGTCATATGTGGCCACAGCTCGGTTAGCAGGGATGAACACAAGACTAGCAGAAGGCTGACCCTTGGCTGGCGCATGACTTAGGCTATTGGAAACATTAGCCCCTTTTTGCCCGGGACAACCTCAATTGAGTCCTAATCACGATTGATCATGCTGTCACTCTCAAAAGTGTCCTGTTCTACCTGAGAAATTATGAGTCATTCTCTGCGTTAGTGTTCCTAGGCTCAAAAAATTATGAGCTAAGTCATATGACCCCTTTCTAGAAATTCTAAACAGATACTCACAGAGTTTATGCAGGCCACTTGCAGGTACTTGAGCTATTAGGTATGTTGCTTATGGATGAAGTCCACTAAATTTTCTGGAAGTAGAACTACAAAGCAGCTGGTCTAGAGTGAGAGAAAAACAGCAGATACAGCAAATATCAGGGGGAGAATTTGTGTAACCATTAGAGTGAAAAAGGTGCCACACAGGTCCTGATTTTTTAGTTCTCAATTATTTTCCTTGAGATGATAAACTATACTTCATTTCCTGTCCATGTACATACGTGTAGATCCCCACAGTATGGTGGACCATGATGTTGCCTTTTTTATGTAGGCTAACTGGATTCCATATCTGTATAAAAGTCTTTAAAAAAATATCCACTGAATGGCAGATATTTTCTTCTAAAACTTTTATACTGTTTTTTACTCTTAAAACACTTTCCTTAAACTCTGTAGAATTTGTTTTACCGTGAAGAAAGCTTTCCATTTGATTTTTTTCATATATTTAGCCAATTCACTCAACATCCTCTATTGAATAATTATTTCTTCATTTATTTGTGATGATTCTTTTGTTACTTGAAGTTATTACATTTATTACTATTTTAGAGCCTCATTTTATCTTATTGATCTACATGTTGACTTTTTGCCAATACCAAATTATAATTAATAAAGGGTTGTGGTCTGTATTAATATTTGGTAGTGAAAATGTTGATTTACTTTTTGTTCAAAAATTTCTTTGGTCCTCTTGTGTATTCAGAATAATTTAGTCAAGTTAGCAAAATACTCGTAGAATGTTTGCCTTGAATACATTCAACTTATAATTTGGAAAGACTTTAACATTTTATAATATTGTTTTCCTGTGTAGTTATGTGGAATATTCTTCCTTTTATTCAAACATTTAAGAAATCTCTTGACAAGATTGCACAACCTTCTTCATAAGGGTTCCTTACATTTTTCTTTGAGGTATTCTAAATGATTTTACGTTTTCTATTGATATTAAATGTTTTCTCATTATAGCCTCTAGTTTTTTTGCTTGGATGTAAAAAGTTATTAATACTTTAGCATTTTTCTTATACCTGTACAGTTGATTGAGCTCTTTTCTTAATTCTAAGGGTTTTGTAATTTACTGTCATGGCTTCCTTAGCTATATGATCACATCATCTGCAAATTATGATAATTTGTACCTTTTTTTAATAATTATGCTTTTTCTTTTTGTTTCTTGGTTTTAATTCATTGGTTGAAACTTGAAACAATATTATGTAGTAGTGGTGAGATGTTGATGGACATTCTTCTTTTGTTGCTGATTTGAGTTTAGTGCAACATTTCCCAATATGTATTCCATGGAACCATAGCCCATAAAAGGATTTCATAAATTTGGTAAACATTCTTTACTATATTACCCGTCCTTGAAACCAGCAGTTTGCATCCTTTATCTTCTCAAAAGTCTCCTTTAAATTATATTTTATATTTTACTAGTAAATAAGTTTGCATTTGGATTCATGGGGCTTAATCATTTTTGGGGGGTGGGGGTACAAAAATGAGCTGATACTGTTCTCAAAGCAAGCTAGGGTGAGCTCACAAGGGCAAATCAGGAGTCCCCTGTTTCGTTGAGATGATACAATTGACAGTTTCCTAAACAGACATCCAAGCGTGGAATGAGATGCCATCTTTCCCTTCTTGCAGGAATCCTCAGTCTTTCTGAATAATTCTTTCAGACAGCTCCTCTCACATGGTTCGTGGCAGAGGGCACTTCCAAGGAATACAGGCAAGCACAGCCCTTTCCCATAGGCCAATAAGTCAGGACCAAGATCTGTCTGTCTATGCAAGGTCTATTCTTTCCCATATATTGTCTAGGGAAAGTTGAGGGGGACCTGGAATGATGGTATATGAATATATATAGTGAATGTATAGAGGTATTGTACCAGCACATTTTTAGGCTGCCTCTTAATGATCCAGAGAGCCAAGCCTTATCTGACCTCAATTTTTATAGCTCTTTAAAATGTGTGGTACTTAATTTCTCTCTGTCTTCAACTAAGAGTTCTAACAACCATTTCCTAGAAATAGAAAATATTTACGGATCATTTATCAAATGTTTTCAAGGAATGGTGAAACTTTAACTGTGGTTAGGAAAGTGTTTTGGTACATTAAAATATCTGACATTCAGTCCACAATTATTGGAAGAAGAAATCATAACAATACTTCAAAAGTCGTAGGAGAACCTGCAGGGGTTTTGTAATTGGGGAGCTTTGCAAATAATCACCAGTTGATAGCAAGGACTAGAACAAATGATCTTTTGAAATAGATTCCAACTCTAGGATTATGCATTTGTGAAGTAACTAGTGTACACCACATCACAGTAATAATCCTAGTTATTTTGCTGGCAATTAATTAATGCCTTTCAAAGAGTGATGAGTACTGTAATGACTATGTGACATAAGAAAACTAGACCAAAGGATGACAAAGACATAGTGATGTTATTGTTCCTTTAGTGTAGTTTGCAGAAAATGAGACAACTATAAAAATAAATAACTTCATCAGTGATTGAAAGATAAATGCCATTTAGTTTAAGATAGGTATAATTTGGTCTACTAATATTCCTCAGGAGTACACTTAGAACTATACTGATTCATTTATTTGTGTTACTTTGTTTTATTTCAAAAGGTTTTAAGGTACCTTACAAAGATCCATAGAGTATAGCATGATTAAAAATAAGTGAAAAAAATCAAAGAAAAAAATGGTGTCAAAGGAAGATAAGAGTTTATTTAAATAAGATGAAATCAGGATAGCATGGTATAGTGCCCAAAAGGCATACTATGAAGTGCTTTTGGGGGAACAATGAAAAGAGAGAGACATCATTAGGTATGTGATTTAGAGGATTCATAATTTATATAAAAAACAGTTCTTATGGGATACAAAAATTATATCTGATATTGTGAACTGATGTTCATAGAGAGGCCATTTTTTATTGTAAAGAACAGAGTACTAGATGATGTCATTAGAGTAAACACAATAAAGAATTTCATAAGGCTATTCCAAGTTGTGATTTTTTTTTAAGCTAATCTAAGTTACATTCAAATAATACTCAATCTCTTTTCATGCAGAGCAGGTACCTTATGACAGAGTATTTCTGGCTCTACCCTCTTGCATCTTCACTTTGTTTCTATTCTCTTGATTTGGAGTTTAAGTTCTCTTTATTTTGAAAAGGTATGCATCTTGTGGTTCGTTTAGCTACAATCTGCTGTTATCACACTAAAACTCTGTTGGTATAGAATCTACCATAATCATACTATGCTATGATTAAATCTTGGTCTTTTACTGGGCCTTTGTGTCTGGGCTGTGACCTTCACAAACGTTTCTCCAGTAGTATAGTGTCCCCCACCCCTTAGTTGAGAGACGAAAGATGAGGGTTATGGAATGGGAGGAATGTCCTTTCTCCAGTTGGGATAAGGCTCTGGTAAAGTCCTCTCCCTTGAAGAGGAAGCTATTCTTATGAAGAACTCTCTGCTCATTTCACAATGATTACTCTTCTCTTTCTGCCTAAGCCACAAGGGGATCTTGCTTGGACCTTCACCATGATAGATTGATGGAGTTCCTGGAAAGAAAATCCCTGAGGATGGCCCCTCTTTTTGAGTGCAACCCCCAGGAGTTTCTCACTGTGGCAATAGTCCACACTCAGCCTTCAGAAATTTGTCAAAATTACCATTTAAACATTTTTACAGTTTATGTCAGTGGCTTCTGCGCCAAATAAGCAGATCTCAGGCATGGTTCACTGTTTTCACCTGTCTCTCCAGATTACTGTGTGGCAATTTGCTTTGAGTTCTCTGGTGGGCCCAAGGAAAGTAATTGATTTTCAGTTTGTTCAGCTTTTTCTTACTATAAGTATGGAAATGATGACTTCTAAGCTTTTACATGTTGGGGCTGAAACTGGAAGTCCCCTAGCCTTGATTTGTGGTTGTTTGTTTTATTATTTTTTATTTTAATATTGACAAAAATTGTGTATATTCAAGGTGTACAACATGATTTGATTCATGTATACATTGTATATTGATTACCACATGAAATTAATTAACACATCTGTCATCATCCAGAGATACCACCGTGTTTGTGTATGTGTGTGTATGTTTGATGAGGACACTTAGAATCTGCTCTCATCACATTTCAAGTAAACAATACAATATTAACTTTTTTTGTTGTACAAGATCCACTTTTTATATTCTATCTTTACCTCACTGGCCTTAAGGGGGCACGCTCAGTGATAGGGTCCGGGTGTGGAAATAAGACCACTTGTAGTCAGTCTTCTTTACTGGAGACTGTTGTAAGTTTGAAAAAGGAGTTTTCAGAAGACTTGAGTCTTCTTCTATCCTTGAGGATAACACAGGGAAATTATTATCAAAGAAAGAATATTATATGATATACAAGATACAGATGACCTCATTTACGCTTGGGGTTAGTCAAGGTGACCTCTTTGGCTTTGCTTCTCTGTGGCAAAGGTTATATTTCCTTTATCCTCCTGGATCCCAGTCTAATATTTCTGCATTCACTAAAGTTCAAAGAGACACACATGTAGGCCATGGAAGAGTCCCTTCCTTTTGCAGTTTCAGCTGCACAATGCTGTCACTATTTTATTATTTAACATTTTATAGTAGAAAAAGGAATTTATACATTTTTACTGTTTCCAGTGGTTTTCTCAGCTATGGGGCACAAATAAAACTTAATCTAGTGGGTCTTTGTGAGGATTATATGAGTCAATCCTTAGATGAGTGTTGGACACAAAAGTACATGGTAATGTTTGCTGTGATTATCACCATGAGAATCACGATGGAGGTGATGGTGATGATGATGATGATGATATGCAGAATTGGGGGTATTGAATTATTCTGACTAACAAATGGTAGGAACATTTGAGGATGGTGGTGGGAATCTACGAGAGAGAAGATAAAAGTTAATGAGGCTGGGGAGAGTAGAAACATACTGTTGGTGCTGTAGGGAAGAATGAGTTTAAGAAAACAGACACATCTGGTTAAGATTTTTAAGTATTTTCCTAGTAATTCTGTGACGGAACCTCCTGTTATCCCCACATTCCACATAAGATCTCCAAATGTGCTTTTCAAAAAACACTTTTGGTTTCATAGGATTCCTTCTGGGTTGTGAGAAGAAGTACTAAGTTCTGCTTCAGTGTCCCAGTGGGGACACAAATGCCATTTACATGTGGGGACTGCTGCAGACTGTCTCCTATTTGCACATTAAATAACACTTGTCACTCCCCCTTTCACTGCCTAAAAAGAGGGCGACAAGGACATTAGTGTTTGTCTCTGAACTCCCCAAAGTGGAGCCACTAGAATCCCAACACTTTCTTTTCCTTTTCTTTCCACTCCTAAAAAAATTCCTTAAACGTCACGTGTGGGTACTCCTGAGTGTTGTTCTTAGCCACGTCCAGTTCACTGATAGTCAGCAATGACAATGGGCGCTGCTTGCTCTTTTTTCTCTCAGTAACCCTATTGCCATAACCGCTCCATGCCCCCAATAAAACAGGCTTGTTCCATCAATTTCTGTTACCTCTTGTGCTACAACTCATTTTCAACTTCCTTTTTCTGCCTCAGGCACTTTCATTTGAAACTTGGGACACTTTATTTTTTTTAAGGCTGATCAGAGAACAATAAAAATAATGCATCTTGTTATGCAGCCTAAACATTCTCTCCCCAGTGGATTAAGTACCCAGAGTAGAGCCCTTGAGGCATAATCTCTGCATTTATCTGGAGGGGCACTTCCCGGGAGGTAAAGACAGCTTTTGCTCCTTATTTGTGTTTGAGAGCTTAAGTCCTAAGGTCATCTATCCATTTCAACAAGTTTTTCCACGTTTCTCCCAGGAGGGATCTAAGATTCTCAGCTAAACCAAATCAACCTGTTATGATGAACTTGCATTCCATGCTGGGTTCTCTCTTTTGAACCCTTTTACTAGAATTGGCCTGTGAGGGAAACTTGATTTCACTTTATGTCAAGCTCATTGGCAGTGGAGAACAGCTGCTCTCTGCTCCATTCCTTACCCGTGTGAGTATCAATGAGCATGGAAAGCCAACGGCACATTTGACATTTTAAAAGATATCTCTTTATATGCATTTATTAAACCATTAACACTAATGTGCCATCGAAGTAGTCTCATATGAAGACAAGAAAGAGTTTTAAAATTCTGAGTTTTTCCACACATGGAAGATATCTAAGATGTGCTTTCTGCAATTGATGTGACCTAATTTAAGAGTATTTTACAAAGCAGAAAATTAGGTGACCTGGTCTGAAATAACTAGCCAAGAAGGCCAATTTCAGTTTAGTACACCTTATTTATAATTTGAATCCTGTTCATTTCCTCAAAATACTTAACATCAGCTTACATTAATAAAAGTTGTTTGAAGTTAGCTTATATTAAAGTGATACAAACAGAACAATTATAATAAGTAAATCAAAGAAGGAGACAGAGAAGCAGATGTCTGGGATGAGTTTGTCTCAGCAAAAGAGGTGTAGAAACAAATTGGGATCACATCTGACATCTCTTGAATGCTTTTTATGTGCCAGGCCCTGTTGAAAAGGGTCTTTTTAACATATGCACTTCTTTTACTTTCACAATTGCCATATGAAGCAGGTACTGTTGACACCCACAATTTGCAGATGAGGAAACTAAGGCTAAGGAAAGTGAAATCACTTCCTCAAGGTAACATAGTACATGAGAGACATGGAATCTGAACTCAGGCAAGCTGACTCCTGAGTTTATGCTCTTAACCATGATGGGTCTTCTATTCAATAAGAGTCCACCAATAGATATAAACTTTTCCTTGCCCCGATTCTAAGACAAACTTATTTAGTGTAGCCTTAGACTGGATAATGTAATGGAAAAATGGAAATTAAAAAAACCTTGATTTTGTTTTCTCGGAAGAAATGATACATTTCCTACATGCAACTTCTTGTGTTACTCTCCCAAAGTTAGGGAGAGAGCATTACTCTATAACTTAGAGGCGTAGCACTTTGCTTTGAGATGTTGTAATATAGGGTTAGGATTTAAAGGTATTGGGAGATATCTCAGATAATCTGTCTCTTAGAATGTCTTGCTCATATATTAGATGTTTTAAGAAAAATTTTGGAAATGCCTGTTTGAAGTCAAGGTATAGTAGGCTTAATTAGCCAATGCTTTAAAATATGTAGTGCATATTATTGATTAAAGAAAACGTCCTGTACCGTAGAAGGTAAAATTCTTGTCTGTAGGATGGTGTCCTCGTCTAGATGAGCACAGAGTGATGGGGTAGGGATGGCTTCCTCATCTCCACGTAGACAATGAGGTTTGGTAGGGTAAGCCGTGCAACTGAAAGAAACAAATTTGGCCAGGAAAAGAAAGCAGGGGCAGGTGTAATTAATCACTCTTATCTATTTAAAAAAACAATATCTTACAAGATATGTATTTTTTAAAATCAGGGACTTTATATATTTTATTATTGTATTTATCATAGTATACATGACATATATTCCATAGTTAAAAGTTAAAGAGAAACTGGTAAATGTGAATTAATATAAGTAAATATGAACATGTGCTGCCTCTAATTTTCAGAAATTTAATTTTTAGAAGTTTAGCTTAGGTAGCTTTTAAAATTACATTCTTCAAGAGTAGAGCCAGGCCGGGCGCGGTGGCTCACGCCTGTAATCCTAGCTCTGGGAGGCCGAGGCGGGTGGATCGCTCGAGGTCAGGAGTTCGAGACCAGCCTGAGCAAGAGTGAGACCCCCGTCTCTACTAAAAATAGAAAGAAATTATCTGGCCAACTAAAAATATATATATATAAAAATTAGCCAGGCATGGTGGCTCATGCCTGTAGTCCCAGCTACTCGGGAGGCTGAGGCAGTAGGATCGCTTAAGCCCAGGAGTCTGAGGTTGCTGTGAGCTAGGCTGACGCCACGGCACTCACTCTAGCCCGGGCAACAAAGTGAGACTCTGTCTCAAAAAAAAAAAAAAAAAAAAAAAAAAAAAAGAGTAGAGCCAGATGGTGAGAGTTTAGATGAAAGTTAATTATTAAACAACTCACATGTTTAAAATAGTTCTACAGAAATAAAAGATTAATTTTGTTTTCAAAATGTCCTATGTATAGCCTTGTTTGTCCCTTTATTTCACTGCTAGCCATATTATACTCCACTTGCTTTACTATTTATTTTGTAATTAAAAAAGAATAGGGAGAAAATGCATTTAGAACATGTAATTTAGCAAAAAGAAAAATTTTGTTTTCTGATTAAAAAAAAGCTTCAGCGCCTTTTAGTCCCTATTTGTCTTTCCTCTCTCTTCCAGTAGGGGGCAGGATGTAGCAATCCGTGAACTCACACCTCTAAGGGGTTAAATGAGAAGCAATATCATGTTCATTTGGAGTTACTGTTTAAGTAATTAAAAAGCTGTTATTTTTTTTTCTGGTATACATGATCCTGGTTAATTCTACTAAATCCTCATAAGAGATATTGTGGTAATTTTCAAAATAACTGTATTGCAACAAATCAACACCTAGCCCAGTTCTCCTCCAGAGCATCTACGTGCTTCCAAGGATTTCAAAAAAAGATTTTCCATTGTTGGCAAATAAGCAAGTAAAATTTTGCTATACATTGCAGTCCCTATCCAGATATTGTATTTTAAAACAAAAAATACAACATAAATGTTTATTATTAAGAGGGAGCCACACATCTAAATGCTTGCTAAATAGTGACATTGGGTGTGACACTCTTGAAGCCCCTGGGTTACAGGATTGAATGGAACAAAAACTGCCTGCAAGGCACAGAAGGTCCACACAGAAATGACCAATTTAATAAAATGATTTCAGGCACTTATAATTGTAGGAAAGAAGATAAAATAGGTTGGAGAGTGAAGGGGTAGCCAGGTGGTCATTTCTGATCTATGGGGACTGAGGGGCAGTTGTCAAGATTACCTATAGGTCGCTTTCTCCTAGAACATCTTTAGGTTCATGGTTCAGCATTGAGAACAATTTTCTCATTAAAAATGTAACATGGTGATTATATCCCTAGAACAGCTCATAAAAGACAGAAAACATAGCTAAACAAAGAAGTGTTTGAATTCTGGCTGTGTTACTTACCAGAACTCTGCTTTAGACACATCCCTTGACCTCTCTAGACTCCTCACCTGCAATATCATGATCATAACATAATTTGCAAGGTTATTGAGAACATTAAAGATAACTTATGAATGGGGCTATGTAAAGTGCTTGGCATACAGTAGTAGTAGATAGCTATTATATAACCTATAATATAATCTTCTAGATCAGAGGTTGACAAAAATTTTCTGTATAGGGCCAGATACTAAATATCTTTGGGTTTGTGGACCAGATAATCTGTTACGACCACTCAGTTCTACTGTTATAGTGTGAATACAATTATAAACAAGAAGTAATGTATGAGTGTGGTTGTGCTGCAGTAAAACTTTATTTACAAAATAGTAAGCAAACCAGATTTGGTCCACTGGACTTAATTTGATGATCTCTGTTCTAGAATATTTGTATAGTTATAACTATCGATAAAAGTATCAGTAATTAGAGTATATTATAACTGAACCCAGTCACCAAATGTAGCAATAATTGTGCAATGAAAAGCATTCAGTGATCTTTTTCAGTGTGCCCTAAATATGTATCCACCTTGTTGGAGAGATAGGGACACTCCCAACCACCCAGTCTTTTCTTGTAATAAACAAAAAGAAGTTTACCGCCTTAGGACCACCGCATGCTCAGAGCAGAGCTACTAAGGGATAGATGGAGTCTCTGGGGAGAGAGATGTGTGATTTATCTGTGGGGGAATTAGGAGCCATGGTGACGTAGCTTTCCAGCAACATTTCTCAATCTGGAGCTCTCAGGCTGCCACTGTATTTTCCCTCAAATCTGCCCAATGACTGGCTCATCTCTTCCCTTTCTCTGGTCTAGCTTGTATCAGAATCGCCCAGGAGAGCTTGCTAAAATGGTGGATTGCTGTGCCCAAGCCCCCTTTGTCCTGCCCCTTTCGCATACCACCCTAGGTCCTCCAGCTGACACTGAGGGTGAGGAATTGCTTGGTGTCAGAGGCACATGAATTGATATAAATCAGGGGCTCTTTCTCTCCCCTCACCAGGCATTTCTGCCATGATGGAGATACCTCTCATTTGCCCTAACTGGTCAGTTGGGCACCCGGGGAAAGCACACTAGGGAACTGAGGGTGACAAAAGAGGGAGTCGGGAAGAAAGAGAAGTGGAGGTACACAGAAAAAGCACGTGGCCTGGTGGGCTGCCTCACCTGAAGTTGCCCTTGCAGCTTGGCCCAGCCCACAGAGACTGGCTCAGTGTTCGGTGGTACCTATTCTTTGCGGCTGGAGAAGTGGGGGTGTCATGAGAGAAATCTTAAACATTATCGCAATTAACATATGCATATATCACACAGTGCTCTCCTGTCCCCTTTTCCGCACAATAATAAAATAAATTAAAAGATTAGTCAAAACGAGTTCAGCTGACACTCTCTGAGAACCATTGCTCTAGGATAAAGAATTGTTTTGGATCAGAGAGATACAGAATGGCATAAAAATGGCCTAATTTTTAGAATTAGAGAATAAAGCGAGGAATTTGGCATGTGTATCTGTGTTCGTATGGAATTCATTTTATTTTCTGATCATAAGGTAAATTTCTTTGTAAACCTTAGGATTCCTCACTGATGTTCAACAAATGGTTAGGAAGGTGGGATAGCCTGGTAGATAAGATTCTTCCACTTTTTAGCTAAATGATATTAGAAAAGCTAATTTTGCCTTTCCATGCTTTAGGTTTCTCATGTGTGAAATGAGGATAATGCTACCGCCCTCATGCACGTGATAAAGGTGTAAGAAGTTCTACACCCTCAAACAGAGTTGCCACACAGTAGTGCTCAGGGATGGACTTGGGCATAATCCTCTTATCCGGTACTCCTCTCTGATACTGCAGGAAAAATGTAGCAAATCCTGCACCATCTCTGTTTTTTCAGTTACAAAAGTAACAAGAGGTAATTATTTTATTGTCTTTGGTGGGAGCTCCTTATAGAAATATGGAATTTATCAGATAGGTATTTCAACAGAGTGGCAAAATCATGGGCTCTGTGGCTAGACAGCAGCAGCTCAAATCACATCTCTGCCACCTGCTAGCCTGCCACCTTGGACAAGTTGTTAAGCTGTTGGTGCCTCAGTTTCCTCATGGACAAAAAAGAATTAGAAGGAAACAATCCACATGGGGTTTAAATGTTAATGGAAACTCTGCCGTGATGCTGTTTTTACAAATATCCCTTTATCAAATTACTAATGATTGTGTCCAAAATGGAGCGAGCACATAGATTGAAAATTAGATCTGACTCAGGTTTTAAAATAAATCTTCGGACTCTGTTGTTTTTAGTGTATGTGGCGTCCCCACAGGAACCTCAGGCAAGCAGCCTTTGGGACATCTATGACTATTACTCTACTGCCTAGACGTGCAAAGTGGGGCTGAGAAGCATGTTTCCCATCAAATACTGGGGAAAGCTCTTGTGATTTTAGCCTTCACTTGGTTATACTGGTCTAGGGGAGAGAATTGTTTTTATTTTCTAAAATTAAACAACATTGCTGAGGGCTTCAAATGGAAATACAAAATTAAGTAGCACACTAGGATTTCGCATTTATACAGTATGTGCCTCAAACCTTCCATTTTCGTATTTACTGCCACATTTATATTTGAGAAAGAGCTTATTCTCATTTTACACATGGACAAACGGATCTGGCCCAGTGGCCGTCGGCATAGGGCCTGGTGCCAAAATACTCAGTGGTGACTTACAGGTCCTTCATAAATGTATATTTCTTTTCTAACTAAATTTCCTACCTCTGACTCCAGAGCGGCATGGTGTTCTGCAGGTTACAGGCATTTAATACATTCTGGTTGAATGAATTTCCTAATGAATTTTTATTATGAAAAAGACAAACTAAAACTAAAAAAAAAAAAAAAAAAAAAAACCCTACATCAAAACACCTACAGGCAAAAGAGGAAAGAAAACCAAAAGATATCCTGGTTTAAATGTCTCTTACATTACAAATGTGTCAAAAAATGGGTATAATAAACTAGTAGGAAAACAGATAATCTACATTTGTGACATCTAAAAGAAACAACCCTTAAAAATGCAACGTGAAATAATTAGGTGGTGTTGGAGAATACACAGGATTGAGAATTAGAAGGCTTTGATTCTTGTCTTGGCTGGAAAAATTAGAAGTCCCTAAACTCTGAGCTTCAGTTTTATTTATTTATATATGTATATTTTTTTCATTAATTTTTTCTATTTTTAGTAGAGATGGGGTCTCACTCTTGCTCAGGCTGGTCTCGAACTCCTGAGCTCAAACAATCTGCCCGCCTCGGCCTCCCAGAGTGCTAGGATTACAGGCGTGAGCCACCGCGCCCATCCCTAAGCTTCAGTTTTAGAAAGCAATTATGATACCACTGTCTTTCTTGTAGCATGGATCAAACAAATCAGTGTGTATGACAAGCCTTTCTAAACTGTAAAGCTTTCAAAATTGTCCACTGAGACTTGTATTCTTAAACAAAAATATTATGTGGTAGTAATTATTAATATGTACTATATTAAAGATATCTGCTCAGTTTCTTTCATTCTGCTTAATATTCAGCGAGGCATTGAAAGGGACTTGAAGAGATGTTGAAGGGGGAGATACAAGATTGTAGAATAGAAGTTTGCCAAGCTGAGCTGGGGTTTCCTTTGTGAGCAGCCATATCTGTCTGTCTATTTCAGATTCATTTCATATGTGGGCAGAGTTGGCCCTTTCTGTAAAACACCAGAGGATGTTTAGACTAATGAGGAGAAAATGTTGCTGGCTGCAAGGTCTGGTCACTGAACAAGGTGCCCCTGTACACAGGTTTTGCTTTATATGTGGACAAATCCCCAATTCATAAAGGTCTTTTTCATTTCCAGCTGCTTCTCCTTACCCTCCAGGCTCAGCCTCACCCAGTCTAGACAAAGGGTCAGGAGAATGGTCTCACTGTGGCTAAGAAACTCTGCAGCTACTACCCTGGGACCCAAGAGCAGGTGAAGGGTGAACTCCTCTGAGTCCTCAGCCTGAAGGCTCAAAAAAAGCAAACCCAGTCTGGACTGTCCATAAATGTAGAGGGAGAGAAAATATTCTTAGCCTATTAGTGGTTTGGGGAAGAAGGACATACCAATTAAGTCCCATGGGGGGCCGGAAATTCTGTGACAAAGAAATCCTATACAAATATGACCTTGAAGGCATCAGTTAGGAGTACAACTTCCTATTTAATTCTAAGATCTTATGTAGAAATCTGAATCTGACCTTTGGTGTTGGCAGTATCTGCAGCCAAGCTGCATACTAATGAGGAGAAAGAGAATAATTGCTTCAGAAGTGGCACAGGTACACCATGGAATTCCTGCTGGTCTAAGGACCAGCACTTTTCTGCTCTCTGCAAGGATGCACAGAGCACATGTGGTAGATCAGCTGTCACATTGTCACATCTTTGAAAGGAATCACAGCCTGTGAAGAATGGTCATTTCACAAAACAAAAGCCCGACATGAATGCCATATCGTGAGGTTGCAGTTTCATTGCCAAACGAGCCCCTCTCCAATGCCATTAGAGAAACTCAAAGGTCTTTCTTTCCAATCTTCAGAGGAGCACCACTTTCCCTTGGCCTGGCATATGTAGAAGGCATCCATCCTGCAGTTCTGAAGTGGATAGGAAATGTGTGCAAAAATAGACTTCTGTTTTTAGAAACTATTTAAGAAAGACTTCTTATAATTAAAGATTTGTCATAAGGTGACATTGTTATAATTTAGGGTTGTCAAATGAGGTGAAAACTTGTTTCCTTGTTCTCATAGTTTATTTGAGCAAGCAGAGCAGTTATTGGAGAAAAAATATTTTATTGGGAGATACTTTATTACAAATGTAGTCTTGGTTTTATTTTTACTTTTATGAACTCTTCCCTGTCTGCCTTCTTCCTTCCATTCTTTGCTGTTAGTTGCATATAAAGATGCCATGTTGCTTCCTTAACTTCTATTCACATGTAAGGTGCATGATCTTTTTTAACTTATTATTTGTCCCTATGTAGTATGATTAAACTCTCCTGGACATTTCTTTCCCTCATTTGAAACAGATGCCTCTCTTGTGCAGACCAGCAACTGGAGGGTTGGGTATTTGAGTTCTATCACCTTTTATTCTGCTTGAGTACACAGAGAACAGGGCCTTGGGAGGTATTGTGACCATTGAGACTGGGACACCAATCTTTTACCATTTTCTTCTGCCATGTCGTTGTTAGTCCAGTTTCAAAACTCACTCCACTTAGGCAGCACTGTGTGATCTGTATTTAGGGATGGGGAATTAGTCTTCAGATTTCTAAATTCCTCAACCTTTTGGTGAACCCTTAGAAACTTCACTTTTAACAAAGACAATAAGACCTAGGTGTTTATTTCTCCTAATCCCTTCCCTTTGTCCCCCAGTAACTTTGTCTGTCGCCCTCCCAGTCAGAAGAGAAAATAAAATAAGCAGAGCTCCTGTGTTTTGGCCCCTATGTTTTTATTGAGGAGCAGGAGGTGGGTCATGGTAGAGGAGACAAGAACAAGGACAAGAGAGGAAGACGAGGGCACTGGCTGAAATTCCTGTTTATCCTTGGAAAAAATTTGTCTGGTGTATCACCATCTTCCTGCCACCAGAGAACACATAAAAGTCCTGACAGTGTTTCTACTTCTTGAGACCCATTGTGAGGGCAGGGAGGCACTTGGATTCTTCTCCTTATTTTCTCAGGGGGTGCACCCATCCCTCATTCTCCCTTCTTCCAAACTAGGGAGTTAATAGTGAGGGTTTTTGAAATTTCTTTCTACTCATCTGTCTTTCCTTGGTCTTTTTCCAGAGGAAGAAGTCATATTGATTGGTGACATTTTCTGACTTTTCCTTGCTTGTAGGAAAAGCCCCTTCCTTCCTTGTTAGTATGCTGCTCATGTAAAAACTTCTGTTTTGTTTGATTTTTGTATTTTAATTGTGAGGGTTTTACTCTTTGTGATGGCAGGGAGGTCCTATGATCCAGCATTACGTCATCTTCTTGCTCCAGGTGTTTCTGCTCAGATGTATCATGAAAATAGCCAACAGAAGAACCAACCCACATTCACCGCTCCCCTCTTTAAAATGCCTTGGTGCTTCTTCATCCTCTACAGGATACAGCCAGGCGCCTAAGCTTGGTGTGTAAGGCCCTGCACCATCTGGTTCCTTTGTTCCTCTCCAGAAAAGTATTTTTATTCTTAAACTCTACGCTTCAGCAAGAGCAAGCTGGTTGAGTTACTTGTGTGCACCTTGTTATCCCATGTCTCCTCTGTACCTTTCATTTTGTTGTCCCCTGTGGTTGACATATCCTTCATTGACACATTTTTCCTTTCTTCTTCCTCTCAAAAGATACTCAGAAATTTTGCCAGGTTTTCCACATAGCTCCAGTGTTTGAGACCAACTATCCCCTCTTCCACTGCTCTATACTCCCAAGACTGGATCTGTGCCCTCCTCTGACCCCTCTGGCACATTTTTATCATTACATGCAGAATTGTTGTACTTTATCCTTTTGTATTATACACTCATACTTCTGTCCCTCGCCTCCACTAGACATTCACTCATTGAAGCAGGGATACAGTAGTTTTTCTGTATCAGTGCACAATGCCCAGCACATAGTAGGTAAGGCATACATAATGGTGAAATGAATAAAAATTAAAATGAGTTAATTGACTGACTTAGCTCCATGAAGTTTGATTCAGGGCAGGCCTCAAATCTTTTCACCAGCAAAAGAACTAAGAATAAATAATCTACTGTGGACTCTCTGGCCACTAGGGCTACCACTATGATAGAGTGCCTTCAATAAGTGGAAGATGATTCTCATGGGCAGCCTGATCTAATCCACTCCCCAATAAGCAGGTAACGTTGACAAATCAAAACTTTCAAGGGAAAAAGCTGGTGCCAATCCCATGCTTTTAATATTAGCATTCTGTCTCCATGGTCTATGCTTTTATTTATTTATTTTTTTCTGTCATACCATTAAACATGGTCCAGACAATTATTTAACATCTTTGCTCTTCTTTTAAAGGAAAAAAAAAAACAAAAAAAAAACCACATACTAAATGAGGAGAAATAGAATTTTCAATATGGAAATAAAAATGTAGCAAAGAAATGAGACAGAACTTTAATTTTTAAATTCAATTGATTATTCTAAATTCAGTAGATTTGTTATTGCCAAACCCTCCTTTTTAAAGACATGCCATCTAATCATATCCAATTTTAAATATATCTTTTCACAGTTCAGAATTAAAAAAAAAAACCACTGGTAATTACCACTCAAAGTTTTATGAATGTGGATGAATTGCTTACAGAATTGAATTAAACTTTGGACCTTTATGCACTGTCTGGCCATATTAGTTAAAGCCTTCTTGAACATATAACGGAATTTCTTGAGTAGAAACACCTTCTAAGAAATCAATGTAGAGAAGAGGGTCCAGAGGTATTTCTGTTTTATTTCCCTTGAAAGATTTAGCTGTACTTTTACCATATTTGTTTATTACATTTAATTTGAATGAGAGTCAAGAAAAATGCCATTAAAATAATTCCCCAAAGACCCTTCATACCAGTGGTCCCCAACCTCTTTGGCACCAGGGACCAGTTTCAAGGAAGACAATTTTTCCACAGACCGAGGGTGGGGGTTTGGGGGGCAGGCAGAACTCAGGCGGTGATGGGTCCAATGGGGAGCAGCTGTAAATACAGATCTAGCTTCACTTGTTTACTTCTCACCTCCTGCTGTGCAGTCTTGTTCCTAACAGGGGGTTGGGGATGGCAGCTTTATACAAAAGAAAAAGTGTAACTGTAGCAGGTGACATTTATTTGTAAATGTTTGTGCTGCTGACTTAGGATCGCTCCTATAAGTGAATAGACAAATACAACTGGGTACAATGAGGTATTTAAAAGAAAAAAAAAATAGAAAGTAAATTAAGATACTACAGTGGGCAGAACAATGGCCTCCCAGAGATGGCCACGTCTTAATTATTGGAACCTGTGAATGTATTTTGTTACATGTCAAATTAAGGAATTAAGTTTGCAGATGAGATTAAGGTTGCTGAGTAGCTTACCTTAATCTAAGGAGAGTATTTTGTATTAGCCAGGTGAGCCCAATGGGCTTACAGGGGTCCTTAAATAATTTGGAAGAGGAAGAAGTAGTCAGAGTTACAGAGAGATTTGAGCATATTATGTTCTTGGCTTTGGAGATGAAGGGGCTACCAGTCAAGGAATGCAGATGCCTTCTAGAAGCTGGAGTAGATAAGGAAATGGATTCTGCCTTCGAGCCTCCAGAGAGGAACACAGTATTGCCAACATCTTAATTGTAACCTGCTGAAACTTCTAACCTACAAGACTTCAACACATTTGTGTCATTTTGGTCATTTGTTACAGCAGCAAATGGAAAACTAATACAGGTACGTTCATACAATATAACACTATACAGTCATCAAAAAGAAAAAGAATGCCTGATGATGTAGAAAATATTTATGGTATATCATTAGGTTAGAAAAACATGATAAAATACCACATGTAGTAAAATTAAACAGAAAAAAATATGTGTATACATTTTAGATAAAATGTGAAAGACTATAACATGTTCAAATTTCTCTATGGATTCTGAAATTTTTTCCCTCTTTCTTCCATATTTCCCAGGTTTTCTTTTTTTTTATAATCAGAAAAAAATGTTCAATATGGTTGATGTTAAAAACTGGAGGTAGTTTGCTCTATTAATAGCATTTTGTGTCCATTCAAAATTTAAGAAAGATGATGAGCTATAAATTACCAAATGTCTGCATCTCAAATATGCTTTAAAATATAAACAATGTGTTATTGTCTACTCACTTTATTTGGGGTTTTTTTTTTCCTATGAACTACATATTGAAACCTGGACCACATTAAATTAGAAAATATTTTGCCACACAAAGATCGATCTTTGAATGATATTTGCATTCATGGTGTTAGGATTAATGACAATAGCAGGATATCACGTATATAGTGTCTGGGACTAAAACCTCAGATGAATGAACTTCCCTTTATGAGTTCAGCTGGATAATCCCTTTTATCTTAACTTATAGGATTCAATACTGGAATTCGTTGTTGTGAAATAGTCGATGCTTCTTCCTTTTGTGCTTTATGGATTTGATTTTTACTAGTGGTGGGTTTTCTTGCGGCCATTTATATTTGTAGAGAACATACAAGAAATTAAACCTATAGAGAGCAGGTTAAAACTCTGTGTTTAATAAGTGCATTTTTAATAAATTATGATTTATTTACACAAACACAACTACTAAAATTTAGTAGAAAAACCTGGTTGCAAGACACAGTACAGAATGTAATTATTTAGTATCTGCCAAGCCAAAGACGGCAGCACAACTGGGGTGGGCTCCAGCATCAGGTGTGCCTGGGCTCAGACAATGGCTTCAAGCTCTCACTATCTCTGTGCTCTTGGTTATTTCCCCTTTTTGAGGCTACTTTATAAAATGGAGAAAGAGAGAGAGTATGCCAATCTCCTGAGTTTATTGTAAGATGTAAAGGAAGCAAAAAGCATTTTCTTGTGTAAGTAATCAGTAAATAGTAGCTATCATTATTTCTGAATGCTGTTTTTACTATTTTTATTTGAATTACACAATTAAAGAAGATTCGGTGCCTACTTGTGCTTATGTGCTCTAGTGGTTATTTCAAGGCATTTTTTTTTAAGTGTGATAAAGTAATAGGTACATGACAAGAAACTGGTATTGTATGAAGAGTTAACTGGCAGAAGTGACAGAAAACTAACATAGAGATCAAATAGAAGTTTCTGTCACCTCATCTGAACAAGAATATGAACATCCACTCAGTTTCTCCAAAATACTTTTATAAAGAGATGTGATCTCTCTATTCTGCTTTGGCAGAGTAGAAAAAAAGGACCAGGGTGTTTTTCAGGTACAAGTCATAAAGGAAAAGGAAAACAACAGTATTAATACTTCACTTTCCCCTTGATTTGCTTCTCTTGTCTGATTGCTCTGGCTAGGACTTCCAGCACTATGTTGAATAGAAGCCGTGATAGAGGGCAACCTTGTCTGGTTCCAGTTCTAAGTGGGAATGCTTTCAA
Organism: Lemur catta; assembly: GCF_020740605.2. NCBI lineage: Eukaryota > Metazoa > Chordata > Mammalia > Primates > Lemuridae > Lemur > Lemur catta. Next base: position 24,653,564 of record NC_059143.1, read on the forward strand.
TTTTTCCCCATTCAGTATGTTGGTGGCTGTGGGTTTGTCATATATGGCTTGTATCACTTTTAGGTAAGTCCTGTCTATGCCTGTTTTGTTAAACGTTCTTATCATACAAGGGTGTTGAATTTTGTTGAATGCTTTTTCTGCATCTATTGAGAGGATCATATGGTCTTTGTTTTTGCTTCTATTTATGTGGTGAATTACATTTATAGATTTGTGTATGTTGAACCATCCCCGCATCTCTGGGATGAAGCCCACTTGGTCGTGATGGATTATTTTTTTTTTTTTTGATAAGCACCTGAATTCGGTTTGCTAGGATTTCGTTGAGAAATTTTGCATATATATTCATAAAGGATATTGGTCTGTAGTTTTGTTGTTGTGTGCTTTCCTGATTTTGGTATCAAGGTGATGTTGGCTTCATAAAACGTGTTGGGGAAGATTCTTCGTTCTTGATGTTGTGTAATAATTTCTGCAGGATAGGCACCAATTCTTTGTAGGTCTGGTAAATATTGGGGGTGAAACCATCTAGTCCAGGACTTTTCTTTTTAGGAAGGTTTTTTTATTGCTGCTTCAATTTCACTACTTAGAATTCCTCAACAGAGCAATATCATTTCTTCCTGATTGAGCCTCTGTGCTGTCCCAGAGAAGTAGTGGGAGTCCTGCTACCCTTTTTCATTTGAATAAATGTGCAAAGAGGAGAAGGCATTGGGTATTTAATCATTGGTGAGTGGGTATGGGAGATATAACTGCAGATGAAAATGAAATGAAAACAAGAAAACCTTGCTGAAACTTACCTTCTCGGCTCCATTTGCTTCATAATCATATGAGGGATTTTTTAATTAAATGCTAAATTCAAGCCTGAAGGTTAATTTGTGAAATAAAAACTATGTCAGAGCTTTCAAATACTACACCAAAAAAAGCCAGGGTTACTCTTGAAAAAACAAAAAATAACTATCATTTAAGAATGTTTTTGTTAAGTAATCAAATGAAGTAGCCTTAGCTTGCTGAATTTTTTTACCCCTTCTTTGGAATAAATTCTTTGATTACATGGTGAGACCCTGGAGGACCTTAGAATATTTTTGAGAAATAGATTTTAGAATATTTTTGAGAAATAGGTTTGGAGTAGGAGTGTCAATTGTGCTAAAAAAGTGGGTACAAAATAGCATCTCAGATTTTAAAAGCAAACTGCTAAAATTAATCATTCTGTCATTCAGAAAGTTTATAAGGTTTTCACAATCATTGTTTTAACACAGAAATCTGTTTATTAAACCAAACAAAGCAGAGAAAATTATACCAGCCCTCATTTTTTGAATTTTCATTTAAATAAGCAAACTTTAAATCCACACCTTTAAAGATGTTTGTGCATCTATGTATTTCCAAAATACTCATATTTCAATAAGATTTTCACATTATATTCACCAACAGTATCACAAAAGTTTTTTTTTGTTTACATAACTGTAAGGAACAGTAATTCTAGAAACACTAGAAGAAAAAAGCATAGCAATGTCCACAGTTACAAGAAAAAGTGCACATTACTTGGTCACAATCACAGTCATTACTTAAAAACTATATGTAACAAGTAATAAGAAATATCACTGATGCCTTAAACTCATTGTCAAAAACTGACATAAATTTTACATAAAATAAGGCAAATTCAGGAATGCACAAAGAATTGGTAATCCAACAAAAGCTAAACAGAAGAAAAATTGTACAAGGAGCATGAACTAAAGTACTTCTCCCTAAATATTTTAAAAATAGGCTTGCCTCAGTGCACAAAGAAAACACCACTCATGTGTATCCAACACTATAAAATAAGAAAGAAGGGCAAAGTATGGGGAATGGGAGGAAACAGTTCACTGTAAGTTGCAGCTGCATCTGCTGAGTTTTTTACATTATTTTTAGCTAGAACTGAACATTATACAAATCATAGGAGATATAATCATCTTTTTTGAAACTATTTCTGAAAGAGAAATGAAAAGAAAAGTACACACAAGAGTGCAAATTTTCAGATTGTCACTTGCAACCTCTTAACATTCAGTCATCTACATCCAGTTGCTTCTAGAGAGATGCCTGTCGACAGCAGTGGCAGAGAGCAGCTCTAAGAAACCAAAGTGTGATTTTTTTTTTCCAATGATGTCTTTTTTTTAATATTAAAAATTCTGTGATGAAAACTGCTATAGTAAAGCTGCAATGGTGAATGGGGTTTTTGAGATCAGCATGAGTGCAGAAATGCAGGCTTCTCTTGGAAGTAGTTCCTGATGTGACGATTTAAAGAACGTAGGGAAGGGTTTCTCCAGCATCAAGTGTTGTTGTTTTTGTAGAAAGAATTTGGAAAGAGAAGAAGGCAAAGGGATGTGGAAAAGGTACTTTCAGTAGATTTTTCAAAACAGTTTTCTTTTAGGACATATGAAAAAGTTACCAAAGTAAAAATGACAATTTTGAATGAAAAACAAGTTTTCTTTTTATAAAAATTACATTTTTTTTAAATACAAGATCCTTTTCATTGTTGTTATATCCTGGTAGCAACAAGAAATTTGGCTTTTTTTTTTTTTTTTTTTTTTTGCCAGAGACTTCAGCTTTCAGTCCAATGAGTCAGTAGCAAATTCCACTAATATTTCAGGTGGATCTTGAACTATTTTTTTATACCACAAGCTTCTTCTGTTTTATCCTTGAATTAAGAATATACAGCCTTTTTCCCCCTGATATTTATGCTGACACACTAAAATAAAAAGCAATAGGCTGGACACATTAAAGTATCTCAAGTACTTCAGAGGTCAGAGTTCCTTTGAAGCACCTTAACATCACTTTATGGATCAAGGACAATGTGGCATAATGGAAGTATTTCTCTTAAGAGACTTTGCAATAAGACCGGAAGCATCTCTGCTGGGAAATCAAAATGGCATTAGTGGAAACTGCAAATTTAGACCTCAGTGAATGTGGTTGTCATTTGACTCAGTTCTGTTGTAAAATGAGATTTTCCAGTTCGTCTGCAGAACGCAATAAAAATGCAGCTGATTCTCGATATCCTGCAACAAGCTGTCTCACAGCATTGATTTCAGTTGGACTCAGCTGGGGTCTGGAGTTTGAACTGCTGGAGGATCCTGAGCTGGTCGCCAACTGCCTCTTCATGCTGAGATCAGTGGGTCCTAGGGAAAAAATCATAACAGAATCAGACATCAATAATATTTTTTCTAGCACCTTGGAGGTGAGCACTCAATAAATTACTATTGAATTAATTCATGAAGTCCTTCATGAGAAGCTAGTGATATCTTTAATCAAATAGATCTACTCTCAGTAAGAAGATGCTAACTGAGGGGCTGGGGATTTCTCTCCCACGCCCTGGCCAGCCTCTGGCAATAACCTCTTACTGTGGAAAGATGGTGACAACCTTCTTTGATCATGTGCTTTTTGGAAAATTCAATTTTAAGTCTGTCTTCCACATGTTGTACAAGTTTCTCATAGCAGCATAAAATGATTGGAATTATAAACATTTTTCATTTGCTGCATTTATTGACAGATATCCTAAACCCCACCAATACATAATTTTAAAAAAACCTAGATTGTGATAATAATGACTCTAGAGTACACATTAGTCAATTTAGCAACAAGGAAACTGAGGACTGAGGGACTTTAATAACATGTTTAGAGTTTGACAACTTAAGTGGTACAATAAGAACTTGACTTAGTTTTTCATTTCAAGCTCATGTTAAAATTTGCTTTAGAAGTATAAGTAATTAGTGTAAACAATACCACAGAGAAGCTAGACATTTGGAATACTGTCTTAGGTGTTAAAGTAATTTCTATATCTATTTGCACAAAATACATTCAAAGCAAAACCTTTATTGCTTACATATTTAAACCAAATCTGATAGGTCTTCTTTTGGAAAACATCTTGTAAATGTTTACTTAAAAATTATAAAGTTATTTTAAAATCAGAAATTTGCATTGAGAAGATACTTCATTCAATAATGTTTAGATTATTAAGGTTTTTTATGCATCTTAATTGTTCACTTTTATAGTTCTTATCTTTCATTAAACATTTATTATAATTATTAAATTTACAGTATTACATTTAAAATCCTTGAATTAAATATTACTAAGCAAATAACTAAATGAATGCTCCAAAACTTTAATGATTGCCTAACTTAAAACTTTTCAGATAATGTTATGCATTTTGTGAACTAAAGCAAGGCATGTTATTTTATCCTTCTGGTTCTCCTTGAGGCATGATGGAGACAGGTCAAGACCAACCCCCTCCACCCTCAACAAAGGAGGCAGATGTCCCAGGAGAGGGAAATAGCTTCACTTGGAATTTAATTAGAGCAGAGACAAGACTAGCACACAAGAACTCTGACATCTGAGAGAACCTTCTTTCCACTTTTGCAGTGGCCTTTCAAAGCTTTGATTTTTCTAGCAAGAGTTAGATTCTATTTGTTCTGCTATTTAGAAAATCATGAGTCTGACATGACAAGCTGAAAGGGAGAGATGTGGGATGTCACACTCACAAACAGGAATTACTGACCCTGTGTTCAAGCAAATTAACAGTATCTAGTTTATTTGGAAAATTCTGAATGCATTTAAAAACATCACAATATAACAGTGGTTCTGGTCTCTGGATGAATGCACTTTAAATTTTGTTTTTCTTTATATTTACGAAGCCCTTTGCACAGCCAAGGAAACTATCATTAGAGCCAAAAGACAACCTATAGAATGGGAGAAAATATTTGCATGTTAAAAGTCTGATAAAGGCCTGATAACTAGACTCTATATAGAACTCATGAAAATCAGCAAGAAAAAAATCAAACAACCCCATTAAAAAGTGGGCAAAGTACATGAACAGAAACTTTTCAAAAGAAGACAGAATAATGGCCAACAAACATATAAAAAAAAGTGTTCAACATCTCTAATCATCAGGGAAATGCAAATCAAAACCACAATGAGATATCACTTAACACCAATGAGAATGGCCTTTATCAAAAAGTCCCAAAACAACAAATGGTGGCGTGGATGTGGAGAGATGGGAGCACTCATACCCTGCCGGTGGGGCTGCAAATTAGTACAATCTCTTTGGAAAGTAATCTGGAGATACCTCAAAGAACTAAAAGTAGAACTACCATTTGATCCAGCAATCCCACTATGGGGCATCTAACCAAAAGAACAAAAGACATTCTATAAAAAAGACATCTGCACTCGAATGTTTATAGCAGCACAATTCACAATTACAAAGATGTGGAAACAACCCAAGTGCCTATCAATACATGAGTGGATTAATGAAATGTGGTATATGTATACCATGGAGTATTAGCCATAAAAAACAATGGTGAACTAGCACCTCTTGTATTATCCCTGATGGAGTTGGAGCCCATTCTACTAAGTGAAGTATCCTAAGAATGGAAAAATAAGCACCACATGTACTCATCCAATTTATTTCACTGATCAACACCTAAGAGCACATATAGGAATAACATTAATCGGGAGTTGGGCAGATGGGGCGAGGATAGCTGTATACATTCACGATGAGTGCAATGCGCACCATTCTGGGGGATGGACACCCTTGAAGCTCTGACTTGAGGGGGAGGCAAGGGCAATAGACGTAACCTATACTTTTGTACCCCCATAATATGCTGAAATAAAAAAAAATTGGTACTAACTAAGATGTTCACATGGTAGTAATACTCATTGGGTGGTGATTGGGGGAGGGGGTGGGGAGGTAAACCCATAACTACTGGAATTGTAATGCACTGTATGGGGGGAGGGACAAGCTTGGGCAGGGCAAACGCATTACAAATAACCAAAATGTTTGTATCCCCATAATATCCTGAAAAAAGAAAACAAATTTTCATAAATTTGTTGTAGACAAATTTCAAAATATAACAAGTTTTTAAAAAATATCTACTAATGAGAATAAAATTCTTTTTTCGTGGGGCAGCTAACATTTTGCTTAATTGAGGCTCAAAGTCAATGTCCCCTTTCATCAAAATCAATTGCAAATGTTTATTAATACAGGTATGTACTGAGATTTAATGTATTGCATCTTTGAAAATGTCTTTTTATGCAGATAAGTATTTCAAAATCTGATATTAGGTCACAAGCATATGATTTTAATTGAGTATCCAAGTCATTTACAAAATTCTATTAGATTCTTTTCCTGTTGTCTTTTAGGGGGCTACAAGATACACTGCAGGTTAATTACTCCCAATCAAAGGTTCAACTGGAATTTCCTCAATTGAACAGTGAAAAGATTTTAGAATATGAGAATTTACTTTGTGTTAGCATCAATGCCCCAAATCACCGCTGAGACTGTAGTATGTGCTCAGTAAATATGTCCACTGCAAATTTACATAGAAATGGAGATTTCACTTTTTATTTAACTTTTGATAAGATGGGAAGTTTATAAAGCAACTTGCTATTACAAGTAATTCAAACAATATTGGTCATTACTCAAATGTTTTTACCACAGCATAGCTTTGCATATAAGTACTATATTATCTTATAATTTTAGATTTAATTCATCAAGAAACACTGCCAATTCTGCAACAAAAACTAATTTACAAAGCCATTCAGTGTTTTATAATAGGGCTTGAGGGCAGTTTTTCTTGTTTAGAAAAATTTCAGTCTTAGCCCTGATCTGAAAAAAATAGTTGCAATGAAACTATACCACTAAGCCATCAGATTTCCATGTAACAGGACAAGTTAGGATATTCAGATTCTATTCTGACAAAATTTCACAAACTAAAGATTGTTAAATTGATGAGAACAAATGAAGTTTGAAGATAAACAGTAGTTTTAGTAACACATAAAAGACTTGAATATTTTCCACAATGCACTTGCTAATAAATAGGTCAAGGAGTAACCATATGCCTTATGTTTTAACAAACTTTGTAAATCTGTCCAAATACCCTCTTTTTGCTACACACATCTTAGCAAATTCCACTTCAGATTGTACTGAATTCGTTTTTTCTTAACTTTGAAAATGTTCCGATTTATAGTTATTCCACACATACTATTTATAGAGGCTAATTCTTCAGTCACTCCAAACTAATAATTGACTCGAATAAATAGTAGTATCAGTAACATCTCAAGTTGGCAAGGAAAACTGCTTGAAATCAGTTGCCTTGTTTTTAATCGACTATTGATATTGTAAATATTTCCCTTTCCTCAACCCTTCAAGCACTGTTCTTGCCATAATGCTAATAGTCCTAAACAGATTTGTTTTCTCTGGACACGTTTCTTTGCATATTACAGTCAAATGCAATTTAAGAAACTTGCTCTCAGTAAATGAAGTGACTTTCCCTGGTTGACTAAGAAATGAGCCACATGGAAACGTACTTTGGTTGTAGGCTCATTTTCATGATCAGATGTTTAATAGAGGTATTTATGGATGATATTTTAGGTTTTTGCCAAACAGTAAAACAAACAAACAAACAAAAACCTATAAAACCTTAGCATCTGAGCTATATTAGCTAATGTATATAAAGCATCCAGCACAATGCCTGGATTATACCAGATATTCTATAAACGGTAATTCCCTTCACCCAATGATTGAATATTTATCAACAGGCTAAAGATACCTAAAATATCACACTAAATATACATTACTAGATTCAACGTGCTAATGAGTTGCATTTATATTCACAAGTGTGATTACACTATAATTTGCCTTTCTAATACTCTTCTTGATGATAGGATTATAGTAGCATCATAAAATGAGCTGGGCTACTCGCACCCCCTTATTTTTTTTTTCTTCTTTTGAGTTTGTTTGTCTAAAATAAAGAGTATCTAGTCTTTGAAATTTTGGTGAATTGCATTTGTAAAACCCTCAGGGTCTGATTTTTTTAATGGATAGATTTTTATAATACCAATACAATTTATGTAATGGTTATAGGTTCATTTGGAATATCTTTTCCTTTTTGAGTCAATATTGGTCAATTTTACTTTTGTAAAATATAGTTTAATATCTCTAAATTTTCAAGTATACTGGCACAAAGGTATTAATGTGTTACAATTTTTACTTATTTTTTTATTCTTATTTTATGCTTCCTCTGTCTCGACTCATTTTATGCTTCCTCTATCTCGACTCATCTTGACAAATGACGTTTTAAGCCCTTTCTAGAATTCTGCTTTTGATTTTGTTGGTCTTCTCTATTACTTCTTTATTTTCTATTTAATTCATTTCTCCACTTATTTTATTCTGTTGTCTTTGCATTTTCTCTGTTCCTTTTCTAAGTTCTTGAGTTAAATGATTAGCTCATTAATTTTCTATTTTTCCCTAATGTGTGTGTCAAAATACTACTTTAGTTCCATTTCACAAATTTAACACATAATGTTTTCATCTTAATTACAAATATTTATGAATATAAGGCCATAAGTATATTAATGGTTCTGTGGTTGTTGCCATTTGCTTAGGTGTTCAATATATCTCAAGGAATGTATATTATTAGACAGTTGGGAGATAGATTCTAGATATAGCCATTATATTAAATTTTAATTATTTTTTCAAATCCAATTTTTTTTCCTATCCATTGGTTTCTGAGAGAAATATGTTAAATTTCTCCTTGTAACTTTGTTAATTTTCATTTATTAATTGTGAGGCTATGTTATTAGGGCACATAGTAGCTAGACAATTGTTACTTCCTGATTAAGGATTCCTTTCATTATTAGGTAATGAATCTTTAATGTCCCAAAGCATTAGAGTTTAGGGACATTAAAACCTTAAAGCCAATTACAGTGGTTTCTCTGTATCTTCAGGGGATTAGTTCTAGTACACCCCAAGCCCCCAGGATATCAAAATCTATGGATACTTAGATCCCTTATATAAAATTATAGTATTTCCATATAACCTATGCATATCCTGTCACGTACATTAAATCATCTCCAGATTATTTATAATGCCTAATACAATGTAAATGCTATGTAAATAGTTATACTCTATTTTTAAATTTGTATTATTTTTTATCATTGTATTGTCATTTAAAATTTTTTTCCATTATTTCTGATCTGCAGTTGATTGAATTTGCAGATGTGGAACCCACTGATACAGAGGGCTGGCTGCTTGACATACTTACTAGTAATACACACACACAAAAATTTTCTTTCAATATTTCTGCAAGATTATGCTCTGTGTGGGTCTCTTCTATCAGAATACAGCTACATTTGACTTATGCATCTATCTGAGAATCTGTTCTTTAACAAACGGATTACAACAGAAAGAAACATGAGATGTTAATATTAAGGCTTAGGATCTCTCCATCTTCAGGGAACTTTCCCTTTGATTAAAGAAAAGGCTGGATGCCACACTTTGGTGGGAACTATTTGTCTCCTCTAGAGTCTACATCAAACTGAAGCCATTTTCAACCCATGGAGGTCTAACTGTAAGCCTAATATGATTCTGCTTTCAAGTACTGAACTCCTCTTGATGTCATTAAATTGACCCTTATCTATTTAATAAATACTGATTAATCAACATTAGGTTACCAAAGAACAGAATCTTTTTCTACAAAGTATGTAGCAAGATGCTGAGATACATCTTCTACAGGTAATTGAGAAAGCACAAAAAGCAAGATATGTATCACTGTCAAGGCCAAGTGGCTGTTTAAAGTATTATGCAAGGAAGAAAAGAGAAGCATATGGATTGCACTCCCCCAACTATTCCCCTCAAACTGTAAGTCTTCTTTCTAGCAAAACTAAGGATCAAATATTGACAGCATTTACAAGTTAAATTACATCTCCATCATAATATATTCCCAGACTGATTTGAAGGCAGTTTTAACTGTTAGCTTCAACGTTTAATTTGAAGTTGAAGATGGTAATTTAGTTGCAGGCAGTAAATATCAGTCCCCCACACATTAAAAGAAATTATTCATGATTGTTCTGAGACAAATTTAATTGAGTCTTTAAATATTTAGAAACTCGAATCTCCTGGACCTAACTTTAAAAATTCTAAATTGTTAAATCAATTTTAAAATAAAACAAATTTATTTTAATAAATGAAAATATCATATTTCCCCTTCATCACATCTTCCTGTATTTCATCATCTTTTCCCACTCTCTTGATCCATTTGTTTTATTTTAGTGTTCTGATTTAAATTCACCTTGTTAAAAGCAGAAAAATTGCAGTTGAACATCTTGCCACTGTTGCTCTTAAGTCAGTAAATTTTTCTACACTGTCAATGTAGAAAATAACTGCTTCTTTTTAAATTGTCCTTCCTAATATTTCTTCTACTTGGATTTGCTAATTCCTGGTACTAAGCTCTATAAATTGCCTGAGTTTATTTAGTAAATGACCTTTCCACCCTAGCTTGAAATTCAGTGTTTGTAGAGATCTGACTAATCACTCTAATAAACCTTAGGATTATCTAAAGTGTGAATAATTTTCCTAGCATTCTTAAAAATTTGTGAGAGGGAAGACTTTTTGGCATGCTTCTGTTTCCAGCCAAGTTTTGGCTTGTGGGAAAAGATACAAAGATTGCAGTAGGGAGGAGTTACTTTTTAACTTTAGTTAAATCAAACGTATTGCATAAGGGCATAATGATTCATTGTATTATTTATGTGTTTATATATTAATTTACATATATATTTTTCAAGTAACAGGAAGCCATTCTTAAAACAAGAAAGAACAAAGCATCCATTTACTATTTTTCAGAGACCCCATGAAGTCAAAAAAATATCACAATTACTTAAAACATTGGGTTTTCTGGCCACTGTTAAAGTCTTAAATTTTCAGGGATTTCCAAAGATTAGTAAGAAGTATAGTAAACAAGGGGTTCCATAAGACAAAAACCTCCCAAGTGCCCATGGGAAAGGTTAGACATTTGTTTTACTCTTTACACATTTATTCTGTACCATTTTAAGGCATCAGAAAATATCGATAAGCCACAATTCTTAACTGTTAATTATAAAATGTATCTTTATATTTGTGTTCATTCAATCTATTTCCAGAAACATTTGAAGGTTCTCTAAAGATGTAAATTGAATGAAAGCTGTATTTGTATTAGAGCACTGATAATAGTAAAAACCTACTAATTAATTTGGATTTAAATACAGGTTTTGTCTCCAAATGATGAAATCTCATTTACTATTCAGATAGAAAGATGTGGCATACAACTGTGAGATAATTAAGACAAGCAAAGTGGAAAACCTAGGTTGAAGTCTTAATGTAGAAACTTTTAAGCTATGTGAATTTGGACAAATCATTTACCCTACCTGTGAATAACACTGCTTCTCTTGTATATTTGTTAGATTGTTGGAGCAGGAAAAATGAAATTAAATTGTGAATGTTAAATAGTTCGATAAATGTGAGGTCATACTATTAACTGGGATACTATCCTTCCTTAAATTCTCAGCAACAATAAAAAATTCAGGAATTATTTGTGTTATAGTCTAATGATTAAAGTGGATGTGACTCACTGTATTAATTGAGTCCTCTAGAGGATAGAATCAACATATATATATATATATATAATTATATATGCTCTGACTAATAGAATACAGTGAAAGTAATGTTGAGTCCATTTGTGATCCCAGTTACATTATAGTGCAAGTAAGGTTGAGCCCATTTCTATGCCCAGAAATTAAGAGACTGGCAGTCCCTTGGCAGTTGTTTGACACACCTTCTGTCAACAGGTGGGATCTCCGTCCCCTCCCTTTGGATCTGGCCGGGGGATTACTTACACCATACTCTGACCCCTACTGATGCATCTGTGGGGGATTCCTTCAACTGTATTCTATTTTTCACTATTGGTATATTTTGAAATTGCTATATATTCAGAATTGCTATATATTGCTCTGGCCAACAGAATACAGTGGAAGTAAAGTTGAGCCCATTTCTAAGCCCAGTTACATTACAGTGGAAGTAATGTTGATCCAATTTCTAATCCCAGACCTTAAGTAAACTGGCAGTCAGTCCCTTGACAGTTTTGTCACACCTCCTGTCAACCAGTGGGATCTATGTCCCCTAACTTTGGATCTGGCAGGGGAAGAGCAATGTGCTCTGACCAATAGAATACAGTGGAAGTAATGTTCAGCCCATTTGTAATCTCAGTTACCTTACAGTGGGAGTAATATTGAGCCTATATCTAAGCCCAGACCTTCAGAGAATTGCAGTCCCTTGGCCATTCTTTGACACCCCGCCTGTCAAGAGGTGGGATCTCTGTCCCCTATCTATCCCCTTCTCTTTCCTTCCCTTCCTGTACCATTCCTTCCTGTCCCTTCCCTTCCCTTGCCTTCTTTGCTCAGTCCCTTGGCTGTTCTTTGACACACCTCCTGTCAAGGGGTGGTACCTCTGTCCCCTACCTTTGGATCTGGGGGGATTACTCTCACTATAATTATCTCTGTCCCCTACATTTGGATCTCAGGAGTGGATTCCTTTCATTGTAATTCTATTGGTCAGAGCATATATATACATAACACATACATACACACACACACACACACACATATGTGTTGCAAGAAGAGCTGAGGTTTCAGTTTGAGTCCAAATGCAGGAAAAGACCAATTACCCAGCTCAAGCAGTCAGGCAGGAGAGTTCCCTCTTATCAACCTTTATTGTCCCCATCAGATCTTCAATTGATTGATGCCCACTCACATTAGGGAGGGCATCTGCTTTATTCAGTCTACTCATGCAACTGTTCATCTCATCCCTCACAGACATATCCAGAATGATGGTTGGCCAAATATCTGGGTACCCTGTAGCCACGTCAAGTTGACACTTAAAATTAACCATCACATTGATATATTTTATTCAATGTGATATCACTCCAATATCCCAAAGTACAGGTATTCTAAATCACTTTTAATGCTTTGAGATAATTATCTAAGACATGTTCACTATGACATAGATGTCCACTACAAAAATAAAGTTAATAGGAGTTGTTTTTTGTTCTATACACTTAATGGCAATAAAAATTATTTTAAGGTCCTGAATATTGAACCTGCATATACACATACACATTTATCCCACAGTGATTAAATTTGGTAGGTTATTCCACAGTGATTTTAAAACTTAGAACAATATAACCAAAACATGTATGGCTCATGAGGTAAGAAAAGTGTGAATTAGTGAAGTATTAATGCCTCTAGGATTGAGATTACCGGTAATTAAGAATCAAATTGATAGTTAATAACCATGATAATACAATATTAAAATAATATTGTAAAAGTCCAACACTGACTCTCAGTTTAGTCATTTTTTAGTAAAAATGTCTTAAGGTGTGGTGAAGTAATTTATCTCACTGATTGTTTCAAAGCACAAAATAAGAAAATTGTCTTCTTTTTAGCAATTTTCCAATATTCCTATCATTATAAATAACCTAACAAATGTGTAGGTACCTATGACATATCATTTCTATTCACATATTTTAAATCCCTCAAAGTTTACTATAAGTAGATAATAATTATAATAATGTTATAGTAAATAACATTTATAGCATCCTATAAATATGAGTTTATAAAAGTTACATATTTATAGGGCAAAGTGCACATGAGATGTTTTAATCTGATACATTCATTTTTAAACTTTGCAGAGATCATTCTATGTTTTAATTTTTGCCAAAGAAACTCAGCAAATTTTAATCAACTTATCTTTTAAGCAGATATTTAAATGGCATACCCAAGGTAATTTTAATTTTAACACTTGTTGCTCTGGAAATAGGGGTGAAATTGGAGCGGGTAGATCTTGCTACCTTTGGATCATCCTTTTGGCTCTTAGAGTCTCATAATAATTTAAAGTTAAGAAGAGAAAATCAAACACTAACTTTCTGAAAGAACAGATGACAGAAGTCTAGTAGACTATAAATAAATTGAATCATGAACCTGAAGTGAAAGTTAGCAACCAGGACTATCCTCTCTGTTTAAAAAAATATCCACATTCGATTTACAATTATCCAAAACTATGAAGGAAGCCATGACTCATGTGAAATACAGAGTATTTATGCTGAAAGAGCTTCTCCTTTTATCCCATCAGTAAGTAAACCATGGAGGTAAAAATAAAGATTTAAGAAACAAAATTTTAAGGGTACTATTTGGAGATAGAGTACATGTGCCTGCCTGCCTTTACTGATTTCTTATCAAATATTTATATTGCTTCATCAAACATCAAAAGATATAAAAGTTAAGCACAACCATTTTTTGTGAACCTCGACAAAAATATTTTCTTGTATTTGAAAGAAGACAGGATGGATGGATTTCCATTAAGGCTAATGTCTTTTTAGCAACTTCTCTTTGTTGTTCAGTGGCTTAGAAAGGAAATTGTATTTTTTAAAAATTTATTTATTTTATATGTCACTTAAAAGTTGACATATAAAATTGCATGTGCTTTTCATGTACAACATGTTTTGAGGCACCTATACAATGTGGAATGTTTAAATCTAGCTAATTAATAAATGCATTACCTAATCTAATTATCATTCTTGTGATGAGAACACTTAATATGTACTCTCTGAGCATTTTTCAAGAAAGACATTATGTTAAGTGAAATAAGCCAGGCCCAGACAGAAAAATATTGCATAATCCTACTCATGTGGAATCTAAAAAAATTAATCTCATGGAAATCGTAGAATGGTAATCACTGGAGGCGGGGGTGGGCAGAGGGGAGGGAAGGTTGGGAAGATGTTGGCCAAAGAATACATACTTACAATTTGATAGGAGGAATAAGTTCAAGAAATCTATTGTATACCATGATGACTATAGTTATGATAACACACTGTATTTTTGAAAATAGCAAGTTAATATTTTACAATAAACACAAGAAATCATAGGAACAGACCATAGTTGGACAGAGAAGTGGGAGAATGGCTTACAGAGGATGTGGATATGGAAGAGGTGATTATATTATAATATACAAATCATACGTCTGCTTTGAAAGAACACAGCAAAAGTACAGTATGACCTTCCTCACAATTATGGATAAACTGTGTTCATGAATATGTTTTCAGAAACTGAGTGTTTTAAAAAAGGCCTATAATTATCCCTATAATACTGTTCCAAGGGACATTAAAGAGGCAGTAACTTATACTGCTAGAAATAGAAACCAGAAAAAAATTTTTAATTGACATGACTGTATAAACTACTTTTAGACCCATTCAAGGCATTCAAGAGGATTATATTCCCTAATGGATTTAAATTACCAGAAATAATTTGTTTCTCCGTGTGGCCATTTAGATATTGGCCGGGATGTTCATCACCACACCCTTAATTTTATAATCATTTGTTAATTCTGAATTTGAGTGAATAGACCAAATAGCAACTCAGGAGGCAAAATTTGCACCATGTGGATGCATATTCAAATGCATACACTTCCATTAGTTCTACCCATTATACATGGATGGAAGGAGGGCTTTCAGAAAAAGCATTTGTATGTTAGTCAAGAGCCAGGTGACATTTAAAAATTACCTTGTGTCAAAATTCAAAGGAGATTGTGTAAGGAAAACCACCAACCCAAGCCTATCATAATGAGCTCATGTCACCTGGAAAGGCCCTAAATGGTTTATCAGTAAGCTCAAGAAGGAGGGTCCCAGAATACTAACGGGGTCTTCTTTTCATTTGTTCCCTTCAGTGAGTAGGCACCATACAAAATTCCCAAGAGGCCCTTAGGAGTATATAAAGATCCATTTTACTGTGCAGTTAAAGTACAGACTTTTAGGAAGCTGTTGCCAGCAGAGCCAGATCAATATTGAACTGTAAAACCAATTATGAGTGCTGGGTAGTCCAGGGAAAACACAGGACCACTCAGCCCGCTTTTCAGAGCCTTTCTTGGAGGCTCTCTGACTCACAGAAATTCAGTGAAAGATTTGAGGGCTTAGCTAGATAAACTGCAAGATGCTTTCATTTGCAGATCATGCACATAATTTTCTTTTCAATTTTCTAGAAAATAATTAACATAATTTTCAATCATTAAAGTTTACAAGTAAGCATTATCTCTTTGGATCATTCTGTATCTCAAGATATTTGTATAAATAATTCACAATCTCAACTGAATTCAAACTATATGTGGAAAAGCTAAAAACAAAGAATTAACTATGTCAAAAATGTGGTCACGTTTCATATATCTTGAGTTTGGGCTTGTTTTCCCTAAACCTCACACAATTTCAAATTCTGTCACAATTAAATTCTTTTAAAATTTGTTTTGTTTCTAGTTTTAAAGTAATCCTATGCCAAAGAGGTTTTCAATACCTATGTTATGACTGATACAGGGATTAGCACTTCTCAGAA
Source organism: Lemur catta (assembly GCF_020740605.2). Taxonomy (NCBI): domain Eukaryota; kingdom Metazoa; phylum Chordata; class Mammalia; order Primates; family Lemuridae; genus Lemur; species Lemur catta. The sequence goes on from NC_059143.1 coordinate 24,669,764, forward strand.
CCCTAAAATAATTGAAAGTTATTTAAAAGCCAGGCAGTTTGAATTAAAGGCATTACTATTTAAGAATTATCATTTAAGTTTCTATAAAGTTTTATTGACTCCATTTATTTCATGGAGGAGTGAATGATAAATGATAAATTGTTAAAGGCAAGGAATCTGATGGAATAAATGTAGAAAAGGTTTTCTGCAATACCAAAACTACCCAAAGGCCACTATAAGTGTGAATAAGGTGAAAAGGCTAAAGTCTAGTCTTTTCAGAATCAGAAAGGTCTAATAGGAATTTCTGTGATGATAGAAGCGTTCTCTATGCTGTTTAATACAGGAACCACTTGCCACTTTGGCTACTGAATACTTGAAATGCATCCTAGTGGGATGGAAGAACTGGATTTTGAATTTTGTTTAATTAATTTTAATTCTAATTGTGGCTATCATACTGGATAGTGCAGACCTAGATAAAATTATATATGAAAGAAAGAGAAAACAATCTAAGTAAGGATACAGTTGAGTAAAGTTTAAAGTAGGAACATACCCCGATTTTTAGGTCATCGAAGGAACACACGTGATGAAAGAGCTGCAACAAGTTGGATACTATGATAGAAAGTGTTTAAATACAGTATATCATTTTTTTATAAACAAAGTTTCACTATGAGTTATAGAACATACTTTGACAACTCAGGTTTAATGGGAACTCCATTGAGATATAACTGCATAATCCCAATGATGTTGACTTCGATTAGATCACACAGTCATCTTTCTTCATATAATATGTGACCATCAGGAGATCTTCCCATTGTGTAAAAGGCATATGAATTCACCAGAGGGGATTTCATAGCTTTTGTGAATTACTTTTAGGCTCTATTCTATAAAATCATTATCTATACATTTTTTCATGATAGACATTATGCATTTTTTTTTTTACACAAAAACATCCAGCTGGTCTCCTGGAGCAGGATCACAATGGTCCCTCCCCACACATCTACACGACTTCTTTGCATGTGGCTAAGGAGCCAGAACAAGTTATTCAGAGAATAAGGTAAAGGGAAAAAGTACACCTTTATAGGTCCCTAGATAACTATGGTAAATAATTCTTTACTGAATCAGGGGGGCTCAAGCTGAATAGATTTTAAAACAGAATTTGTGTATTTCAAAATATTTCTCTGAAATGTTTAACATGAAACATTTCCCTTCCCCCAATATTATGCTCCAAGAAGACATCCTTAATGTCAACTGATTACTCCCATGCTCAGTTGGACTTAGTAAAGATCTCCCAACAGGCACAATCTTTTATTAGAATAATTTCTTTCCTTTAGTCATTCATGTATGTATTTAATATTCATTGAACACTAATAGAAGCCAATCACCTACTGACATTGATGATATGACAGTTTAAAAAAAAGTCACTTTGTGCATAGTTTAATATAGAAAAGAGCACATAACAGGCAGGTTATATAATAAGAGATATGCTTAGGTTATAATTGAAACATATAGAAAGAAAATTTAGCCAAGAAATGAGGGAGGCAGTCAGAAAAGATACAGGGAACATAATACTGATGAGAGTCAGATTTGGGGAGGGTATTCTGGCATGAGATAACCCCAGGGAAAGGAAATAGTATGTGTGAGTATGAAGAATCCATTTTTAAATAATTAAATATAGGGTTTCTCCAGATGTCTAGACCAAACTGTCTGATAGATAACTGTATACAAATCGGAAACTCAGCAGAAAGACTGGGGTAGTTATACAGATTAGGCAGTATTTTGCAGCTGAAACCATAAAAGCTGGGGAGCTCTCACTTGGGCATTGTGCAAAACAAGAGGATTAAAGGGACAAGTGTGAGATTCTGGGGGAATCCCAGCAGGGAAGGGCATGAGTAGAAAAGCAAAGCCTGGAAAGGCAACAAAAGAATGATTTGAGGAGCACAAGGTGCCACCAGAGTGCATTACTATGGATGCCAAGAGGGCGGAAGTTTCAAGGTTCTAATCATCAACAGATTCAAATATGCCCAAGACATCTGGTAAAATAAAGGGCAAACAATTTCTTTCATTTGACAATCAGTGGAGTCACTGATAAACTAAACCAGACGAGTTTCAGGAGAATGGTGGGGAGAAGCTGGTTAGATTGAAGAGTGAGTGGGAGGTGAGAAATGAAGAGATTGAATGAATAAAAGTGGTCCTTTGACTTCAGATGAAAAGATATGTTTCAAAATGTTAATGCCTGGCACTATCAACATACAAAGTCAGTCATACCACTGTCACCAGTTTTAGTGTGATGGTGAATCTTATGGCCACCATTCCTTGGACTCATAATTAAAGGCATTGAGCCAATAGATCCACTAAAGCCAACAATCCTGAATATTAGTGAGGAGTAAGGAAGATAATGGCTGTAAAGGATTTGACAAACCAGAAACTGCCATGCAAATGTTAGTTATTATGGCTATTATTACTACAATTTGATCCTGTTAGATTTTTGGTCTGTATATCAGCCCAGTTTATATCAGAGTTGAAAAACAAATAGAAAAGTCTGCCCCATGGAGTTTGTGGAGAGGAAACATCAGTAGTTAACTTATGCATTATGCATATAATTTAGACTCAAGGGATCCAATGAATAACTGCAGTGAACCACAATTGCCCTCTTTAGACAGCTCGATGTGAACTTCCTGATAGAAAGAAAGCAGTCCAAAGTCCCGTGTAAATGGATGTGATAATAACAGGAGGATTGGCTGCTTGCTTGCTTCTCATTTCAGTTTGATAATTTGAATAAATTCTTTATACAAATTGTAACTGCTGTCATTTTGATAATACTCCAACTTGAAAACTTGGATTATTGGGTATAGACCCTTGCCAGCTCTAAACAAATGAGGTTGGCTAATGAAGGATTTGAACAGTACCCTGGCACCATTAGTAGACAGAATCTTTCCTTGTTTTGAAGTCTCCAACATGGGCAAGCTTTTCCTATTGATATTGTGTTTAAAATTAAGCAGGAGTTTATAAAACTCTGTACCTGTTATAGACCCATAAAGTGATGCATGAACTGGAGCCTTCTTCTTTTACCCACAGAATCCCCAAATTCAGTTTAATCTTTCTTCTTGCCTCTAATTCCTTTGCTTTCTACTAAGATAAACCCTTCACTCCTGTCATCCAGAAATAATTGCCTCTGTACTTTTTTTGAATTTTGGTATAAATATTCTATTTTTAACAATTTATTCATTTATTAAGCAAATATTATCAAACACTTCCTATATCTCTGGTCTTTCTCAGAGGGATGTAATAGTGAACAAGATAAAGTTTCTGTTTTCAAGAAGTATACATCTATTTAAAGAAAAATATTTGAAAATATAGTCACAATTCAGTAAGTGCTAGAATAAAGACACATACAGGGGAATGATTCATCTTCCAAAGAGTGGAAGGATGATGATGGAAAGTTTCAAAGAGGAGGAAGTATTTAATCAGGATCTGAAGGATTTTGATGTTTAGACTGGAGGAAGACTATCTTTTTGATCTGTAAGTTTCATGAGGTTATGAGGTTACTGATTCTGCCTTATCCACTTTTGTTTCTCTCAAAGTGACAATGATATGAACATGGGAACCCCACAATATTTACAGTGAATTCAAATGCTGCTAAGGTATCCTTTTTTATTCTTCTGCCTTTACATTCTTCTTGAACATGGTACTATCTTCAGGGTTCATGTTATTATTACAGTATTAGCTTTAAAGGTTCTGGAAACAATCTTTGCTCCCCTAATTATGCTGCTGTCATGCAACATACTTCCAAGTTTCCCCAGTTAATGATGTAAAACCTGATTATCTTCATCTCCTTAATAAATTAAGTCAGATATATAGTTAATTCAACTTGGTCTCTTGGAAGTTGCTACTGCCTTCCATAATTTTCAGATCTCTACAAATCCTCACATCAAGAATTCTCAAACTTAGATTAACTGGAGTTGTCAGACATCAGATATGATGTTGGCATCTAATATAATGCCATTCTTCTGTTAAGTCCTTTTTAGGACATAACAGATTTATGCATATGCATGTAGTTTCTTTCACCACAGCTCCAAATCTGTTACAGGGAATGACTATTTTGGTGTCATTTCTTCATTTCAATGAAGAAATAATAGAATAATACCATTTTCAAAAGGCAGATCATTTGGGGTTCCCAGAATTTATAAAGAAAGTCCTTAAATAAAGGATATTGTAGGCTTAATACATCTAGCTGCCTTTCTGTGATTAAAACACACAAAAACTAAACAAAACCCAAATAGCAATAGACAATGCCAGTGTTGTAGTTAGTATGTATTCTTGGAAAAAGAAAAGGTATTTAGAGCTCCTTTATAACATGGAATTAAACCATTTCCCTTGTTACCATTACCATTGGTAGAATACTTTTTCAAATGTTCACCAGATGAATTCTCTTTGATTTAAGTCTAAAGTTATTATTTGCCTAAACTAGTCTTTTCCTGTTTGTTGTTGTTTTTAAAATCAGTAACACTCAGCTGAAAGCCATTGCTCAAAAAAAGTCACATCATTTTTGATTTGCTTCATGCCATAATGGTTAGTCTGCTACTTCTGTTTCTTCTTAGCAGTACACAGAGAGTCTGAACTGTTTGAAGTTGTTTGCCATGTCCTTACGAGATCTTTATCTCATCAAACAACACCCAAAGGATGTATTAACTAAATAGCTCAGAAATCAATATCTGTGACCTTGAGCAAGCCACCCAATTTTGCAGGCCTGTTTCTTTCTTTATAGCCTTTACAAAATAAAAAGGTTGTTATCACATGATTTCTCAAGTCCCTTTCGGCTGTATCATTTTATGATAGTGAAGTTTTTGAGGTGAGTCAGACAAGGTGGGCCTCAACAAAATACCATAGTATCCACACTCAAGCAGCACATTTATAAAACCTAATTTATAGTCACGGATATGATTGTATACCTGGAATTTATACAGATTTCTTAGGTAGCTTTTGAGAACCACTGAACAATATGACTGAGGAATAGATACGAATGTAATATAATTATGCATGTGAATATGCATGCACATGTGCCCATATGTGCTCTGGGACATGCTTCAGAGGACAAATTCATGTTGCTATCAGAGTGTGTGATGACACCTGATCTAGATTTGGAGTTCTGGATTTAAAGAAAGGATGAGAGATAAATAAGATGGGGCAGGGGGAAGCAGGTCAAAGAAAAGGTCAAGTGGGTTGGCTGGCTAATGTCATTTCCCTAAGAACCTTGAGACCCACAGAAGGGTTTTAGCTGGTGAAGTGATATGATCAGATTTACCTTTTCTAAAAGACTGTTTTAGTTTCTCAGTGGTGAATGGGTTGAAGGTCAAGAAAGACTTTGGGAGCCCTGCTCATTAATAATGTGTAACAAAACTTTTCTTTTAGATTCCTTCACAATTTTTACCCATGATTGGCAGCTGCTCTCTTCTCTTCCCAAAAAACTCACTCAAAATATTCTCACATGTGTCTTCATCCTTTTCCTTCTTTGTATACATTATCTCTATTACCACCAGCAGCTCTGTCTTTTTTGTGGAAAAAAAAAAAAATCAATGCTTTCCTCTGACTTGCTAAATAAATCAAAAAAGCAAAATGGGTATTGAAACATTGGTACTCCCACAGTACCCTGAGCTCAGAAAAGTCACATGCTTAGATTAATGCTCTGCTGTCAATGTCTGGAAATTCTTAATTTTCAAACAAGAGGCTTGATATTTTCACTTTGCATTGGGCCCCCAAAATTATTTAGTTACTGATGGAAAAAAAGATAAATTATTGTTGGCTGTATAAGAGTAGAGATGAGAAATACTGTTTGTTCTACTCTTATCTATGTCACCTACATGTCCAAAGCTTTGTCTACTTCTCTTCATTTTCAGCACCACCACCATAACCCAAGTTACTATTGTTTTTATAATATTACAGAAATAACTAACATTGGTCAAAATAGATTTTAAAACAAAAAATTATTAGAGATAAAAGGAATATTTTACACTGATAAAAGAGTCAATCCATCAAGAAGATACAGCAATATAAATATACGTATGTGCTAAACAACACAGTCTCAAAATGAAGGAAACAACAACAACAACAACAAAACTTTCAGAATTGAAGGCAGAAATAGACAATTCAACAGTAGTAGATGGAGACCTCAATACACTTCTTTCAATAATGGAGACACAAACTAGGCAGAAGATTCAATAAGAATATATAAGAACTGAACAACACTATAAACAAAGTAGACCTAATACACATTCACAAAATACCCTGCCACCAACAGAATACATATTTTTCTCTAGTGTACATAGTAAATTCTTTAGAATAGATCATAATCTATGTTATCATCCAGCTTCAAACAAGCATCAATAAATTTAAAATGATTAAAATTATATAAAGTATGTTGTCATGTTGAAAATGAAATAAAATTAGAAATCAATAATATTAAGAAATTCACACATATGTGGAAGTTAAACAATATACTCCTAAGTGACCAATGGGTCAAAGAAGAAACACCAAGTGAAATTAGAAAATGCTTTGAGGTGGATGAAAATAAAACCACCACCCAAACTTATGGGATGCAGATAAAGCAGTGCTTAGAAGGAAACTTATAGCTGTAAATGTCTATATTTAAAAAGAGAAAACAAGACTTCAATTACAGTTGTCCCTCAGCATCTGTGGGGATTCATTCCAGAACCCTCCCCAATTATCAAAGTCAGCAGATGCTCAAGTCACTTAAATAAAATGACATAGTATTTGCATATAGCCTATGTACATCCTCCCATATACTTTAAATCATCTCTAGATTGCTTCTAGTACTTAAATGTGAGTGTTATGTAAATAGTTGTTATACTGTATTTTTATTTGTATTATTGTTGTTAGTTTTTTCATTTTGAATAATTTTGATCTGTGATTGGTTAAATTTGTGAATGTAGGACCTGTGGATACAAAGGACCAACTGTAATCTAACTTTCCAGTTGAAAACACTGAAAAATAAGAGCAAACTAAACCTATAATAAGCAAAATAAAGAAAATAATGAATGAAGCATAAAGGAGTAAGCTAGAGAATAAAAAAAAGAAAACCAATGAAACCAAAACCATATTCTTTGAAAGATCCACAAAATTGACAAAAGCTAGACTGACCAAGAAGGAAAGAGAGAAAACTCTAATTACTAGAATAAGAAATCATCACTACTAACCTTACAAAAATAAAAAGGATTATGAAGGGAGAAGACTATGAACAGTTGTTTGTTAATAAATTAGATAATCTAGATGAACTGGGAAAATTCCTAGAAATGTATAAACTACCTAAACTGACACAAGAAATAGATAATATAAGTACACCTATAACAATGGAAGAGATTGAGTTAGTAATCAAAAATCAAGCAGAAAAGAAAAGCCCAGGCCCAGGTGGCATCACTGCTGAATTCTAGCAAACATTTAAAGAATTAATACTAATACTTTACAAATTCTCTGAAAAAACAGAAGAGGGACCAATTCTCAGCTTGTCTTATGAGGCCAGAGCTAGCCTGACACCAAAACTAGACAAAGACATCAGAAAAAAGAAAAATGCAGGTCAATTATTTCCTATGAATATGGACCCAAAAATCATCACCAAAATATTAGAAAGCTTAACACAGAAACATATCAAAATAATTATATGCTTTGAGCTAGTGGAATTTTCCCAGAAATGCAAGATTGGCTTAACATCAAGAAATTAATTAATGCAATTATTACATCATGAAGAACAAAAACCACATTATAATCTCAATAGATGCAGAACAAGCATACATCAAAATTCAACACCTTTATTTGATAAAAAATATACAACAAACTAGGAATAAAAAGGACCTTTCTAAGCTCCTCAGTCTAATAAATGGCATCTATTAAAAAAAAATATTTGATGGTGAAAGACTGAATTATTCCCCCTAAGATCAGGAACAAGATAAAAAATATTTACTATCAGTACTCTTATCCAACATTTTATTAGAGATTTTTCTCCAGGGCAACTAGGCAAGAAAAATAAATGAAATTCAGATTGAAAAGAAAGAAGAAAAACTATTTCTATTTACAAATGACATTTTCTTGCCTATAAAAACCCCCAAGGAATTCACTTAATTAGAATTAATAAATGAGCTCAGCAAGGATGCAGGACACAAATATACAAAAATCAACTGCACTTTTATAAACCCTCAATAAACAGTCCAAATATGGAATTAAGGAAAGCATTCCATTTATAATAACGTCAGCAAAGTGAAATAGCAATAATATTAACAAAACATATGCAAAGTTTGTACTGTAAATACTACAAGACATAGTTGAAACTAAGTTTGAAAGAGTGAAGTAAATGAAAGTACATCTGATATTCATTGTGGTATTGTTTCAAAATGTTAACTATAGAGTAATCATATGTATGAACCATCAATTCCACCCCAATGTATGTACCCAAGAGAATTGAAAACATAGGTACATGCAAACTCGTACAGAAATTTTTATGGCAGCATTACTTATAATAACCCCAAAGTAACCAAAACCTAAGTGCCCCCCATCATAGATGAATGGCTCAACAAAATATGGCATATCCATAAAATGGAATATTATTAATACTTGGCAATAAAAAATAAAGTATTGATGCATGTTAACCATATATTAACATAGGAAACATCATGCTAAGTGAAAGCAGCCAGACACAAAAAACCACATACTGTATGATTCATTCATTTATATGAAATGTTCAGAATAGGAGAATTTATGGAGACAGAAAATAGATTAGTAGTGATGACTAGGGACTAATGCTTTAGCGCTTGGTTCCACAGACACTGCGATAGTTAGGTCAGTAATTTAGAATGTGGCCTCTCATGTCAGAATGCCTGTGTTCAAATCCTGTCCCCACCCTTTATTAGAAGGAGGACGTTGGGCAAGTCACTTAACTTCTCTCAACTTCACAGAACAGTATTCAGTTATGTTACAAAGAAAGGAATTGCTGTGTAGGCATTCCTTTTTTAAAGTGGGGGCAAATTCAATTTTATAAAAATTATCCCCCAAATTGCAGAGCATACCTCATAGGACTGTGTAAGGATTAAATGAAGACTACATGGAAGCACCATGAAGGTTCAATAAGTGGTAGTAGTTGTTGGTTGATGTTAAATAAATGAATGACTTTTTTTTTTTTTTTTTTTTTTTTGAGACAGAGTCTCACTCTGTTGCTGGAGCTAGAGTGCCGTGGCGTCAGCCTAGCTCACAGCAACCTCAAACTCCTGGGCTCAAGCGATCCTCCTGCCTCAGCCTCCTGAGTAGCTGGGACTACAGGCATGTGCCACCATGCCTGGCTAATTTTTTCTACATATATTTTTAGCTGTCCATATAATTTCTTTCTATTTTTAGTAGAGACAGAGTCTCACTCTTGCTCAGGCTGGTCTCGAACTCCTGAGCTCAAACAATCCGCCCGCCTCGGCCTCCCAGAGTGCTAGGATTACAGGCGTGAGCCACTGCGCCCGGCCTTAAATGAATGATCTTTAAAAATCTAGCTGACAAAAAGGTTTTGTCAATAAAATCTTAAGTGAATACAATTTTCCCCCCAAAGTTTGTGATTTGGTGGTTAAGGTTTTACTTCTTATGTAAAACATTAAAAAGAAGTGTTAGAGTTACAGTTTCTAGATTTATAGACTAAAAGAATCTTTAGCTTTTGTTTGTGTTTTCCTTTTCCAGTCGTGGAGTTAGTCTTTCTGCTCATTTGCTATCCAGATAAAGAGAAGACTTAAACACAGCTGAGAAAGCTCACTAGCATTTGAAAAGCTGAATATGCACCTGAAAGTTAATTTCTTTCTAAAATAGCTTCTTTCTTTTTTCTCTTCCATCTGAAGAACATTTTTTTTTTTTTTTGTGGAGTTGGGGAGGCAATTCACAAAGACTAAAGCTCAGTGATTCTGTCCTTTGAGGACCTTTAATTTGTGGGCAGAACAAGGAGCCCCAGCCTTACGGAAGAACACTCCTGAAGATTCTTTTTTTTTTTTTTTTTTTTTTGCAAAACTTATGAAGATTCTTGAAGCCTATTTCCAGTGCTGTAAAGGTGAGTGATTTCCTAGCATATAAACTCATTCACACTAATAATGTAATTTCTCCCAAAATATAATAAAAATCCTAAGCCTAATTCAAAATTACAAATTCAAATTAGTTTTTGTTTTCAGGTATTTTCAGTAAAGAGATAAGAAGTGCTTATTGTTTTTTAAAAAAATACATTGTAAATTCCCACTGATACTGTGAATTCAGATACAAGATTATGAAGTTTTTGCTTAAACTTCTTGATTTTATATGTATATCTACCTTGACCCCTGCTGAAAATCCCACCTTTCACTGACACTAACAAAATTGCAAGTTTGCTTTTAACCAAAATACACAGACAACAGTCCCCAAACAATAATAATATGAGTACCGAATATAGTTTCAGGTTTTATCACTGGATTGAATGCTTATGGAGTCAAATTATGATTTTTGAAATCACCTGGAAAAGTTCCTCTCTATGGGGCTATGCCAACAACTCATTAAATAGTTAAAGCTCATTTGTATCATTTCTCTTTCAATTTTAGGTATTCTTAAAAAGAGTTTCATAATTATGTAAATATGTACTTTGTTCCAAAGTTAAATTTATAAAACAAAGTATCAAAACCAAGTATATTCAAAGTATTCAAACTACAGTTCTCTCCCCATTCCCACTCCTATGTAAACTTTTTAAAAAATTATAGTTTATGCTTCCATTTATATAAATCCTTCTTTTATAAATATTAGCATTCTATAAGGACTTTTCACCACCTGGAGATCACTATATAATGGTATATGAAGATATTCCCCATTACTTTTTATAGTTGTATGCTACTATCTTATTTGGATACACTATAATTTAATCAAACAGCCATCTATTGCGGGGCATTTTTATTGGTAACACTTTTTTGTTTTTGCATTTATAACACTGCAATGAATAGTGTTGCAGGTATCTCTTTTTGTACTTTCATCAGTGCATCTTTGAGATAGATTCCTAACAGAGAGATTGCTGGGTCAAGTGGTAAGTGCATATTTAATTTTTCTAGATATTGTCAAGTTCCATTCTAAATTTTTGCATTTCTGCAAGCAATGTATGATAGTATCTCTTTACTCACTGTCTTGTCAAGAAAAATACTCTGTTAAACATTTGGATTTTTGCTAATCTGATGAGGAAAAAACTACATTTCTCTTATTCAGAGTAAGTGAGTTGAACAATTTCACAAATATTTAAGTGACACTTGCATTGCCTTTTCTGGGAATTGTGTGTTTATATTTCTTGCCTTTTATTATATGATTTGGGGTACATTTCTTCTTCATTTTTAGAAGACCTTCATACATTGACCTATTAAATCTTTGTAGTACAAGTAGCTAATAATTTTTCCAGTTTTTTTTCTATTTAATTTTCTTACAGTGTTTTGTCAGCCCAAAGTTGTGTGTGTGTGTGTATGTATATGTTTGTGTGTGTTCATAATGGAACTAATTTTTCCGTGGAATTTGAGTTAGGAAAGTTTTTCTTACCACCCAGTTATAAGAAATTTGGCCATTCATTTTTTTCCCCTAAGACATGTATGGCTTTTATATTATACATTTAAATCTCTGATTCATTTGGAATTCATCCTGGTATACAAGTTCAAGAAATCCCTAAAATTTACCAACCAAGAGCCAGTATAAGCTGCCTCTAGAACACCTCTGCTGACAGATCATGCCATTGTCATTGACAAACTACTGTCTGGAGAGCCATGAGTTGTTTCCATGTGTTGTTTCATTTTGTATGTTCTTAGTAATGACTGTGTATGGTTTATCAAGTCAGCGAAGTTCCTGGTGCCTCAAATTTTCCATGTCAAAAACCTCTTTGGACATTGAGATAACATGTCATTATTCTTAGTGAACAGTACATTACAGCTTTGGGGGCAGAATGTATCACTATTTAGAAAAAACAACTGATATTTTTCTAGTTGAGATTTTTTTTTAGCATAAAACAATCATTCAAATTGCATAATAGTGCTGCCACTTGGAAAAACAGCACAGAGAAGGGAGATATCCATGTAGGGAGACAATTATGTATTAAATGGTCTAGGTTTTAGCAGATTGGCACCGACTATTGCTTATAACAATATATCATCCGTTTTCTTCTCTCTGGTTTGGAAAATTCACCATTCCCAAATGGACCCACAAAAAACACAATCTATAATGAAGACTCACCACTACTGGAAGTATCATTCAGATTTAGCAGTCCCCCTCCTAGTCCTCTGTAACTATGGTAACTGTAGGTCCCATTGCCGTTGATGTACAACACCTCCTGCGAGCCCGGAACAGCTGATGTGGAGTAAGTGGCCTGGGCCGCCTCTGGCTTACATTGTCTGTCAGCTGGAGCAGACTCATCCTGCAATGACAGACAGCATTCCGTTATCTATCAATCAACCCACCGTACTATTTCAACTGGAACAGGACTATCTTATGGTTATCTACGTCTATATCTGCATTGAATAAGAAAAGTACACATAGCAAACATTAAGCAAGCACACACGCACATTTTCAACATTTTGTCAAAAACGAAAATAAGGAAAGCAAAATAACAAAGTAGGCAGATTGGAGATGGAGCAATTGACAATTCTTAACTAAAATTAAAATTACATGAAGAGAGTTATTCACAGCACAAAAGTGGAAGCAACCTAAATGTACATTGACAGATAAATGGATAAAGAAAATATAGTATATACATATAATGGAATTTTATTCAGGCTCTAAAAAGAAAGAAACCCTATCATATACTACAACATGAATGAAACCTAAGGACATTATGCTAAATGAAATAAAACAGTCACGAAAAAGCAGATGTTTTATGTTTCTACTTATCAAGTATTTAAAGTAGTCAAACTCATAGACCCATAAAGTAAAATGGTGGTGTGCAGGGGCTGTGGCTGGGGAGGTGGAGAGTCTTGCTGTGGGTACAGAGTTTGAGTCACGGTGAGGTTGTCAGGGGGTGATCCTGGGAATCTGTTGCACAACAATGTGCATGTGGTTGACAATATTGGACTGTAGACTTAGAAATTGTTGGAAAGGTAAATTTTATGTTAATTAAAAACCACTAGCTAGGCTCAAAAAAATTACATGAAGAGAAATTACAATGGAAGGTAAAGAAATATGTAATAAAATTTGCAGTTCCTAAAATTGGTTTTTGCAAACTTCTGTCTTTCTCTTATGTTATGATTATAGCAAAATTTATTGAAGTTGGACCAAGCTGATCTCATCATATGCATTATACAGCCTGACAAATATACAAATAAAACACAGGCCTTTGTTTTTTTGTTTGTTTTGCTCATTTTTAAGTTGTGCTAGTGTCCACAAAGTTTGCTTCAAACCTAACCATGTCAAGTTATAAGGAAATAAAAATTTTAATTTGCAATAAGTTTTATATATTTTCAGCACCAAAGCAGACTGAATGAATTTTCCTTTAGCTATGAGTTTATAAAGTCTAAAATTATACACCACATATATGACTTTACTTGCCTACTGCACTCTTCATCTTTTCTTCTTTCCTTTTTTAACAAGAAAGAATTATAAACAGATTTCTAGTGAATTCTTAGTAGCATTTTTTTTGGTCACAATCAGAAGCATTTTGCAGCTCTTAAATTTATGTGTTTAGTGAAACAAATAACTTTCAAACAGATTTTTTGTGGCTCTAAGTGCTAGAAAAGTTTGCTCTATGGACACAGTAGTATTGTTATATTGAGAAATATTCTAATCTTTTATATTGAGAAAGCCCAGCCATGACCATCAGCATCACACAGTTATGATTTGCTCTTGTTCCTTCAATCTAGTCAACTCTGATCCATTCAACGCTGACCATTAAACTCAGCTGTAGACCTGACACATGATCTATGGACTTTCATCATTTTCTTTCCAGTAAGATTATGAAATAAACATAACATTTCTCAAAGTAGATTGAAGTGAAAATAAGAAATTGAAAGGAAAACATGTAACACAAAAAGAAATGTTAACCTTTGATGTAAATTCATTTTCCCAGCATTGACTTTTAAAAAAAACCAAACAAAAATGATGCATCTGAGATATATGTAATATAAACATGAAATGACCTAAATCGGTGCATTAACTAGAATGTCTGGTTGTAATTTAAACTCTTGCCATTTAAACCTTAGAAATCATGGGAGGGTAAATTGCCTTGGAATAACACTTTTCCTGGGAGAAATTCCCTTAAAGAAGGGACCTAGACAGAATCAAATTTTGTTGGTATTTCTGGTTCTACTATTTAGGTTGGGAAGTCAGCAAGTTCTAGATTATTTTTTTTAATTTTAAGTTATTTGCTAGTAGAAAATATCCAAAGAAAGCGAGCTTTTAGATTGTGTTTCTCTATAAAAATGGTTATGGAGCTTTCACCAAATTTACATCTGGTAATAGGGACTTTTTCTAAAGATATATTTCTATTTGATATACAGGCAAAGAATATATATGTTTTCTTTCGTATTTATGATGAATTAGTGTTACAATGACAGGGTGAGTAGAAAATGGTCAAACCAATGGTTATTACACCTCATACACTGTTCATCAGTCTTTCATAAAGGTATAATAAAAGTCTTCCATCTAGGAGAGCCAATGTCCCTGCCAGGGGACGGAAATTTATATTATAGATATATACACATATATTCCTCTATACTAGAATAGACATGTAACATATTCATTCAGTTTATGCGTAAAGCTTGCCAAAAGAGTAATTATTTTTTCATGCATACAACTTCTATTTCCTATATGTAGTAGGTTTCAAGCTGGTGTTTATGGAACTATTAGGCTTCTGGAAGAAATGGCTCATGTCTTCCTGAGATTACGGGTGAAGGTATACAGACATGCTTTCAGGCTGCATCCTTCCTCTTCAACCAGACTAGCAGCTCTGCTTTGCTCTATCTTACACTCATAAAATCACAGCATCTAAAGCATTATGAAAACCACTGAGCTGCAAAGTATTCTTTATGTAAAGACTTGTAGCCATGGAAACTCTGAAAAAAGGCAGAATGCTCTGTAGTTCAAAACAATTTCGGGGTCCTTTGGAAGGGGTTGGCCTCAAATAGTCCCACCACTCCAGTAGTGGAAATAATGGACAACATGATAAAATTTGAATTTCTAGCTTTGGAAAAATGGTGACTCTTCTGAAACATCCCTGTCTATTTCTCTGCATTTGGAAAATGACCATAAAATACATTTACAGAAGTTTCTTATTGATGAGTAAAAAGGGAGAAGGCATCGTCACCACAATATTTTCTCTTGATTCTTTGCATGGTCGAATTAATTTGTATTATGAGATGTGATATTTTAAAAATTTTTCAGGCTTTCATTATTAACTGTTATTCCAAACCATAGTAACTGCACTAAGCAGCCAGATAATTGATTCCATTAACAATCAAAACAGGCCTTGTAGGGATTCATTTGTATTCAAACATAGATTTTCATTGTTTTTGGTAGTTCACTATATGTTGAAAAATACAACATATAAAGCTCCCCCCAAAATCTAATTTGTAATGTCTTTTGGGAAAAGACATTATATATATATAATTAATTCATAGTTTATATATAGTTTATATATAATTAATTCATGTTTTTATCTTGAATGATTATTGGTTTCAAAGAATAGGTATTAATAACAAATAAATATCCCTGGAGTCAGATTTTTATCCTTGTAAGTAATTTTTAATAATCATTAGTTCCCAAAGTTCTCACAGCTGATAGCTTGCCTATTGGGTTGCTATGAAGATTGTTTTCAAAGAAGGTAATATTAATATGTTATAAGGCTTCATATCTAGGCAATGAAATAAATTTTATTTACCAGAAAACAAACAAAAAAAATCCTCTCCTAGCTTTCATTAGACCCATTTCAAAATATTTTAATTTTATAAAAATCAAATTAGATCAATGATTGACAGGCAGTACACTAGATAATGCACAGAGTTGTTTTGATTTAGATTTGATTAAAAATATGAAACAGATTAAATACTTAAGGTGACTTCTATAATTAGGCTCTGGTTTTATCAATAAATATACCCTTGTATATAAATATGCATTTCATATATCAAAAAAGGGCTTATAAGAGGATGGGTCTTTACTTATAGATGAAGGGCAAGATTGGGAATGGTTTAGGAAAGGAGACATTGCCTGCCATTGACACACTGAGGGGACTGGCTTGTACTCCCATGTCATCTTTAGAAATCGAACAGGGACGAATTTGAATTTGCTAAACCTGATCCGGTACCTGGCCCACACTGACTAAATTCCTGACACACCACGGATACCTAAGGAATCATTTACTTGGATACTTTTGATAGACATGCTTTCTTAGAAATGAAATTTGATTGCTTTGCTCAACTTTTTGACAATAGGTTTTAGTAAAAATTGGCATAGAAAATGTTACAACAACTTTACTGCATCTCTTAAGAATTCCATTTTTTTAGACTTTATATCCTCTACCACCTAATGAATATGCTTTGTATCTTCATTAACTTTTATCTTCCTGTAAAGATGATCAGAAAACTCCAATAAAATTTACTGTTAGATTCAGTGATCCACATATCTTGCATTTGTTTACATTTTACCTATATTTTTATAGCACTTCGACGTTTGCAAGGCATTTTTACATTAATACTGAATTACATTTTGAGAATATTATATGATATTGTCAGGGAAGGGTATTAGTGATCCACTATTTTAAGGTAAAGAACTTTGAAATAACCCCCAAATAATCTTACTACTGCAAAATAGTAAACACGTGCATGGTGCAGGCCTCAATTTGCCTGAAATATATGTATATAAGATTATTACTGGATTTCTCCTGTCCATACACATTCTTTATAGTCAATATGACAAAGCATTTTTCTTTAGGTTACTGCTCTAAATTTCTCCTTTGCTCTATTAGTACAGATGGGGCAAGGAAGTGCAATGCATTTCATGTATAAACTACTGCAAAACATCTCTACTTTTTAAAGCCTCTCTTCTTCCATTTACAAGTATTCCACAACTAAGTCCATTGCTAAGAGTTTCCAGAGAATTTCATAAAAAATCCGAGATAACTAGAGCTCCCACTTAAAAATCTTTTCCTGCTAAGAAAAACTGCACTTAAAGTGAATGTAACGATTTGAGATGTTGAGAGGTGATTTTATTGAGGGCATCAACAAAACACACAGACACCACAGAGCCACATATATAACAACACTCAAGAAGTAATTTCTTTCTTGCAGTTAGGAGCATTTCATAACACATCCTGCACTTGCTGGCTGTACAAATGATTAGGATGCCAATGCAGACCTTCGTTCTTTGCAAAGATGCTCTCAAACCCACTAAGACAGACAATAAGGAAAGCCATATATTGACTCAATCCAAGTAACCTTAAGGACAGGCTTTGAAATAACAGAGAAGCCAGATTAATTTTTTTCTCACTTGAGAAACCGATATTACTGCACAACAGCTATTCCCAGAGTTTTATCAAACTCTTCAGAGAATATGCTAATATTTTAACACATTCTCTTTGTAGCACACACACTCACAATGATTTCATAAACGATAAAGATTTGTTTATGTGGAATATAATAAAGTAAAAGAAGTGAAGAGTAGAATGATGGCTACCAGAGGCTAGGGGAGGGGAGGAGATGCGGAGTTGATCAAAGGGTACAAAGTTTCACGTAGATAGGAGCAATAGGTTTGGGGATATATTGCACAGCAGGGTGAGTATAGTCAATAACAACATGTACTTCAAAACAAGTAAAAGAATACATTTCAAATGTCTCACCATAAAAAATAAGTGAGGTGATGGATATGTTAATTAGTTTGATTTAATCATTTCACATTGTACACATATCAAAACATGTACCCTATAACTGTATACAGTTATGATATGTCAATCAAAAATGATATAATTATTTTTAAATGAATTGTGGGGAAAAAAAACAAAAATTTGAGAAAGATCTGCCTAAAGAAAAATACAAACTAAACATATTAGTGATAATTTCCCAACTCAATGTGTACGAATACATGTCTGGCAAGAAGTCACCAAGTACAAAGCAAAGTCATCTGTTTACTCTAAAATTCTCCTGATTGAGATAAAACTTGATTACTAAAAGTAAAAATAGAGTTCTAGTATTTTAAAATTGCAGATTTAGATGTAACACTCTGCCATTTAGTTACTGACCAGAAAAACTTGCATTAAAAAATAAATGTCTTTTTCTATAGGATGCTGACATTCAATTTGGAGTTATGACCAAAATGAAATTTTTAAACATTTCTTTGAAGTTCAAAGATATGATTGCAGATTTAAATCATTTGTCCATTGGTTTAATATGTGTATCAGAGTAGTTTTCACCTCAGAAAAACCTCCAATTTTAGGAAAGCAATAACAAATTGTCATCTTTAAGATGAGGTCTTATTACATTTTAGGGCTAAGAAATAATTTTCCCTAATCATGTATTATTTTTTCTTTTTTCTAATTTTTTTTTCAAATCTACATTTAGAACAACTTGAAACATTTTTGAAACTGGTCCCATGCTTTACAATTGGGCTCCATTGATTAAGGAAAGAAACTTTCTTATTTTTTTTTTTACCCCCTTTTAACACAACACTCTCTTTTGGCAAGATAGTTGCATTGCTCTACCTGGGGATTCCATGGCAGGTGTGGCTTCCATTATTACCAACATAACGGTCACTCCCAAATTCTTACTTCAGTCTCAGTCTTTCCCTGAGGCCCATGCCTGGATATCCCATTATTCAGTTATCTTAAATTTAGCACTTCAATATTAAACTTGTCCCTAGCCCTTGCAAAAAATTAAATTTAAAAACAAAACACCTGTCCTATCACTAATGTTTCATGTTCTAATAGTTAACACATCATGCCAAGATTTCTTTCTTCTCTTCCAATGCTTCCTTCAGTCAATCAATTCCCATGTCCTGTCAGTGTCATCTTGGAAACGAGGATCACTGTCACCTGTCTGGAAAGCACTCATTGCCAATGCTTAACTTCAGAGCTCATCTGAGTTATAGTGATAACCTTCTGACCCAGCTTTCCCCTTCACATCTTATCCACATCTCTGCAAGTTTATCTTTTTGATTCACTTACTGTGTCAATTTCTTTAAAATGTTTGAGACTTTTTTCTTAGAGAACAAAGCCCCAAACTCCTGGCATGCACAACTCTTGAGAACAATCTTGCTAGCCCCATTTTCTGTCACTTCTCCTCATGCACTTTATATTCTGGTCAGACCTTAAACCAAAAATAATCTTACCAATGTTAGGTAGACAGAAAGGGATTCTGGGTCTCCTAGAGATGAAAGTGGGTGTTGCTGCCATTCACCTCCCACCCCCAAATGAGCTTTCAGAGAGGGTCATGGGAGATCTATATGCACAGTAAGACTGAGGTCATGCAACTCCCAACTGTCCAATCAAAGTGTTTCCATGGTGACCTCTGAAGCACAAGGGAGGTCCCAATCAGGGCACTATAAAACACAGACCATAACCAACACCCTTTTTGTGCCCTTCCTTTGACTCTCCTTTTGCTGCAACAATGGGTCCAGTCGGCATCTGTGGCATATGTACCATGCTCTGTAAACCTATGCCTTGCTCTTGCCCTATAATCTTATCTTTCTCTCCTCAATAAACCTCATATTTGTGCTTGCATTACTTGGCACGTCATGCTCTTCGGCCATGAGCATGCCAAGAACCAACATTTCAGCCTGAAACCTGACACCACTGTCATAATCTGGGCCATGTAAATTCACCAATGTATAGGTAGTTTTCATACTTTATGTACATGTTCTATTCTCTGATTATCATTTAATTTTTAATCTAATTTCTAAAACTTTAATATATGTATCTAATGTTGAATAGCAAATTAAATTTTTTCTTTAAAATTATTTATAACTTTTAAAATTGTTTGGTGTGAAATAAAAAAGTGTTATAGATAAAGCAGACTTAAATATGGATTTCATCAAAAGGAAAGGAGAAAGAAAATGATATTTTCCTTTTCATACCCTCAGTAACCTAAGTTCCAGATTGACAGAAAATATTGTTCTTTCTAAATCTCTATTTTATCTCCCAGACACCCTCACACAAAAAAGCAGGGTCTATTTATTAGAAATCATTTTATCTCTTTTTCATATATAACTATCTTTTTGAAAAAAAAAATGCAAGAAAAGCAAATAGAGAATAAAAGATACCCTGGGAAAGAACAAAGGCTTTCATTGTATATAAATTAGTTCCTGAGTTCTCAGATTGCTACAAATTAAAAGATCTTGAATAAAATATTCTACTATATATAAAAAAAGCTAAAAAGATTGCCAACATTATTGTATTCTAACAATTAAGAATTTCTCCCAAAGCAAGAATCTAAGGGTGATATTTCTGTTAGAATCTATTAGCTATAAAAAATTACAGCTGTAATAAAAATTCTGAATGAACATCTTTAGTGTTAAATTTTGAGAAGCACAATGGAGGTCTATTGGATTTTTTCTTACAGCAGTTAACCATTAACTACTACGTAAGAATGCTATTCACATGGTGATATCAGAAGATCAAGGCTAACATCTGCATAATGGCTGTCACTCTAGAGTATGATGTTGGGCAGGGTGAAGAGGTACATTATTTTTATCTGCAATTTAAGCACATCTGTGATTCATGTAGGGACTTTACAAAGGGATTTAATTTATTTCTGGTAGTTAATTCTTTTTTGGTAATAAGGCTACATATTTATTTTCTTTTGTCTATAATATGTATGTATTATTGGCCAATGCTACAATAAAACTCATAAGTGTTAATGCTGTTTTAACTGTAACATTTTAGTTCAAATCAAATGAAAACAACACATGCCACCTTAAAAGATAAGAAAAACAAACTGACTTTCTTTTCATTTCTGTGGATATCAGCTTTCCCAGGGAATAAGAGTAGGCTACAATTTATGTTAAAGCTATGGGTATAGTCACAAATGGCTATACGAGCATGAGTCAACAAAACTTAGGCCAAGTACTTTAAAATTGCCTTCTCAGATACTATTTATCACAGAAGTTAGTTACCTAAATCTTCTAAGTGTGGCCCTGGGAGTTCACACAACAAGCTTGAAAAAATTGGCTCAACTGGAAAGCAGAAATTTGGAAAATACAATTAAAGTCTTACAAAAACCTAGCCATGGCAGAAAATGTTTGTCTTTTCACATTTCTTTTTGAGCACGTAGAAAAACTTGACTAATGATGCAATTTCAACACTGATGTTGGGAGGTAATTATAGATGGTTTCAAAATTAGAAACAGGTGTGCCAACATGGTTGAATGAGCAGAATGAAGAACAATCCCTACCTAATATTGCTCTACATAATGGATTCCTTCTACTTTTGATGAGCATTATGTTCAATCATATAGTAAACATAACTCCATCTGGACTGTATGTCTTGAAGGAGCCATAAAATTGAGATCTTAATTCTTACATGTTGGAATAAAAGCTTACAAGTTATTATAATTTAATTTAAAGTGGGTGTAAAAATTGCCCATCCATTTTGGTATTTCAAGTATATTAATATAAAATAGTTAAACTAAGGTAATTAGAAAAGCCATAAATATGGTGATGCCTGAAATCACTGAGTGATAATGCTTTTACATAAATGTGAAATTAAATTGTACAAGGAACATGCATAGACAACATAAATCTATAAATAAATAATCTAATGAATTTAAAACACATTACTTAAGCCTGAATATGTACAGGTGTTATATGTATACATAAATAAAATACTATGCTATTTGTTAATGTTTAATAGTACTATTTCTGTTACTTAAAATTTACTCATGTGAAGTGTTCTGATTTACTACACTGACTGTGGGTTTAGACATATGGTAAGATAAATATCACTGTTGGCATATTTTTTCATACATAAGAAAATTTAAAATTTTATTTCCATTTACAATGAAAAACTAATTTGTTATTCAAGAAGTTGTTTTTTTTAGGTGTTCTCTACTGCAACTTCTCCAATACATACACATAAAATTTCATCAATGTTCTTGAAGAGCATTTGAATTTGGACTATAATCGTTTTATCTCCTTCAAGATATTGGATTATATTATCTACCCCATAGCAAATTTTGGTAGAAAGAATATAACTAAGCTTCTCTTTTCCTTCCATTTTTATTCTGTAGGAGTCTTTTACTTTCTCCGCATAATTTACCTGCAAGATCTCATCTGTTGTTAATGACTTCATCTATCACTTCTTGACCAAAGACTGTCAGAATCCAAGGTTTCGGCACCAAAGACGTCAGGGTGGAATTCTGCCCTCGATTCTTGGTGTGCTCTTGGCCAAAGAGTGAGCAGACACACCAACATGTCAAGTCCAGACTATTATCCTGGTTCTCTGACTCCTTTCTTGGAAAAGTCACCAGCAAGTCCAATATAATAGAGTTACCTCAGGCAGGGAGCAGTTTCACAAGAGCCGCTCTTATAGGATAAAATGGGTCTAGTTGCCATGAGTGGAGAGAGACAGACCAACTCACTTACTCCCTTCCTGACTTCTTGCATTGTTTCCTTTTATTAGCCCAGTCTGGAGGTGGGCTCTTGGGAGGCGTAGCTTGTTATCAAATGATCAACAGGTGTCCTCAAAATTCCAACTGCGAATATGAGCTCCCTCCAAGAAAGCCCACCTGGGTGCAGGGGAGGGAGGGCAGTGGGAGGGTGGTGAACTGCAATACAGAGTCAAGCTAATGCCATATTAATTACCCTTAGATTACTCTAGATCACTTTCTAAATCCTATCCTGCTGGGCAATTCCTAGATTGACAAAGCATTCCCTCCTTCCCCAGGTGTAGCTGTTGCTTGGGAAAAGATTAAGGGTGGGGCAACACCAAAATGGAGCGCCTGCCCTTATCCTTCCCAGGTGGAACAATTGCTTGAAACAGCACCAAAACAGGGAACTCTTGTCCCGAGAAGAGCCAGAGATCCTAACTATCTACCTGACAAGACCTCTAAATCTAAATCCGTAAGTAAGACCTTTTCCCAGGTCTTCATTTCCATCTATCTACTGGACATAACCACCTGCTTATCCCACAGGTGCTTCCTAGTCAGTATGTCCAAAAGTGTGCACTTTCCCTTCTCACACTCCCACTTCTCCAGCCATAATTGGCTCTGTTTCCTTAATTCATGACCTTGATTGATAATGCCTTCACCTATCCAGTTTCCTGAGCTAGAAACCTGTGCCATATGCAATACTCCCCTTTTTATTATCTCATATCAATAACCCTGAACAAAGTCTTATACAGTCTAATTTTATTTATGAATAAAAACTTTAAGTAATATTCTATTGAATGCCTAATTACTAGGCTAGACACTCAGCTAGGTGCTGGGAAAATATTAGTAGATAAAATAGGATCCCTGCCCTTATGGGACTTACGGGGCTATGAGGAAAGGCCAGGCAAGAGGAAGAAATAATATGTATACAATGTAAAAATAATTTCAGACTAATAATCATTAATAATGAAATGAAGTTGAGTGATGTAAAAGAATGATTGGGGATTGGTGTCTAAGAGAGAATATCTTTCTGAGAAAAATACACAAGCCGATAAGCCATAAATGGAATGATAAAAAAAAGAGGCAGTCATAGGAAGATATAGGGGAAGTGCATATGTGTGTGTGCATGTATGTGTGTGCCCACACTGTACAGAAATACATCCTATACTTGGTATGGAACTTTCTTTGTGTCCAGATATCTCCCACTTTCTCACTATGCTCTCTAGGGTTTGGTTTAATTGTGTCATGTTAAGTATTCACATGGCTTAGACTAGAACTCTCACCACAAGAAATTACACCAACATTTATTTTTGCTGGTACACAGAATATTCTTAATTTACTTCTCCTGGTGCACTCTCTAACATTGTTTTCTGGGGACTGTAATCACTGTGAATTTAATCAGATGGGCTCACTTGCTCTCAGGCTGCTAGGGTTTCATCAGTGGGAAGCAATTGACAGGAATTGAGGTTGGGAGGTAAGAGTGTTTGGAGTATTTGTTCTCCAATATTCTTTCCTGCTTTGCCATGGTTTGGCAGCTGCTGAGTTCCTCCACCAAAGAACTGGGGCCCTGTCAGACAGCCTCTCTCCCAGGGCCACCTCCCTTCTATTTTTTATCTCTCTTCTTGGATCTAATTTGGCTGGATATGAAATTTTCTGCAGAATTTTGCAGGCTTTGCTCTCATAATTTTGAGTGTTGAGGATGGTTTTTACGGGCTGATATTCTTTCACTTTCTCTTTATATGTGACCTTTTCTCCACCCTCCCTGGAGTATTTAAGATTTTCTCTTTATCTCATGTATTCTAGAACTTTCATGATAATATGACTGACACAGTCTTTTTTTGCATTTACTATTCTGGTAACTTTATGGGCTCTTTCATTCTAATAATGCATGTTCTTCAGTTCTGAAAAAATGTTCCCTCTCTCGCTCTCTCTTTTTGTTTGGATAATTTCTTTCACTCTATTTTCTCTCTTTCTCTGACTTCCATTAGTCAGATACTGGCCCTCCTAAGTTGACTGTCTACTTTTATTTTCTGTTTACCTATCTACTTTATTTGGAAGGCCTTTGTCTAGATGTTTTAAAATTTCTGAGTGATTTAACAAATGATCTTCTAATTATTTAAAAAATTTTGACTATCATATACAGGATATGTTTTTATATTCTAAGAGTTCTTTTTGTTTATTTTTCTTTTTCATACATTTTTCTTTATTTCAAGAATGAAATACTCATTTTTCATTATCTCTCCGAGGATATGAACTATGTTTTGCTTTAAAATTTCCTTCTGTTCTATGTCTTGCTTCTGATATTTTGAGTGCCAGAATCTATACCTTTGCTCTTCCTCTCTGGCTCTTCAGTTTCTGAGATAACAATTCTAGTCTCTTCATCAAAGAGTACATAACTCAATTGTTTCTATTTGTGGAGCTACATACTGAAAAGGGGCCTGCAGTAGAGATACATAGCCTTCAGTTTGAGGAATTTAACTTATTCTGCCCATTTTAGCATATCATTCCTGCTATAACACCACGGTATCCTGGGTTTAGACCCTTTTGCCCCTCTTTCTGTACAGAATAAACCTCCCATTTCCCACTTGGGTAGAATAAGGAATTAGTATCCTGGCAAATACAGAATTGCAGAGGGGACCTGAGTGTCACAACTTCTTAGATACACTTTGAGTCAATTGCCTATTTTCGTATTCATGTAACTCCACATTCTATAATACTTTGTACCTTCAGTGTTCAGACTTTACAGGGTTTACAAGGATTGAATGGCTTCTTATGGATACCTCCCTATACAGTCAGTTGGAGGGCAGATTTCCACTTTCCAAAAATGAGCTGAAAGATCTCATCCTTCCCTGAGTCCTTCCTTATTCTCCATATCCTTGTAGATACAAACTTTTTATATTCACTTATTATAATCATTTAAGTGGTGTTTCAGAAGGAAGCACTGGTAAATACAAAAATTTAATTTTTCACATTCAAAAACATACACTTTAGAACTTTAATACATGTATTAAATTACAGGTAGAAAAACTGTAAGATAATGTAATATGGTTAGAATTAGGATAGCTATATTGAGACTTTATTTGTCTTTTTAATTTCAGATTCTGGACATTTGAAATAGTTTTAATATGTGAGATAATAAACACTACCCCAGAAACTGATAGAAAAAAAGATATCCTAAAATATACAAATAGAAATATTGCATTTTTTTCTATCATAATGGCAACATAAGTCACTAAAGGTTAAAAATTAAGCATTTGAAAACTGGTTAAACTGTTAAGAAACAACTCATACTAAAATCACCTCATCTTATGTGTGATAGGACTGACTACTAAAAGGATGGATCATGGCAACTTTCTTGACATAGAACAAAGCATTGACAAAATAAAGAATGGTGTGCTGAAATATAGCACCATTACGGTGGTCACATCTAATGGAATGACCACATCCAAAGACTGATGAATGGAACCATACAACTAGAAGGAAGGCCATTGGAGGGCATGCCATGGGCTGAAGCCCTAAGCCCTATGCTACTCAATATTTAAATTAATGAGGTATATAATATGATGATATAATACTAAACAATTGGGTGATAATAAGAAACAGGGATGTGAAGAAAGAAGGGGAAGACTAAACAACATGCAAAGTTGACAGCAACAGGATTTGAAAAATTCCATTACAGGCTGATATTTTATAAGATGAATTTAATAGGGCAAAAAGTGTGACCTTACACTTACTTACATTTAAAATATTACCTATACATAAAAGTGGGGAAAAAAATGTTCCTAACTTAAGCACCCTGAAAAAAATGTATAGATATAATTAAATAAAACAGTCATTTAAAAATTATTGAGCATATACAATTACCAAGCCACTGCAGTTGTAGTAAATAATACAGACAGAATGCCTGCTACCAGAAAGCTAACAGGTTAGCAGGAAAAACACATAACACTTTTGAAATTAATTAATTATAATTGATTTAAGTCTAACAAAAGAGAACAACTAGTGTTATGAATTCATATAATGGGGGACCTAATGTATACAAGAATTAGATAAAATATATCTAATTCTATCCTTGGCCACATTAATAAAAATGTTTCATATCTAGAAGAAGAGAAATGATTATCAAGTAATATTTATTAAGCATTTGCTATATATCAGGACTAATTGTCATATTATTGTAATCCACACATCTCTATGAATTAGATATGATTTTGCAGATTGGAAAAACAGAACAGCAAAATGCTGCTGAGTGACTTATCCAGGCCACACAGCTGCAAGCACAGAAGTGAAATCTAAACCTAGGGACTTTCTTTCACTCCAGAGTTTGAAGATTCACCACTGTGTTATATAGAGCGAGTCAAAGCCTTCTTGGGTGCCACACTCTAAGATAGACATCATAAACTGAACCTGTCCAGGCAAGAAAAACCACCTGGAAGATCTCAAAACTTTATAATGAAGTTAGAGGAATGAAAAGTGTTCAATGAGAGAAGACAAAGAGTAATATTCATTCATTCATTCTACATAAATTTTTTAGTGCCAAATGTGCACTTGGTAATATTCTAGAGCAGTGAACAAATCACCAAAAATTTCTGCTTTCAGACTCTTCTAGTGAGGAAATAAACAAACTTTTATTTACTAAGTAAATAATTAAAATATATACTTTATAAGATAGTAAATAACACTAAAGAGGGAAAAAGCATGGAAGGAGGATAATGAAATGTTGGGGGGAAGGCTTTGGAATTTTAAATGGTGTGGCCAGGAAAGACCTCAACGAAAAGGTGGTTTGTGAGTAAAGATCCAACAGCGGAAGTGAAAGGACAAGGCATGTGGATGCAGGGGTGAGAGCATTCTATGTGGAAGGAACTTCAAAGGCCCTGAGACAGGACCATGGCTGCTGTGTCAAGAAATACAGTTAGATAGTTAGATAGAATGAACAATATTTGATAGCACAACAAAGTGACTATAATCAACAATGGGTTATGGTATACTTTAAACTAAAAAAGTGGAATTAGAATGTTCCTAACACAAAGAAATGATAAATGCCTGGGGTGATGGCTACCTCCATGACTCTGATTTGATTAGTTCACATTGTATGCCTATATCAACATCGCACATACCCTATAAAGATATACAACTATTATGTACCCACAATAATTAAAAATAATTAAAAAATAAAATTTAGCTTTTACACTCCAATTAAATGATTATTTCTTAATAAAATCCTGATTTCATTTTAGTACATAGTTTCATTTTAACACTAAAGATGATTCGTCTTTTTGTGTAAAATTCTATTGTATAATAATAAAAACAGATTAATCTCAACTAAATATTTTTGTGAGGGGGGAAAAGAAGGAAACAGCAAGATGCCTGCATGGCAGGAGATTATAGAAGAGGAGGTAAGACAGGTGGCATGGAGCCAGTCTGTGTAGAGCCTTTCAGAGCCTAGTAAGGACTTTGGTTTTACTCTGGAAAGAATGGAAAGCCATTGGAAAGTTTCATTCAAGGAGTGACATAAACTGACACATTTTAGCAGTATCATCCCGACCGCATATAAAGAATAGACTAAATGAGAAAGTCAGGAGGAGGCGGAGGACTGCTCAGAAGGCTATGGTAATAATTCAGATGAGGGATGATGGTGGATTGGAAAAAGAAAAGAGTGGGAACAGCACAAGTAGATTGAATTCTGGACATATTCTGAACGTGGGGCCAAAGGATATCCTGAATGATGTGTGGTGTGAGTGGAAGGGCAAGATTATTGTGACCCCCAAGGCTTCTGGCTTGGCCAACTGTAAGAACAGAGGTCATTAACTGGGTTGGGGTTGATATTGTCAGGTCTGTTTTGCACACATCAAGTTTACTACACTTAATATTCATCCCAGAGGATTACCTTCAGGAAGCAGTTGGATGTGTGGATCTGGATGGAGTTCAGGGAGAAGTCCCAGCCAGAGATATCAATTTGTGAGTTATCACACTATATATGGTATTTAAAGCTGTGAGACTATAGGAGAAAAGAGAAGAGGTGCAAGGACTGGACAGAGACTGGAGCACACTAAGTTTTAGAATTAGAGGACAAGGAGGAACTAGTATAGGAGACTGAGAAGCAGATACAAGGAAGTAGGAGGAGAATGAGTGTTGTCCTAGATGTCAATTGCCGGATAGATTCCCAAGGAGGACATGGTAATCAAGCATATCAAACACTCCTGACAGTGCAGGTAAGAGGAGAAGTGACAAAGAGATCATTGGATTTAGAAATGTGGAAGTCATCGGTGACCTTGAAAGGAATAACTTTGGAGGTGGGGTGGTCACAGAGAGCTGACTGTGTTCTAGACAAAAAGAATCAAAGGAGAGAATTGGATGACAGCCATTTAAGGCAACACTTTTAAGGACTTTTGCTGTAAAGGGGAAAAGAAATGTGGGAACTGAGGGAAGGGTGAGAGGATTTTCTGGTTTTTTGGTTTGTTTGTTTGTTTTGGTTGGGTGGGGGAGGAATAGCATTTAAGTATGCTGATGGGACAAATCCAGTGTAAAGGGGCAAAGTGATAACAGGAAAGAGAGCAGGGAAAATTGCTGGAGTGGGTGAGAGGGGATATGATGTGGTGTATCAGGAGGGGGCTTGTCCTGCTAGAAGCACAAAGCTCATCCTTAATGACAGCAGAGAAGGTGAGATGCACGGCTTATAAGAATGTATTTAAATATGCAACGGACTGCCTTATGAGAGAGAAGATAGACTTGTGTCACAACAAAGGGCAGAAAGAATATGGCAAAAGGGTGGACACTACAGGGCAATAGAGTCAGGCTTAATGAAATAAAGACATTTCAGTAAAGAATGTTTGGAACTATCATGGTTCTTCTTGAAAAGTAATAAGTTCTCTCTTCTGAGAACTGGGAACAAAGTCAACTTTTCCCAAGTGCTTACTCCAAGATGTGCATCGGGTTAGATGTTCCGTGTACATGATATCACTTGGTTCTCAACAGTTTTATGAAATAAAAAGTATTTCCAACTTGCGGAGGAAGAAACAGACTCGAGATTGAGTAATATTTTCCAACATTAACCAAAATAGAGTAGTACAGGAGTGGAGGAGATGTTTAACTGACTCTCAAGCTATGGTCTTTCCTTACACCATAAATTCTTACAACACAGAGTGACTGCATTTAGAAGGTCAAGAATGCAGTACAGTAAGTTTACCTATTTTCGGGCAGAGTATGAGGGTGATAGAGTAAAGGCTTTCTAATGTCTTGAAGTGCTATGCTCCTCCTTTCTGATTGGTGAAAGTTAGTCTGGGTTCCCTGCCCCATTGCAAGCTCTGGAATGATCCCCTACATTCCTGAGTGCTATATAAGCTCTGTTTCACCATCTACTACTTTCCATCCACACTCTACCTCTTCCTAAAAGATAAAGCACTCCTTGAAGGAAAGTCTCAGCTTTATTGATAGCTTCATCCCATTTCCAGACATGGCCTACACACAGTAAGCACTTAATATTTATTAAATTGCATTAAGAATGACAAGCAAGTAACTCTTCTTCAGCCTCCAGGGCTGCAATTCTAGCCTTGCTCCATCAGGCACTAGCTGCTTTCCAGGGAATTTTCTTTACCAAGCTTACTCTGTCAAAGTCAGCTAGGAATTATTTTATAGGTGGCTGGGATAGGTTGAAGGAAAATGGTAACCACAGTAACCACATCAGCTCTTACTCTGTACCACAAGTGTAAATTAATTTTGTTAGTCAATTAAGGATACAATAGGAAAAAAATAAAAACAGCTAGCTATACAGTTTTAACATTCAATTTTTATTTATTTTTACATAAAACCATGTGCTAAGAGAATTGAGAACATTTTCAAATTTAAAAATATCGCATTTTCGTATCTGTTTTCCTAGTAAACAAAACTTAGTATAATGGATGCTAAATATTAATGGATGGCTAGTACTAAATGTATCTATTTTTAGGTTTTTATCTTTAAATGTT
Source organism: Lemur catta (assembly GCF_020740605.2). NCBI lineage: Eukaryota > Metazoa > Chordata > Mammalia > Primates > Lemuridae > Lemur > Lemur catta. The sequence goes on from NC_059143.1 coordinate 24,700,284, forward strand.
TATAGGCCCACATTCAAACTTATTTTCTAATCTTTTAAAATTTGCTAATTGCCCTAAACTATAGCTTCAAGTACAAACATCCTTCAGTTAATGAGGATAGAGTGCTTTTATTCTAACATAGCCTTTAAAATAAAATTAAGCTAAATAAAACATAATGGAACTGCATAAGATATTTCTCCATGAATTCAGCATTATCTTTACTTTAAAACTTCCCTTTGATGGGATTTGTTCTATTTGTTTTAACCCAGGTACTCTTCGGGAGGCTGGATTTGCTGATAAGCAGTTTTTTTCTTAATTTTAATACAAAGATCAGAAAAATGATTCATAATTTTTAATTTCCAGGAGCCTAAATTATGCAAATGAACTACAACTTTCTTTCCTCCTTTTTTTGTCTTTTCTGAGTTCTTGCAAAGGGAATGGTGGGGTGCAGTTCTGTGTGTAGACCAGTAAACAGTGTGTAAGAATGCCCTGCTGCTGGATCAGTAGCTTGTCCAGAGTTGCAGGAAAGTGCTGGGCCCAGCCCTCCACTCTCATTTTGTCCTGGTGTATCTGGGTGGACCAAGGGGCACAGTTCTATCTGCCCTGCAGAACCAATATAAACAGGGTTACATGAATCTCGGTAAAGCTCCTTGAGTGCTGTAGAATAAAATACTACATAGGTAGACTACAGAAAACAACAAAAACCAATGTGATCTCTTAAACTCTGCAGAAGGCTAATTTAAAAATAAGAGCATTATTCTAAGATGTGAGCACTTTGGAGGTTGCTTACTGAAGCTGTCCTTTTCCTCACTGGGCTCTCTCACTCCTGCCTCAACTGCTTTAAACACATTTTATGAACTGTGCATTTTTAGGTTGCTTAAGTCCTGGGCATTATTCATTTTAAATGATTTTATTTTATTATTATTTTTGTTGTTGTTTTATAAATATCTTATTATTCTAGCTTAGGGACTCTGGCCCCATTTTTAAATTAAACATATCTTTACTATGACCATACATGAATAATGTGTTTACCTATTTTGAGACCCAAAGGCTTATTTCCCCTTGGGACCTGTCAGGAATGACAGGCAGCTCAGTTCAAAATGAATACTGACAGACTCATGCCAAGAGGGGAAAAAAAAATCTGCTCAATTGTTTGCCTTTCATGTTCAGTATGAAGCAAGGCTGCTGGTTTCAAGAAGCTCACAGGAATCACATAAAAAGTTGTCATTTTGAAAAGGAAGTAAACCTTAATTCAGAGGTTGGTTGAGGATAAGGTTCATAATTTAGTGTAAGTTTGAATTATATTCATATAGTCTTACTGATATATATATATTCATATATTTATTAACATGTTATTCATATAGTCTTACTGATATATACATTATTTCTAATATAGCAAGTATCCTCTCCAGGGCAAAACCACACATTCTTCCATACTAAAATCTAGAAAAGAGAAGTGTCGACTTTAAGCAGCATTCTTATATCTATTCTTTTAACATCATTTTCTATTCTATTATACAAATGTGTAGATGAGGCAGTGTTTGTGCATTTGTAAAAGTTAGAATGGGTAAAATATCTACAGACTATCTCAATAGTCAAATAAGTTATTTTTTCAAAGAATTAACAAAGCATTAATTTTTAATACAAAAATGTTTGTGCATATGTTTGAGTGATAAAAGACTTATCCAATACTAGGGTGAATCAAAAGTCCTGGTAAACTTAACCTCCTCTAGGGACCACATAAGAGTGAAGGGGTCTGGCTATAAGACAACAGGAAGTTGTGGGAATAGTGTTAAATTCAAGAGCACAAGCCGACTTAAAATCATTCAAATTCATTTTACAGCAATGTTTAGACCAAAGAAAACACTTCTGCATTGAATCTGTAGATCACTTTGGGTAGTACATTTTAACAATGTTGATTCTGCCAATCCATGAGCGTGGTATGGTTTACATCCTCTGCTATTTCTTTCCTTAGTGTTTCATAGTTTTCCCTGCAGAGGTCTTTCACCTCTTTAGTTAAATATATTCCTAGGTATTTTATTTTCTTTGTTATTGAGAAAGGTATTGAGTCTTTGATTTCATTCTCAGTTTGACTGTTGTTGGTGTATATGAATGCTACTGATTTGTGTGCATTGATTTTGTAACCTGAGACTGCTGAATTTATTTATCGATCCCCAGAGTCTCTTGGCAGGATCTTTGGGGTTTTCTAGATGTAAGATCATATCATCAGCAAAGAGTGATAGTTTGACCTCTTCTGCCCCCCATTTGGATGCCCTTGATTTGTTTTTTTTTTGTTTTTTTTTTTTTTTCTGATTGCTCTGGCTAGGACTGCCAGCACTATGCTGAATAGAAGTGGTGATAGAGGGCAACTTTGTCTGGTTCCAGTTCTAAGTGGAAATACTTTCAATTTTTCCCCATTCCATATGATGTTGCCTGTGGGTTTTTCACAGATCTAGAAAAAATACTTCTATACTTTGTATGGAACCAGAGAAGACCCTGTATATCTAAAGCAACCTTAAGCAAAAAGAACAAATTGAGGGGCATCAATTTACTAGACTTCAAGTTATACTACATGGCTATAGTAACCATAACAGCATAGTACCAGCACAAGAACAGAGACATAGACCAATAGAACAGGACTGAGAACCCAGATATAAAACCATTCTCATATAGCCATCTGATCTTTGACAAAGCAGACAAAAATGCACACTGGGGGCAAGAATCCCTATTCAACAAATCTCTAATCATCAGGAAAATGCAAATCAAAACTACAAGGAGATATCACTTAACTCCAGTGAGAATGGCTTATATCAAAAAGTCCCAAAACTACAAATGGTGGTGTGGATGCAGAGAGATAGGAACACTCATACACTGCTCGTGGGAGTGCAAACTAGTACAACCTGTAATGTAAAGTAGTATGGAGATACCTCAAAGAACTAAAGGTAGAACTACCATTTGATCCAGCAATCCTACTACTAGGCATCTACCCAAAGGAAAAAAAAGACATTCTATAATAAAGACATATGCACTGGAATATTTATAGTAGCACAGTTCACAATTGCAAAAGTGTGGAAACAACTCAAGTGCCCATCAATATATGAGTGGATTAATACAATGTGATATATATATACTATGGAGTACTACTCAGTCACAAAAAACAATGGTGATCTAGCACCTCTTGTATTATTCTAGATGGAGCTGGAGCCCATTCTCCTGAGTGAAGTATCACAAGAATGGAAAAACAAGTACTACATATACTCACCATCAAATTGGTACTAATTGATCAACACTTAATGTGTACATATGGAAGTAACATTTATCTGGTGTCAGGCAGGTGTGAGGGGGGAGGCAGGGATGGTATATTTACACCTAATGGGTGCAGTGCACACTGTCTGGGGAATAGACATGCTTGTAGCTCTGACTCGGGTGGGCAAAGGCAATATGTATAACCTAAACGTTTGTACCCCCATAATATTCTGAAATTAAAAAAATAAATTTAATTTTGACATGTACATTAATAGGAGATATTAGTTGATGATTTTCTCTTTTGCTGTGCTTGGAATTTTGCTGACCTCACTGATCAAGTGTTTCTGTACACATTTTAGCAAAGATTTCACAGTGATAAAGTTTAAAAAAAACACTTCCCCAGTCCGTCACCTATTTGCCTCTCCTCATATATTAAATACATGCATATATGCACACACACATATATATATACACATACACATGTATCTTTAATATATTAAGAAATATATGATTCAATTCATTTTTATTTTCATGTATTTTATATTTGCAGAATAATGGAGCAGTGTTTTTTAGGACTTGTTGAAACAAGCTATTTGTTACAAATCAAGGGTAGAATGAATTATTTCTGGAAAAACTTACTAGATCTAATGAATATGATTCATCTTTGGGTTGGACCCTGTGGCCACAGCTATACCATAGCCTGAAGGTTTCTCATCTGTACTTTATGAAAAGATGCTCTTGAGTTACTTGATATAAAAAGCACCCACAACATTTATTTCATCTCTAAGGTTCTAAGAACAAGGGGCCCTGACATGTCACAAACAAAGATACAGACCCTTTCTTCCTCTTCAGTAGAGAGCTCTCAGGTTGGGATTGAGAGAAGGAATTTGAAACCAGGCAGCCCTGATATTTATCCCCTCAGCATTTTACAGAGTGAATCTGGGCTGCTAATGGGTGTTCCCCTTCATGCCAAGATACAAGTAACTTTTCAGAAATTCTGCCTTGAGTGATCACCTCCATAATTAATAAATCACTGCTGAATTTTGAAGTACTTTCATATTCAGAAAGAAGCAATAAGGTAATAAAAAACATAGATTATTTTTGTCATAGTTTGATTTTAGAACAGAAGATATACATTTAATGCTTGTTCAGTACTTTACAGCTAATGAATGGACAGTACTTCTCAAGAAGCAGCTCATTAGTAATTGCTTTCCTCTTCATCATTAAGACATGCTTATTTATAGTCTAACTACCATGGGCTTCAATTAGGGAATGTATACAGGGTGTGTATGTGTGAATCACTGGATTCTGTAAGAGCTGTCTCTAAAGTAGACAAAGCCATTTTAACTGCATGTAGTATTCCCATCTTAAACTTTATTATTTATTATTTTAATAATATTTACTATTATTTAATAATAACTTCATTATTATAACTAAGCAAAACATTTAGGAAAAAAGTCATTAACACTATTGGAAAAAAAATTGTGTGTGTGTGCAAAGCACTTTTTATCTGTTTAACCATAACAATATAATGAGGTATACATATTTGCTATATTCATGAAAGAGCAAAACATGCATCAATAGGGAGTAGGGCTAATATTCACCTTTAAAAAAATTCTACCTCCAATATTTATAGTCTTCATATCTATTATGTATTTTAGAGGACAAGAATTTCTTCATATTTTGATAGGAGATTTCATTTGTATAAGAGTTTGTCTATGCATGAGAGAGAGAGAGAGAGAGAGAGAGAGAGAGAGATCTAGTCCAGTCACCTGATGAGGAAACTCATGCGTTTAAAAAACAAACAAATACATGAATATATTGGCCTTACCTCAAATCTTCAAATAAATAAAACTTTTAAGATAATTTATAAATATACTTTTTTCTACTTAAATAGAGTTGGTGGTAGTTATATATTTTATATTTATACATAGTTTAAATTCTGTGCTCTCAATACTTCTGTTGGTAAATTCTTATTAGTTGTAACTCATGGGCATAAAGCCATACACACATTCTTCAAAAAAAAGAATGTGAAAATTGGAGTTAGTCCATGTTATGGATTTAATTTGCTTACACAAAGTAACCAGAACTTAATGATTCAGAAAGTTTTCCAGATAGCATGTTCTGGAAATGGTGTGGTTGAACAACTGCATGCTAAAGAAATTGGGTGTGTGGTTGATGGGTCCAGTCAACCAACTCAGGAATAGAGATGACATTATCCAGGCAGAACATTTGAAGAACCTCATGTGTAATGGTGTGGATCACCTCAACATCCATGGGAGATTGACAATGTTTTTGAGATTTTATACCAGCAGACAAATTGTGAGCCTGGACTGAAAAGGAATAGAGATGAGATTGAATGAAAGAAAAATGACTCTGAAGGCAGAGCCGTGGGCCCAGAGGATGAGACCAGTCAACCAGACATCCTTGGGCTGAGAGGGTGGGGCCACTGCCCAGGTAGGATGGGAGGACAGAGCACAGAGCCACAGATGGTTATTCCCAGATCTTGAAATCTAATGGAAATTACCCTTGCTGAGTTTTGGACTTGCTTGGGAATCATGACTCCTTTTTTTTTTTTCCTCTTCCCCTTCTCCCTATTGGAATGGGAATGTCTATCCTATTCCTGTCCCACCACTGCATTTTAGAAGGAGGTAACTTGTTTTCTTGGTTTCACAGGAACACAGACAGAGAGAAATTTTGCCCCAGGATGGACCATATCCAGAGTCCCACACCCACATTGGATTTACATGATTTAAAGATAAGATTTGGGACTTTTTGAATTAAATATATTTAAATGAGATTTTACACTTAGAATTGATGCTAAAATGAGTTGACTTCTGGGGATGCTGGGATGAGTGAATGTATTTTTTAAGTCAGAAAGACAAGAATTGGGGGTTGCAGAGGGTGTACTATTTTGGATTGAATTGTGTCACCCAAAAAGGTACGTTGGAGCCCTAAACTCTGATACCTATAAATGTGATCTTATTTGGAAATAAATAGGTCTTTGCAGATGTAATCTAATTAAGATGAGGCAATAATGAATTAATGAATTAGTGTGGGGCCTAATGACTGGTGTCCTTATAAGAAGAGGAGAAGAAAGGCATAGATACAGGGGGAAGATAGCCACATGGGAATGGGAACAGAGATTGGATTTATGCTGCCATAAACAAAGGAAGGGGCTACTACAAAAGGCAAGGAAGGATTCCTCCACTAGGGGCTTTGGAGGGAGTATATCCTTTCCAGAACCTTGATTTTGAACTTCTAACCCCCAGAACTGTCAGAGAACAAATTTCTGTTATTTTAAGCTACTGAGTTTGTGGTGTTTTACGATGGCAGGCCTAAGAAACTAATACAGCCCATGATAGTCAACATAACATTGTTTTTCTTTGGCTTCCAGCATTCAACCCTTCCTCCCTCCTCTTTTAATAACTGTATCTGATTTTTCCTCTCCCACTTTCATTCCATTTGCTTTGCAGAGCTTACTCCACCACCAATGGTTCCAAGACTAAATATGTGACCTACACATTTTCCATTACCCTGTCCTCAGTAATTGCTTCAGGGATGAATGTGTAACCCAATCATAGCCAATGGAGAAGAAGAAGGCTGGAGCTGCTGCAGCTATATTACTACCATGAGAGGATAACCTGTCTGAGAGCAGAAACAACAAATATGGAGCAGAACCATGAGATTTGAGAGAGGTCCTATAATCTGTAACATAATCAACCCCATGAAAACCTGGCCCTACTGCTAGTATTTTTAGTTACCTGAAATAATTAATTCCCTTTTGCTTAAGCCATTTTTGACTACATTTTCTAACACTTCCAAGAGATTTCTATGTGCTAAATCTCCCAATTCTTGGCAGTGTCCTCCTTCAGTGGCTTTCAACAATCACTGAATACCAGACCACTCTCTCCTGGTCCATTTCTAAACTTGAAAATAAAGTTGAGCCTTTGGCCTGGTGTTTTACTGATTACTTAATGAATGAAATGCTATGAAAATTACCTAGTTCAAGTTATCTTTTAGAGAAAATGCTAACCAGGACTTCCCATTTCTAAATGTGTACTCATTGGGTACTTTCATAACTAGTACTTAGTCTTTCAGGCTGCAGGCCATATTACAGAGACCTTTGTCAGTTGCATCTCAGTGGCCTGAAAGAGGAGACAAATGGTCTTTAAGTTTCCCTGGAAGAAGAGAATCTTTTACATATATACGTTATATATATATATATGTTATATATTATATATATACTAATATATAACTAATTTATATATGTAAACTAATATATATAAGAATATATAGAATATATGGCCGGGCGCGGTGGCTCACGCCTGTAATCCTAGCCCTCTGGGAGGCCGAGGCGGGTGGATCGCTCGAGGTCAGGAGTTCAAGACCAGCCTGAGCGAGACCCCGTCTCTACTAAAAATAGAAATAAATTATCTGGCCAACTAAAATATATATAGAAAAAATTAGCCGGGCATGGGGGCGCATGCTTGTAATCCCAGCTACTCGGGAGGCTGAGGCAGTAGGATCACTTAAAGCCCAGGAGTTTGAGGTTGCTGTGAGCTAGGCTGACGCCACGGCACTCACTCTAGCCTGGGCAACAAAGTGAGACTCTGTCTCAAAAAAAAAAAAAAAAAAAAAAAAAAGAATATATAGAATATATAGATTTAGGTTAGATTCGATATACCTTCAATTTTTGTGCTATTGAGGTGAATATATTTTATGTTTTAAAATACATTCTTCAAGGTAAGTTTATTATAATAATTAACTAATTTTTTTAGTGTTTACATATTCTTCCATCCAAATAAATTGTGCTTCTAAGCTTTTTGGAGAAATTCTCTAATTTCCAACCTGATTCATAACAGAAACAAAAGTACAATTTTGATTCTAAATTCCAAATTCAGTTTATCGTGCATTCAGTTCAATTTATCATATATGCATTCTTTTTAATTTGAGAAATTCTGTTTGTAAATCGCTTTTAGATTCAAATAGTTATTTTCCTCAAGCTTTATGCAAAAAATACTATTTAGATTATAGCTCTACTTTTCCTTTGTCAGCAGCATAATTTTGTACACTCAAATAATGGAATGGAAAAAATGCAATTTTAAAATTTCTCTTAAAAGTAGACATATTTAACATGTATTTATTGTGAGTGATAACCAAGAACACCTTCATGGGTGTGGATATACCAATCTTCTGTCTGCCTTTCCTAAAGCCAATTTAATAATTTGATAAGGTCATAGAGAAACTATTTAGAAATTCTATTAGGTCATTATTTATAATACACAGATTTTCTGTTGATCATACTGAGCATTATAATTTTTATTCCTTTTTTAAGACAGAATCATCCTAGATTATCATACATCTTACTCATGATTGAAATGGAAATCATTTCTTTGTTAAAGTTGTATAAAATCAACAGTTTATCTGAGTGTTTAGAGATTATGCATTTACTAATAATTGTGACTGACTATAAAATATGATTTTATAATGATATATATCTTAATGTTGCCATTGAAACTTCAGTTTTGATAGGACATTTACACATTAATGCTAAATTTAACCTACTAAAATAGAAGTAGTATTTTAAAAACTCAAATGATTACCCCAGCAATGTTCCAAAAGAGTTCTTCAATATACAAATACCCTCTTATTTATGTGTACATAATGTATTTGTATATATGTACTTCTTTTTATACCTAGCTTTGAATAGCTATCCTTTGTGTATAAGAACAGAGGTGCTTACACATATTTGTGAAAAGAGAAAATAAGAACAAAATTATTTTCTACGTATAGACACAGTGTACATAATTTTTTTAAAAAGCTACATCCAGTTTACAGTATCTAAACCTTTCTTTTGTTAGCAACACCGTTTAAAATATCTTCTCCCTAAGGAACAATACCCTAGATACATAGTATCTACTTCTGGTGGCTGGCACAGCTAATCCTCCAGAGACACATGATTATCGTTGCCTTTAAACACGGATTTCTTATGAAATGAGTATTTAACAATTAGATAAGAAGTGAATAAAGGAGAAAGATGGCCACCAGTAGAGAACAATATATATACTTGAATGCTAATGTTGAAACGTGTTGCATTTAGGGCAGAACTTCCTTCCCAGCCTGCAGTAGCACTTGTATCAAGCTGCTCTATTCAGCCTGCTGCTATGACAACTATCCAGGGGCAAATGTCAGGTCAGCTCCCTGCATCTTCGTCTTGGTATAATTGCTTTGTCAGAAACCTAATAGCTGCCTTCTTTTTCTCACTGAACAGTGAAAAGCAACAGTAGCCAAAGAACTAAATGTTGAGACATTCTTTATCTGCTCTACAACCTACATCCTTGGTTCCTATCATATCGTAATTATAATTTTCTCTATTTGGTGCTAAAACTGTTTACTAAGCAGTCAGACAACATTTGAAATTACAGCATTAATCCCAATGATTACCTCTCTATTTGGCTACATGCTACCTTTTTCAGCCTCGAGCATTCCTTTTGTGTTATTAGGCATCTTGTTCAAAAGTTCTTTTTCTCCCTGAAACTGAACTTTTGCCAAGCTACACCAAGCCTACATATAGATGTTTATTAAGTGCCTACCCCCTTATCCCAGTATGGGGCTAGGTGTCTTTAGGGCTCACTGTGATAAAAAGCCAAGGTTGTTTTAATCCTACAAAGTAATATAAAATTGTAGAGTCAAACAATATTCCACAGGACACCTGGAAGCCATTACAATGTCAGCTGGGTATATAATTAATTACTAAAATATGTAGTGCTGATAGTTGTTGCTATATAGAGAACTAGGAAAGGGGCTTAGTTTTATGGACTGAGATTTGATCTAGCAGGAACTTCCTAAGGTAGGTTCACCTTGAGATAGGTCTACAGATAAACACAGGAGTGCAATTGGAACTGAGAAACCACTTGGGCAAAAGCATGCTGGTAGACAGAGTTAAGACAACTGCTCCACCCTCAAATATCTGTAAATCCCCTAAATGTCATTCATACAGAAAGAAAACAGGAGCAGCAAGTAAGAAATGCATTTTCTACTTGGATAATTTCTAGCAGTAGATAATGATAATAATAATGTCTACCTTACTGAGTTTTTGAAAAAATTAAATGAGAAAATATATGTGGATGCAAATTTAAACTATAAAATAACACACAAGTATTAATACAACTGTATATGATGTGCTTCCCAACACATGTCCTGATTTATTGACTAAATATAGTCAGGTGATACTTTAATAAATGGATGGTAAAGAACTTGGAATTTAAACCTGGATCTGGGTATTTGAAATAGTTGCAAGAAATTTTGTTACTAGAATGTGAATTATCAAATAAACAATAGTTTGAGAAATTAATGTAAAGAACTACAGAAAGCATCTTATGGCTTTTTATGTTTCTTTTTTTTTTAATTGGAACTAATTGATAAACACTCACATGCACATATAGTAGTAAAACTCAATGGAAACTAAGCAGGATCTTGTATTTTTTAAAACTAAAATGCAGGATCCTATATAAAGGATTAAAGAAAACACACGGATAATTGGGCTTTCCCTAGAAAGAAAATTTTCCTCACACATACAGAGACTCATACAAAGCTTGACAGCTTCATTGGACTTCTCAAACTTGCTTCATGGGCAATAATTAATGACAGAAAAATGCAAATGAATTAAACTAATGTGACCTTCTGAGTTCTGCAACCAAAGGAGTATTCAAATTCTTGCATGCTATGAATGTATGATGACATTAAGAGTTGAAATTTATGAAGCATCCCGATTTTCATTATTCAGAACATTACCCTGAAATCCAAAGGGAGCTAAATATTTTGCACTATATTGGTCTTTTTTCTTCTTTTAAAGAGAAATTCTATTTCTAGTGACATAAAAAAATGCATAGGCCAAAGAAAGGAAAGAAAGGAGGAAGGAAGGAAGGAAGAAAGAAAAAGAAAGGAAGAAAATGTAAGCTGAAAATTAACTTCTCTAGGCCTGTGTGTTTTATAAGATAAATTTGTGTAACTAAGTGGTCTATAAGGTTTCCTGCAGTTCTTTTTTTTTTAAATTAGTCTAATATGTTGCTCAATAAATAATTTTCTAATTTGAAAAATTTGCAAAAAAGAGGATCATCTTTTGCAAAGTAAAATTTACCAATGTCAAGCTTTGCTTTACTTGCTGTTTTTGTTTTATGAAAATCACAATGCCTTTAGAATTTTTCCTTTAGAAATGTTTCACTCACATTGAGCTACAGTATTTTATTACTTAAGTTTATAGTTTCAGCTATAACTGCTTTTCGTACTTTTGCTCTCTGGCCTCTTTCCAGAAGTCAGAACCATGATTTTTATTAAATGTCACTTAGATTTTCATAGAGTAGTCGAGCACAGGAGGCTAACCACAAACTTGATGAAAAAAGTGATTGATCTTGCCATGTGCTGGGAGTTTCCTGAGTGCCAGAATGTACTACTATGTTTTATTAAATAACAAAAGTGAGGAAACCTACAATAAGAACACAGAATATTACTGGAGAAGTGATTTGATCTTAATGTAGAACATTAATCAATTTAATTGTATAATCTAAAATGCTATTTTGACATTGCTTGTTTTCAAGACAAAACATTAAAAGAAACTTAGAAATAAATATGACTTAGATTCTGGTCTACATGAGTATCATTTTCCTGCTGATGAAGGTGTAGGTAAGGGCTCTTAGAAAATAGCTTTGCATAAACTAAAACAATGAGACATAGTCCTCTTTCCTCTTTATATTTCTTATATCTTAACAGGGTGTAGATAAAAACAAGTACATGTTGTCCCATAGCCATCTAGGAGTCACTGGATTGTTGATGACAAAATTATTATTTTTTAATTATTGACAAAGGCAAAGGCCACTGATAATACAACAAGGTAGGGCTTCTACCTGAGGATGGAAACTTGAGCAAGTTATACGGATTGATCCATTTCAGCAAAGTTGATCTTCTGTCATGAAATAAAAACACTTTGATTATATTTTAGAAAGATTTCTACTAAAACCACAGATAAAATAATTTTTAATTGGGGCTAATCATCTTCAGCTCCCCAGAAATACCCAACTCCGCAGAAAGACTCATTTCCCAAAGTACTGAGTGAATGAGGTAAAAACTATGTATTCCTCGAGGCTACAAGTCTCATTGTATTTACCATATGAGTCATGCCAAACGTGACAAATTTCTTCCTTCAGGAAGCAATTTGTCAAGCTATTATCTAACTTCATAATAAATTTGTGTCTCTGGTTTAATTTCTCTGCGTATATTGTTTCCCAGTAACTAATGGATTTTAAAGTGGATAGACTACGGAGAAAGGACAGGGCAAGGAATGAACACATTATGAGAAATAAATTATAAAAATTAATATATACGGCATAAGCCAAATATGTCAGACTCTTCATTTCTCTGCTAAGCCTAAAAATAACTGGTTTTAAAATAATATTAACAAAGATGCTATCTTCATGGAGAACCCAGTAAACCATATGTTTCCTTGACTTTGGCACCAAAAGTGTATCAACATATTATGTTGAATTTCTGTGTCTGAATTCAAACCACCTACTCATATCCTGCGATTTCTCCCCTTGAAATTAATAACATCCTAAACCAAAGATGTACTTGAAGTTTTTAAAAATCATTTTCTCTACAAATGTGGGCGAATTCTCAATGAAGCCAGAAAACCAAATAGTAAAGTAGAATGAGTAATGGAAATACAATAAAAATCAGAAACTGTGGCTTGTTTCCAGCTTCCTGAAGGAACCACAGAGGCCATCCAAAAGAAATACAATTTCTCAGTTTCAGATTCCCCATCCATGAGAGGGGGAAACCATTTGATCTGCAAGCCTCACAGGGGCTAGTAAAATGCCATATGTACTTCACTACTCAGATATACATTGATCTATCATTATGTAAGAAAAATATATGCACCACCAACAAAGTTTTAACAGACATAGCCTTACTCTCAATTTAGAAATTAAAAAATAAAAGAATGCATTGATCACTGAAACCATAATGTCTGTTTTTTGAGACATCGTAAAAAGCAATCTTTAAGATAGAAAGAATAGTAATCTTGGTATGTAGTTACATAAGCTAAAATTATAAGAATACATTAAACTTGGATTCTTTATTAGCTGGGCACATGTTGTACTAAATAGCATGGAAGAACAGCATTTCTAAATCACTCATATTTAGCTTAGGAATACACTGTAACTGTATGATTATTTTGTGGCAGTTAATCTTCATAATTACTTTTGGGTGTATGCTCAAATTTAAATATTGCATATAAGTAGCCAAACAGAAATAAGAGGTGGTATGGAAAATACTCCCACAATAATAGGACCTCACCTATCTCAGACCCATCCACACCCCATTGTTCGTAGGCTTCTAAAGCTTCCTAGAAACTGGGCATGCCACTGTGCTTCACGGCTCCTCTCTGAGATGCACTTAAACTCCACAAAACTTCACGGGGTATGTAAGATCTCTGCACAATCTAGTTTAAACCTTCACGTGCAATTTTCCCTCCTTTCATTTCTTTCCAAGAATCCCAAGTTTCCTTCACAGAAAACTGCTGTTTTTAATACTCAAGAGCTTCTCTCATTTGGAAATACTCCATATGTCTAGAATATTGTGCTCTCTTTTCTGCCTGTCAAAATCCCCTTCATTTCTCAAGGTCTGGCTCAAACATTGCCTCCTCTGGGAAGCCCTCCTGGATTCTCTAGACAGAGTTAGCAACATTCTCCCCTGGCTCTCACAGCAACCTGATGACAGGCTTATAATTTCATTTAGCTTTTTCATTAAGCTTTAACAGAATGTGAGTTTATTGATGAAATATATTATGTCTTATTCATCTGTAAAGTAGAATACAAACACCTGTTCCCTAGTAATATTGTCAGAATTATTAATAAGAATCTAATACTGAAAAGCACTAAGTAAATCCAAATAAATCTGACACTTAGCAAATTCTTAGTAAAAGTTCTCCCTCTTTACTTCTTGTGTAACATCTACACTGAGTAAAATGCCTCACACATGGTGACTGCTTAATTTATATTCGCTGAAAAAGGAAACCAATTTAGGGTCTATTCAATAGTAATTTCTCCAATTATTCATATTCCTTGCTGATAGAGATACATGAAATACTTAAGAAAATACCTAGAGGAGTTCAAAAATCATGGAAAAGATGAAATTTTATAACTTTTGTCAATGAAAAGTTATATTTCAAGAACTCATATTGGAATTAATTCATATTTGAAGTCCAGCCAAATTAAACTAATGCAGAAAGAATATAAATTAGTTAGGCAATTATTTTGCTCACAAAATACCAACAGAATTCAGGTCAAATATCCTTCCCTGCAGAGCAAATACAAAATTCCAGTAGAACTATTTTAACCACATTTCTCAAATGTTATGTGGTGTATACAATGAATTCAAGTTTTAAAATTAGAATGATAAATATACATTATAGTTATCTATGAGTGATATTTTATAGATCTGTAAAACATTTTAATCTTTGCCTTTCCTTAGTTTTTATGTTTATAATTATTTCTATATGTTTAGACAAAGTAATGGAACATATACTTCCATATTTTAATGGTTTAAAATATTATTATAATCATTTCCAGATTGTGTTCTGCTCTAATAGCAGTAAGATGGTAAGTTTTGGTGGTGAGAATGTTTTAAATCAAGTCTCTCTGGATTTGTTTGCTAATGTGTTCACGACTTTGTGCTCATGAGTTTAAGGTCATATTTTGATATTTACTTGTGTTAGCCATATACCATATAGGAAAAAGCCTGTACTCCTCTAGAAGTTGATGTCTTACTAAATATTAACAGGCATTTTAGAGACCGTGTGAGTATATAGATGGTTTAGTGTAAATCCATCACTGAAACTAAAGAGCAACCAAGTGCATAGATAGCCTCCAATGTTGAGTATATTTATGGCTAATTAAAACTGACAAACACATACATTTTTGAAGGCTACAGGGCCTAATCTTTTTGTAGCATTCAATTTATAGCAAGCCATTGGCTTTTGTGGTATCCTTATTGTAAATATCAAACAAGGAAATGAAGTTTATGATGGCTTCCAAATTAAAAAGAATATAAATATACATTAGGAGAGTCTTAAAATAGTTGAATGATAAGTATATAAGGGAATTTTACTTCACAAATAAAACTGGACTTATAAATCACATATAACTTACTTATTATTTATTTATATATGACTGGGGATGTAATTGATACAGCTATTGATATCTAATTGCCTCATCCTTGCAATATAATGCAATTAAACCAAAGGGCCACATTAAGTTATTTTTATCTTGTGCCACATATTTTTTACTTCTAGGCTGTGGCAAATTATAAAACAAAAGTAAAAAAAAGGTATAAAGGAAGAATGGAAGGAAATTTGGCATGACGAAGGCAAAACCCACTGAAAAAAGAGTAACTGAGTCATAGGGATTCATTATCAAGGAATAGATCTGAGAATTTAGGCTTCTCTTTCCTGTATTCAAATCCTAGACTATTTTGTCCATAGCAGTGCTTCCCCCTGGGAAGATGTGGCAACTATATAGCAGGTGCTATTGGCATTAAATAGATGGGAAACAGGTTTACTAGAAGCCCTGATACTTTCCAGGCAGTCTTACGTGATTAAGAATTGTCCCTGTTCCCAAAGGAATTTTTAAAAGTCCTGCTAGATATCTTTGTAAGTGAAAAGCCTA
This sequence comes from Lemur catta, assembly GCF_020740605.2. Taxonomy (NCBI): domain Eukaryota; kingdom Metazoa; phylum Chordata; class Mammalia; order Primates; family Lemuridae; genus Lemur; species Lemur catta. Next base: position 24,716,231 of record NC_059143.1, read on the forward strand.
TTTAGAATTATCTGAGCCTACAACTTCTTAACCACATTTTAGGTATAATCAGAAAGTTTATGCCTGATTTTAAAAATATATTGAATTATCTAAGGAATACCACTATGATGTAAATCAAGGGAGTATTGTACTATGTTTTGTTTGGCACTTTACCAACAGTTTCTTACCATTTGGAAAGTTCATATCCCCTACCAGTGTGAGTTGTCACCAGATATTAATACTTATGTCAGAGGACACTTTAGCTGTTGCATTCTCATTGATTTGATGTACAGGTGCAAGCATCTGAGGACTTCATTATATCTTCTAGTGCCATAGTGCCTGCACATTTCCACATTAAAATACATGTTATTTTATTATATCTTACTATATTTTCCTTTAGTGTATAATTTATATTAATATTAGAATATTATTTATATTTTAATTGTGGGCAGAAATAATTTATATTAATTATAAATTTCATTTTAGGTCTAAATGTGGGGGATTTCAAGGTAAATATTGGAAAAAGAGATTCTGTAATTGACATGGTTAGGAACTACTGGTTTCAAGTCAAAGATTATTAGAAATTTAAACAAGGATTTAATGGGCATATACCTATAAAATAAGCTAAAATCCTGATTTTGTACAAATAAAGTAAAAATTAAGGACGAGGACCTTATGCTTATTAAGACGTTTAAAAACCTTGCTGCTCTTTGACCCAGTAATTCCACTTCTCATAATTTATCCTAACAAGTAATAGGCAAGGCATTCTTTTCACATGTAGATTATGCTAAAAATAGAATTAGCACTGAATATTTTATTTAAAAATGACATGGAGTATTAAGTGGCTTTTAAAAACAATCTTGATAAGATTATATAGTGATACAGTAAATAGTCATAACACTAATTGAAATGGGAAGATACAATGTGATATTTTGCTTTTTAAAAAAGAGATTTGCATACAAAAAGTACTAGAAGAAATTTTACTATAAAACCAGGTGGTAGAATTATGAGCAAACTTTATTCTTTTTTATGCATTTCTTTATTTCCCGAATTATCAACCATAAGTCCATATGATTGGAAAGATTTTTAAAAATGTAACAGTAAGTATGACTTTAAAAAGCAGAAAGATTGTGTCAAAGTGGGGCTTCATCCTGAACAATTCTATGACTTTAGGGAAATATATTTAACTGCTCTAAGCCTCAGTTTTTCTACTTCTGTAAAAATTATAATTGTTTTAAAAAGATGACACAAAAAACATATTCTATCCCAAATGGTTTAAAATGATACATGTTACACAAGAAATAGAATGTGTTCCAAGAACTACCCTCGAGGGTCCAGGCATACTTGGGGATATTTCAGGTTCTGTTCCACGCCACCTCAATAAAGTGAATATTGCAATAGAGCCAGTCACCTGAATATTTTGGTTTCCCAGTACATATAAATGCTGTGTGTACACTATGCCATAGTATGTCCAGTGTTCAACAGCACTATGTCCAAAAAACAAAACAAAAACAAACAAAAAGCCCCCCAACCCAATGTACATACCTTAAATAAAAAATACTTTATTGGCTGGACACAGTGGCTCACGCCTGTAATGCTAGCACTTTGGGAGGCTGAGATGGGAGCATCACTTCAGGCCAGGAATTCAAGACCAGCCTGAGCAACATAGCAAGATCCTGTCTTTACAAAAAATAGAAAAATTAGCCAGGCATGGTGGCGCATGCCTGTAGCCCCCAGTTACTTGAGAGGCTGAGTCAGGAGGATCAGTTGAGCCCATGAGTTTGAGGCTGCAGCTCTGATGATGCCACTGCACTCTAACCCAGGTGACAGAGCTAGACCCTGTCTCTTAAAAACAAAAACAAGCTTTTATTGTTAAAAAAATGCTCATAATCATCTCAGCCATCAGAGAGTTATAATCTTTTTGCTAGTGGAAGGTCTCGCCTCCATATTGATGGCTGCCGACTGAGAAGGTGGTTGCTAAAGGCTGGGTTGGCCGTGGTAATTTCTTAAAATAAGACAACTGAAGTTTGTGACATTGACTGATTCTTTTTTTAACAAAAAATTTCTTCATAGCATGTGATGCTGTTTGATAGCATTTTACTCACAGTGAAATTTCTTTCAAAATTAGAGTTACTCCTCCTGCTTTTTCAACTAAGTTTAGGAAATATTCTAAATCCCTTGTTGCCATTTCAACAATATTCACAGCGTCCTTCCCTGAAATAGATGCCATCTCGGAAAATCACTTTCTTTGCCTAGCCTTGAGGAATCCCTCATTTATTAAAGCTTCATCATGAGACTGCAGCCATTCAGTCACATATTCAGCCTCTAGTTATTGTTCTAGTTCTTCTGCTATTTCCACCACATCTGCAGTTAATGCCTTCACTGAAGTTTTGAACCCCTCAAAGTCATCCATGAGGGTTGGAATCAACTTCTTCCAAACTCCTGTTAATGTTGCTATTTTGACCTTCTGCCACGAATCATGAATGTTCTTAACAGCACCTAGAATGGTGAATCTTTTCCAGAAAGTTTTCTGTTTACTTTGCCCAGATCCATCAGAGGAATCACTAAATAGCTATAGCCTTATGAAATGTATTTTTTAAATAAGACTTGAAAGTCAAAATTATTCCTTGATCCATAGGCTGCAGAATGAATGCTGTGTTAGCAGGCGTGAAAACAACATTAAGTTCCTGTACTCTCCTTTAGAGATCTTGGATGACCAGGTATACTGTCAATGGCTAGAAATATTTTGAAAGAAATATTTTTTTATGAGCGGTAGGTGTCAACAGTGGGCTTACATATTCTATAGACCATGCTATAAACAGATGTGCTGTCTTCCAGGTTTTCTTTTTCCATTTATAAAGCACAAGAAAAGTAGATTTAGCATCACTCCTAAGGGCCTTAGGATTTTCAGAATAGTAAATGAGCACTGGATTCAACTTAAAGTCACCAGGTGGATTAGCTCTTAACAAAGAAGTCAGTTTATCCTTTGAAGCTTTGAAGCCAGGCATTCATGTCTCCTCTGTAGCTATGAAAACCCTAGATGGCATTTTCTTCTGATATAAAGATGTTTTGTCTACATTAAAAATCGGTTCTTTAGTGTAACCACCTTCATCAATTGTCTTAGCTAGATCTGTTGAGTAACTTGCTGCAGCTTCTATATCAGCACTTGATGCTTCACCTTGCACTTTTGTTATAAAGACGACCTCTTTTCCTAAACCTCATGAACCATCCTCTGCTAACTTCAAATTTTTCTTCTGCAGCTTCCTCACTTCTCTTAGCATTCACAGAATTTAAGAGAGTTAGGCCCTTGGCTCTGGATTAGGCTTTGGTTTAGGGGAATGTTGTGTCTGGTTTGATCTTCTGTCTAGACCAATAAAACTTTTTCCACATCAGCAGTAAGCCTGTTTTGCTTTCTTATCATTCATGTGTTTACTGGAGTTGCACTTATAATGTTCTTCAAGAACTTTTATTTCGCAATCACAATCTGGCTAAATGCTGCAAGAGGCCTACTCTCAGCCTATCTCAACTTTCAACATGTCTTCCTTACTAAACTCAATCATTTCTAGCTTTTGATTTAAAGAGACGTGTAACTTTTCCTTTCACTTGATCACTTAGAGGCCATTGTAGGGTTGTTAACTGGCCTAATTTCAATATGATAGTGTCTCAGTGCATAGAGAGGCCCCATAAGGGGGAGAGAGACAGGGGAATGGTAGGTTAGGAGAGTATTTAGAACACACAACATTTATCAATTAAGTTTTCTTTCTTATATGGGCAGGGTTTGTGGTGCTCCCAAACAAGCACAATAGTTAATATCAAAGATCACCGATCACAGATCACCATGACAGATATAAAAATAATGAAAAAGTTTAAAATAATACAAGAATTACAAAATGTGACACAGAGACTACAAAGTGAGCACATGCTGTTGGAAAAATGGTATCAATAGACTTGCTTGATACAGGATTTTACAACCCTTCAATTTGTAAAACATATATCTGTGAAGCACAATAAAGCAAAACATAATAAAATGAGGTATGCCTATACTTTTTTCTTATATAGTATATAAGTTTTTCTTATATAGTATATTTTCTTCTGCAGATGAAAGGGTCATATTGAAACACGTCAAAAGACTCAAAGATACATATTTTTTTTCTGACATATTGTATATAAAAAAGGAAAGTGCTAGGAGTAGAGTACAAGGCTGAGCATGATTGAGAATAGGGCTGGGGGTGTGGGCTGGCAGGCCTTGGAAATAGTTTTAAAGCCATATCTTAGTTACTATCATAATGTTTAAATTTAAGAATAAAATCCTACTGAAAATTATTGCTTTCAGTTAGGTATTTTTTAATGTTTATAAATGTTACCAAAAGGACACACAACTATAGGATGAAATGTGAAAGAAAACCTTCTTTTCTGAAAAACTGTGTCTTTATCACCGTGTTTTAGATAGTTTTAAATACATCTATAACAAAATTTAAAAATTTGCATTAAAATTTCCCTCATGCTTATATGGCTACCATGTCAACTTTTGTACCTGCAATTAAATTTCTTTTAATAATATTCCCACTCATTAGTACCCTAACAGAACAAAAGAAAAACCATGAAGAGATAAAGATTGCAGTGAGTTCAACATGATTAAAGAATAAACAAGGGAGTATAGGGTTACTAAATATTTTTAGGTCCTGGGTTCATGCTGGTTTATTAACAGTGGTTTTTTGTTTTTTTAATTTTTTAACTTAGTGATGCATAAGTTTTCAGTGCTTTATTTTTCTGCTTTCTTACCTTTTATTAAATGACAGGTAACTAACATGCCATTTCCCCTTCTCCCCACCCCACTGTGTTCTTTGTCAATAGAGTCAAAGGTGTCACATTACAGTCAACCATTGATATTCCATCTGTTCCAGCCCTTGCAAAAACTGTCACCCAGCACTCCTGCTTTGCGCTTTAAATACCGTATCACTGGGGAAGCCCTTGACTGTTGGCTTTATGTGATCCCTTTTACAGATTCCAAACAATTCAACTGAAATCACTGTGGATAGAGCAAGGAAACCCTCACATTCCTCAAAAACTTTCTACCTTAATCAGTCATCAAGGCTATGAATAAAATATATGTCACCCCTAAGAAACAGCAAAAAATACACATTTATAGGAGATAAATCACCAACCAATAGTTCGTTCTAATCTCTCTCATTTTCTACTTTTATCTGTCTCTTCAAATCAATTACAATCAAGAACAGTGAGATATCCTTGTTAATTTAAACAAAAAGAAATATCTAAATAATAAAGATATAGAAAAAGAACACAAAATTTGAGCATTGTCACAGAACTATAAAAGTGAAGTCTGGATTTGTCCATCTTTCTGATTTATCAAAGTAAATAATTTCCTAGATAATATAAAAATTTCAGATTTTGATGTTAAAAAAATGCTGAGTATATGCTAAAACGCCCTGAGGATTAACCTCAGTTCTGTGAAATCTGATTTCCAATGAAGCAGTAGGCTCCTGTCCTTGCCACTGGCTTGCTTCAGGATGAAGCTGCATAATAAGCTTCCTCTGGACTTCGGTGCAAAATGGACATATGGAATAAAGTATTTAACACATCCGTAACACCTTTCATGTTTACAGCTCAAAGAGCTTTCAAACATCCAATTCGTTCATCAAGCTTCGTAAACTCTGAAGGGCATGTATAACTACAGCTCTTCATGTGACTACTGGCAGCAAGCGGTCAGATGGGTGGCTTAACAGAAAACAGATTTTAACTGTTCAATTTTTGAATTTTTGTGCACCCATAGAAAGTCAGAGGCACAATGATGAACCACCGAGTCACTGTAAAGTTCTCTGAGTTGTAAGTTGGGTTATGAATGCACACAGAAAGGATGATCTCATTGTCAACATGCAAAAGAACTCTGGCTGTCTCTACTTGGGCAAAGAGTGTTTAGATCCGATTTGGAGAAGGGTGCTGGCCAACTCCATGCTTTGGTGAGAAACAGAATCACTTGGTAGAAGTCTCCGTGTGGCATACCAAAGGAAATCCATAGAATTCATAGAGAAATGGTTTAGATATTTTTGAAATACTAATTATTAACACTAAACTAGTGTTCACAGTGCATAATTAAGTTCTCCCAAAGTGAAACACTTTCAGAAATTTATAACATTTTTTTAGGCTGATAACCAGGCAAAACCAGATTTGCTAGTTAGGGTAGAGTGCAAAATATTTGTGAATGAAGTAAATCATTTTCCAGAAGAAAACTATACTATCAAAATATTATGAGCAGAGGCACACGTGATATGAGTTGTAAGATTTGGTTATAGGCTATCAGTTTTCCCTTGGTGAACATAATTAATGAAAAGACATTATAGAATTGTGGAAAGATCTCAGGTGTCAGCCTTACCTAATACAAACTCACATCCTGACTTTACCACGTAGCTTGCATGAGTTATTCCATTTCTCTGGGCCTCAGATTCCTTACATGTAAATGAGAATTATACTACTTACTCTCATGGGGTTGTTGAGAATGATAAATGAAAAAATGTCTGTAAAGTGCATAATGGATTTTTCTAATAAATCATAGAGTGCCATTTAAAAAATCATTTCTTCCTTATTCCCCACAATCTGAAGCCATCTGAACCCTTTTAGGAAAGAACATTGCTGTGTGGAGATGATATTGGTCATCCTCCATTCCTAGGTGATGGAGACTTGCAGTAAATAATCAGTATGTATGAGGACATAGAAAAAGGAAACAACTAATAAGGGAAGTAGAGTCAAGGACCATTGGCTGCCACCCTTCCCAGTCCCTGGCCCTGGGACAATAGTAGGAAGTCCTACTCCTCATTATTTCTAACAGTTTTTCTTCAATGAGTGAAAGCTCTAGGAAGCATATTTGAGCTCAAAGACTTTCAAAACAATTATAGCTCTCTGACAGTAGGAAAGTGTATTAGTAAATAGTAGATCTTTAGCACTGGGGTGGGATCTGAGATATTCCAGCCAATGGTGAATATATTGTTAACAATATATAAAATTATGAAATACATTATGCTTTTATAGGCATTACTTAAATCCTCACAATAACTTATGAATTTGACATTTGGATCTTTCATTTTACAGATTAGAACAACAGTGATTAAGTCATTGGACCAAATATTGGTAGATGACCAGTTTTGGGGGATATTATAGAGTGATTATAGGTAGTACATAACATGGATCAGTCATTTAATTTTCATAACAACTCTGTATATGCTCGGCACTATGCAGTACAGACTAGGGGAGATATATGGCTAGAAGATAACAAGGAGAGCTCTGCAAATCTCAGAATCCTGTTATTCTAATTTCTAGAATTAGGATCTTTTTCTCAAATGGACTTAGTCTGACTTCAAAACTCTTGTACCTGAGCTAGTATTATTAATACTTCTTTCTAGTTTACCGATACAAATGCAGTGACAAACATGCTAGACATCTAAGTCTTCTTTTCTAGGCTGAAATTATAGATGCTTACTATGTGCCAGGCAAAATGCTAAGTACGTATCATGAATCTGTCATTTAAGGTTCTCATAACGACCCCATTGGATTAGTACTGTTATTATTTTTGTCTTTCATATGAAGAAACTGAAGCAAAGAGAACTGGAAGAGCTTGCTAAAGGTCATACATACAATTAGTGAGGGTAGAGATGAGAATCAAAACCAGGTCTATTCAACTCCAGAATGTGCAATCCTAACCACTATGCTAGAAGGTGTTTTACATACAGTGCTTTAACTCATTGTAAGTAAGTAAATTTTATAGATATAACAATCATAATGTCTCAACTGAGGGCATACATATGTAAATAAATACTGGTGGCATGATTAACAAATTCAAAATCGGAATTTTTACATACTTTTCATCCAAAGCTAAAACAGTATTTTTTACTTAACTAAAGGCTTCATCTTTCGCAGCATTCATAATTATTAGCACATGATATTTTAATAATAAATATATCAAATCAAAGATGATACCATTCTTAAACATTTCAAAATATTCTATGCCTGGAATGGAAAACTTTTTTTTTTTTTCTTTGAAGCCCACTGGCTCACAGGAGACACAAAACTAGACTAACTTAATTTAGTCTCGATTCATCTCAACCTCAATTAGAAATATGAAACATCCAGTTCTTTCGTTGTAAAAATAATTTAAAAGTCAGACTACAGCAAACTTTTATGTATAACATCTAATATAATGTATTATAATTTCGTTTTTTATTATGGATAATTAACAGAAGAAAAAGACATTCTAGAGGTGAGAAGGGGAGACAGAACCATACAGATAAACCAAGAGAAAGATTGAGTAAAACACCAATGAACAATGAACCAAAAACAAACTCATCCACACTACACAGACATACACCCTTAGAAAAGAGACATAAAGATGATATGCAATTGGCATACAATAAGTGATTAATTAATAAAGGACTAAGCTCAGGACATGGATTTTCATTATGTTATATCTTCATTTTATGGTTTTCCAGTCTTTCAAAGTTATGTTGTACTTTCACCAGACCAGTATAATCTACTGGCATTTGGCAATAGACCAGAAGATATTAAAGAACATGATCAGGTCACTATCATAAATGATGAGGTAAATTTAGAAAACTGTTATAAATGAATTAAGAGTTAGAACCTCGTAACAGGTAATTAGCCTTCAATTTGGGTATTAAACAGAATTATAGCTTGTTAGTTTCCATTTTCATCATGGAAAATGTTTTGTTGTTTATCTCCATTGATCACATGAACATGTATTTTTCAAGTTTAAATTCTCATAAAGATATAAAAATTATATCTCTGTGTACTACAAATTGTTCAAGAGTTTTTACTCTTCTATATCAATCAAACTAAATTCAGTGCATTTGCTCTGGCTGGTGATCCCCAGACTGCAAGAAGCCTCAGTACCTGTTGTCTCTCCAGACGCATCCTCTTGGCAGCATTCCTACTCTCACTCTCACAGGCTGAAGCCAAGATACTCTCTGCAACTGCTGAAGTAAGGTGAGAAGGAATAGGTCGAGACTAAAAAGAAAAAGAGAAAAAAAATATGAAAAAAATTATTAACAGTATCATTAACAGGCAGGCCAAGGCTATTCTCAGAAGAGCTCACAGGACCATCACGAGTATCCATTTATTTCAACTGAACTTATTTCAATAAAAAGAGGAAATGGAAATTGCAAAGATGAAAAATGAAAGCTAGTTAGAGGTTAAAGCTATTGTTGCTACACAGTTCCATCATTCATTCCCATAGACCCCTTGTCAAAAGTATCTAGTCTGGGCCATTAAGCTGGAGTTTGAACAGGCAGTGACAGAACTGCTAACTGGATTTTGCAAATACAACAAGTTCTTCAGTTCATTTATAACATATGACAATGCACAAGAAAATAAAACAAACAAGTGACAGGGCTGAAACATAGTTTAAAAAAAAAAACTAACAAATACTCAGACCATGTCAAACAACCTTAATATGAAATATTATGAATATTTACAGCCTACGTAATGACACAATTGATGTGATTAAAATGGTTTATAAAAATACTTATTTTAGTTTAAATATAAAATAAAAAGTCAGTCCTAACATTATTTTGATATACCAAAGGTTTGGTGTTTTCAATGTGAGATAATGTTTACCCGTGTGCGTACATACATGTTTTGTTTCATTTATAAAATATGAGTTGACATTATTAACAGGTATATGTTGAAATCTATCTTCTGTGTAGCCCACACAGAAATTAATTAATCCCCTGACTAAGCTCCTAATTAACTATAAATTATTTGTAGCACTTTATATTATTTGTGATAACCATAGAAAATTTTCCACTCTTTTTTCCCATAATTACATGCAAAATCATCTAGCTGAAAGATGAAGTACTTATTGATATAGAACAGTTTTTTAATTCTGATAAGCAAATTTTAGATAAGAAATAACATAAAAATTAAACCAGATAAGACAGTACAATAATGTGAAATCACAAAGAAGAAGTATCTTTTGGGAATCTAACATCTATAGTGGCATGCTGCCTTAGGGTTTTCAAAGCCTCAGTCCAAAATAAGTGTGAATGTTATTAATTAGAAGCTTCCAAATTAACTGAGACCTTTTATATTTTTTTTTAAAGAAACTTGAACATGCCTTTATTGTACCTCATTCATTTTACCAACTCTGGCACGTAAAATGTGCTTTAGCAAATTGAACCATAGGGTTGATGTCTCAAATAATATTTTAGAACAGATACATTCAGACCACAGTGTTTTAAAAAAATTCCTTGGTCAAATTTGTACAGTGTAGAAAGAGACCAGGCTCTGCTCTTCGGGGGAACTAGGAAACAATTTCTGCAGGTGCTTCAGCAAACTTCCTCACTGCTTCCCCTCTAAGTAGCCTCTGTAGGCAAAAGGTAGGAGAGGGATAGGCTACAGTCTCCATCTGCTAACCCTGTGAGATGTCTGACATGATGGTTAGACAACTTTGACAATAAAGCAGTAGAATATTTGGAATGCTATTTTTGCAAAAGAAAGAGAAGAGAGGGGCCCCTGAGGTGGCAGGAAAAAATGCAATAGAAGTGTTCTGAGAAGGAAATTAGAAAGCTAGGACTATGCCTTGGGAACCTAGAAAAGGGTCAAATGAGTTAAATGTTTAAAAAAAAGTCTGTAGTCCAGAACTAAATAACCAAATAAATATTAATCTATAAAATCAGTGTCTCATTAAAGACGGCCACTGCTGGGCTCAAAATGGTAACCTATTCTACATGGAATTAGGTACTCATTAATATCCTTCTTGATTGAACTATTTTTTGAGGCAAAGGTGTTGTAGAAAAAATAAGAATAAGAACATTTCATTATGGAAAAAGAAAAATTATTTGATTGTAGCTAGCATTATTCAAATAGAAGCGAGGGTTTACACCTTTATAAACTTCATTATTTGATCCTTTCTCTGGTTCCAGGGACGAAATTAACAGAATCTAGATAAAACATCAGCAACATCCCTTTTCTTAATCCAATTCTTGGTAGCCACGTGAGATTCATAGATATATATTTTATCTCCTTGTTACATCTATTTTTCTCTCTTTATCAGACAGGATATATTCCAAATTAGGAATACTTAAAGCTATAGAATTTTATTCAATTGATTAAATTGTGTTAATAAACACACAAGTTCTTTAAACATATACAAGTTTGTTGAATAAGGAGAACACACAGTAAAATATCCCTTTAATTAAAATTATTTGGTAGCATTTGCTTTCAAATTCTTTTTAATTTTTAAAATCAACTTTTCCTAAACAATGGAACAGTAAATGTTGTTATTCATAATTTATGTAATTTCCTTTTCAGAGAAAGTGATAGGGAAAGTTGGTCTTCCCCAGATGTGTTAAATTGGTCTTCTCAGAAACCATTTCATAGAATGTCTTGGCTGAGAGGAGCTAGATATTCTTTTAAGTCACTTCATAACTTAATATTTCAAGATTTTGGGAAAAAAGTCAACTTCAAGGTAAAGCAATCATGTACTCTTCCCTACTGAGTGGGAAAAATAAGTAGAAACAAGATACATAATTCAACTTTGCCTGTAGATAAATAGTATAATTTTGAAAATAGAGTTGTTCTGAGTTTATTGTAGAATTGTAATTTGATAACTGTAAATGGCCATAGAAATCACCCAGTACACATTTCTTCTCTAAACTTGGAAGAAACTGAAACCCAGGTAGATTAAGCAATTTGCCAAAGGACAAATTGAGCTAGCTCTAGAACCCAGGTTTCATGTCTCTGGATTCAACTCTTTTACTCTCTTAAATTCTGTTGTTTATTTTGTACTTTCACATAATTTATCATTAATAAAACAAAATATTCTAAAAAATTCCTTATATACAAACCGTTGTTTTCAACTAAAAAAAAGTAAGTAGGTCCAAGATCACCCTTTACATGGACATGTTATAAGCATCATAATTAATTCAAGTTCATCGGTGAGAAAGGCAGAATGAATTCACAAAATCTATATTCCAGTTTAAGAATCTATATGTATTTTTCAAAGAATTTACTATATCTCAAATATATAATCAAACATGTACCTCCAAATGGAAACCCAGAACCACACTCATTTAATTTTTAGGTAAATGTTAATAGTAGGTAACTCCTATTGGGTGCTTAGGATGTACAGGCAGTAATACAAAAAGCTTAGATTCATTATCGAATTTAATCTTCCAAACAGTCCTTGAGAAAAGTACTTATATTAATCATATTTAAGATAAAAATAAATTGAAGTTCTGAGAGATTATATAACTTGGCAAGATCATGCAGTTATGTATGTGGAAACTCCTGGATTAGAATCTAAGTCTGATGACAAACTGGGAATAATAAACCTTAGTAAGCAATTATTCTCATTTTACAACTAAGGCCTCAGGGAGCTTACATAAAGCTAAAGCTCTTCAATACTACACATTCCTGCAAAGGAATCCATTTACAACTAACACCTCTTTGCATTTAAGCAAAGAATATATCAGGATCTCCCTAACATCCTTCTCTTAAAATGATTAAAATCTTCCTAATATATTTTCCTATTAATTCTTTAAAATCCTTCTTCAACAGTAGAACAAAGATAAAAATGTAACTTATCTAAGTTATGCCACAAGTTCTAAACTGATGCAATCTAAATTCGCAAGATTTTAATGTTAAAGCAGCCAGAAGTGCCAAGAAATTACTGTACATGAAACATAACAAAACACAGTTTCATGCCCCAAATGAGAAAACAGGAGTCAGGCAGAATTCTCTCTCTCCTGTGAGGTAATCCTGGTAAAAAATCTCTTTAGTTCTAACATTGACAAACTATAATAAATGCCAATGCTTCCCAATAGCACAGAGCTCAACTATATGAAAGTTATTTTGGCATTTTTCCTGCATAATTTGGCTTTTATTCATTTCACAACTCAAAAGTCCTCATATCAAGATAATGGGAAGGAAATTAATCAATTTTTTCCTTACAAAACAATTTTATCATAGAAAAATTTAAAACTATTGTTTACTATGGGTTCTGAGAATCATCTTCATTTAAACTCTCCTTTCCATCACTACATTTGATAGGTGAGAGCTTGTTCTAATATCACTACTTAAGGGTCTTCCCGGGACATAATTAGCAAGGTATACTAAATGCTATAGTCATAGATTCCATCAGGGATGAGTGCTAAAAATTTCCTTTTACATTTGTAAGAGTGGCCATCATACATCAAAGCTTCCAGGTAATAACTGGAAATAAGAATATTTTTGACAGAAAAATCAAATGCAAAAAATTCAATAGACAATTTATGAAAAACGTTTGTCTTTCTTGTTGAAGATAGTTCAGTAAATATATATACTGCTTGGTATATATCTTAAAAGATTTTAAATGATAATTAAAAATGGATATAATTGTGCCATTTACATGATATATACCTAAATTGGGAAGATTTGTTACCTACTTTTTTCCCTGGATATAAAATTATGTTAACAATCCTCACTAATTATCTCTTCATAATTAACTGTCATTCTCAACTGGGATCTGAGTTGATCTTCCTCCAGCACAATTCTTATCATAATAATTATCTATACTCAAGTCAGTAGTGGTTGTGTCATTAAACAGATGGCTAAACTGCCACATGGAGCTTTTGGAGTTTAAAAAGTCGCATTTTAATTGGGAATGTAAGATGTGATTGCTGTTGGAACAATGTAAATGTGTCTTTTCTTATATATGCAAGTAAAACCTACCACCACAGAAACAAACTCCAATTTTTTTGATCCTTAAACTGTAAACTAAACAACTTTAGAGTCTTCTGAAATTTAGCTGGATGCCACAGAATTTTTATAATTATAAATAGGTAAAAAAAATTAAGAATGTAAAAGTTCATGGGTTCATATAGCAATACTCTTTAGACTCTAGTGTTTAAGTAAAATTTAATCAAGTATTAGATAAGGCCACATTGGGAGAAACGGTGACATCCACTGATAAGTAAACTATTCAGTAGTTAGATTTCAGGTAGGGTCCTAAATTAAGATTATTCCTCCTAATCTTGTTACTTTATAAAATACATTATTAAGAATTCTGCAACCTGGATGATATGCACACACTCTCCCAAATGGTGTAGTTACACCTAAAGGCATAATTGTACAGTCTGTATTGAAAGTTTCAGCTTCTAAGGGATCCCTTCTATAAACCAGGTAGTTTCATTCATAGATATCAGTGGAATGGAGACAGTTTACAACTAAGTCAGGCTGATCTGGATATTATTCTATTATCAGCTATTTGCTATCTAAGTGATTATTTTGGTGATTTAATATCCCTGAGCCTCAGTCACCCTGCTAGGTATGGTTATTTCTGTTTTTATAAATGGCAAAACTGAGGTTCAGTCAGAAAAATAAAAACAAGAGAAATAATCTCCATATCATGGAGTAGTTTTTAGAATTCCATAAAGGAATGCACATAAAGTAGCTAGTATCTTAATTTATTTATTCAACAAATGCATTTATTTAATAGTCACTTTCTATATCTCAGGAACTGTGCCCAAGATCAGAGATATGAAGAAAAACAATATCAATACTATCTCTACCCCATAGAGTTTACTTGACAAGCTACTACAACGCCTGACCTTTGAGCCCATGGATCCAGCTATGTGTAAATCCTTGGACTTTTCCAGTTTCTTGAGAAAATTCCCTTGACTCATTTAAAAGGAGTTTGAAAGTGTTTTTAACATAAGATAATTAAACTTCATCTAGGCTTTCATTAGAAATATTTTATTCATGAATTAATGGTCTATGCCTTGGCCTTAACTTTTGAATATTATTGGCAATTAATAATGATCTTTCACAAACACATGGAAAATTAAAAAGTCTTATAGTTGATACTCAGAAGCACAGTTTAGCAGTCAACTGACAATACCTCTGATCAAGACATAAAATCAACTAAATTATCAGCTAAAATAACATGCTTTCATTTTTAACTAAGTGATCCTTTATTTTAATATCTACTGGGAAACAGTAGATATTTTAACTTTGATTCTGAAAATAAGTGATTATATATACTTATAATTATTATAGATTATAGCATCTTTTTCCCTAATAATTTACTTCTAAAACTAAAACTATACACCAAGTCCATTCATACAATTAATAGCACTACCTAGTCACCCTAATTGTCAAATAGATAAAATAATTTAAAAATTAGTGTTTCGAGAATTAAAAAGAGTTAAAATTAAATGTTATATAATTGTGTTCTTTAGAGAAAGGAAAAAACTCCCTAAAATTTAAGATAAATTAAGCTGTATTTTCAGTTACTAGTAGTTTTTAAAATTAAAATACTAATGGCAAGATACTGTGAAACTCATATCACACAATAAAAATTAGCTCCTCTCTCAATTAATTCCCACCATAAATTAGCACATTAGTAACTATTCATTCACTCAATCTTTCATGCAACAATTTTAATTCAGTTGAATTGAACATTAACTGAGAAACTTTCATGAGCAATAACTACTTGTACTGTGTAAGACATTGTGGGTGATACAGAGATGGACAAGTTAAGCAGCATAGTACTCAAGGACCATAACTTCTTATTAAGGAGCTAAGGCCCATATATAGATAACAGTAATATAAGACAGGATAAAATAAAACTACAAAAGATGTACCACAAAGTACAATTTGCACACAGAAGAAAGAGAGATTTGAGGCTGTTCTTAGCTAGAAGTGAGGATTAAATAGATAAAGACACAATTAATTTAGTCCTCCAAGTAGTTCAACAAATAGGGACAATGAGGGTTTCCCAGTAAAGGGAACTGTGAAATTCAAGTTCAGATTAAATTGCATTTTATCATGTTCTTCATGCGTACCAAGTACTGTCCTAGCTAGCTGGGTGTTTTTACATTTGTTCTTTCAAGTGCTGTTGCTTTTCCTCTTTAAGATAAGAGGTATTGTTTTCATTTTTTTTTTCCATGGGGAAACTAAATCTCAAAGATATAAAGTCCACAAGTTACAAGAGGTGAAGCACAAATAACAACCAAGATCTACTGACTATAAAATCCAAGCATTTTTCTTCAGATTTGCCCATGAATGGTGCTAATTTTCCATTGTTTCCTCCTGGGGTCAGTTTCCTTCTTCGCAGAGTATATTTTTGTTTGGCCAGAGTCAAACTATGAGTAGTAACTTCAGTAGTTGTCTGAAGTATTTCTTTACTCTTCACTTTGAAAGTAAAGTTGAGCTGCGCACCAATTTATAAATTAAAAGTAATTTTCTTAAAATCTTGAAGAATCTTGAAGACTTTTTTCTTAGTACTTTGAAGATTGTCTTCTGACATTTATTATGAGGACAAGAAGTTGTTCAGGCTAATTATTTTTCTGTTTTCCATAATCTATTGTTTCTTTCTGGTACATTTAAGGATGTCTTTGTTCTTCTGTGGTTTTACTATGATATTTCTAGGTATGGATTTGTTTTATTTACACTGCTCAGTCCTGTCCTACTTGTTTATTTAGGGTTCAAGGTCCAATTAGTTCTAGAAAATTCTCCACATCATCTCTTGGAATGCTGCATGTTCCTTATTCTAATTTCTTCTTTGGAATACCTATTAGGTCTGTTTTTATTATTCTATTCTCCATCTTCTTTTTCCTATTTCCCTACTTTTTTCTTTTTGGGGGTGATTTCCATACTTCTTGTTCCAGTTTACCAATTTTCTCTTTGGCTGAGTCATATATTCTATGTAATCCAGTTAGTAAGGTTTTAATTTCAATACTTATAATGTCTGTCATTTTTACTTCTGAAAGTTGTATTTTGATGTCTCTTACCTTCCCTTTAATGGAGGAGTGGACATTGTAGGGTCCCAGCTTTATACACAGTTTTCAGTTTATGTTCCTGCCTAGGCACAAACTAAAATCCACGTATCCTGAACTGGGGTGGACCTTCAGACCCAGCCCTAATCTGTTTGGATCTACATTTGCTGTGTTTATCTTCCTAGGTTGTCGCTCTGCCCAATTAAGGGCTTAAAATTCTGGCTATAAGTTTCTTATTCATTTCAGGTGCCTGGGGATTTCTTTTTCTTTCTTTTGAGTTTAGCTAGGTATTTAAAAATTGTTATATTTTATTCAGGATTTGTATAGGTGTTTGTAGTGGGAAGCTGGGTGGGGTGTCTGTATGTGAAGGGGAGGTATGTCTTGAGGCTCAGTTCAATATCTTGCTAAAAGTAAAAGATCCAATAATGAGTAACTCTGACAAATATGTTGGCTATATTCTTTACAACCTAGTTACTCTTCAATTTTAATGCATTTAGGAAATAATGTGCAAAGGAAACCCATAATCCCTGACTTAGGGAAAATCAGTGGACCAAGAAACAATATATTAAGAGAAGGTTAATAGACTAATGTGATGGACTAAGGCATGAAAGGAAAGAGTGCCAGATTATATGTTAAATATCATATACACATTATCACATATAACATTCTCTCCTTTAGAAAAGTCTAGCCTGACATCATACAACTCAAACAGGAATTGAACTAAGCCGGGAATTGAACCTACGTCTCTCAGTTTCAAAAGGTCATATGCTGAAATATTATAGTAAGAAATGCAGAATTTGTTCTGAGATGATAAAGTTTCATACTATCAAAGTCAGAATAAAGAAGACTTCTGTAGGAGAAAAGGTAGATTTATCAGGAAGCCAAAAAGTTGAGACATAAGGGGACCTCAATAGGATGGGTCTCCTGAATGCTAAAGTTCCTGGACGTTGTAAACATTATAGGTATGATTTTTTTTTTTTTTTTTGCGGTGGAGGAGTCACTTTGAAAGTAGGAAGAGTTTATATGTAAGTGTGTCTGAAAATTGTCTGAGATGTTAGATGAAATGGGTTTGAATCTTCAAGACTTCAGTGGTTTTTTAAAAATTTTTTGCATGATATCTTTAAATCATCTCTAGCTTACTTATAATACCAAAGACAATGTAAATAGTTTTTATAATTGTATTGTTTAGAGAATACTGACAAGGGGAAAAAAGTCTGTACATGTTCAGTACAGGTGTAACCATCTTATTTTTGCCCAAATATTTTCAATCCATTGGTTGAATCCACAGAAGCAAAGTCTACAGATTTGGAGGGCCAACTGTCTAGTGGTAAGAACCAGACAGTCTGAATGGTCTGAATGTGAGGGACTGGCACAGGAATTGGGGGTAAGAGGTATGATTTGTTGAGTATAAAATATTTTTTTGAGAAACCTGACAAAGAAACCTGACAGACTCATTTTGTAGATGAGAAATTAGAGATTAAATATTTTCTTGAAATCTGAAAACTTTTTTTTTTTTTTTTTTTTTTTTTTTTTTTTTAGGTAAAAGAGAGGAAATGTTCCTCTCAGTGAAAATGGAAAACAGAACATGTACAAGAATAGAGAGAGTGGATGGGGCAATGTGCTAAATGAGGTAGAATGATACGGCCACAGAGGTGGCAGGATTATTTATTCAGAGCAAATAAGATCAAGACACTTCTTCTGTAAAGGCATCAGAGAATATTTCAGAAATTTTATAAAATTCTGAGCATATTTAATATTGCCTGTGCAGGCTCTCTGAGCGATGGCTAAGGCCAAGGTGTACCCATGCTACTAACGGCAGATTTGAAATAGAGATCCAGGTCCCTGAAGGTGAAAAAGTAAAAGAACTTCGAGATCAGGTTAAATATCCTAATTATTAAGAAGCATATTATAGGATGCAATTAAAAAGGAATATTATTAATAAAGAACTTAGAGGATGTGACAATATCCTTGGGAATGGTAAACAACAACCTTAAGACAGAGGGCAAGAGTTGGTACAAATAGCAAGTAGAGAATCTGAACGAAATATGTTTGCTAATCAGCATCAATTAAGTTAATTGGTCACAAAAAGAGAAACCTGCACAGTGGTGATAATTTTGTTTGAAGAGTAATGTGAATAATAATAGCTACACAGGTATTATAGGGTTTTTATGAAGATCTCATATAAAGGGCTAGGCATATTTTTTACAGAAGTTTTAATTTAAAGAAACACTTTAGTCATTTGTATAATATGTCTATTTGCTGAAAGATGAATAACAAGTGTCACTATAGCTTTTCAAACGCTTTATGATATCACGGAAACTGTGAACTGAAAACAAGGTCTGATCCCTCTACTGTGAGCTACATTAGACAAGTAGAAGCAAATGACCCGAAAAGTCATATCCTCTCAAAAAATATGCTATTTCCTAAACATGAAAGGTCTGTTTTCTGATGTTTCTCTAATTAAATTATTGACTTATTTGTTTCAAAACTTACATCTCATTTTTTCCCTTAAAAAAATATCAGAGCCACCAAGGAAAATTGTACACTAAGAAAATAAAAGAAAGACATTGGGACATTGGAAAGAGTTTGGCTCTGAACTTCCTGGCAGTAAGACACGGAATTGAACACATTAAGTTTCATAGTACTGGTGATGAGAACAAGTGAAACACTCCATTTCCTTGAAAGAAGTGATTTTTTTTTCTTGCATTAAATTCTAGAAGAAACTTCTGAAATGAGGTCTTCTATAGTGGACCTCTAGTAGTCTAGTGGACAATGTCCTTGGCAAAATTTTGCAAAACATTGCATGAGACTTATTTCTGCAAGCAAAAAAGTCCATGGCATAATGTTAACAGCAACTAACTAGGTAGTTTTTCAAGAGGTTGTCATTATTGAATTCAAATATCTAGGCTACCTGGTCTAACTTGGTACAGTGGGAAACTAATTTGGGATAAAAGAAGAATCAATGGACTAAAAATCTTTTATGCTATTATCTCTCCTAAATATGTTCATTTGAGTTTTACAGAAATACACGTAAGCATATGCAGAGTGGTGAAAGAGTCTCTCATAATGCAAATTCAGGAAACAAAAAAGAGAAATCATCTCACATAATGCAGATGATATGCAGTGTGGGCCAACTCCACCTTGTTCCTAAAGCTTTGTTTTAATAATCTTTTCTATTATGTGTACTAATAAATTTTAGATCAGGACACCTTGAAGAAACGTATTCTTTTCTGGAACAATCAACAAGTATTATTCAAGAGAAGTAGCTGAAACTTGGGCATGAAAGCTGCATGATAGATTCCATAGCAGTTTGATAGATTTGTCTAAAGTTTAATTTAATGGCTGCTCAACTCATTGGCTTTTTAAAATCTAATGAAAACTGAGACAGTCCTCTGGATCAAACTTTTAGATTTATTTTTCATAAAACATGCCCTTTTATATCCAGCTCTGGAGATTTTATGATTTGAGATGATTGGTAATAGTGAATTGGTGAAAATATGTAGAAAAGTATCATAATTTGCTTATTCTACCTCATACATTATAGAGACTATTTGGAGCATGACATAGAAATGTTGGCTGCTTAAGCAATCAAGACCTGTGGGGTCTTTATAATTCCAGTGAGATAAGAATGAATAAATACATATTTTAATGTTTGTATGCATTCAGTGAAGCCAATTAAAAGTATTTGCATTGGCATATATATTCTTTAGAGATAGTGTAGAATAATTAAATACGAATAGATTTTGTATTGACAACAGCAGAAAATTAGTCCAAGGAAATGCTAAGATTCTCAAGTATAGTTCTGATACATGATGTAATAAACCACCTCTATAGGACTAGCCCTTTGAATTTGTTAAAGTCATCATGAAACATATAATTCAATATTTTATGTTTCATTTCACTTAAGGAGTCTTCTGATCTTCGAGACCCTAAATAACTAAAAAAGCTAAGCTTGTTGAATTCTATTTTAATTTTATAACACAGAATTGCCTACTAAATAATCCTACACATTGTAATTCACTTTTTTTTTTGAGACAGAGTCTTGCTCTGTCATCCTGGGTAGAATGCAGTGGCATCATCGTAGCTCACTGCAACCTCAAACTCCTGGACTCAAGTGATCCTCCTGCCTCAGCCTCCTGAGTAGTGGGGACTGCAGGTGCGTGCCATCACACCCAGCTAATTTTTTCTATTTTTAGTAGACACGGGATCTCACTCTTGCTCAGTCTGGTCTGAAACCCCTGAGCTCCTGAGCTCCTGAACTCAAGTGATCCTCCCACTTCAGCCTCCCAGAGTGCTAGGATTACAGGCGTGAGCCACCACACCCGGCATATTCACTTTTATAAATATATTAAAACTTTCTTAAGTTGCCTTGTTGACTTGTTACATATTGCAGAATAATATGCATGTAAAAATAATCACATATTGAAAATGATACATTCTTCATGTCTGCCTACACAAAACACAATAGAAAAAAGGATTTCTGTTTAAAGTTGTTTCAATTAAAAAAAAACACCCTTGTGTAAAATATTTAGTAGTAATTACTGTCTACACTAGCCATGCCTTTTTCTATCTATTCTGGGTAAGGATGAGTATTCAAAATGACACAAAAATCCTACCCACACTCTATGACAATGAAACCAAACATAAATAAAAATTTCAAGTGTCAACTGAATGGTAAATTTGTTATTTCTAGTGATATATTACTGAGTAATATAAAAAACAAAAATAGGCTACAATATACATTTTCATCCATGTTGTTCATTTAACATTTAATTACAATAAGGCCTTGCATTACTATTATATTTAAGAATTTCATTTCACACAACTTGTCCCTTCAACAAATCTTGATGATCAGGGAACATGTTCTACTTTCCTAATTAATGAGTCAGACATGTCTTATATTTCTTCTTAGTACTTTGTATAATGTTATGCACATTATATATACACTGAATAAATGACCAAATGAATGGATGAAAATTAAGAGTTAAATACTATGCCATTTCCTTATAGTGTATTTACTTTAAAATTAGTTTGTAAAACTTCTTGACCTTATGTTAGTCAACTTTTTGTCCTTCTCTATGCATAGCACAAGATTTATACTAAATAGATGCCTTTATATTCATACTACAGTGAATGCATATAATTAACAAAAATCCTAATTAATTTTTTTAAAAAATGGTTTAATGTCTGAAATATGACTTAAAGAGGTTAAGAATTCTGGATGGTGATGATCTTTTTATATTAAAGAATGATTAATATACAAATTTCATACCATGAAAAATAAGGATACATTTTACCAAGGAATACAGTCTCTAAGTAACATTAAAAAGTTAAGAAAAAATGGTAATGCTGGAGGCTGGTAAAAATAAAAATCTTTATGTATGATATTATCTATTGTTATTTTAAGAGAAAAATGCATATAGTAAGTACATTGTGCTCTGAATGAGATACGCTTAGCCTGAATTAGAATTTTACATCAACCGGTAAGTGGCTTTCAACCTGATGTCAATGCTAGGTTTCTAGGTTTTTACACTTATTTAGATATCCTTTTCATTTGTCGTCTGTCTCCTATTCTGTAGGTAATAATAATAATTAAATAATTAATTAATGGGGGAAATAGACTTATTTCTTTCAAGCAATCTCTCATTCTCTCTTTTACCATACGACCTCTATTACCATAATTTAGTTTACTAAATTATGCCATGTTTAGTACAAAACGACTTATCCACCACAAACTCCAATTCCAGTGTAGGATACATACCCTGAGAAGCAAGCAAATACTTAACTGGATTGTTCTACAATTGCAGAATTAAAACAATTCTACAATTAAAACAATTTAAATGTAGAATTAAAACATTTTGGAAAACTGTTTTCAGATGATGAATTAAATACTATTTGATAATATATTCAGAGTTAAGATTCTTTGAGTGCTTACTATTGTCAGAAATGACTTGCAGAAGTTCACATGAGAAAACTTATATAATTTTCATAGGTCTATAAATTAGGAGTTCTTATCATCTCCAGAGGAGAAAAGTGAGCACAGGCGGTGGAAGTAACTTGCCCAGATCATACAGCTAGAAAGTGGTGGATCCAGACCTCAAAACCAGGCTCTCTGGGGACAGAGCATGTGCCACCTGGGAAGACTTCTTCCCTTTAAAGAACAGTCACTTTTCCTTTAAAAAATATCAAAGATATGTTTACATGCCAATGTAGAAAAATTGATAATAGTGGATTTGTTATTTCTCCTATATGACATACCCTGAAACCTCTCTTATCTTCACCAATTCACACCTAAGTAAGTAGTCACAGATCACAAACATTAACAGTCTAGGCTTTGATGGAGGCTTCGCAGAGGAGTAGAAAAAAATGGTTTCAGAAAACTTGTAATACATTTCTGTTCACATACATGAAAAATAAAGGGAAAAAGCATACATTGTAAATGTGTGTGCTATTTCTAGATGCAACAATTAGAGCAAGGTGAAATAGAAAAGTCCAAGAATCCATTGATTTCTAATTTCCATACCGGTTAGTAACCTAATGTTAACATAATTTCATCCATCTATAAAGCCTCGCTGAATATAAAAGCTCATGGTACCATCCACAAGCACACAAATAAACATACCCAGTACAACAAAATCTTAAATTTCACCTGAGCATTTTCATTCCCTTATTTTCAGGCTTGCTGTTTGTTAACCATTAGTATGAAAACGATATTCCTTAGACGGCTCCATCCATTGCCTTTCGTTCCAGAGAACTCCATTCTAACATCCCATCTAAAGCAACAACTAGTGCCTCAGTTCAAGATTTTATTAACCTCATACCCACTTTAGTAGTAACAGAAAGAAAACAGACGTGAATGAGATACTGGTTCTCACTGGTTTTTGCTCATATCACCCTCATTTTCTGTGACATGGTACCGCATGGTTCTGTGAGCACTGGTCTCACGAGCTATCCCTTAGTAAATTAAACAAAAGGAATAAATACTTCAGGAAGATGAAAAGGAGAAGGGGAGAAAACAAACAAGCAAACAAAAACCCCCTTGACCTGACATCATGGAAAAAATAAAAAAAGACACTAAGATGAAAAAAAAATAGTGTCATGGTTTACATGTGGGATTTTGATGGAATCTAGGGCTGTGTTTTAATTCAAAACTCACCATCTCAAAACCACTTCTTTTCATCCGCCTGCAGGACTTGAGGTAAGTACGTATACGTTTTCTGGCACGCTCTTGATACTCAGGGAATTGTCGCCTGCATGAGTCAATGATAGCCTGGATCTTTTCTTTGGGCTGCTTAGAGATTGGGACCATTCGGTCCAAGTTTTCATCTACAAACAGCCTGACAAACATCTGTTGGCAAGAGGGAGACAGAGGAGAAGGGTTTGGAGGGCTGCTCTCTTCTGTTCCTAGCTTCCTGTCTTGATTACCGATAGGAAAATACTCTTTTCTGGTTTATGCACTGGAGAACTTTGCAATGGAAAGCCAGAAATTTTAAGCAAACACTCTTTAAAGACTTTTCTAAATGGTTGGATTAAAAAATAGAGAGAGAAAAAGAGAGAGAGAGGCAGACAGACAGACACACAGACAGAAAAGAATATCGTGTAGAAAAAAATCAGGAAATAACAGTAGACTGTGACAATTGAGCACCCCATTACATTCTCTACTAATGATAAATACGACTGTTACATTGCTACACTGCACAGTGGACTAATCTCTGAAAACACACAATTGACTCTTTTGTCATGCATAATTAGATAAGCTAGGAAAGCAAAAGAAATAACAGATGACGGGCGTACTCTTCCGAGGACTAAGCTGAGGCCCCCTCCATCCACTAGGTAAACATGCATACTCACACAACACAATTCCAGTTTTCAGCTCACATTTGGCTTTAAAATTCTAAACAAAACACAGCAATTCTGGTGTCTGGTTGGCAAAGAGTGTTTCATGTACTTTTTAAATCCTTCTGTAAATTAAACAAACATGTCTCTAAAATATCCACATTTACCAACAAGCAACAACATGAAAGTGAAGTGGTAAAAATTAAACCACACTTGGAGTGTGGCAAGACTCACATTAAAAGCTTTCAGCCGCTCAGCTTCCACGCCATCTGTCTCGTTCATTTTCTCTGAATCGTCGTGGTCATCGTGGTCATCTTCATCCTCATCTCCCCTGTTGAGTGACAGGTCCTCAGCGCCTCGGTCTACGCTCTCATTTTTGCCAGAGTCATAGCTTGAGTAACTATGTGCAGGAGACTGAAAAGAGAGGGTGAAATTGTTGCTTTTAAATTCGTCGCACAACCTTATACATGTTATGTTTTATTTCTAATTGCCCCTATTTCTCAAAGATCTTGCTTATCAGTTGATAACTTTAGAGCTGTGGCAATTTAAATTTACATCAAAATTAATACAAAATCAAATTAGAAATTCATTTCCTCAGTGACCCTAGTCACATTGCAAGTGCCCAAGTAGCTATATGCAACATTTCCATCGCTGCAGAAAGTTCTGTTGAACTTAGTTGTTCAAGAGCAATTACTATTTCCACTCAATATCTATATTCCAAACAAAAAAGCAACCTGTAATTGGTTTTGCAAGAGCATCACTGAATCACATATTCTTAGAAACAGATATGACCTCGGTGCTTAGTCAGCTTAGTCAGTCTAGCCTAGTATTAGCACTTTTTAAACATGTATGGAAACTGAGGGATGGATAGGTTTAATTAACTTGCCCAACAAGAACTATACAAGATATTTTTGTGATTATGGCTATTATTTATAAGTCATTATGCTGTAAAATAAATTTATAATTTGTCTATGAGTCTTCAGATGTCCTTTGACTTTGGTTTAGAAAAAGGGAATCAGGTTTTTTCCCAATCATCTGTTTAGTGCTTCTGTATCTAACACTATACAAAGGACATGACAAATTTAAAGCAAGAATAATTAAATGAGTAACTCTGGTACATATTTTTAAAAAATCATTAAATATCTGAAAATTTAAAATATTTAACAGTTCATGTTCACATATAAACAGTTGATGGCCTTCTTAGAGGTGCAGCTGTCAGAATACAATAATTAAGTGTATATATATATATATACGTATAGATGGGGCCATTCAATAATAAATAAATTGGCTTTTATTTATTTTCATTTTGGGATTACACATATTCAAAATATTTCCTCTTAGGACCTTCTAGGCTAATTCCAGAGTTAGTTTGAAAGAAATGACCTGGACATAAAGGAAATCCAAATATATAGTGTGATAAGGAGCTGATTCAGCCATGGATAACATAACAATAAATTATTTTATATAACTCCTTGGAAATCATTACACTGACCAATAATCATCTAAACATACTCTGGGTATCTTTGATAAGATATTAAACTAAGATGTAATAGAATTTAAAAAGGAATATTCTATGCCTATTTTTATTTAATGATGTAAAAGATATTTTCTGAGATATTAAATATCATAAAACAAATAATAAAGAAAGTGAGAGACATAGAGAAGAAATTAGCACTTAGAAACACCATGCACCTAGTCTATTGGTTCCCTTA
The DNA here is from genome assembly GCF_020740605.2 of Lemur catta. Classification (NCBI taxonomy): domain Eukaryota; kingdom Metazoa; phylum Chordata; class Mammalia; order Primates; family Lemuridae; genus Lemur; species Lemur catta. Next base: position 24,742,542 of record NC_059143.1, read on the forward strand.
ATCTTTCACAGCAACGTGGTGAAAAGATATTACCCTGCAGATTCTGCAGACAAGGAAACAGCTTCAGAAAGGCTAAATAACCTCTCCTTATCTAGAGAATGATACAACCACTATTTGAACCTAAGTCAGCATGAAACTAAGAGTGGTGGGATAAGCTGGTTTTCTCTTTAATACAGATTCCAGTTTTTCCTTTCTAAAGGTATATACATGTTTGTGTATAATCAAAAGACGAACATAAAATATTTGTTGGTTTATGTATATGTTAATATGAAAATAAAGTATTTTACAAGTGATTTCACCTAATATTCTACCTAAAGAAATTGAATGCATTATTTCCATTTTCTTATAGAACAATAATCTATAATTTATAAATCTTAAGTAAGAAACATTATCACTTGTTATAAATTTTCCACATATGATGTATTTAAATAATTTATTATTGCTCCATACACAATTTTAGTTATTTGTTTCGGTTGGACAAAGTGGAGGAAAGATACACTATTATAATCAAAATGAAGATAATCAAGTTTTCTTAAACACAAAACATCCATCGAAGAAAACAGTAAGAAGCAAGAATGATGAACAACTTTTAAGATGAACATGGAAAGCATTAATTTCTAAAAACTCCTGCTCCAAACCCAAATCTATTTCAATGTCAATCCTTTCTTCCCTCAACAAACCGTTATGGAGTATAACTATACATTTGGTACTACACTAAGATACTGTGCTACAGCAATATTCACTTAACAATTATTTTTTGAGCACCCATTATGTGTCAGACATTTTTATAAACCTTTTACATATATAACATTTCATTTAAAATAAACTAGTTAGGTAACTTCATTTACTATTTATGAAGAAATCAGGGTTTGAAATCATGCAGTTTGGCCCGAGTCTATGATCTTAACTCTATTCTCTGCTATCTCTATGGAATTACTACTTATGAGGCTATTGTTATAATATCAGTAGGAATCAATTCCTAAGGCTCTGTATTTCTGGGCAGCAGCTTTTAAAATAGAAATACCTCTGGAATGAGACTTATTAAATCCATGTCATCATTTAACATCTAACTATGAATTTCCCTGAACAAATCTAATGGAAGATATATATTTTATATGGGTTGGAGTCTATTTAATAATGTTTTGTATTCATGAAGTGTTAAAATTTACATAAAGCTTTAAACTCCATGTAACTGAACTTCACAGCAGGACTGGTATTAATATATCTATATTATGCATGATTTAAAATATATATAATGATAATAAATTATGTTAATATATGTGATGGTTAATTTTTTGTGCCAACTTGGCTGGATAACAGGGTTTTCTGATAATTGGCTAAACATTATCAATATTTCTGGGTGTATCTCTGAGAATGTTTCTGGATGAGATTAGCATTTGGATGGGTACACTCAGTAAAGCAGATCCTCCTCCCCAATGTAGGTGAGCATCATCCAATCCTTGAGGGCCTAAATAGAAGAAAAGGTACAGGAAGGAAAAATTTGCCCATTCTGCCAGACTGCTTAGTTGGGACATACTGAGGCTTATACCATTACTTATATCATCAATTTCCCTGGTTCTCAGGCCTTCAAACTAGGACTTAACTACACCTCTGGCTTCCCTTGATATTCAGCTTTCAGAGGGCAAATCATGGGACTTCTCAGCCTCTGTAATTGCATGAGTCAATTCCTCATAATAAATGTGTGTGTGTGTGTGTGTATCTATATCTACTTTATAAATGATTTAATCAAGGCTCAGTAAATCTCACTAGATGAGCTAACCTCAGACACTGAGAAAAGTGGTAGAGGAGAAGTTAAGTGGAGGCCATCCATCCATCACTGGGAGGGTGGGACTACATGGGGTTTCAGAGTAGGGGGCCATGGGAGTTAGCAGAAAGAATGAGAATGTTGGGTTTCAGGGTCTGAGTTAATTAGAAAAGTCGAAAGAGAAATGTATAAAAGAAGATGAAAGCCAATCAAAAGAATTTTCACAAACTTAGATAATTGTGTCCAGGACTAACCATGGGCCCTGTTGTGGTATATCCTATTTCATTGTCATCCCAGCACCTTTTCCTTTCAGGAACAGCCCCTGCCAATCTTCTGGGTACCAACCTTCTCTGCCATGCATACTTCAACTTTGCCTCTGGGTGAAGAGAACTGGCCTGAGACTGAAACCAAGCTGGATATAGTAGAGTTAAGTAACACAGAGAGAGTCCTAACAGCATAACTTGTACATCTAGATCGAACTATTTAATATTTCTGAAATAATACCTTCAGTTGAGTAATATCATATATCCTCCACTTACCCAACATGATTTAATTTTGATTAAATTTGAGTTTCAGTCACCTGTGATTATGTCTGGAGTGGCATAGAGATCAATCATTACAAGGCCGGATCAACAATAAAGATTTCACACATGATAATACAAATACATGGCCCCAGACAAATGGATAATAGTATCTCCATAGACAGCATAAAATACTCTCAAATCCACCAACAAAGTAAAATGCTATTGAATGACCTTTACAATGGGAAATTTTAAACTGGCTGTGTTCAAAAATGCCTCCATGCAGTAATAATATATGTGTAGCATGCTTTAAGGATTACATTAACATATTATAACTATGTAATCAGAGGAGGAATAATAAAACTAGAGTAGATTCCTGACATTAGCAGTAAAGGTAGATTTTAAAAACAGCATATTTTTACAGTTAAAATCATTAACAAGGTGGAATTACCTAATAAAATACAGTAAGACAAATATTCCATAGGTTTGAAAAGTTTACCTTTTCAAATATAAAATATAGTAAATATATTTTAAGTGTCAATGTGAAATATTTTAAAAATATTATAGCACACTTATCTGAATGCAAAATATGCTGAGCGAATTCATTCAGTGGAACCATGAAGGATTTACAGCCCTAGTCATTCAAGGTTAAAAAAAAAATCTTGCAGATCTGAGAATATTCACAATCTAAATTTAAAGCATGATCACTTTTTTTTCCCTCTACAAAATAAACTTAATTTTTGCTTCTCAGCTGGAGTATCATTTCTTGTTCCCCCACCATTTAAAATCTATCTTTTAAGGCCAGATTAAGTTCAATTTCCACAAAGATTCCAGTTTTTACCTCAGTCTACTTCAATCTTTTCCTAAATTGTGGACTTAATTTACTTAATTTGACACAGAATTAAATACTACCATTGCTTTCTACTTTTCTTTTTCTGTTAATTTGCATATGCCTTTAAGCTACACTGAGACAGGAACCAACAAATATCCCTTTACCTTTGCCCTCACAGAATGAGACATGCTTACTACAGACTGGCCTTTAAGACTGCTTGAAAAGGTGTCTCTTTTTCTATAAAATTATTTGGCTTTTAAAAATGGGGCATGTTGGTATTACAGTGATATTACAGACTCAAGCAAGAAAAATTACTATGCATCTCCAAGTAACATACATAAAATACAGCAGTCATTTGTTCCATTAGCCTGCCTTGCCTTAATAAGATTTTAGAAGACCACAGCCTATAAAACCTTCATTCCAGGAACAATTGTTTTCTTATTCCACATATAAATCTAAAAAATCCAAACCAGATCTTAAAAAAAAATCCAAAGATATTAAAAAACCACAATTTAGGTCTTATGGAAGATGGATACCTGCTTATCCTGAAAACATAATCTGTATTTCCTCATTATACCCTAAATAAGCGGAAAACACATGAATTCAATGCCAGGCATCCATGCTTCCATAATATGCTATGTACATATGCTATGTACTCTGTCACAGTACTGATTGTAAGGTATCTTCCTCATAGTCTGAGAACTACTTGAGGGTGGGGTCCCTTAAGCACCATGTCTCTTCCATCTTTATAACTTTGCACAATGCCAAGCACATAGTAGGAATAAAGTAAATGTTTTCTGAGAGTGACTTTCTTGAATTTTGGAGTTTATACAGAAGATGATTTAACTTTTTAAATTGTAATTTTAAAAATTCCCTCACATTTAGTTTTTAAAAATCAGTTATTAAATTGTGAATTCACAGAGAAGCAACATTGGATGGTCAGTGTGGTAAAAAGGTGATGAGGTGATACATATAAAAAAATTAGAGAATGTGTGGAGAACAATAGAAGGATAGAGCCCGGGAGTGCTGTGCTCACCCTATCAGTGCAGTGCAGACTGAACTGTAAGACAGCACCTGCCACCCCCACAGACCTCCTACCTGCTGAGATGGGGATATGCCTGGAGTCTGTGCAGAGCCATTGCACTAGACAATAGGCACTGTGGGGATCAAGCAACAGCTAAAGCCATTCTGAACTCTAGGGTACATTACACTGGGTCTATACCAATCTGCGGAGGGACCGCACTGACTTGTGTCTTCCCTGAGGTGTACTCTGGAACTTAAAGCCAGGTGCTTTACCCCTAGAGTACAGCTTGAAATCCCCACTCAAGAGACATAAGCTGGCTGAACGTATAAAACAAAAAATGCAAGCCAAGTATCTGCTGTCTCCAGGAAACACATCTAAACACAAGGACTCATTCAGATTCAAGGTGAAGGGATGGATCATGCAAATGGAAACCAAAAGAAAGCTGATGTAGCAGTTCTCATATCAGATAACACAGGGTTCAAATCAAAAAAGGTAAAGAAAGACAAAGCTGGTCATTATATAACAGTAAAGGGAACAATTCAACAATAAGAAATAACAATTATAAATATTTATGCACTTAACACAGGTGTGCCCAGATTCATAAAGCAAATCCTACTTGATCTAAACAAAATGATAAACAATAGCACTGTAATAGCCAGCAACTTCAACACCTCTCTGACAGCACAGGACATATCCTTCAAACAGAAAATAAACAGAGAAACAATGGACTTAAACAGAACTCTAGAACAAATGGGCCTAACAGACATTTATAAAATATTCTACCCCAAAACAACTGAATAATATATGATCTTCTCAACAGCTCATGGAACATTCTCTAAGATTGATCATATCCTAGGCCACAAAACATGTCTCAACAAATTTAAAAAATAGCAATTATACCATGCATCTTCTCAGACCACAGTGCAATAAAATTAGAAATCAACTCCTACAGAAACACTCATTTCTACATAAAGTCATGGAAACTAAACAACTTGCTGCTGAATGATAGTCAAGTTAAGGAGGAAATTAAGATGGAAATCAAAAGATTTTCTGAACTAAATGATAAAGTGGACACAAGTTGTCAAAATCTATAGGATACAGCTAAAGCAGTCCCGAGAAGAAACTTCATAGCCATAAATGCCTAGATCCAAAAGACAGAAAGATCACAAATCAACAATATAATGAATCATCTCAAGGAACTGGAAAAGTATGAACAAACCAATCACAAAACCAGCAGAAGAAAAGAAATAACCAAGATCAGAATAGAACTAAATGAAATCAATAATAAAAGATCTATAGGGAAGATTAATGAAACAAAAAGTTGGTTCTTTGAAAAGATAAACAAAATTGGCAGGCCTTGTGCTAAATTAATCAAAATCAGGAAGAAAACCACCTCTAGTAAGCTCAATCAGGAATGAAAAAGGAGAAATTACAACTGATACCACAGAAATATCAAATATTATCTATAAATAGTATAAAAATCTCTATGTACGTAAACTTGAAAATGTGGAAGAAATAGACAAATTCTTAGAAACACATAGCCTCTCTACACTCAGTCAGGAAGAAACAGAATTCTAGAACAGATCAATATTAAGTACCAAAATTGAAACAGCAACAAAAAAATCTTCCACCAGAAAAAAGTTCTGGACCAGATGGTTTCACATCTGAATTTTAACAGACCTAAAACGTTGAACTGGTACCTATCCTGCAGAAATTGTTCCATAACATCAAGAAAGAAAGAATCCACCCCAACACATTTTACAAAGCCAACATCACTGTGACACCAAAGCTAGGAAAGGACTCAACAAAGAAAGAAAACTACAGACCAATATCCCTTGTGAATATAGATGTAATAATTCTCAATAAAATCCTAGCAAACTGAATACAGCCACCCATCAAGAAAATAATCCATCATGACCAAGTGGGCTTCATCCCAGAGATGCAGGGATGGTTCAACATATGCAAATCTCTAAGTGTGATTCACCACATAAAGCAAAATTCAGCACCCTTTTGTGATAAGAATGCTTACCAAAATAGGCATACATGGGACATACCTCAAAATGATAAAATCCATCTATGACAAACCTACAGCCAACATCATACTGAACAAGGAAAAACTGAAAGCATTCCCACTTAGAAGTGGCCACTATTACCACTTCTTTTCAACATAGTGCTGAAAGTCCTAGTAGGAGCAATCAGAAATGAGAATGAAATCAAAGGTATCCAAATGGGTGCAGATGAGGTCAAATGATTGCTCTTTGCTGATGATATGATCTTATATCTATAAAACTCCAAAGATTCTTCCAAGAGACTGCTGGAATTGATCAATAAATTTAGTAAAGTCTCAGGTTACAAAATCAATATACACAAATTAGTAGTATTCATACACACCAGCAACAAACTAACAGTCAAATCAAAGACTCAATACCTTTTACAATAACAACAAAGAAAATAAAATATCTAGGAATATATTTAACCAAGGAGGTGAAAGACCACTACAGGGAGAACTATGAGGCACTAAGGAAGGAAATAGCAGAGGATGTAAACAGATGGAAAATCATACAATGCTCATTGATTGGCAGAATCAACATTGTTAAAATGTCTATACTACCCAAAGTGATATGCAGATTCAATGGAATCCCTATTGAAATACCAACATCATTTTCCACAGATCCAGAAAAAATAATTCTATGTTTCACATGGAATCATAGAAGACCCTGTATAGCCAAAGCAACCATAGGCAAAAAGAACAAATTGGGAGAGATCAATTTACCAGACTTCAAGCTATATTACAAGGCTATAGTTACTAAAACAGCATCGTACTGGCACATTAACAGAGACATAAACCAATGGATCAGAACACAGAACCCAGATATAATGCCATCATCCTCATATTGCCATCTGATCTTTGACAAAGCAGAAAAAAGCATACACTGGGGAAAAGAATCCATTCAATAATGGTGCTAGGAAAATTGGATAGCCACATGTAGAATATTGAAACAGGATCTGCACCTCTCACTGCTCACAAAAATCAATTCACAGTGGATAATAATCTCAAATCTAAGGCATGAAAGCATAAGAGTTCTGGAAGAAAATGTTTGAAAAACTCTTATAGACATTGGCCTAGGAAAAGAATTTATGAAGCAGACCCCAAAAGCTATTACAGCAACAACAAAAATAAATAAATGGGACCTGATCAAATTGAAAAGGTTCTGCACAGCCAAGGAAACTATCAGTAGAGCGAATAGACAGTCTACAGAATGGGAGAAAATATTTGCATGCTATACATCTGATAAAGGGATGATAACCAGAACCTATAAAGAACTCAACCAAATCAGCAAGAATAAATCAAACAACCCCATTAAAAAGTGGGCAAAAGACATGAAGAGAAACTTTAACAAAAAAGATATACTAATGGCCCAAAAACATATGAAAAAATGGTCAACATCTCTAATCATCAGGGAAATGGAAATCAAAACTTCAACAACATATCACTTAACTCCAGTGACAATGGCTTTTATCAAAAGGACCCAAAACAATAAATGCTGGCATGGATGTGTAGAGATAGGAACACTCTTACACTGTAGGTGGGACTGGGAAATAGTACAACTTCTATGGAAAGTAGTATGGAGATACCTCAAAGAACTAAAGGTAGAACTACCATTTGATCCAGCAATCCCTCTACTGAAAAGGCACACAAAATATTCTATAAAAACATACCCACACTCGAATGTTTATAGTAGCACAATCCACAATTGCAAAGATGTGGAAACAACCAAAGTGCCCATCAATACATGAATGGACTAATAAAATGTGGTATATGAAAACCATGGAGTACTACTGAGCCATAAAAAAATGATGAACTAACCTCTTTAACCTGGATGGAAATGGAGACCTTCTTATAAGTGAAGTATCACAAAAATGGAAAAACAAACACTACATGTACTCATCATGAAATTGGCACTAATCAAAAAACAGTTATATGCACATATGGAAATAAAACTCACTGGAAATCAAGCAGGTGGTGGGGGAAGGAAGAGATGGGTAAATTCATAACTAATGGGTACAGTGCACAATATCTGTTTGATGGGCACACATAACTTTGACTCACATGGTACAAAAGCAATTTATGTTACCAAAATGTTTATACCCCTGTAATATTCTGAAATTTTAAAAAGTAATTATCCATCACAGAATCTACTGGCAATCTTAGCATAATTTAAAGTGTAATCACCAGACACTTTGTTCCTGACATGAGACAAAATGAAGCACATAGCACTACTAGAAAAGCAAACTCACCAAAAAAAAAAAAGAAAGAAAGAAAGAAAAGAATTTGAATCCAGTGAAACTTCAATTTAGAAATAATGGTTTCCAAAGTATGCCTGTTTGACTAGCAGTATCAATATCTCTTGATAATCTATTAGCAATGCAAATGCTCAGCCCTCACTCCAGGCCAAATGAATCAAACACTTTGGAGCTGGGGACAGCAATCTGTGTTTTAATGGGACCTCCATGGGATTCTGATGCACACTCAAGTTTAAGAACCTCTCATCTGGGGTTAACTTCTGTTTTTAGTAAACATGGCAGATTCAGGAACAAGTTAAATGACACCAAAAAAGCACACAGGCAAATCTAAAATATTAGACACTATTCAGAACAATTAACTTTGGTTCTGTAATAAGTTAGTGATACAGAATAAAAACATATATTAAAAAGATTTACGAGACATAATAAAACAAAAGTGTAGACCTTGCTTGTATCATGATTAAAATAAACCTAATATAAAAAAGACATTTTTGAAAAAAGTAGAAATATTCTATTATGGTTGAGGATACTAGGTGGTAATATGGAATTATAATTAATTTTGTTAGATGTAATAATCAAACAGTTGGTTAAGTAAATATTTATGTAAGAAAATACCCACATTTTCTAGATATACAAGTTGAGGTATGAAGGGATGAAATGACATGGATACCTGGGATTTGATTTAAAGTACTATAAATAAAAGAGGAAAAGAATGAAAAAGTAAACAAATATTCAGAAGTCTTAATCACTATTGAACTTGGCTAATAGGTATTAGTGGTTCATTGCACTCTGTTTTTTAATATATTTTATATTTTCAAAATAAAATTTAGATTTATGAATTTTATAATTACTTTGGTATCCACTTTGACTATTTTTATCATAACATTAATTTATTCAACATATAAGAAGCACGACTTCATATTTGCAGCATTGTTTTAGACAGTTTATTTTAGCCAAAAGGCCGAGAAACGATGCAACATTGTTTTAGGTTTATAGGATTGGATAAATCCATGTTTTGTAAGGCCTAAAAGTTACAAAATTTGGAGAGGGAGTTCTTTGGAAACATTAAATTAAAAAAATGAGTATTTACTTAAGATGAGGAAAATCACAATAAATTACAAATTTTAAAAAGCTTCTAAATGCCACAACCATCACAAAATGTGATAAATATATAAAATATTTTAAAATTAAATAACTCCCTGGCCCATTTTTCTAATACCCTTCCCTTTCCATATTTCCTGGCTGCATGCACTTGATTCTTCATATGACAGTGATTTTGTAATATCGTATTCCATGGAGAGAATTGAAAAATGATTCAGTCATTATCCTGTCTGATGGAAAAGTATCTTTTATTCTTGATAGTGTAATATGTTTTCTTTGCTCTTCAAATTAATTATTGCTAATATCACACAAAATGTTAGATTGTGTTCAGTTTGGGGAAAACTTTAATCAAGTTCTTTTCATGTCTGAACCATGAGATTTCAGGGCATTTTGATTTTCCTGGGCAGTGAGACTGATGTCTTCATTAAAGTAGCATTTATGAGTTTTATGTTTTCTTCACTGGTATCAGTACTTTCTGACAAATTCAACATATAATTTAAATCTTCTCTCAATGTGTTAATAAAATTCATTCCTCTTCATTAATGGTATTATTTCTTGCTCTTTAAGAAATACTACCTTCAATATGATGTGGAATTTTTATTGCAGCTCACTTCTCAGTGTTAGAATAATGTCCTTTGATTTCACTTTTCATCTTTATTAACTGTACTTCATATACCATCAGTATTTTATCTTAATGTTCTCTCAATCCTTTATTAAATAAATAGAAAGAAAACAAAATAATATATCCTTCATATATTTCCAAATTAGGAGTCTATAATTTTTCACTTGCTTTTTCCAAAAGGTCCAAATTGCAGTTGAAATGTCATGTTCAACTGTGTGAAGGGCAAATAAAATAGCTCTGTATTACCATCGCTTAACAACTGCTTGCAAATCTACTATTATTCATTTGTATAACCATAGATGATATCTGGTACCTGGTTTACTAATTTACCATTTTGTTCATGCTTTCACATTATTTGTATTAATTCTTCTTAAACAAGTTTGGATAAAGTCACATCTAATATTTCACTTTGACAGTTTTTCCAGTGCTTATCCAAAAATGGGATCAAATTTGACAATTACATTAAATATTCCCATGAAGATTTTTTTTGAAAATCACTTTTTTCATCATAACCTGTGAAAGGAAATATCTTTCACTTAATAATTTTTAAGCCACAGTTACTTTTTGGCACTTTGAAATGTTACTAAACATTTTTTCAAGTCCATTTTTCAAGATAATAGCTGGCTGGAGCAGTGGTCTTTCATTTTGACATGTACCAGAATCATTCAAAAGACTTGTTAAAAACACAAATTGCTGAACCTATTCCTAGAATGGGGCCCAGGAATTTTGATTTCTAGCAAGATCCCAAATGATGCAGGTGCTGCTAGGCTAGGAGATATGCATTTAGTAGCTATTGCATTTTTATTTGATTTATGTGTAATCCAAATAACCATAGCCATTTTGAGCTCCATGGAATCTTCATGACCTTTGAGAATTGTTAATATATGTATCCATTCTAAAAATCCAGATATATAATGTCTGCCTTGTTCAAAATACTATAGTTTGGAAGCAAAACCAAATGTGACCTTTGGTATTCAAATAAACTGGCCAGCATCTCTTATGGGTTTGAAAATTTCTTTTTATCTTTCCCAGAAAATGTTTGAAAATAATTTTTTTTCATTAAAATTCTGTGGAATCTCTGTAAATAATATTTAATCAAGACTTGGAAAAAAACTTTTTTTATTAAGCAGTACCGAATGAAATTATTTCATCTTAAAAGGCCATAATGAGATTTAATAGTATTTGTCACAGTCAAAATAAAACTCCTGCTGACGTTTGTGTGTGTGCTCTGATGACCAAACATGTGTTTTTCTTTACTGTTAATTTTATCTTCTCTTTGCTCTGTTTCCTGTTAAAAAGGATCTTGAATCTCATTACCATCTTTATTCTATTATCATTTTTATCACTTATACTCTCCTGGTGGTTGTCATTCCTTTTCTTATATTTATAACATTGTCCATCAGAGTTTTTAATTTTCAACAGTAGAGAGTTTTTGGTTTACTGACATTTTTTTGACATTTTTTTCCTTGTGCTTTTTTTTTTTAATTTCAGCACACTTTGGGGGTACACATTCTGAAGCTGATGTCAGTCTTTCACTTTTTGTTTTGGCTTCCTGTGAGGTCCTTTATATATGAATTATAGAATGACCAATGATTCTAAAGAAATATATAAAATTAATCTAAAATTAAGGCCTATATATTTTAGAATTTAAAATTTTTAAATTATAACTGTAAGAGTTTAAAATTTTAAACTGTATAGTCATATTATCCTTTTACCATATACAGAATTATTGATAAGTCTATATAGAAGCTTTGTTACTGGAAAACTTATTTCTCCAAGCCATTTTGTCGTGTCAGTGGAAATTTTGCATGCTATTTCTTCTGGAACTGACAGGCCTCATCTGGACAGATTGTATGTTTGATGCAATGTGCTAAGAGAAATTGGATAGGTGAGATGCATGAAATGTGTGAAAACAGTATTAGCTGTCTTCAGACCTACAGGGTTCTGTCATGCAAACATAAGAATTCAGATAAAGTACATTTTGTGGAATTCCCATAAAAGAAGAAAAAAATAGTGAGCTTACTGAGTGTATTCTTCAAAGGACAGAACTTTCATTTTGACAAGGTGTCAGTGAGAAGGAAATCTACTTTTTATTTAATACATATGATGATTGGAAGAATGTTTTACATTCTAAACTGCTTTCAAACAGTTTCCTATATACTCTCATGCTAGGAACAATAGCACACGTTCATATCAGGACCTGTGGCCCTGAACACCTGTATGGTATAATGTAAGTCACATTCAGTGGTGATATTATTCCTGGAGGCTCTTCCGGTACTGGTTAGAAGTAACTAAAATGTATCCAAAGGTGAAAGTGAACCTTCTCTTTTCCCCCATTGTTTTGTAGAAGATGTTCTGTGTAAGGAAATTTACAGTTTAACCTATCTATTACCAGACAGGATAATGATGAAATGAGAAGATAAATGGACAATATTCAGAGTTCCTAGACTTGAAATTGGTTATAATAACAATGAAAATTTGAGATGACGTGTTTTTTGTACAGGAAAGGTCATATTTTCAGTTTATTAGTGAGAATTGCATTTTTCAAAGTAGGGAACATTTCTATTTTACAAGTATTAGTTTTTGGTTTTTTTTTTTTTTGTCAGAGTCCTGCTCTGTCACCCTGCTAGAGTGTCGTGGCGTCAGCCTAGCTCACAGCAACCTCAAACTCCTGGGCTCAAGCAATCCTTCTGCCTCAGCTTCCCAAGTAGCTGGGACTACAGGCATGTGCCACCATGCCCGACTAATTTTTTCTATATATTTTTAGTTGTTCAGCTAATTTCTTTTCATTTTTTAGTAGAGACAGGGTCTCGCTCTTGCTCAGGCTGGTCTCAAACTCCTGAGCTCAAACCATCCGCCCGCCTCAGCCTCCCAGAGTGCTAGGATTATAGGCGTGAGCCACCGCGCCCGGCCTATGTTACAAGTATTAGTGATGTTGGGAAACTTAAGGGAAAATACACAGTTCTAGGTCAATTATTAGTGCTCAGTCTTGAGGTATTTCTATCAGGTGACTTCTTCAATATGAATTGGGGCACTGTTTCTGGCTGTGAAGATTCCAAGCCTGATTCTCCACCTATTCTAGAGATTACTTTATATAAATATTTTCTTTCTGTGGCAATCAGCCAGTTGTCTACAACTAAAATTCCCAAATCTTACATCAAACTCTCTGAGAAAATTGACATTTGAAATGAAAAAAAGTTACTCTACAGATGAAATCATTTATGCTATACTGCAAGTTTTAAAACTAAAATATAAATACAAAAAGTACTCCTATACTCAACAACAAAATAGCAAATAATCTGATTTAAAAACATTTCTCTACAGAGGATACACATGATCAACAAGCATATGAAATGGTGCTTAACCTTACTGATTATCAGAGAAATATACCTCAAAACCACAAAAAGATATCCCCTCACATCCATTAGGTTGACCATCCATTAGGATGACCCCTATTTAAAAAAAAAAAAAAAAGAAAAGAAAAGAAAATAAGAAGTGTTGGTGATGATGTGGAGAAGTGGGAACCCTCATGCACTGTTGGTGGGATGGTAAAGTCATGAAACCACTATGGAAAAAATAAAAACTGGATTACCATATGATCCAGCAATCTCAGTTCTGAGTACATATAAGCAAACATCAAGATATTGCAGGTTCTGTTTCAGACCACCCTAATATAGTAAAACCACAATCAAGCAACTCACACAAATATTTTGGTTTCTCAATGCATATAAAAGTTACGTTTACACCATACTATAGTCTATTAAGGGTGCAATAATATTACCTTTAAAAAAGCAATGCACAGACCTTAATTTAAAAAATACTTTATTTATAAAACCTGCTAACAATCATCTGAACTTTCACTGACTGATAATCTTTTTGCTGGGAGAAGGTCTTGCCTCAATTTTGATGGCTGCTGGCTGATCAGGGTGGTGGTTGCTGAAGGCTGTAGTGGCTGTGGCAATTTCTTAAAATAACACAATGATGAAGTTGGCTGCATCGATTGAATCTTTTTCACAAAAGGTTTTCTGCAACATGTGATGCTGTTTGATAGAATTTATGCATAGTAGAATTTCTTTCAAAATTAGAGTCAATCCTTTCAATTGCTATTGCTATTTAATCAATTAAGTTTATTAAAAATTCTAAATCCTTTGTTGTTATTTCAACTTTATTCACAGCATCTTCATCAGGAGTAGATTCCACCTCAAGAAACCATGTTCTTTGCTCCTGGTCTGTTCCTTTAACTTCTGATCTATTCAAATTTTATTGTGAGATTGCAATAATTCAGTCACATCCTCAGGCTGCACTTCTCATTCTATTTCTTTTGCTGTTTCCACCACATCTGCAGTTAATTCCACCACGGAAGTCTTGAACCCCTCAAAGTCATCCATGAGAGCTGGAATCAGTTTCTTCCAAACTCCTGTTAATGTTGCTGTTTTGACCTTCTGCCACGAATCATGAATGTTCTTAATTGCATCTAGAATGGTGAATCTTTTCCAGAAGGTGTTCCATGTACTTTGTGCAGATCAATAAGAGAGGCATCACTATAGCAGCCATAGCCTTATGAAATGTATTTTTTAAATAATACACCTTGAAAGTCAAAATTATTCCTTGACCCATAGGCTGCAGAATGAATGCTATGTTAGCAGGCATGGAAACAACGTTAAGTTCCCGTATCTACATCAGAGCTCTTGGATGACAAGGTGTATTGTCAATGACCAGAAATATTCTGAGAGAAATATTTTTCATGAACAATAGGTGCCAACAGTAGGCTTAAAATATTCAGTAAACCATGCTATCAACAAATATGTTATCCTCCAGGTTTTCTTGTTCCATTTATAGAGCACAGGCAGAGTAGATTTAGCATAACTCCTAAGGGCCCTAGGATTTTCAGAATAGTAAATGAGCACTGTATTCAACTTAAAGTCACCAGCTATATTAGCCCCTAACAAGAAAATCAGCTTATCTTTTGAAGCTTTGAAGCAAGGCATTGACTTTTCTCTAGATATAAAAATTACAATAAAAGAGCCCTAGATGGCATCATCTTTCAACAGAAGGCTGTTTCAGCTACATCAAATATCTTTTGTTTAATGATAACATCTTTATCAATGATTTTAGCTAGATCTTCTCAATAACTTGAAGCTTCTACATCAGCACTTGCTGATTTACCTTCCGCATTTATATTATGAAGATGGACTCTTTCTTTAAACCTCATCAAGCAACCTCTGTTAGCTTCCAACTTCTTCTACAGCTTCCTTACCTCTCTCAGCCTTCATAGAATTGAGGAGAATTAGGGCCTTGCTCTGGATTAGGCTTTGGTTTAGGGGAATATTGTGGCTGGTTTAGTATTCTAGCCAGACCACTAAAACTTTCTCCATAACAGCAATAAGGCTGTTTCACTTTCTTATCATTTATGTGTTCACTGGAGTAGCACCTTTAATTTCCTTCAAGAACTTTTCCTTTGTATTCACAATTTGGCTATTTGAAGCAAGATGCCTAGCTTTTGGCCTATCTCAACATGCCTTCCTCACTAAGCTTAACCATTTCTAGCTTTTGATTTAAAGTGAGAGGCATGCAACTTTTCCCTTCAGCTGAATACTTAGAGGCCATTGTCAGGTTATTATTTGGCCTAATTTCAACATTTTTATATCTCAGGGAATAGGGAGGCCTGAAGAGAGGGGGAGAGAGGAGCAATCATGACACACATAATATTTATTAAGTTTCTAGTCTTATATTGGTGCAGTTTGTGTTGTCTCAAAACAATTACAATGGTAACACTGAATATCACTGATCATAGATCACCATAAGAGATATAATAACTATGAAAAAGTTTAGAATATTGTGAGAATTACCAAAATGTGACAGAGACACAGAGTACATGCTGTTGGAAAAATGGAACCAACAGACTTAATCAATGCAGTGTTGCTATAAATACTCAATTTGTAGAAAGTACAATATCTGTGATGTACAATAAAGTTAAGCAAAAGTATGCCTGTAACCAAAGCAATTAAAAGCGGGGTCTTGAAAGAAATATTTGCACACCCATATTTGTAGCAGCACTATTCAAAACAGCCAAGAGGTGAAAGCAATCCAACTATTCATGGATGAATTACTGGATGAATAAAATGTAGAGGGTGTGTATGTGTGTGTGTGTGTTATACACACACACATACACACACATATATATACACATATATATAATACAATAGGACACTATGCAGCCTTATAATAAAAGGAAATCCTTTCACGTGCTATGACATGCATAAATCTTGAGGACATTATGCTAAGTGAATAAAGCCAATCACAAAAAGACAAAAGCATATGATTCCACTTACATGAGGCATCTAAGGTAGTCAAATTCACAAATATAGAAAGTAGAATGGTATTTACCAGGGAGGGGTGGGGGACCTGTGGCCTTGGGGCCACATGTGGCCTTCTGGATCCTTGAGTGTGGCCATTTGAGTGAATCCAAATTTTACTGAAAAATCCTTTTAATAAAGGGCTTATTTCTGTGAAGTTTGGATTCATTCAAGAGGCCACACTCGGGGATGTGGAGGGCTATGTGTGGCCTTGAGGCTGCAGGTTCTCCACCCCTGGATGGGTTGTAGAGTTTCAGGTCAGCAAGACAAAAAGGTTCTAAAGATCTGTTGCATAACAATGTGGATGTACTTAACTGCACACTTAAATGGTTGAGTAGCTAAAATTTATGATGTACTTTTCTTACATCCTCTAAGAAACAGTTTTGTGAGGGTAGAGGGCCTCAGAGATAGGCAGGGCAGTCATACAGAGACATTCAACACTGAACAGATAACAAATAATCTTTGATATTAACACACACTTCACAGTAAAAGAGAAGAGAAATATAGGCTACATCAACTCTGATGGTGCGGAGCTGGGAAGGGAAGTCTAAGCCATCGTTATAAAATGGGTTTAGAACAACTGATCCTCGTGACTGTCTCAGGGCACACAGGCCTAGTGTGCAAAATGGTTACCGAAGTTTTTCTATGTGAGAAAAAATTGCCCCATTATTCTGCAGATTTCATTTAGGAATAAAAGGTGTAAGTCAAAAGCAACACATTTTATTTGAAGTTACTACACACTTCTAAGTGAATGAATTACTCCTCAGAGAGTTTGATACATATTTCCGTCAATTTGTCAAAGCTTTTATTTTTATTATACAAATGATGACAGAAATATGTTCTAGGAATGATATTTAAGGGTTCTTGCAACCCCAAACTTCTATGATTATAGATGGCACTTTTAGGAGGTAGAATCTAACACAGTATATGTTTTTGGAACTTCTAGAGAATTGTCAGTGATACTGATTTTATCTTTTACTAGAAGGTGAGAATAATACATACTACAATAATACATAATACATACTATTATGTATTAAAGAAATGTTGTGACCCAGAAAGTAAAAATGTCAATCCTTCATTTAACTCTTCTTTCAAAATTTCAAACACATTTATTAATTAGGTTATTACCTACCCTGAAGTAAAAGTCCCAAAATGCAAAATGGCAAAATTCATCTCTAATATCTCAGTTTAGTATCCACAATTAAAATAATATAAGATAAATATAGGCATAAGATCTCAGAATATCTATTGCAAATATTATTTAGATTTTGTTAAAGTACATTGATGTTTGATGTTGAAAATATTATGCATACTGCTCTTGAATTTCCCAAAAATCTAATTTTACTGTAATGTTAACTCATATATTTGTAGAATTATATATTTTTTTTCTTTTTAGAGTTAAATTTGAGTTAAAGGTGAGCCTTGGTGACTTGAACTCCTAGTCATTAATTCCACTGCCAACAATTCAAATGTTTATAATATTACATTATAATGGTTAGGACACCATTAATATTTTTATTCAAAAGGGAGCAGTGTTATATAAATATTTTAGAAATACTTAGCAATCATTTTACCAGTCTAGGCTTCAAACATTAAAAAACAATTGATGCTTAACAGATGGACTTACCAAGCCTGATATCTATTTTTGCAACGCTCTTAAGTTTCAGATAGAATATCCGATTTGATTTCATTTGTCTTATTTTCAAAGTAACTATAGTCGTGAATGACAGCAACAGCATTATCATCAATAATAATGTAATAATTTGTTATTATATTGTGCTTATTATATTCCAAAACTATACTCAATATTTTGCACATATTAGTTCACTCTCAAAGGACCCCATGAGGTAGATACTATCACGCTCATTTTAGCATTGAGAAAAATGAGAGTGAATGGTAGACTTGTGATTTGAACTCTTAAACTCTAGCTTCAGTGCCCACTCATCCATATCCACTATGTTATGAAACATAAGATTTAACTCATACAATATCTGGTTTGATATTTATTGCATTGACACTATATTACATAGTTAAATATATCCTTATATTAAATTATATGTTCATATCTGTATTCCTCAATTTAATGCTAGCTGCTGTAACTGATAAAATTCTCCAAATCTCAGTGACTAAACACAATCCACTTCTCACTCAGATGAAGTCCAAAATATATTCATTGACTGGCTGGAGACTTCATGTGTAGCAGTCCAGGGACTTAGGCTCCTTCTAATTATGGAGATCTAGGGCCTTGGAGTCTTTTGCATCCAGCCAGTAGAGAAGGAAAGGGAGAGCATGCATGGGAAACTGCTATTGGCCAGTACTGAAATGCATTTTATCTCCATGCATTTCCCATTGCCCAGAACTCAGTCACAGGGACAAGGAAAGCTTGGAAATGCTGTTTTGCTTTGTGCCCAAAAGAAGGTAAAACTTGATTGGTGATCAGCTGGCCAATATCTGCCACGTCCATCTTTACCTATCTTCCTAGTGAATGTTCTCCTTATATTTGTGATTCCAAAATTAGTATCTATTCAACTATATCTTTTGACATTTTTAGAGACTCCATATGCATACCTCAAAGTGACTGATACCAGTACATACAAAGGATCTTGTGAAGGTAGAGTAGGATTGGAAAAATGGCCAAATTCTGGCCAGAGGGGAGACTTTCAGCGTCCAGGGAAAGAGCCAGTAAATGTAGTATTCCGTGTCAGGTCTCTACTGATGTTTCTTTTTCTTTTCATAAAGAGGATTTATCTGTTAAATTCTTATTTTCTTATCTGTCCCAGTTACAAAAAATTAAGCTTCCTTGAGAACTTATGGAATTCCTTGAGGAATTATGATTATATGAGTTGATACAGAGTAAACACCCAGGATATTCTGAGTGTTTGTTAATTAATTTATATGTTCCAAGTACTCTTCAGTATCCAAGGGTGATTGGTTCCAGAATCCCTTGCCAATAGAAAAATCCATGAACGCTTAAGTCTCTTGTATGAATGGTATAGCATTTGCATATTACCTAGGCACATCTTCCTATGTACTTTAAATCATCTGTAGATTATATATGATATCTAATAAAATACAAATGGTATGTAAATAGTTGTTATAATATTTTTAATTTATATTTTTAATTAGTATAGTGTTATTTTTGATTTTTTAAAATATGTTTTATCTGTGGTTACTTGAATCTATATATGTGGCACCTGTGGATAGGGAGATCTGATTGATAGACACTTGTTGATAATTGTTTGGGTGATACTGGTGTCTAATTTTGAAGAAAAAGAAGACCCAAACTATGAATTTAAATTCAATAAAGGCTTACAGAAAGATAGAACTATTTTACTTTGATATTTACTTTTGAAGGTAGGTATGTGGAAAATGGCTGGTTGTAGGGCAATGCTTTTTGATATGTAATACACATGAACATTTAGATTTTAAATATAAAATCTGGGAAGCAGGACTCAGGCATTATAACATGCTTGTTTTTAGGTCCTAGGACAAAATAAAAACAAAATCACTTTCACATTCCCCTTCAGAAGTAAAATCAGAAGAAGGCAAGAAGACTGTGATAACTAACAGATGACAATATTCTTTCAGTTACTTTATTGAAATGTGGGTTTACTTATGATCAACCAACAAGTCAGACACAATCTTATCCTTTAAAACCATAAATTAAAATTTCTAAACACCTTTCTAACCCATCTATAAAATGCCCTGCTCATATTATCTTACTTTACTTCCAATTAATTACACAATAAAATACTACCTATTAAAAACATATCTTAAATTATGATATTAAAAATACTATTATAGTCAAAAATCCTTTATTTAGTACCAGAAATATTTGAAACTTAAAATGTTTTAGATTTAGAAACTATATAGTTTGAAATACTACAAAAGCACCCATAAAATATATTATTTCTCCAGAAAGTCATATGACTATTTACACTAAAATATATAAATAAAGACCATCAATAGCTTCACAGCCATTCAGCTTAGGTTTTGCCAAAAATGAGTTTTCCACAAATCAATGCAAACATTTTTATTTTTCAGAGCCATTTGAATTTCAAATAGTGAAAGAGGAACTGTGGGCTCATAACATCATTGATTATATTTAGTGTTTAAATTAGATATTGTTTCTAAACTACCTGATAAGGAAGTAATTTTAATGGATTATAATTATTTAAATGCCACAAAATTTTCAAATAACTATTATATAGTCAATTCAAAAACAATGTTTTGGTTTTTTCCAGTACAGCATACAAGGAGTTTAGAAGTTGTCACTTTATCATAACCATTAAAAAACTGAACAGACAAAAAAATCAACTCTTCTTGGATATACAAGAGAAGTGACGTCACAGGTAAAACTGCTGCCAAAAAAATCAGAGAGACAAACAGGTGGGTAGAGAGAATCAAAACTTACTGAAGCAGTAAGCACTTCCACGGGAAATATGACTGTGGAAGGAAAACCTAAGCTGTAATCGACAAATTTCTGGAAACTCTGCGAGGACAAGTCTGAGAAATAAAAACTCCAAAGGGATCTAGTCATAGAGAACCCCTCCCAATTAGTGAGTTTTACCTCCAGGAGTTCTACCAGGTTCTTACAGTGAAGATCAGAGAAAAATCCCCTCAGGTTTCCAGCAGGAGCAGGGGAAAAGCAACCATTTAAAAACATGGCAGAGCATTTTGTTCTTAACAAGGCCTGCTGTTAAGAGAAATTATCTTACCAGAGCCTAAAGCACTGGGGTTTTATTAGAGCCTAACTGAGTTGGGGGAAGAAAATTACCCAACTCTAGCCTGCTCTAGCCTTCCACATAGAAAGGAAATACCCAACTTTAGCCCCATCTATTTATCCTGTATCACCCCAAAAGTGTGGAAAGACAAAAAAACAAAAAAAAAGGTAAGAGTCACTTGTGAAGGTCACAGCCTAGTGCCCTGGCTTACGAAGATGGAGACTTAATCAGAGGACTATAGAATACTTCCCCTCCCCCTACAATTTACCTCTATACTAATAAAGGTCTGTTTAATTCATTTCCTTTTACCCAGCACATCATGTACACTTTATCACAAAAAGATTACAAGGCATACTAAATGGCAAAAAGCATTGTATGAAGAGACAGAGAAAGCATTAGAACCAAACCTTGACATAGCGGGCATTCTGGAATTATCAGACCATAAATTTAAAATAACCATGAGTACTATGTTAAGGGCTCTAATGGAAAAAGTAGACAATATGCAGATGGATGATGTAAGCAGAAAGACACAAATTCTGAGAAAAAATAAAAAAATAAATCCTAGGTGTAAAAAATATTGTAACAAAAATTAAGAATGTCTTTGATAGGCTTATTAGTATACCAGACATGGCTGAGAAAAGAATCTCTGGTATGTTAATAGAAACTTCCAAAACTGAAAAGAGAAAAATCACTGAATAAAATAGGACAGAATATCTAAGAGCTGTCGAACAACTATAAAAGATCTTACCTATGCATAATAAAAATTTAAGAAGGAGAAGAGAAAAGAACAGAGACAATATTCAAAGCAATAATTACTAAAAATTTCCTTAAATTAATGTCAAACACCAAGCCACAGATCCAAGAAACTCAGAAAACAGCAAGCAGGATAAATGTTGGGGGGGGGGGTGGAAACAAACCTATACATAGGTATATCATATTCAAACTGCACAAAATCAAACATAAGGGAAAAAGTCTTGAAAGAAGCCAGAGGAAAACTGTTTCCTAGAGAGGAGCAAAAATAAAAACTACATCTGACTTTTCCTCAGAAACCATTCAAACAGAAAGAGAACAGAGGGAAATATTTAAAATGTTGAAAGACAAAAAACCCCTGGCAAACTAGAATTCTATAACCTGAAAAATAATCATTCAAAAGTGAAGGAAAAATAAAGATGTTCTGAGACCAAAAAAAGAAAAAAAAAGAAAAGAAATTTATTACCAGGAGAGGCCGGCTTTGCAAGAAATGTTAAAAGAAGTTCTTTAGTAAGAAATAAAAATGTAGGTCAATAACTTAGACCTACATTAAAAAGGAAGAAAATTAGAGAAGAAATAAGTGAAGGTCAAATAACTTTAATTTTTTTTATTTTTAATGTATCTAACAGGTAAAATTATATTTATATAATAATGGCAACAACGTATTCAATGATGATAGCTTCTATATAAGTGAAATGAATGAAAACAAGAGAAAGGACGGAAGAATTGGGAATATTTTGTTAGTATAAGGCACTGTACTGCCCATGAAGCTGTACATTGTTATTTGAAAGTGGTCTTGGATTAGTTTATTAATGTATATTGCAAGCTCTAGGGCAAGCACTTTTTTTTTTTATTTCAGCTTATTATGGGGGTACAGAAGTTCAGGTTATATATATTGCCCATGTACCTCCCATCCCCCCGAGTCAGAGCTTCAAGCACTTTTAAAAAGAGTAAAAATAGAAATGTAATTGATATGCTAATAAAGGAGAGAAAATGGAATCATATAAAATGCTCAATTAAAACCACAATAAGCAGAAAAAAGTACAAGTTAAAAACAAGAACAAAAGCAATGAATATAAAACAATAACAAACATAGCAGACATTAATTCAACTATATCAATAATCACTCCAACTATCAATGGTCTAAGTACGTCAATTAAAAGACAGAGATCATTAGAGTGGATCAAAAAACAAGGCCCAATCACATCTTGTCTATAAGAAACCCACTTAAAATATACATACAGATATAAATTAAAAGCAGAGAGATGGAGAAAGATATACCACGCTAGTACTAATTAAAATAATGTTGCAGTGGCTATATTAACTTCAGGCACAGCAGACTTCAAAGCAAGGAAAGTTATCAGTATATAAAAAACATTGCTTAATGAAAAATGGGTCAATTCTCAGAGAAGACAGAACAACCCTTATTGTAAATGCACCTAACAAGACAGCATCAAAATATGTGAGGCAAAAACTGATAGAACCACAGGGAGAAATAGATCAGTCTGCTATTATAATTTAAGACTTCAAGACCCTCTATTAGAATGGGACATTTTTATCTGGCAGAAAATCAGTAAGAACACAGTTGAACCCAACAGCACCATCATCAGCTGGATCAATATAATCAATATCTATAGACTACTTTATCCAACAGCAGCAGAATATACATTGTCTTTAAGCTCCCATAGAGCATTCACCAAGACAGATCACATTGCAGGCCAGAAAACACACCTTAACAAATTTAAAAAGATAGAAACATACAAGTATGCTCTCAGATTACAATGAAATTAAATTAGAAATCAGTAACAGAAAGATAGCTGAAAAAGTCCCAAGTACTTGTCAATTAACACACTTATAAATAACACATGGGTCAAAAAAGAAATTTCAAGAGAAATGTAAAAACTACCTTGAAATAAAGGAAAACAAATAGACAACTGTCTTATCCCATATTCTATAACAGAATATCAAATATCACAGCCTGGGGAACTTAGAAAGAAAAGAAATTTGTCCTGCTTACAGTTTTAAGGCTGGGATGTCCATGAGGATGGTGCCAGCATCTGGCCATAGTCATCCCATGGTGGAAGGGTGAGAGGCAGAAGCAAGCATGCAAGACAGAGAGAAAATTGTGGCTGAACTTGCTTTTATAATAAGCCCAGTCTTAAGATAACTTAACTCACTCCTGAGATAATGCCATTAATCCATCTATGAGGGCAGTGTCCTCATGACCTAATCACCTCTTAAAGTGCCCACATCAATTATATCTGAATATGAGCTTCAAGAGGGAAAAACACTCAAACCTTAGGCACTCATTAAAATTTGTGGGATGCTATGAAAGCAGTGCTTAGAGGGAAACTTATGGCATTGCAGATATATATTAGAAAAGAAGAAAGGTCTAAAATCAATAATCTATTCTTCCACCTTAGGAAACTAGAAAGAGAAAACTGTATTAAATCCCAGCAGAAGAAAAGAAATAATAAAAATTAGAGCAGAAATCAATGACATTGAAAGTAAGAAATCAATAGAGAAAATCAATGAAGCCAAATCAATGAAAGCTGGTTTTTTGAAAAGATTAGTAAAATTGATAAGCTTCTAGCTAAGCTAATTAAGAAAAAGAGGAAAGATGCAAATTACTAATATCACAAATGAAAGAAGGGACATCATTACAGACCCTGTGGACATAAAAAGAATAAAGAAGAGAACATGAACAATTCTATGGCCACAATTTCAACAGCCTTGATGAAATGAAACAATTCCTTGAAAGACACAATCTGGCAAAACTCACACAAGAAGAAATAAATAATCTCAATAGGCCTATATTTATTAAAGAAATTTAATCAATATTTAACAATCTTCCAAAACAGAAGCAGCAGGCCCACATGGGTCCATTGGTGAATTCTACCAAACATTTAAGGAAGAAATTATATGAATTTTCTACAATGTCTTCCAGAAGATAGATAAGGAGGAAATAGTTTATAAAATTCTATGAAGCTAGTATTATGCTAATTCCAAAAATACATTACAAGAAAACTATAAACCAATCTCTTTCATTAACATACATGCAAAAATCATCAAGAAAATATTAGCACATTGAATCCAACAATGTATAAAAAGAATCATACATCCCAACCAAGTAAAATTTATCACAAGTGTGGAAGTCTCCTTCACCATTCAAAAATCAATTAACATAAACCATCACATGAACAGATTAATCACATGAACAGAAAAATCACATGGTCGTATTAATAAATGAAGAAAATGCATTTGATAAAATCAAACACCCATTCACGATATTAACTCTCAGTAGGCAAGGAATACAGTTACTCAATGTAATAAAACAATCTATGAAAATCCTACAGCTCAAATCATCATACTTAACGGTAAGAAACCAGAAGCTCTTCTGTTAAGATTAGGAACAAGGTTAAGATGTCCTCCTCACACTATCTTTTCAATATTGCACTGGAAGTCCTAGTTAATGCAATAAAACAAGAAAGGGAATTAAAAGTTATACACATTAGGAAGGAAGAAAACTCTCTTTCATTGCACATGACATAAATTTTTGCATGGAAAATCTGAAACAATCAACAAAAAACATCCTTGAGTGAATAAGTGATTACAGCAAGGTTGCAGGATATAAGCTTAATATACAAAATTCATTAGTTTTCCTATATGCCAGCAATGAAAAGGTGCAATCTAAAATTTAAAACACAAATGATTTACATTAGCACCCCAAAATGAAATAGTTAGGTATGAAGAATGAAATAATGAAGAAATATTCCACCTTCATTGAAAAGAAGACATAATATTTTCAAGAAGTCAGTTCTTACCAAGTTGATTGACAGATTCAATGCAATCCAAATAAAAATACCAAGAAGTTATTTTGTGGATAAACTGATTCTATAGTTCATATGGAAAGGCAAAAGACCTAGAACAGCCAACTCAATATTGAAGAACAGTCAGGACGGGCACTACCTGACATCAATATTTACTCTAAAGCTGTATTAATTAAGACAATGTAGTACCAAAGAAAGAATAGACAAAAAGATCATTAAAACAGATAGATAACCCAGAAATAGAACCAAATAAATACAGTCAACTAATCCTTGACATAAGACCAATGGCAATATAATGGATAAAAGATGGTCTTTTCAACAAATGGTCCTGGAACAACTGCATATCCACATGCCAAAATATAAATAAATTTTGGCACAGACCCTACACCCCTCACAAACATTACCTCAAAGTGAACCACAGGTCTAAATGTAAAACACAAACTATAAAATCACTATAAGATAACATCAGACAAAATCTATCTGATCTTGGGCATGGAAATGACTTTGTAGATGCACCACCAAAGACATGATCCATGACTGAAATAATTGATAAGCTAGACCTCATTAAAATTAAAAACTTTCATTCTTTGACAGACATTGCCCAGCAAATGAGAAGACAGACACAGACTGGAAGAAAATGTCTGCAAAAGATGTATCAATAAAGGACTGTTATCTAAAACATGTAAAGAACTCTTAAAACTCAACAATAAGAAAATGAAAAAAACAGTTAAAAATGGTCAAAAGGCCTGAATAGGTGCCTCATGAAAGGAAATATATAGATAGCAAATAAGCATCTGAAAAGCTGTTCATCTCATGTCATTAGGGAATTGCAAATTAAAAGAACAATGAGATACCACTACATACCTATTAGAATGATGAAAATTCAAAATACTGACAACACCACATACTGGTGAGGATGTGCAGCAACAGGAACTTTCGTTTGTTGCTGGTGGGAATGCAAAATGGTACAAACACTTGGAAAGATAGTTTGACAGTTTTTCACAGAGCTAAACATTATCTTACCATATAATCCAACAATCATGTTCCTTGGTATTTACCCAAGTGAGTTGAAAACTTATGACCCCATAAAAACCTGCACAGGAATGTGTATAGTGGCTTTATTCATAATTGCCAAAATTTGGAAGCAAATAAGGTGTCCTTCAGTAGGTTAATGGATAAACTATGATATATACAGACAATAGAATATTATTTAGCACTAAAAAGAAATAAACTATCAAGTCATGAGAACACATGAAAGAACCTTAAATGCATATTACTAAGTGAAAGAAGCCAGTCTGAAAGGGCTACATATGTTATGTTTCCAACTATCTGACATTCTGGAAACGATAAAACTATGGAGACAGTAAAATGATCAATAATTGCCAGAGGTTAGAGAGAAGGGAGAGATAAACAGGCAGAGTACAGAGGGTTTTAAGGGCAGTCAGATTATTCTGTATGATAATATCATGGTGGATACATGTCATTATACATTTGGCAAATCCAATGGAATGTACACTACCAAGCATAAACCCTAACTGTGTGTATGGGGGGAAATGGGAGGTATTTGAGAGCTCTAGATTTTGTGAATCTAAAATCTCTCTCCCCGCCATATATCCATATATGTATGTCTATGTTTGTGTGTGCATACACATACACACACACAATGGTGTGTATATATACCATTGTCCATTGTTGCTTTTAAACCACTCACTGGATCTTTCTTTTTCACTCTCTTTTTAAAAATGTTCTTTAACACCCAGTTAAACCAATAGCTTACTTGCCCTTTCTTATTCATATTAAATTGAATCATATAAAATTTGTATTTTTTATAAGACAAAAATTCAAATATTGGAAATTTCAAGTAGTCCAAATTAATAGCCAAAAATACTAGAAATAAACTACAGTAAAAAGCCAATGCCTAACTTGTAAAAAACAAGTTTATTGAAGATGATTTCTTTCTTTGCACATGATTTAAGTCAGATCAAAGAAATCATCTAGGTATTAACCAAGAAATAGCCTGTGAAAAAATATTTTCCAGGCTATTAAAAATATTCTAGGCTATTAAAAAATGCCCTCACAGCTTAGTCTTTCCTAATTTTTTTTGTTATAGTGAAACACATTAAATAACACAATACTGGATGAAATCAAATGTAATCAAAAATTTTAGTTTTACAGGAAAGGCTGTACATTCAAAAGATTTTAGGTAAAATTCTATCCACTATCTATCTTCGGTATACATTGGGGAAGCCATAAAATGTACAGAAGTAGGTTTTAAATGAAGACAAAGATTTGACTTCCTTAATCTCTCTAAATCAATTATCTCTCATAAGTGTAGACTGGAACTGATAGTCAGCAAACAGGCAATGGTTATTATCCACTTTCATTTTACAGAAAAATAAATTGGGATATAGATGTGTAGATGAATAAATAATCATTGAAATTGTTTATTAACTTTTGAGCAAATAAACCACTTGACTTTATAGAATAAGCCATTTATAAGAATAAAACCATTTGGATTTATCCTTAAGCCAAAATAAAATTAACCAGTGAAGAAAAACAAGTGTGTCTGCTATAAACCATCAACTAATATAGATTTATAAGTACTTTATTACATAAGATATGCTATATTCCCTTGTATTTATCAATTAAAAAGTGATACTTGTCAAAAACAGAAATTGTAGCTATTCAATAATGTGAAATCTATTAATACTCTTCTAATTACTTGTTGGACAAAACCAAATAGTATTGTTTTATTTTACAATGAGGAGGAGCTGTAAACCAAAGTGTAATATAAAGATGTCAATTTATATGAAACAAGATAGTCTAAACAAGCTAAATAAACAACTAATGTGTACTTAAACTTTTTATGAAAACAATTACAGTCAACCCTCTTTATCTGTGGGTTCCACATCTGTGGATTCAACCAACAGTGGATCAAAAATATTCAAAACAAGTTGCAATTATAGTGAACATGTACAGACTTTTTCTTTTTGTTATTCTCTAAACAATAGAGTATAACTGTTTACATGGCATTGGCATTGTATTAAGTATTATAAGTAATCTGCAGATGATTTAAAGTATTTGGACAATGTTCTTGATTCATATGCAAACACTATGCCATGTTATATAAGAGACTTGAGCATTCAGATTTTGGTGTCCTTAGGAGGTCCTGGAGCCAAGCCACCACAGATACTAAGGGATGACCCTATTTTTAGAAGAAAAATTGTGTTTAAACTCAGAATTAACCACTAAATTTATTCATTATTTCCATATGTAGATGCCTTAAGGTTTAAAATAAGATATAATCCAATAGAATTAAATATTGGAAATATTTCTTCAGTTAGACTCTTCTTGTTATAAGAAATTTAAAAGGGAAACTCATTTTTGGTATAATTACTGTACTGTTGCAGTTAGTGACTAAAATGCATTCTATTACTTTGGAATAGTTAATGTTTTCCCCTCAAAATCCCTGGTTTACAGAAATAATACTTTTAATATGGCTCATGAATTGCATAGGAACACTGCTATGGTCTGAATATCTGTGTCCCGCTAAAATTAATATGTTGAAATCCACAACATGATGGTATTAAGAGGTGCAGCCTTTGGGAGGTGATTAGGTCACTAGGGCAGAGCCCTTATGAATGGGATTAGTGCCCTTATAAAAGAGGCCCTGGAAAGCTGCCTTGCTCCTTCCACCACACGAGGATGCAGCAAGAAGGTGTCATCTATGAGTCATATGGCAAGACTTCACCAGACACCGAATCTGCTGGCACCTTTATCTTTGACTTCGCAGCCTCCAGGACTGTGAGAAATAAATGTTTGCTGTTTATAAGATACCCCGTTCATAGTATTTTTGTTATAGCAGCCTAAATTGACTAAGACAGACATTGCCTTTTGTTATTTATTAATAGAAAGTAAAGGCAAGTTGGTTTTTATCTTGTTCAACCAAAAAGTTTTGATCTTTACAACTTTAATTTAATCCTTACAATAAGGATTAAAATAACTATAAATTGTTGGCTGTGACCTAACATTCTACAAAATAGTATATCATTAATTCATATAAACCTAGAATAACTCCTAAAATCATCCCCCGGTGCCTTGGTTATATTAGAGATAATGTCATACTAGTATTCTGACCCATTTAAGGATTTTAGTATATTATTGACATGCAATATACTATATGTCTTTAAAAAGTGGCAAATATTCACATGATTTAAATTTTTGTTATTATTGACTAGAAAAGCAAATGAAAAAAGTAATGAGGGGATTGTATGATATTTTGGGCAAATGAAAATACTTTATGTTGGGAAATCATGATAGATTCTTTAGTTATAAGTATATACACCTATACGTATGTATACTTATATAAGTAAGCAATTATACATTTGTTTTTTGGGAGAAAAAAATCCAAAGCAACTATAAATCCAGATACTGTATACTGAAAAACTTAAAAATGTAAATTGGATATATACTTAGCAAGACTGTGCTCTTAAAGAATGAGAAAAATGTTCTCAAATTTAGATTTAGATTTGAGTGACTATCTCCCTGGATGTTGTTTAGGCAAGAATTCAGGAGCTGAGAAATGCATCATTTCCTTTCCTGGGCCAAGGTTATAAAATCATAAACTGTGACTGTAGTTAGGATGCTTTCAATGGAAGAAAATGCTATTTTCAATATTAACTAAATGAGAAAAAATAAATAGACTTTGGAAAGTGTATGGGTTGAACTGTATCTTCCTCAGATTCATATATTGAAGTTCTAATGCTCAGTACCTTAAAATGGGACCTTACTTGGTAAAGGTGTATTTGTAAGTGAGCAATTTAAGATTATCTCATTAGGGTAGGCACTTATCCTACATGGCCATGTCCTCGTGAAAATGGGAGATCTGGATGCAGAGATTTGGCCACAGGAAGAATGCCATGTGAAGGCTGGAGTTATGCTGCCACAGCCATTGTATTACCAAGAGCTGGCAGAGAAACCTAGAACAGATTCTTCCCTAGCACCTTCAGAGGGAACACACAGACCACGGATATCTCGATCTGTGAGACAGAAAGTTCTGTTGTTCAAATCACTCAGTTTATTTTACGCTGTTATGGCAACCCTAGCAAACTCATACAGAAATAAAACTTTTGAAAACTAAGAATTTGGGGGTAGGGATTCCCTAAAATGTAAGGGAAGGAGACTAGAAATTTCTCAATTTTGAGGAAGAGTAAGCAGTAAAACATCTAATTAACAGAAAGCCTGCAGGTATTAGGGAACTTAAGGGTTGGTTTGTAAGTGTTAGGTTTGTAACTACTGCTTGGCATTAGGAGCCTCCATGGCTCCAGACATGTGTTATCTGATAAGCTGTAAATGTAAATATCAAGATCTTATAATAAGGAAAAATTACAAGAAATTTATGTCCATAAATTTTACAACTTATATAAAATGAGCAAATTTGTTGGAAGACACAAACTATGCAATCTTACTCAAGAAACAGAAGATAAACCCAATAGTCCTATATCTATCAAATAAATTAAATCCATAATTAAAATTTTTCCATCAAATAAAACTCTAGGCCCAGGTGATTTCACTGGTGCCCAAATGTTTAAGGAAATAATAATACCAACACTACAGAATCTCTTCCAGAATATAGAAGATGGCCCAAATTTCCTAACTCATTTGGCACATTTCCATATACCAAAACCAAACAAAGACACTACAAAGAAAGAAAACTACAGACTAATATCCTTCATCAACACAGAAAAACAAAATATTCAACAAAATGCAAGCTAATCAAATCAAATACTAGCAAATCAAAATGAGTTTAGTAAACAATTGCATTATATTATGACAAAGTGGGGACTCCTCTGGGACAATAAAGTAGGGTCAATACTCAAAAATCAAACTATTGGTCCCAGAAGGGGTATGACACTCAATTGCACAAGCACATGTTTCTCCTGTCTTAAATATTCACAGCTCATCCTGCAGTTTGTTAAATATGTATATTCCATCACCTTACTCAGCATAAATTCCTGTTCCCCTTGCCTTTTCCTCAAAGTACATTGCTCTCGGTTTCTACCTGGGCCTCTGCTTCCCAAACATTACCAAGATGATGGGGAAGCATTCCTCAGAATTTCTTGGTACTACCTGGGGAGGGGAACTCCAGAAGAAAAAATTGCACTGCCTGGCTAAGGAGGGGCTCAGAGCTGCTATGGTTTCAGCAATAAGGAGCCATAACCTGATTTTTGTGGACTTAAAGCCAGAAAATAAGAACGTATTTATTTCATATTTGACCCATTGCAGCATAAAACATATGTTTGGGTTTAGAATCTGTGATGATTCTCATTTTAAAAAAATACTGTATTAAAGTTTCAGCATTACCATTTTACAAATGAGTTATGTGAGACTAAGATAAGTGACATAGCTAGTAGAGCCAGGATTTATAGTCTCAGGTCTCCTGAATGCAAATACTGTCTTTTCCCCAGTATACTAATAATCTCCATCCAGTCAGATGTGGGCCAGGGGGGCCACCTAGAGGGAAGGGCATAATGATGTTGGGCAGGGGAGGCACCAGTGGGCAGGCTAAGTTGATGAGAATTGGAGCCACTGTGATGTGTCAAGGCATAACTAAAACCAGATTTCTTTCTGGAGCTAGGTGATGTCAAAAGCCCTCCCCACTCCACCCCCTCTACCCTACCACTTTCCTAACCAGGGAAGGAAACCAAGAACCAAGAAGCTTCATTTCCTGCCATTTCCAGGAGGAAGTCAGGGATACAGAGGGACACAAATGCTCAGGTAGTATATGAAGACTTGGGTTTCCAGGTCAGAAAATTAAGGTTCAAACATTAATGAAATGTAAAATTCTCATGTAGATCATAAGATGGTCTTGGGTAAAAAACAAAACAAAACAAAACAAAACAAAAAACCAAAATTGTCAAGGGTCAAGTTCTGATTTATTTTATATTTTTTAGAAAATAAAACATTAGCCAGAGAGTAAAATGGATACTGTCAGTATTATTCCTCCACCCTTCTCCATCCCACATAGGCTGTCACTAGACCTCCCCTCTCCCCTACATGAGAGTGCTCAAGGAAACCAGACAGAAGTGGAGAGCCTCAGAGTTTCAGAGCGTGCCAGAATATGAAACACTGAAGCATAAGAAGATATGTAGGGTTTGATCATTTCTTTTGGGAAATATAACTAATCCCAAGGAATGGTCCAGACTGTGAAACCTTGGTCACTTAGGAAAAGGCAGGAGAGGTGGGGGCAGCCCCTCTTTCATAGCTACTCTGATTATAGGCATAGGATTCATTGTGAACTACTGAAATGCAAAAAGCATCCACCCAATGATAACTATAGCTTTGGGCAGTGAGGATCCATCCAGTATAGATGATGTAGATTACAACCCAGCTGAAGAGTGGGTAAGATTGATTACCTGGATTCACACACATTTCTCTAACCAAGAAGGCTAAACCTGCACCCTTAGGGAAAGAAAAAGAAGACACCTACACCACATGGTACATACACTTTACATATTGGAATTCTGCCAAAGACTAAACAAAAAATGACTTTAAAAACCCCATGTTATGTCTTCTTCCATTTCTGTGGACAACGTCACAAAAAACAATTTGGAAAATTCCATCAGAGTCATTTAAAATAGATATTTAACATCAATGGCAGAATTCATCCTGAATCAAGGCTTAAAATGTAGACTGATTAGTGATATCAAAGAAAATTTGTTGCAATTCACCATTGCATATTAGTGATATGAATGGTAGAATTTGTTAATAGTTATGAACCAGTGTGGTTAAAAAAAATACCAGAAATTCATAACACACGATGTCTTTAAAGAAAATAATAAAGACAGCTTGTGAGAAACCAAGCCAACAGATAATAATTACAGTATCTATTAAGAGGACCTTAAATGGTTATTATATGGCATCAGCAAAAAATGATGGATTCTCATAAATAATGAATGGTCCAATAAAGAGATAATAAGGATATTTGCTCATCTTATTATAATACTTATTTTCTGTAGAGACACAGATGGAAGATGACATTCTTACGCTCAGCATATTTGAAGCCAGATATTTATAAAACCCAAAGCAAGTTCTTTAGGGAATTAATATGGCAGTATAACAATTTATCATTAATAATTAATGAGTTAATATTAGTAAAGATATTAGACTAGCTCCTGGCATATTGAAGCACTATATAAGCATTTGACAAATAAAATAAAAATAATTACCATAGCTGTGTTAGGAGTACTTTACTGATACTTCACTATAGCTATGGCATGATTATGATATGCAATATATCATGTGCAATGTCCAAAGTATAACCTAAGTATAATCCCTTTAGCCTATTTTATCTCCCATTCAGTATAACATATCAGAATATAAATGAGTTAATTATTTTGCTTAATGGATATTTATTGAGCACCTATTTTGTACCAGGCACTGTTCTAAGGACTAGGGGCATAGTGGCAAACTAAAACACAAGGTCCCATTCTCCTAGGAGACTATCTTCTACTTAGCAAGAAAGATAATCAAGAAACAATTAACCAGAATAATTTTAGACTATAAAATGTATCATGGAAAAAATCAAACAGGGCATTTTAATGACAGGAAAATCAAGAAGTTACCAGTTTTAATTAATAACATCAAAACAACTTTATAAAACAACTCCTTTTAGAAAATGGAAGTCAGCTAATATTTTACATCTCACTTCTGATTGTATTAGGTCACTCCCCAAAATGTAAACACTTCACTCATTCTCCCAAACATCCTATTATGCTGTGTGTCTTTCACATAGCTTACCCTCCTCTGCCTTCCACATCTTCCAGCTATGCTCTCTGAACCTACCTATTCCATGGCAAACATATCTCTTTGTCCCCTTAATTTTTGCTGAACAGAACATGCTTCCTGTTTCTCCTCGCCATGTGTTAAACCTGGCCTTCCCTGAGACTCTACCTTATTCGTGGGGTTTGTCAATTTATTCTGCACACTTGCCCAAGTCCTACATATCACCAAGGCCTAGACATTGGGCTGATATACTGTAGATCCACACTGCCCCTTCCAGTTGTTTATTCTTTCCCTGTTTTAACAGCTCTTCCTTTGAAGTCTGTGTTGTCCAATTATATAGCCCTTACTCCTTTCCCTTTGTTATCTTTTACCTGTTGCTCACCTGCCAGGATTTAAATAAATATTTATCACCTGGCCAACAGTCTTCGTTTCCATCCCAAATGACATCATTGTCCTGAGTGACTCTGATGTCCTTAAAGCTAATGTACACATACAAATATCTGGCCTCATAATTCCTTGTACTCCTCAGTTCTGACATTCATTTTTATACCATTTCAGCCACATAGACTCAAGATCATATGTTAGATCTTGTATTCAAAAGGAATTCTTCTTTTGAAATATAAAACTTCCATTTTCAATTCTCTTATTATGACTCAACTATCTTTACAAATTTTCACTCTCTTACACCCACTATGACCTGTCTTCATGAAGGTTTCCAATCCTTTGATTCAAATGACTCCCAACCTACCAGTCCCTGCCCACTTTCATTTTCTTCCCATTCAACCTAAAAATTTAACTGTATCCTTAAGCATTCCCTCACCAATATCCACACGAGCTTGTCCCTCCACCTTTAGCTGAGCCCCATCTATAAAACACATACCCTCTGTCAGCCTAACTTCAGCACTCATTGAGCCCCTGCCACACAGTCTGGGAAAGTTACCTATTATTTTTTATTACTCAGCATTTCTTGGACCTCTCATGTAAAAATTCACCTGAGTGAAACTTTATAAATTAATGCACAGTTACAATTTAAATTGCATTTTGTTTCAAAAGATGGTGGTGGAAATAATAAACATTAACTCAATGGTTTTATCTCTACTCTTTAACAACCACTCTTTGGCCAGCCATTGAATTATCTTGTGTACTTGGTTTCTCTAAGATGCAACAATTACTCCTACCCTATTACTTTTAAAGTCAAAGTACAACACAGCATTTTGTTTTACAATTATGGGTGGCGGTGAGTGTTATTCTGTGCATGGTGGGCGACAGGAGTGGACAGGAAGGTGAAAGATAAATGAACCAGTGCAATAGAATGACCATGAACTAAATACTCTAGCTCTGTGATTCCCATACAATAGCAGTTAGCCACATGTATCTATTTAAATTTAAATTAGGTAAAATCAAGTAAAATAAAAAATTTTGTTCTTCAGTCATACTAGCCATGTTTCCTATACTCAATAGCCACATGCAGCCAGTGGTTGCCACACTAGACAATATAGAACATTTCTGTCATTTGCAGACATTTCTATTGGACAGTGCTGTTTCAGCTAAACTGATTCTGTACTGTATATGGATAGGTATCTGGAAACATAAAATCAGACAAAATTTAAGTCCTAGGTTTTGGCACTTTTATACATCTGCAAATAAAATTAATAAAATCATTTTTGTAAAATTAATAGTATCATCTCTAATTGTAAACAACCAAATTCTTCATGCCATATCTGTAAACTTTTTACAAAAAATACTTGACATTACAGATTCAGAGGTTAATTCTCCCATCAGTGTATGCATAAATCTTCTTTAAATGTTAATAAGAGAATGTTAATGACAGATACTCTAAGATCAACATGATAATACTTTCTGTACTGTGGAAATCTATTTTCTCTTCATGCTGATCTGCTCAACCTGAAATTGTGCTTGGCATTTGCATAACTGTAAGTTCTGATCTGTAAAATTAAATAAAATCACTTTTTAATGTTTTAACACAAAATCTAGTTTTCTTTTGTAGTCCAAATTTGAAGTGGTGTAAGATAAAGTGATACATATCCCTAAAAAGGTATTCAACAATTTAATAATGCCATTTAAACTCTCATTTTGTTAATTAGTTGTTTTGGTTTTCATTCCTTATAAATGAATATGATTAGCCACATGAAATATCCCAACAGAAAGTGATGTTCCCTCTTTACATAATGGGATCCACAAGAGTGATGAGGAGAAGTGTGCCTCTCTCTGAAGTTCAGTTTTGACCTGGCTATTCCATCCCATCTGTACTGCATCTTCTTGGCCATACCCAGACTTAATTTAAGAGATACGATGAGAGCTTATAGGAATAAAAAACAATTTATTTCAAAATGGATTAAAAAAGAAACCATAAAGAGAAATGAGGGGAAAGCAAAGAAAAATGCAATATTCATGTGCACTTCTTCAGGAAAGGAATCTTTGAAGTAAAAACAATATATGATAATAATTTCTGAGCACTGAAGAGAAATGTAGCTCTGAAGATTGTTTTTAATAAAATAGTATCAATAAAATTAAATGTATGTTCCTTTTGTTTGTACTTTGCAGTCTCCTCTTTTTTTTACTTCTTTGAGATTTTCTTAAAAATCAATTCCTGTGATCAAACTTTCACTGCTGGGTTGACTTCCTATAGCATATATTATATATGTGGAAGAAGAGTAACCTACATTCCTCATACTAGGCCTACTTTTATAACATCAGATTCTAAAAGATCCTGGAAATCTTTTCAAATTACTTGATTTCAATTCTTAGAAGCTGACAGGCCAGATCAACTTCTGATCAAATAGCATGAGGAGCTGTGGACCCATACCCCAGCAAAACTGATGGAAATTATAAACCAAAAATGAGAAAATAATTAAAATCTATGGAAATCATCCTAAGGGTATACAGCCAATAAAGAAAAATCTATTTTAAAAAATGTATGAAAATTTGGCAACAACAGAGTCTGTGATATTTCAACAAAGACCACTCCCACAACTCCCCTCTCCCAGCTCAGTGAGACAGAAACTCCACTCTAGACTGATGTAGCCAAAAACCCAAGGCTCCCAAAAAGAGCTATCTTCCCAAAAGGGGCAGGATGTCAGTATTTCTCATCTAGCTTGTGGCTCCCTGTTGCCAAAGCTAAGTTCTGGGCAAGTACAGCCAAGATAGGGGCTTTCTTCTTCCAATCAGGGTTCACTCACAGAATAGAAACTCTACCTTGGGCATGGCAGCTCTGATAGCCCTTGCCCCAGCCCATGGGGTAGTGATACTATCCCAGAAAAGGAAAGCCAAGAAGATCTGAGGCTACTGACCCATACTAGAGCTCAGTTCCTAAGGTAGAGGTGTCAGTCAGAGAGAAGTACACCATTATCCTCACTCCCCGCTCCAGAAATTTGCTTGGGAGGAGAAGGAGACCATAAAATAGATTTGCTACTGATCTCTTCCTAAAGGAACTAGGTACATTTGCAAAAGAGCAGAGAGAAATTTAAGGCCAAGAGCCCTTTCAAAAAGAGGCTTTCGTGGAAGGAAATTAGAAGGAGATTGGTAGATTGATCGAAGATACAGACTAAACGATAGGCCAGCTAATTTTCAAGAGAAAATCAGGGAAGAGACAATTAGGAGGAGCTCTCTTGGGGTCAGAAAAATATCTCAAACACTGGCCTTGGGAACTATTCCTTCAAAAAAGAAAAAAAAAGCCTGAATATTAGTACATTAATCGGAATAGTAAATTATGTCCCAGGGCATTGTTGAAAATAATAGAAATATCAGGCAGCAATTGATGGCAATTAACAGTTGAATGTGATCAGGGAAATAGACAGTGAAAGAGAGCCCTAATAAAACCATTATCATCCAGAGTAAGTGTAGGCATACCCAAGGATAAACTCCCCAGAGAAGCAACATCAGAGGCTTAACATTGTGGAGTAGAGAGAGGAAGAGACTTTACTAAAAGTCCATCATTAACCAAATAAACAAGAAAATAAAAACGATAAGTCCTGTGACAGGGTGTTAGGAGGTGAGAAGCACCCAGAGTTTCTATAACCTATATTTAAATCGGACCCCCATAATATGCTGAAATAAAAAACAAAAAAAATAAAAATAAAAACAATACTATGTCAAAGGTTAAAAAATAAATTAATTAATTAAATGGGAAGTTTCCAATAATAACAATACCAAAAAATAAAAGTGAGCTATGCAAAAAACAGGAAAGTATGAACCATACACGGGAACTAAAGAGGCAATAGAAACTGTCTGTGCAAGTGACCAGTTGTTAGATTTAACAGAAAGAGACTTCAAAGTAGCCATTATAAATATGTTGAAAGAACAAAAAGAAATCATGATTAAAGAAGTAAAGGAAGATATGATGAGAATGTCACATCAAACAGAGAATATCAATAATAAAAATCATCGAAAAGAATCAAAATGAAATTCTGAAATTTAAAATGAAAAATTCAACAGTAGGTCTGACCTGATAGAAGGAAGGATTAGAAAACTTAAAGATACATTGATAGAGATTATGCCATCTAAAAACAGAAAAATAGGAATGAAGAAAAATGAACAGAGTTTCTGAGAAAACTGATACACTATTAATAACACCAACAAACATGTAATAAGAATACAGGAAGGAGAGAAGAGAGAGAGAGAAGCAGGGAAATATTCAAAGAGTAATGGAAGAACTTCAGGCGTGTCCATTCCCCAGACAGTGCGCATTGCACACATTATGTAGGCATACATCCATCCCCTCCTCCCAACCCCCACATCTGCCTGACACCCAATTGGTGTTATTCCCAAATGTGCACTTAGGTGATGATCAGGGAAACCAATCTGCTGGTGAGAACATGTGGTGCTTGTTTTTCCATTCTTGGGCTACTTCACTTAGTAGAATGGGTTCCAACTCTTTCCAGGAGACCATAAGAGAGTCTATATCACCGTTATTTTTTACAGCTGAGTAATACTCCATGGTGTACATATACCACATTTTACTAATCCACTCGTGTATTGATGGGCACTTGGGTTGTTTCCACATCTTTGTGATTGTGAATTGTGCTGGGGGGCAGGGGGGCATGGGCAATATACATAACCTAAACTTTTGTACCCCCATAATAAGCTGAAATAAAAAAAAAGCAGGTAGAATCCAAATCACCTGGAGGACTCTTTAAAGCAGATAGCTCTGTCCCACCCCAGAAGTCTTGATTCAGTCAGTGCAGGAGGGTGCAGAGAATTTGCATTTCTAACAAGCCCCCAGCTAAGGCTGATGTACTTTGAAAACTCTAGGGTTATTGGGTTATTCAGCGAGTTAATTTATATAACTAAGTGCTTCTCAGAGAACCTGGCACACAGCAAGTGTTCAGTAAATGTTACCTGTTATTATCCTTAAAAAAAAAAAAAAAGAATAATGGCTGAATTTTTTAAAAAAAAATCACTAACGTATACATTTAGGAAGCTCAAGAAACTGCAATTAGGATAAACACAGAAATCCAAAACCAGACATAGTTTAAATGCTAAAAGTCAAAAACAAGGAGAAAATCTTGAAAGCAGTAAGAGAAAAATGAATCATCACTCACATGAGAAACCCAATGAGATTATTTGCTGACTTCTCTTCAGAAACAATGGGATAATATATTCAACATGCTCAAAACAAACAAACAAAAAAAGCTGTCAACCAAGAATCTTTTATGTCCAGCAAAGCTTATTTTTAAAAACATAGGTGCAATAAAGACATTGCCAGATACAAAAGAACTTCAAGAATATGTTGCTAACAGAATCACCATATAAGAAATACTGAAAGAAGTTTTTCAGGCTGGAACCAGATGATTTCAGATGCTAATTAAAATACACACACACACACACACACACACACACACACACACACCCTCTATAAAGGTAATTATGTAATTGTACAAGACAGTATAAATGAATATTTCTTATCTTTTTTTACTTTGATAAAAAGCAATTGAACAAAACAATATGCACAAAATATATTGTTGGACCTATAACATATATAAAAGTAATATATTTGCCAATAAAAACACAAAGGAGGTGGATGAGAGCACAGCCCTAGCAGGCTAAGGAAATGACATCAGATAATTGAATCCAGAGAAACAAAATAAGGGAGTTAGAAATGATAAATAAAGTTAATGTATGAAAACTAAAAATATATACTTGCTTGCCTTTCTTTTTTATAATTTTTATTTCAAAATATCAGCGGGTACAAATGTTCGTGTTGCATGGATGAATTGCATAATGCTGAAGTCAGGGCTATTAGTGTGCCCATCACCAGAATAGGTTTTTTCCCTCGCATCTCTCACATTCTCTTTTCTTAGTTTCCAATGTCTTTTACACCACTTTATGATTGTGCATACCCATCATTTAGCTCCCACTCATTAGTAAGAACATGTGTTTGTTTTTCCAT
Organism: Lemur catta; assembly: GCF_020740605.2. Classification (NCBI taxonomy): domain Eukaryota; kingdom Metazoa; phylum Chordata; class Mammalia; order Primates; family Lemuridae; genus Lemur; species Lemur catta. The sequence continues at coordinate 24,783,565 of NC_059143.1, forward strand.
TCCTGAGTTACTTACAATAATGTTCTCCAATTCCACTCAAGTTGCTGTGAATGACATTATGTCATTCCTTTTTATGGCCCAGTAGTATTTTATGGAATACACATACCACATTTCTTTATTTTTCTTTATTTCAGCATATTATGGGGGTACAAAAGTTTAGGTTACATATATTGCCTTTGCCCCCCCTCCCCCTTAAATCAGAGCTTCAAGCGTGTCCATCCCCTAGATGGTGCACATCCCACTCATTATGTATGTATATACCCCATCCCCTCCCACCCCCACTCTGCCCAACGCCTGATTAATGTTATTCCCAAATGTGCTAATGTGCTCTTAGGTGATGATCAGTGAAACCAATTTGATGGTGAGTACACATACCACATTTCTTTATCTACTCATCAACTGATGGGCACTTATGTTGATTCCATATCTTTGCAATTGTGAATTGTGCTGCGATAAACATCGGGGTGTTGTCTTTTTGATATAATGGCTTCTTTTCCTTTGGGTAGATAACCAGTAGAGGGATTGCTGGATTGAACGGTAGGTCTATCTTTAGTTACTTGAGGAATCTCCATACTGTTTTCCATGGATGTAGTACTAATTTACACTCCCACTAACAGTGTATAAGCATTCCTTTTTCACCACATCCATGTCAACATCTACTGTTTTTTGATTTTTAATAATAATAGCCATTCTGATGGGGTAAGATGGTATCTTATTGTGGTTTTAATTTGCATTCCCCTGATGATTAGTGATGGTGAGCATTTTTTCATAAGTCTCTGGGCCATTTGGATACATTCACCAAAGATCAAGACTAAGACAGAATGAACACTCTACCTCTTCTATTCAAAATTATGCCAGAGGTACTAGTCAGACCAATTAGATAAAAGGAGAAAAAAAGGTATCTAGATTAAAATAAAAGAAAGACAACTGTCTCTATTCATAAATGATATAATCCTATATGTAGACATTCCTAAGAAATCCCCTAAAACTCTATTAGAACTAATTATAGAAAGTTGAAATGAATTTTAAATTCAGCTGATTAAAAAATAAAACTAATTGTGGAAGACTGAAAGTTGTAAGAGAGGATCCATATATAAAAATCAATAGCACTTCTGTGCACTCACAATGAACATTCCACAAATAAATTTTTTAAGTGAATTTTATTTACAGTAGCGTCAAAAGTAACAAAATACTTGGGAATACATTTAACAAAAAATATAAACTTTATACTCTAAAATCTATAAAACAATTTTGAAAGAAATTAGAGATGATATAAATAGGTGGCTAAACATACCATGTTCATGCATTGGAAAGCTTAATCTTGTTAAGATAGTAATATTCTCCAAATTGATTTCCAGATTCAAGGAAATTCTTATCAGAATTTCAGCTGACTTTGTAAAATTTAAAAAGCTGATTCTAATATTTATGTGGAATTGCCAAATAAAAAAAAAAAACACCAAAAGCAAACAAAAATAGAATAACCAAATCAATTTTGACAAAGAAGAACAAACCAGGAGGACTCATTCTTCCCAACTTCAAAACTTACTGCAAAGGTGTGGTAAGATACAATGAGATATCACTTATCTCCACTGAGAATGACCTTTATCAAAAAGTCCCAAAATAATAAATATTGGCGTGGATGTGGAGAGATAGGAACACTCATACACTTCTGGTGGGACTGCAAACTAGTATAACCTCTGTGGAAAGTAATATGGAAATACCTCAAAGAACTACAAGTAGAACTACCATTTGATCCAGCAATCCCATTACTGGGCATCTACCCAAAAGAACAAAAGACATTCTATAAAAAAGACATCTGCACTCGAATGTTTATAGCAGCACAATTCACAATTGCAAAGATGTGGAAATAACCCAAGTGCACATCAATACATGTATGGATTAATAAAATGTGGTATATGTATACCAGGGAGTACTACTCAGCCACAAAAACAATGGTAATTTAGCACCTCTTGTATTATCCTGGGTAGAGTTGGAGCCCAATCTACTAAATGAAGTATCACAAGAATGGAAAAACAAGCACCATATGTACTCACCAACAAATTGGTATTAACTGACTTAACTGATCAACACTTAAGTGCACATATAATAGTACCATTCATCAGGCATTGGGCAGATTGAGGGGAGGAAGAGGGGATGGGCATATACACACCTAATGGCTGCAGTGCGCACTGTCTGGGGGATGGTCATGCTTGAAGCTCTGACTCAGGTGGGGCAAAGGCAATATATGTAACCTGAACATTTGTACCCCCATAATATGCAGAAATAAAAAAAGTTAAAAATGAAAAAAAAAACCAAAGGTATGGTAAGATAATGTAGTAATGGCATAGGATAAATATTTATATCAACAGAATAGAATTCAGAGTCCAGAAATAAGCCCATGTCTTATGTGTCTATTGTCAACTGATTTCAACAAATGTTCCAAGACCATTCGATAGGAAAAGATGTCTTTTCAACAAATGGTGGTGATACAACAGATGGTAACAGCTAAAACTCTAAAACTCATAAGAGGCCAGCTGCAGTGGCTCATGCCTGAAATCCTAGCACTCTGGGAGGCTGAGGCGGGAGGATTGCTTGGGCTCAGGAATCGGAGACCAACCTGAGCAAGAGCAAGATCCCATCTCTACTAAAAAATAGAAAAATTAGCCAGGTGTGGTGGTGTGTGCCTGTAATCCCAGCTAGTGGGGAGGCTGAGGCAGGAGAATCGCTTGAGCCCAGGAGTTCTAGGTTGCTGTAAGCTAGGCTGATGCCATGGCACTCTAGCCCCAGCGATAGAGTGAGACTTTGTCTCAAAAACATAAATAAATAAATAAAACTCATAAGAAAGCATAAGGGTAAGTATTCATGACCTTGGATTTGGCAATGGATTCTTAGATATGACACAGAAATCATAAACAATAAGAGAGAAACAGATAATTTTGACTCCATCAAAATTAAAAAGGTTTTTGTTTCAGAAGACACTAGCAGGAAGGTGAAAAGATCACCCACAGAATGGGAGAAAACATTTGAAAATCATGTGTCTCATAAGAGACATATCCAGAACACACAAAACTTATAAAACTCAATAATAAAAAGATAAATAATCCAATTAAAAATGAGTGAAGAATCCAAATAGAACTTTCTTCCAAAAAGATATAAAAATAACCAACAAAAACATGAGAAGATGCTTGGCATTATTAGTCATCAGGGAAATGTAAATCAAAAACCACAATAGGGGTCACTTCACAATCACTAAGATGACTAGAATCAAAAAGATAATAACAAGTATTTATGAGGATGTGAAGAAATCAGAACTCTCAGAAACTGCTGTTGGAAATATAAAACGGGCTACATACTTTAGAAAACAATCTGGCACCACATCAAATGGTTAAATATGGAGTTACCATATGAACCAACAATTCTACTCCCAGATATATACCCAAGTAAAATGAAAACTTATATCCACACAAAAATTGAATGCAAATGTTTATAGTAGCATTATTTATAATAGCCCAGAAATGAAAACAACCTATATGTTTGTCAACTGATGAATGGATGAGGAAAATGTGGTATTGTAAGTTCATAGAATGGAATATTATTCAGTCACAAGAAGGAATGAAGTATGATACATGCTACAAAATGGATGGACCTTGGAAATATTATGCTAAATGAAAGAAACCAGTCACAAAAATATAGTAAATGATTCCATTTATATGAAATGTCCAGAATAGGAAAATCTGTAGAGCCAGAAATAGCTTAGTGGTGGCTTAAGAGTAAGGGAGGTGGGGGAAAGGGAGTCATAGTTGTGGGTATGAGGTTTCTTTTTGAGGTGATGAAAATCTTCTAAATTTGACTATGGTGATGCTTGCATGTATCTATGAATATACTAAAAAGCACTGAACTGTACAATTTACATTGGCAAACTGTATAGTATATGAACTATATATAGTTCATATATATCAATAAAACTGTTAAAAAAGAGTTGACGGCATAGGTTAGTCAATCCCCTTCCAATATAAACCACAGGTTAGATTTGCTCACCCCTTTCATATCTAGATGAAAGGACTATTTTCCCCAGGAAGCCTCCCCATTGTCATACATCTTTTGAGGTCAAGAGTAACAAAAGAGAAAACGTTAGTAACAGACAGGAATACAGAGGTGGGCAGGGAAAGAAAGGCCCATTCTTTCCTTATATTTATGCTATCGATTATGTAATTTGTAGAGAAAATCTTACAAAATCCTGAATAAATTGACTTGAAAAGAGAAAAATAAGTAAGAAACGAAGAGACAAGCACATAGATGGTATAATTTTGCACAAACCTTTTCAAATATATCAAACTTAAAAAACTAATGTTTCTTTGATGAGGTACACATAAAAATGTATGCAGGTTCAGTATCTCCACACAACAAGAGTTCAATAAATGTTTGCTTGCTTGCTGATGGAATGAACGAATGACTGGGAGACGGCCAGCAGACCATCTGTAAGAACACTTCCACCAGTTTAGTGGAGTGCACAGCACTACCTAGCAGACAGTTGGCCTATGACAGGTATGTATTCTCCTCCTCACCCTTCTTCTCCTTCAACATGCTTCACTTGAATTTTTCATCATCATAGACTTACAGTTGCTGAATGGAATGTAAAAAAACATGAGAAGACAATGACAGTTTTCTTGAAATACTAACTTCCCTTCAGAAACCATCAAGTAGATTTTGTGTAGTGGATTTTTTAGTTGAAGAGACCACCCAGTGTAACTCCCACATTTTGATTGTGTCTAAATTCAGAGCATTTAAATAGGTATACTCTCAACATGTTTTTGAAACAGACAATACTAATTTTTTTCCTATTATTTTTAGTAGATCCATCTAATCACAACAATTTTTATATAGTTCTTAAATATTACACACTAAGAAATACATTATGGAATAATATCTTTTACTAAGGCATTTCTGAATGTGCACATAATATGCTTATCGACTAGTGTCATTATGAGCTTATTATTATAGGGAAACATTTATTGATCATTTTCTAGAGTTGGTTGGGAGGGATATATCTGTGTGAGCAGGGACTAGATGTTTCAAAGGAAGGTGATGCTGATAATTTTGAGTTAGACAAGGTTAGCTCAGAAATGGCAAAGCTTCCACAACTCCCCCATGCCATGTTCACAACATAACTTTTAATGGATCATTTTTCCTTCTGAGCCAGGGCATAATATATCAGCAGAACAGGCAGCCCCTACTAAGTATTTGCAACTGAAACAAAAGATGAAAACTACTGGCCATTCCTAATTAGAAAATATTCTATTATCTTTTTGACTGGGAAAGTCTCTCATCTAAGAAATGTGGATTAGGTTTATAACAAATAGTCTTGTAGACTTGACCAGTCCTTTGGCATTTATCCTGAGTGTTCATGAATAATGTAATTTCAAAAAGGTAATGTGACCCCTATAGTCCATCAGGATTTGGCCAAATTCTGAAAAAGCAAGAAGCCAGGCAAAAGGGCCTGTCAAACACAACCTGCTTTTTGGCAATTACTGTAGATTGATGCAATTTCAGAATTTGTTTAAAACATATATTTTACCATGATCTCAATGCTGTGTTTGGTATTTCAGATTCAACTGTGAACAAAAACATTGTATTTGGTTTCTAGATATTTACATTCTATTTATCACAGAGTAAGGAGATTTAAGTCTATGCACGTTTTTATGCTCGTCCTTTCCCCTCGTAATTAGTTCTTTATTTTCCATTAAACTTTGGCAAAATTCTTGTTCAACATTCCAGTCTGTTTCAGTCTTGATAAGAAAAAAATAGGGAGATATTTGTTACTATAATTGGATCAATATCTCAATGTCCCCAGCACACTCCTGAGACCTAGTGATGGTCTCCTAAATTAAATCAAAGAATCCCAGGGGTTAAAACTCAGGACAGTGTGAGCACTTAACAATGTCTGCTCCTTCTCAGGGGAAGGATGATATCTATATCATTCATCATGGGCAAAGGTTATCTAAAATGCCTCAGTGCCTGGAAACTCCTCTGCAGACAATGCAAAATGCTAATTTCTATTTTATCTATTCAGGAATAATGATAAGGCTGTCATAACAAAGAAGTTATTAAAATTCAACAACATGACTTTGAGAGATAGTGATTTGATACTGAATTTATTTCCTAAAAGTAAGGGAATTATAAACGTGAATATAGAAAGTGTAGCTAAAACAAAACGTAAAGCATTTAAATGCTAAAATGCAAGGCCATCACAGAAAAATGATAATCTAAATCTTAAGGAAAAACATATTCCTACGTTTTAGAAGTTAGGACAATATGTCTTGATAAACATCAACAATCTCAGCATAAATAACAATAATTTTAATTCAGCTATTCCTAGTAACTATAAGGTAGATGGTTCAGAAAGTTTAATGATTTTAATACAGTAGGGTACAATTCAATACAACTTCTCTTTACTTGAGTTCTCCCTAAATATACCTGAGAAGATTAGCATCCTGAAACGCTATTTCTTTAGTACTGCAAATGATGCTAGCTAAATTTCCTAATCTCTGACTGTAAATTCTTTCGACCAGATAATCCCAAACCTCTTCAACATCCTTATTTTTTATTCTCGTACCTACAGTGTTAGCTAAGAACAATATACAGTTTGGCACCTTTCAGCTATTCAGTTTATTGTTGATTCAATAAACACTTGCTAAAAATTGTGCGAAATGATAATGCCTCAGAGATGGATGCTTCTCTTCTCTGGGCCAGTACAGGAGACAAATAGGTAAACAAATACTAAAACCTAATGTTGGGAATTATACCATAGAACTAGCAAATACATATCAGCCTGAGAGACAAGAGAAGGTATTCACTGCCATCAGGGAAGACTTCAAAGACCTGACAAAGTCTTAATAAGGACAGAAGCACATCAGGTCAACGAGATGTGTGTGTGCGTGAGAGAGAGCAAGAGGAAGAGAGAGAGAGAGAGAGAGAGTGGTGGCAGCCGCAGGGAGGGGATTGGGACAGGATAAGGGAAACAGACACAGTGAATGTTCTGAGTAGAAGAGCATGTTCCAAGACAGTATTTCTTAATGACTGGAACTCAGAGATTTCATCATAGAGAGTAAGTGCTAAAGTTGAAATCAAACATAGCACTTAGGTACTGGAGTGAGAGGAATAGACAGTGCTATGGGGACATGGTCTAAGGGAGGTTATATCTCCAAACTGTATGTCAAAATTTGGGCGAGTGGGGGGAATGACATCCACACAGAAACCTACTTCTGTGATTTGCACCACCATTCACTCAGGTCTCCATATGCCAGAAACAAAGTACCAAAATACCTCTCTTAGATTATTTCAAAGGCATTTGAAATGGTCTTCTTGACCTTACTTTGGCTTATCCAGTTCTCACCTCAACAGTCTAAAAATAAAAATTTCATCATAATTACTCATGGTAGTGAATGTCCAAATTCCTAAGTATAAGTTAAGAAGGACTCTTAAGATGTGGCCCTCTTTACTTTTCCAGGCTCATCTTTGCCAGTATCCCCCACACGCCCCAAGCTCCTGATCTATACCAACATTCTTTTAGTTCCTTAAACATGCCATGCCCTGTCTCACCAACAAGTCTTGGCTCTGCCTGGAACCAGTCCTTTAGCACAGAATGCAAGGTTCCTTTGTTCCTTTCTTGTCTAGCTACTACTCATTCTTTAGTTTCCTATTTAGATATTATCTCTTCCACAAAGGAGGTCCTGACTCCCCAAGTCAAATCAGTGCCTCTTCCAGGGCTTATACCACACCACGTCTTCTTATTCTGCCTCTAAATTCTATCAAATGAACTTTCTGAAGCAAGGAGACTGGAGGCTCTTCAAAGCAGGTACTACTTCTGTATTTATCTCTCTTCTAATTCTAGGTACCAACACAGTACTTGACCTACAAGAGGGGCTTAATAAATATTCATTAAATAATAGATAAATGTTAGGCAATTGGCATCAAAGTTGTATTATTAAATTAAAGCCTCCAATATAAATGTTAAATAAAAACTTCCAATATTCATAAAAATTAAATTACCATTTACTTTTTCACTCATGAAAAAAAGTCACTATATGACTTGGGATCATTGTGGATTAATGCAAGTTCCATTAAGAAATCACTGTTACTTTACTGTAATAAAATTAACATATAAAGCAATCATAATATATATATTTAAGGTAAACATCTGGGATCATTTTTTCCTAATGTAGACATTCTTTAATTATGCTTATGAAACTTATAAGAAATACTTTGGGAGTAAACATTATCCCCATTTTTCAAAAAGAGTAGTGCCAGGAAAACTCGTTCATGCTCATTTTCTGTGTTCTTGCATAATATTTTTGCAGGAGGTGCAGCCATGATTTTATTTTACATCTTGCTTTTGGCATTTACTCAAAAACTTAGTTCCCTAATCTACCCTTTATGTGAGATTCTTAAGGACAAGCATTAAAGCATGTGATTTTGGCTTTTATTGATATTTTCCAGTGCTCTGAAATGTATGAAAGTATGCTGCCCAGTGAATATCTTTATTATTGCATGTGTTTTATTAGGGGTAATTATTTATGTAATTGCCTCACTCAATGATTTGGTCTTTTTTAGGGCAGAGACTGCATTTCATTCATCTTTGCATCCTCAGTACCCAGCATGATACCTGGCACATAGCAGGCCCTCAATAAATATTTGTTCAATGGGTGAAATAAAGTTTACCTTATCACCGTTGCAAATATAGCACTTTGAGCATCCTGAAAATCTTAGTGAATTAGAAGAGCATACTATTTGGCTTTCTAAAATGTAAATGGAGTCACATCTTTCCTGCTGCTGAAAAATACATTTTCTGTTCCTTTTTCCCTATAAGATAAAGTCCAAACCCTTCAGTATGCATATGAGACCCTCTTGATTGGCCCCTGCCTCATCTCTGGTCTCTTATCACTGCCTCATCTCTGGTCCTGAGCATGGCCCAACACCCATCACTCCCACACATAGTTCACACTCTTCCATTTTTCAGGATGACTGGATGGGTATCATTTGCTCAACCCATTGCAATGTTTCTTTCATTTATAGTTATAGCATCCATAACGATAGCTTCTTTTAAATTTGTCCTGGGTCAACAATGAACATTTTACAAATTTTTTTAATTTTATTCTCATCATATTTATTATATCCTTAGCATTTTACACAGGGCTTAGCACATAGTAAAGAGAAAATATATGTTGTTGATTACATAAAGAATCCTTTGGAATAAAGATTATTTGCTCATGTTATGGGTGAGTAAATTAAGTTAAAGAGAGATTAAGTAACTGTCTAAGCCCATACACTTTAGTCAATTGCAGAAATCCAAATCGCCCTTCTTCCTTTTTCTGGATAGAAATTATTTTTCTTTTATAATCCAGGTAAGGTGTCATATTTTCAGTAAAATCTTTCCTGGACACCCCAAACTCATACCCTCATTTCTGCTCTCAATAAAAGAACATTCTCTTACGATTGTGGCTAAATTTCAATATTACTTTATTATAATTATCAGACTATTATATTGTAACATGTTTAATGTCTCCCCATTTTTTTATGCCTCTGGAATGGGAACCTATGCCTTTTTCCTGTAGGCTTTTTCAGTCCTTAGTACATATCGGTATACAATGTATTTGCTGAATTCAGTTGAAAAGTCAAGGTTAAGACACTGTGTTAAAATATTAACTTATACTCATACTTCATTTTTATAACCATACAGCTACTCTAACCAAATATAATTCAAAAAGCCACATAAATCTGATGAATTCTTTTACTACACATGTTTTTTTCCTGAGGAAACCATATATTGATTCATACCTCAGTGCTTTGAGTTATAGCTTTTGTTCTCACCACTCAACAGGAACTGGCCCCTCCTCTAAGGCCTCCAGGGACACCCAATTCAATGGCTCCTTTCAGTTTTTCATCTACTCCATTTCCTCCTACACCCTTTGAAATGATCCATCACCACCTTTTCTTGTACTTTGGGACTGGATATACCAAGTTTTTGTGTTTTCTGGCTCTTTGTTTGCTTCATCTCTACCCCTCGTCACCATTTTCACTTTTTTTTTTTTTAAATCCAATAGAGAAAGGCTCAGATCTCCTGCCCTTAGACATTGACACGTCTCAGTTTTGGGCCTTCAAACTCAGCCTGGGACATATACCATTGGTTTCCCTGGTTCTCAGGCCTTAAAGCTTGGACTGGACCTACATACACCACTGTGTTTCCTGAGCCTCCAACTAGCAGACAGCAGATCATGGGACTTCTAAGCCTCTATAGTTTTGTGGGCCAATCCTTCATAATATCTCTCTTTCTATACATCTCTTTCTCTCTATATATCTCCTATTGATTCTGTTTCTCAGGAGAATCCTGAATAATATAGAAGACTAACACCAGGAATAATATCTTAACTAGTTAAAATATAGAAATAAACTTTACAATTTAATAGTTTAATTTTGTCTTTTAAACATTTGTCTCAAACACTGAAATGTAATCAATAAAAATGCTTAATATTTTATATTAAGTTTGCACCTTGTGATTTGAGAATTACAACACAAGACACAAACATATCCTTTATCAGCTATGATGAGATCCTCTTCAATCACAACACTGGAAATTCATTTCATTTGAGTCACTATTTTTGGTGAAATATTCAAATGGGAATTTCTGCACCAGAAAGGTAAAATTGCATACATATTACCTACAATAGGACAGATTCACATTCCAGATTAAGGCCAAACTCGGTTGTATAGTTGGGAGTTCAGGGAAGCCAAATGGCAACATGAAGAAACTGCCAGTATGAAAAAGTGGATGGGATAAAATTGATGGGACATATTCTCATGTCACTGCATTTTGTTCAGCAAACATTTAACAGAGAGCAAGCCTCATGCATGTAAATCACTTCAGTGTGTGATCTTATAACCACCACCATAGCACCTTGTCCTCATTTCTCATGCATCTTTACCTCTAGAAGTTCAGAAGAGTGTTTTTTCCCCTGGTTAAGGTGGTGATCAGGATAGATGGTATAGACCCCCAACAGGGTCTATAAAGATCTTAACAAACAGAGATTGCAAGATACCCTAAGATCTATTTCATGAGTGCATGTTGTTCACAGAAATAGGTCCTAGAATAAATGTCTATAAAATGCTTTTGAGACCGTATTATATATTCTAGAATCCTGGATACTAAGTGTAACTGAAAGGAGGTAATGAAGGAAGAAGGGACAGAGGGAAGAAAAGAAGGAAAGTAGTATTTACTAGCTTAAATAAATCAATATGCCTCTTCAAGTTGCCAGTCTCAGTAAGTAATTTGTAGGATACTAAAAAAAGGTATTAAACTTCCAAATAAATATTCATGAATTGAGGACATTTTTACAAGATTCAGCTGAGCCCTAAATTCTGGAGACAATAACAACTACCATAGCAACTCCATTTATTGCACACTTATATGAAAAATACACAATAAGATTGCACAATAAGATTAAATTGGTCAGTAAGATTAAATAAGAAGGTGAGAGGCTTATTTAATCTTATTTAATCTTCACAATTGTCTATAAATTGAGTGTTATTATCTCCATTTTACTGATGAAATATCCAGGCTGAGAAGATACAGAGACTTGCTCAAAGTCACAGAGCTGATTAGTGTAGTTTCCTGCTCACGAAACAATAACTAAGAAGCATAAACTAGTAGCTGGGTCTCAATGTCACATTTGCTGTTGCTCACGTTTAGTTCCTGCATCATGATCTCTTGACTTACATTGCAGTGGTTAAAATATGGGCCAAATTATTTGGGGTTTAAATCCCAATTACAGAAATTCTTATCACAACCATATTTGTAACTTCTTTGAATCTTGGTTCTCCCATTTGTAATAATTTGAAAACTAGCAGAGCCTAATTCCATTGGATTATTGTGAGAATCACGAGTTCATTATAAGAATAATGCCTGGCACATACTAAGAGCTTAATTGATGTTATGTTGCATTATTATTCCTTGGGACCAAGTTTATGACTTAGCTATTTTTTAACTCTGTCTTTTGAGTTATCCTGTTGACCTCAACTAACCCTAAGAACTCCATTTCAAAAATGTAAAAAAGCATACAAATAATGAAGCTACAGATAATTGGTCAATTTTCTTTGTTTTGTATTTTGGTCCAAAATATACCTTATAACTAACCAGATTACTTATAAATGTATGGCATCAATGGATGGAGGGCCAATTGGGATTTTGTGCTGACCCATATGAGCTCTTATGTGTTTAAAAAGGAACTCAAAATGCATATTTCACTGTATGTGCAGAATTAAAATCAACTTCACCTTGCACATTTCAGAGTATAAATTATAGAAGCTGCTTACCTTTTTCATTCTCCTGAGATAACAAATTTGAAATGAACAAAAATGGACTGGAGCATGCATAGTAGGCATGCATAAATAATGGCTCTGTCCTCTCTATTCCTATGATAACATATAGACAATATAAACATATACGATGGTAAGCATGGCAGCTTAACAATCCCAAAGGACACCGATCTGGGCCCCTTGAGTGGGTCTCAATTTCTTCATCTATAAAATGAAGTGGTTCCTGACTTTTAAAATTATATTATTTTATAATATAGTTGATTTTATAATCCCTAAGTAAGGTGGGTATTTTTTCATAAAAGCATTATACACTTTTAAATTTAGATTGCAAATATGATAGACTCTACAAAAGCAATTAATTGTACCATATTATGTCATTCTTGTATATTTTTTGATTTTTAAAAAAATTGACTAAGGACAAGAAAAAATGATTCCAATAATGAGTAGAACTGAAGTCTATATTATTTGTAAGTATGGAATATACTATTTGTATGTGTGTATATTTATACATATAAGTCCATATACATATATATTTAATATAGATATATATAAAATATGAAGATGCTATTTTAAATTGGTAGTTAATAAAATGTAAGTTTTAAATTTACCCTGAGGCTTTTTAAAGACCTACTCTAACTCAATTGTGCATTTGTTTACATTCATTAACTAAAGCAATGAATGGATACTGTGCAGACATATTTAGTTTTCCGGTAGAAGCATTTGGTATACTATTTTCATTTTGTAAAATAATTTATATATTAAAAAAACAAATATTTGCAAAAGAAATGCCACTGTGCAAGTATTGACCATTTATCAAGGAGCTATCTACTTATTGTATTAGAACGCTATGCCTCTCTGGTTAGCTTGCCTGTCATAGTTACCACATGGTCCATAGAAATGACTAGTCTCATGCAGCTTCAGCCAGGGTGGGTGTAGTGAGAAGTACATATATGGGCTGCAGAGTCAGGTGACCTGGTTTCAATACGAGGCTTTATCACTTAGTTAATTACCTAAATAATGTCAGTTGAATCACTTACAATCCACCAGATTTTATTTCCCATTGGTTAAGTAAAGCTGATAATTATATTTGTTCTTATCACATTGAGTTGGTTTGATTTATGAATATGAAAGCATTACACAATACTCATCATTACTAGAGTTGATATAGATCACAATATCAGAACTGATATACCCTTTCTCTGTGGCTATTAGTTTCCTTTATACCCTCTACCACCTCTCCAACCAAACACCTAATTCTGCCCATTTAACTCTGTAAATATTTCTTAAATCTATGCTCTCTTCTCCATCACAACTACCACCTCACTAAGACCCTCATTTTGTTAGCAGCCTTCTCCCTTTATGACATGTCAATCATCTTGTAATAAAGATACCAGAACGATCTCTCCTAAAACACAATCTATCCTACATCCTAAAGTGATTCTCTGTCAACTACAGAGTGAAATCTAAGCTTTAAAAAGGGCATTCAAAGTCTGATAGTCCATCCTACCTCTCCAGACTTATATCTCATCACTTCCATCCTCAACATTTCTAGTCCTTACCTTAATGCTCCGGTCATCAAATTCCCTCTGTTTGGAATTCTCTACTTCTCATTGCCAAGTGGCCCTCTTCTATTTAATCAATAAGAATTGACTCAGGAATCTTCCAAAACATGGTTAGTAGGCCAAGAAGACACTTTTACATAAAAGTCAATTTCCATATGAGAATACACTCATTGATTTATGTGTCTGTCTTTCTGGCTGAAATGTGAATTCTTAATGACAGAGACTTTTTTTCCCCTTTGTCCTTCTAGCTCCCAGGACAGTAGTTTGCACATGTTGTACACATTTACTCTTGTAGTTTCTACCCTGTATATAAGAACATATACTGTCATTTCTATCCTAAACAATATTTGGACCAAAATCTCTGCCTAAAAGCCCAATATTGGGAAAATCTCAAATTGAAACAATAATGAGCTAGAACATCCACATAACAAAGTCTAAGTTAATAGTACTGGAAAAGTCAGTCCATTGCTTTTCATTTTTAAATGGCAATCTCATTACACCTAAATCGTTAACAGATATTTTGAAAAATATGCTGCTTCTGTTCATTGTATTTAAATAAAATTATACAGCAATCATTAACAGTAATTATGATTAAGATTTTATAAACTTTAATTGAATGGTAATATCCATTTTGGTAAAAATTTAAAGGAAAGCTTAATTGGAAAAAAATGTCACATGGAACACATTGAAAAAAAAATAGTATTAAATAAAGTGAAGATTTAGGGGTCTGGGGAACTGAGCCAAAACCCAGATATGCAGTAACCATGGTTGCACATTAACTCTCCAGCAATCATCACCCCCATACCGTGGTTATTATTTGAAACCGTATTCTTTGGGGAGATTGCTTCAGAATATTTCATCATATTACGTAAAATGCAACTGGGTCACAAATACTAAAAGAAAAATAGAAAACTAAAATCAAAAAGTCAATGATACGTTTTTTTTGTAAGTTATATATTTCCTGCCATTAGAATTCTAGTTGTGTTTCTGTTCTCATTGATTCATAATTGTAAACATATCTATACCTGGATTTGTGTCTGATTGGCCTTTCTTTTTCTACATAGCTGGTCCCTTAACACTTCTTTATGTGTCTGATTTCTAAGCTTTTTATTATCATTTCTACTCACTTCTGAGCTCTAATGTTATTAGCTGTCCTTTAAAATGTAGTCATCAGCAAGTAGAAAATAAATATCACCTAAACTCTTTCTATGCAATATGTTTAGTCTTTAGATTGGTTAGTGTGATTCCCTGCTAGTCTACTGACTGAATTTGCATAATAATAAGCAATCAGTTAATGGCATAGTCCAACTCAGCTGTCCCTTTTAAGCATTTCTATTCACTATTCAATTTTTTAAATGTTTTATAATCATTTTTGTTTGATTTTATTCACAATAACACCATGAAACAGGTCAACATTAAACTCACAGGAATCTAAGCTTTTCAAAGGTTCTATATAATTAAGCTTTTATATTCCTACAAGAAATTGATGGTAGCGTCACTTCCTAAGGTCACACAGAAGTGATGAAACATTTCTAAGGACTACAAAAGGAAGTACTGATTGAAGGAACTTTAGTATGAAGTTCATCTGATAGCTTTGGGGGAAAACAAATGTTGACCCAAAGCCTACAGCACTCTACATATGGATTCAGAATACAGAAAGCATCCCTAAAGCAAAATTAAAGACACAGTATCTTTCACAATCAAAATGATCCAGCTTTCTTATGTCAGCCTCTATAACTCTTTTCAATCCAATTTCCCAGAAGTTCTGCTAACTCTTCTGCCGTATGTTTTGAATCTAATTCTTAACATTCACTCTTCTAACCATCATCCTATGTCACTTTACCTAAGGATCACTTAATCATTTACATCAATATTGAAATGCCCTACAATACCTTCTTATCTGGCTGCTTTCATTTTCTTCTTGGGTAATTTTCCTCCACAAACTCCTTTTATGTCACTGGTTCCTAATGGGCTAGTATTGTATATGATGACACATTTTGACTCTCTCCTCAGTCTATGCTCTCCCAGGGTGATCTTATCAGTACCACAACAGCTTCAAGCAGCACTTCTGCTCTGAAATCTTTCAAATATCTCTCCATTCAATCTGTACCTTTTTTCTGAGCTGGCACATATATCCCCAATGCCTATTAAACATATGCAATGGACATAGCATGGAACTCTAAACCTTACATGTCAAAACCTGCTTCTTCAAATGTTTCTCATTCTGCATCTTGGTAAATGGAATCATCATTCACTCAGGCAACCAAGCCAAAAATCTTGGAGTCATTCTAGAATGTTCTTCTATGCCTTGCTTCTTACATTCAATAAACCTTTATGTATTTTTTCAAAATATTGAGAAACTACTATGTGCCAGATATTAAGGCAGGTGCTAGGTATACTGCAATAAGCAAGCTAAACATTATTCTTACATTCACATAATATATATAACAAACAGGATATAGAAAGCTAAAGAGGCCATTCACATTATAGTCTACATGAAAGGCACGCCCAGGAGTTTGGCAACATACAACCTATGGAAGTTATATAGGTGGTCATGCAAATACAATGTCAAAAGAACAAAAGTAACATGTTCAATATATTTTTTTTACTAGGTCTCTGTTTTCCATTCCCATTGCCATTTATTTTATTCCAACTGTCATTCTTGTCCTCCTGGAGTGCCACAATAGCTCTTTAACCAGTTTTCTGTCTTTTATTTTTCCTATTCCTCATTTTATCTGTTCACTAAAATGTTGCCAGAATACTCTTCCTAAAATTCCAAGATGACCACAACCTTACCATGCTAAAGTCTACCTACTGGATACAACGAAGCCTATTTATACTTCATTCATCCACACATACTCTCTGCTGAGGACATGCTAAGTTCCTTGCAAATCTCCATGCCACGTATGCTCTCTCATGGCTCTATGGCTCAAAACATGCTGAATAATCCCCCCCATCAGAATAACTGCTTCTTGCCCTTCCACACTCATCTCTGGCATCAATCTGTCTATAACCGTATCCTTAAGAATCATTATAGTCCCTTGGGTACCCCACATCTGTCCTCCCATTTTACCCTGCCCATATATCCATCATATCACTTACAGAATCAGATTCTAATCACAAGTTCATCTCTGTTTCCTGCTAGACTATGAGGCTTTGAAGGACGAGGACCTGCTCTGTTCATTTACATATTTTTGCTTCCTACAACAGTGCCTTACATGTAGGAATCCCTCGGTAAATATTTGGAGAATAAATTAATTGACAGCAAATAGTTTATCTTGCATAAAATGATGTCAGGTTCTTCCTCAAATGCCACGTTTTGAAGCCATAGCCAGCTCAGAATGGACAGTGGGTTCCCTACCCTGAGACCAAGTCATAGCCCCTATCTATATTCCAGGCCCTTCACAGTGGAAACCCTTTCTTAGAAAAAAAAATGGTAATCTTACATTTCCTTCAAAGTTCAAGGCTCACTTCCTCTAGGAAGCTTGTTTTGACCATTACTTCAATAGAAATAGTGTTTCCCTACTTGAACACTTAATGTTTTAACACAGGAATAAGTATTTGCCTGTACTTGCACTAACAAATTTCTCTATGTATATGTATCCTCTTTCCCCAAATTTTATATATAGATAGATAGATAGATCTAGACCTAGATATAAACCTCTCTATATATATCTCCATATATATCTATAGAGATATATCTATATGTCTCTCTATACAGATATATATCCAGGCCCTTATGGATAAAGACTGTTATTTCTGTGAGTTTTCTGTTATGTACTCCATTGCTGTGAGTGTGCTGGGTATTCTTTCTTTATTGCATAAATTTAAGGTATACAACAAGATATTTTGATATACCTATCCATAGTGAAATAAATACTATAGGTAAGCAATTTAACATATCCATCACCTTCCACATAGTTTCCACATAGTTATCTCTTCTTTTGTTTGTGGGAAGAACACCTAAAATCTACTCTTATCAAATTTTCAATATACAATATTATTAGCTATAGGCCACCTATTGTTCATTAGATCTTTATATGTGTTTATTCTACATAACTGCTAGGTATTTAATATGCTCTTTTTGAGGAAATGAATAAAAACAGTCCCTCTGGATTATGTTCCCTGTGTGCTACCAAAACTTTTGTCTCACAAATTCAATTATTTTCTATCTTCACTTTATTGATTTCTCAACATTGTCCATCAGAGCTGACCACTTTCTCCTTGAAAGGTGGACTTTGTTTACTTGCCATACACTATACCTTTCCGATTTTTCTTTTGTCACTCTGGCTACTTCTTACTTGGTTAAGGGAACTGTTCTTCCTTCACCAAAGCATTGAACATTAAGTGCCTTAGGGGTATCTTCGTAACCCCTAGGACCATTTATCATTACAACCCTCACAGGCCGCACAAACAATCTGTACTTTTCATAATTCCATTTTCCTAGAGGTAGAAAAGTCGCTTCATTCCATTTAATGTGGGCAAGAATGTGTTTTGATGCGCATAGTTCCCAGAGTAATATCGAACAAGGGGATAAGGAAGAGCAAACCGTTGAATAATTTTAGAAAAAAATTCCACAGACACATAGCATAGAAAAGACATTTCATCATTTTTTAAGCTCTATAAAGACAGGATTATGTGGAGGGCAGGGAAACTTAAGGGTTATTTTGTTCTGTAAAACGCAACACAGTGATTCAGATCATGTTAGCAAATACAAACGCATTTGTGTTTGTGTGATCTGGCTTTAAACCACTGAAGAGGATATGTGAGCATTTACCAAAGCAGCTTCCCTCTGGCAGAAGTGCTTAAGTGTCTGCTAATGTCTAGTGACTCGCTCAAAAGAGGGATAAAACGACACACCCTCAGGCAACAAGAAGATTTAAATAGAGCCAATTTAGGAAGCATAGTATCTCAGTGAATTCAGAAATTAATCCAGATTAAGATATTTTGCTGTTAGGATCTAAGTCCAAAATCCAGTTCTCTAACTCTAATTTAGAGGTAGGAGTGGGGGAAGGGAGTCAAAAAGTATATTTCATAAAAATCCTCATGTGTTCCAAAGCATACCTTCAAAAATCAGAGAGTAAAAAATGATCAGCATGTGTTATCTGAAACAAATAGAAATTTAAGCTTAATTTTTAAAAATAAATCAATTGGGAATGGGAGGGGATTGTAATTTATTGTAATATAAAGAATCTAGAGATTTAGATAATATGGCTAAAACATGTTTCTGTCTTTGGTATAATTTATGATAAATTACTTCTTCAAGTAGTTATTTAATCCACAAATTTCATCCAGGACACTGATACCTAACAGTTCTCCAGTGGTCATGAAGGAAATTACTGATGGAAGGCCCCAGGTCTCTAAAGCAAACTGGAAAATGTAATTGATACTTTACTGCTACATACACCTATCCAATCTGGGAGAAACTAGATAGTAGTCTTTTTACAGTCCAAAATTGTGTACTGAGACTGAAACTTTCACATCTGAGCTCAACAAATTCCCAGAGACAGATTCATAAATAGATTGAATAAATGAGAAATATTAAATCAAGTGATTCTGTATATCGAAAAACACCAACTGCTTTGAGACATGATCCATTTCGCTGTTATTCCTGAAATTATATTTTATAAGTTTCTTGGTAACACATCATTGGCATTTGTTTGAAATATTTTTATTGACAGTAATTTTTTATTTCCTGTATATATATATATATATATATATATATATATATATAGCTCTTTCTCCGTGATCTTCGTAACCAACCTAAAAATTATCTGAAAACCGTAATGAGATCATACCTTGCTTCCATTTTCTCTTGCCTCTCGTTCCATCTTGAGGTCTGAAATTAGAAGATTCTTATATTTGTTTTTTCCATTACTGCTGGGGTCATCTATTCTGTATTCCGAAGTCAACTGTGCAGAGAGGGGACTGTCACTCAGGTTCAGTGGCTGTTCCTCCTGCTCCAGGCCAGTTTTGCCATCACAGTTGGAGTCTCCCATCTCCCTGCTGTGTGTTCCCCCCGAAGCAACTGAACTGTGCCCCAGAGTCTCATTGCCATTAAAACTCTCCGCAGCAGAATCATCTGTTGGGGAAAAAATATATATATATTTTGGTTTGAATTAATATGCTATTCAGTTTCTACGTCAACTAGCATTTATTGAGCTCTTATGTGCATGGCATTGTGCCAATTAATTTTACTTATAATATGTAGTTTAACCTCAGCAATAAACTTGTGAAGCAGCTATAGTTATTTTTAATCTAGTATGTACTTTTAGGCTTAAGAAGTGAAATAAAATAAGAAGAAGAAGATAAGGTTGAGAAAACAGTTCAATCTCAAATGCAATCTCAAAGAATAATAAATTGAACAAAGAGAATAAGATAATTGTCAACTATTTTGTAAATAGTTTTTGTTTTTCCAGTGAGAATATGCAGATTGGGTGAAAATTCTTAGATAAGAAGCATCACCTATCCTGCTAGTGAGGATGTATATTGGCACAAGCTTTATGAGTGCTTATATGCATCTAAAACATTAAATGTGTTCATACACTTTGCTCTAGTCATTACACTTCTGGGACTTTGAAGCCCAAGGAGTTTCATTATTGTATGCATCTCTATGTAGGTAAAAAGACATAGGTGAAAAGGCATTTATACCAGTGTTGTTCTTAATAGCAAAAAAAAAAAAAAAAGAAAAAGAAAGAAAGAAATTACCAAAAATAGAAGATCGGCTTACTAAATATTGGAATGGTTAGAATATTATGCAGTTATTCAACATTTCATTTTAAGGCATGAGGACACATGAATTATAAAGTATTAAGTGGAAAAAGCAAGCTACAAAAGAATGTGACCAGTATGATCTCAATTTTGTAAAAAGAAAACACAAAGTTTACATAAAATGATAACATTCTATTTTAATTAATTTCATCTTTACTCACATAATAATAATTTGCTACTAATTTTAAAGAATTATGATGGACAAAGGTATTCAATTGCTTCCTTTAGTTAAAAACTGTTAACGAAACCACATAAATATTGATGAGCAAGAGGAATAATGTTCAATATTTTTGTTTTCTGAATATTTTCAAATAATGCTTTTTTGTGGGGTGCAATGAAATATTTAATGCCTTCTAATCAATTATATCCATGGAAATAATATTTAAATTCTGAATGATTACTATAACTCACCTGTTCATTCATTTATCCAGTAACATTTATTAAGTGATTTCTCTGTGGGCAATGTAGGGTTAAATATTTGGCCTATAGAGACTCTGCCTTCAATGAGTTCACAGGTAATTAAAAGAGACAGAAAAATAAACATGCAATTAAAATGAAAACAAAAAGGCAGAGATCCAGTGCAAAGGGTAAAGACATTACAGAAGGCTTCCTGAAGAAGCTGATATGAGTTGAATTCCAAAGGTGAGTGAGCCTTAATCAGGTGTAGAAGTTGAGGAAGAGCATAAAGGGATCAGCGTGTGCAAAGTCACAGAGAAAGAGATATGCATGGCAAGTGAGAAATAAGATTAGAGCACTGAGTGCAAAAAAAGAGAGTGAAGAAAGATAACCCTAGAAAGGGAGAAAGAAAATACCAAGGGAAGTGTTTTGTATACCAAAGAGCTCGGATTTTCTCTTAAGAGTAAACATGAGAAATTTTAATTTATTGTGGGAAGTAACATGGAAAAAATTACATTTCAAAGAGATTATTCTCACTCTGATGAGTAGAATGGTATGAAGGGGACAAAATGGAAGGTGGAGAGAGCAATTAAGAGATCTAGCAGTCATATAAGTTGGTATCTTTGAAAACTCAAATTAAAGCAGTGTCAATGCAGAAAAAGAGGGGAAAACTAGAAAATATAAGAATAGAACAGGTAAGATGAGTAATGGGGATAGGCAAGGAGCCAGGATGAAACTCAGGTTTGTAGCAAAAAATTAGAAGCCAAAGGGCATTAGATTTGAGTTTAATTTTCAATAAAATAATATTTTTAAACATTTTTCCATAACTATGTTGTGAAAAAGTTAAAATGTGTTCAAATGGCAAAATTCTATCAAATTACTCTTTTTATGTACCCATTGAAAAAGAGTTCATATGGAGAGAAAAAAATACATGGGGAAATTTAGGGAACTGGCCATAAATAATATGACATTGCATTTTTCATGGCTATTAATTTGAGAAATCAAAACTGTTCTTTTAACAATGAAATGTCTAGGACTTTGAAATAAAGAATTAAGGGGAGGATTTGTATAAGTAATTTAGATAATTGTGCATGTTCTTTTATGCCAATTCAAATTCTTATGCTAAAATGTGAAAGGTGACTTCTAATTGCTTAAATTATTTTTTCCAAGAAGTCCAAAGAAAAGCACAATGGACATACTCAACTAGAATTTTTAATTCATTAAAAAAGTGATTTAACATTATATATTAAAATCCTTTTGAAAATATACTAAACATTTCATGTACAAAAGCTTTAACAGTATGTTATTAGAGTAAATAACCCTAAATACATATATTACATTTGAAAACCAAATCTACATTACCCTACAACAAATCCAATTTCTATCACAGTTAAAAATTAAACATGCCATATCTGTTTCTGTAATCTGAAATCATGGTATATATCTAGTAAATAGTATATTATTTAATCATCTTTTAGCTAAGATAAACATTATCATTTATCAGAAGAGGCTTTAACAAATGTCATATATTTATAATTTCAGAATAAAATATAAACGATAAGAGAGAAAATATTTTTAGATGGAGTAGTTCACTCCAGATGTTACCAAGGTAACTAAATTCAACAGCTTTATGTATTTCATTCCCAAGAAAATCAGTATGTTTTATGGAGAATAAATAAATGATTTACTCATTTACATCAAATATATATATATTCACTCACATGCTTTATAATGTAAATGGTAAAAAAATAATGTCTCATGATACTGTTTTATAAATCCAAATTTAAAACAAAGTTTTTGATGTCTCTATTTCAAAAATCCAATATAGAGCAGTGAGCAAACATTAAACTGAGGATAAATTAACAATTTTATATGGTTGAGTTTTATGTAACCACGTTTAACAGTTTTTATTCTCTCTCTCTTCTTTAAAGATACTTTTTTAGAATTTAAAGTCACAGAACTCAGACTCCTGTTATCGTAACCAATTCACCTCAGTTCATCTCTTTAAAGGGGTAATCTGCTTCCTCACCCAACATAGTTTGGTCCATCCTGAGTGGGCGCTACACAGGTGTAGTATTTAGATCTGTGGGTATAGCCTCCAGGTTCTCTGGCCCAGGGTGATAATTCTCTCAGGGTTGCAGCCTGGGCACCATAGCCTTTGAACCAAAGACTCTATTTGAGTCTCAAGGAAAAACAGCACCTGACGCTTTGGAAAATAAGAGTGCCCAGGGTACCTAGCAACAGAGGAGAATGTGGAATGTGATGACAGGATAGTGTGGAATCTAGTGACATCAGGAGAGCAGTTAGATGTTGGGATTTAATTTGTTCGGAGGTTAGTTCTGATGGGATGGATTTAGTCTTGTGGAGACTTACTGTGCTCTCTAAGCTAAGTTAGCTCAGCTCAGGCACCTTCTTGTCTAGAAGATCTAGTCACACTGTCAGAGGCAGACAATTCATTTTCTTCTTTCTCCTTCCCTATTCGCCATTCCCTCCATCATTTAATAGAGACCCTAGAAATATTGTGTTTAAGTTATTTCTCACTTTCCACCAGCATTTTATAGATAGGTAGTTTCATCAGCACCAGATTTAATGATGAGCAGTCTCTCTATTAAGAGAGTATGTATGATGTATGTGTGTAATTGTGTATACATATTTATTTATGTGTATGTGTATGTGTGTATGTGTATATATATATATATATATATATATACACATATATATATATATGTAAAATTTCCCAAAGCACCTGACCCACTTTCTTATTCAGTGACTCCTAGTAGCTCATCATTATGGCCTTTAGACCAAGTGCCTTGGGCAAAATGAATAGGAAATATATATATCATCCTCATTTTAAGATTAGTACTTGGAAGTTTAGTCCTAAAATCCAGGTCAGGTACTCACAGGGTCCAAAAAGTTTTTTATTGTTTTCTCCAGATGCACCACAATTTTCCACTTTTAGTCCATCCTTTGATGTCTCCTTAGAAAAATTCCCTTTCATATCTCATCATAAAACTAAGGGTTAAATCCAAAATATAAATGTGAATAACCTTGCTGAAAAGAGTAGTACCTTAATATCCAAAAAAGTAGAAAAAAAATTTCTTCAAAATCTATTTGCAAAATAAAGAGTTTAAGCGTAACTTCCCTTTATCCCTCCTGATCTCTGCTCTGTGTCTTCACTCAGCTATTGCCACCCCTAGAAGAAAGGAAGTGTATCCCATACTAGACCATACCTTACATCTTTCTCCATAGCCCCCTCTACAACAAAAGTAGCCATCTAGTCCCATGGATCCTTTGCAGCACTCTCCAGTTCCTGCCTGGAGTTTGACTCCCTAACTCACTTCTGCTTTAAGGTGCTTTTGTCATCTAGAAATTTCCTTCTTCATTTTTCTTACTTTCCTTCTTGGAAACCTTGTGAGGACCTCTCCATTCTATCTCTCTGTTGCCCTGGAAGAGTGTAGTGGCACCATCGTAGCTCACTGCAACCTCAAACTCCTGGGCGCAAGTGATCCTCCTGCCTCTCAGCCTTTCTAGTAGCTGGGACAGGTGCACACCACGACACTCAGCTAATTTTTCTATTTTTAGTAGAGATGGAATCTTACTGTTGCCCAGGCTGGTTTGGAACTCCTGAGCTCAAGCAATCCTCCCTCCCCAGCCTCCCAGAGTGCTGGGATCACAGGCCCAGCCTATAATACACTTTTTAACACTTGATTATATAGCTTCATTCTGTTTTAGCTTTTTTTATCTTATATGCAAAAAAATTCAACTTCTGACTACAAAAGTCCAGCACTTTCAAAATCTTAACACCAGAAAAACCTGCGAAAAGATACATAATGTCTCCTACTTCTGCTTGTATTTGCAAAATATATTCTGGATTATATAATATTTAGTAACATTATCTTAACCATGTGCAAAAGAATAATGACACATTTTGAAGTCAAAATATTCATATTAAAGAGAAGTTTACTGATATAAATAAAGGTACATAGGAGTACACACACACACACACACATCAATTTTAAAATGATAAAACTGATTTTATTGAGGGGAAGAAAATAATAAGAGTTTCAGTCTTCTACTAAATTAATTCTACAGAAGGGTAATCCTTTACTCTTGTGGCTCCTAATCCATTCTTTGTCAGTAAAAGAATGGGATCTAATTTAAGGAAGTAATATAGAGAAGGCACAGAGATAAACTGGATGTTTGAAAGCATACAACTAAATTGCAGCACTATAATTAAATAATAAAACTAATTTTGACCTCTCAACAAGGAGGTAAAATATATTGTTTAGATTATTTTGTTTAAAATATTTAACCAAACACTTACTGTGTGTAAGACAATTGTCTTGGCACTATGAGTCCAAAGAGACTCCATATGGAATTTGCTCTTAACTTAGATTGTAGCATAAGAATTACAGTGTAAGGTAGAAAATACTATCTGTTCCATGAGAGTTTCATATAAGGCATAATAAATAAACAAGGTTCTTCAGAAACAGGAAAGCCACCTGTACATAGTTCGGGATGAAGAGGGTATCAGGAGAGGCCTTTTATAAGAGGTGGCATTTGAAGAAGATGAGATGTGTGTAGATGTATAATGGTGAGGGTAGAGATTGTTCCTGTTCAGGAGAGTATATAATAAAAAGCATCAAAGACAGGGAAAAGCTGTAAGTAGACAGGAAATTGAGTACATTCTACATATTAAGAAAAAGAATTGCATATTTCAGAGAATTGTGTATATTTTACTATGTATTCTTTCTCTGGATCACTTATAAAATCGTCAATTATTCTCCCACAGTAGGTACATGGAGAAACCCACTTATTATGGGAGTCTTGTCCGAGAAAAGTCTATTTATCTCTGTTCCCACCCCTAAGTCACTCTCAACTGACCCAAAACAAAATTTCTCCCAATTCCAAGATGGCTCATTTTTTTTAAAATGGCTATTGTACAATAACCTGTCAATGGCTTCTTAATTGTCTAAACAAATTGCAAAATACAGTAATACATCACTTAACAAACCAGGTATGTTCTGAGAAATGTGTCATTAGGTGATTTTATTGTTGTACAAAGATCATAGAGCATACTTACACAAACCTAGATGGTATAGTCTACCACACACCTAGGCTATAGGGTAGTCTACCACACACCTAGGCTATAGGGTAGTCTACCACACACCTAGGCTATAGGGTAGTCTACCACACACCTAGGCTATACGGTGTAGCCTGTTGTTCGTAGGCTACAAACGTGCACAGCATGTTACTGTACTGAGCGCTGTAAGCATTTTTAACACAGTGGCAAAGTATTTGCGTAACTGAACACATCTAAACAGAAAAGGTACAGTAAAAATACAGTATCTTATGGGACCACTGTCATATATGTGGTCTGTCATTGAATTAAATGTCCTTATGGGGCACAAGACTATACTATTTTCATGCTTACCCATTAGCTTATTTAGGGTTTCACAGAACTAGCTTATGGAAAATGGTATGCATATGCATAAACATATTTTGATATTTTTACAATGTGATTTGAAAATACCTGTGATTTCTTTTGTTGACAGAGTCACAGTGTGAATACCATTGTGTTTTATTTCCTACAGTCATAAAAGAAAAAAAGTTAAATTTTATTTAGAGGCAAGAGAAAAAAAATTATGTGTGTATATATATATTTTTCCCTTCTAAGTCACGGCACAGATCTACCCATGGACTCCAAAAAAAGTGTTCTTGAACTAGGTGCCACCCTACTTATTTCACTTGTCTTAAATGGCACCATAATAATCCTATCTAACTCACAGGTTTTCAAATCCCTAACTTCAATGCTGACATGGTAGGTTTAGTCCATTCACCTTACAACACCTTGTCATCTTGTGACTTTTAAAATCCATTTTATTTACCAACTGGACTGTAAATTTACACAAGGTAAGTATTTTACATCTTACATTTCTTTGTGCTCATCTATGGAACCCAGTCTAATGTTTTACACAAAGTTAACATCATAGAAATAGATAAAGCAAGGCAATGTCACAGATAATATTAATATAATGCATTAATGCAGCTCTGTGTGGCATTCATGCATTAGCAACTCACTCATGAAGCTATTTACTGCCACGACTTAAAACTAAAACAATACTGTGGGCTTTTTGATGTCATGTCTCATATAACAAACAGTATATACAATGATAACATCTCACGTTATATTTAAAGTGAATATAAGACAATCATTATATACCAGGTCAGTGTTTTCAAAGAAAGCTGACAGCTAACCCCTAGAGAGAGATGTCCCAGAAAACTCATTGAATGGACAATAGAAACAAGAAACAGTGTCATATAATATTACTATAAAGTTATTCTATTATAAAATGATTTGAAAATTTATCAAAGAAATGGCTCAGGAATTAATCATTAATTATCCCAAACTGATAACTAAGTTATATGAATAAATGTCACAGATTTGGGGTAAATCATTCTGCAAAGCAATGTTCTAATTGAAGATCCAAAAGGAGGTTGCCCAAATAACAAATCAAGAGGTTTTCTTTGTGCCAATAATAAGTCAGGAAATACTTTATGCTCAAACACTGAAAAGCAATGAAAGAAAGCAGACCCAACTGGAACAAGTCTGTGAAGTGTGTTGAAACAAGTTTCTTGGAGCTGGATAGGACCTTGGCCAGCTTCAAAGTTTACCCTTGTAGCAAGCATTGTTGGGGTTGCTATACCCCTCATAGAACCCTCCCACCTCCATCCTGGGATCACCCTTGATGCACAGTGATAAGTCACCAGAAGCCATGCTTCTCTTCTGTCAGGTAACCATTTTAATGGCTTGTTTTGGATCATAATTCCCTCATCCACTTCATCAAATCAGCTGCTACAATGCCTAATGCATTTTTCTGAGTTCCTGTCCAACCAGACCACCCGAAGCATTTATTTTCACCTTTATGCTCATCTTCCAGGATCAGCTTACCTTTCTGGTTCTGTATTATAACCTAGTTCATGGGGACTTTAACTGCCAAACCATATCCTAATAGACAGCACCATATTTCCACATAATGATGAAACCATGCTGGGGGGAGCAAAAATGGTTGAGTCTTGTCTGCCTGGGTAAGACATATGATGATAAAGGATAGAAGATAACTAACAGATCAAGGCCTGGCTCCTTGGTGAGGGGGAATCTATTATCTTGTAGCATATCTTTATACCCCTCCAAAGTGAAGGGTAAGTTCTTAAAACTTGACCTCTCTACCATGAAGAAGGCACATCACCTAGTAGGTTTCATCTGGTTTAGATAGGAGTAAAAAAGACTTTTCCACTTGATCTTCATGAAGACAGAATAAATCAGATGGTACTCTAGGTATCTGTAGTAGATTGAGATTGTGTATGAAGCCTGGGGTAATCCTCAACAGAGGAATTTTTGTCAGTGCAACTAAAGTTTTAACACAAGGCCCTGTATTCTTCACTGGATGAATTTTCCTTTTGAGAACAGTTCCTGACTCTTTATCCAGGTTAACTTCATAAACTGAGGACCACCTGATCCATTAAATGTTATATTTAGACATGCTCAGTAGTCCTTCTTCATCAAGTGAAAGCGAGACATGGAGAAACAAGTCTGCTTAATCCCCAGTGGTATAGGACCAGACTGCACCATACAACAGTTCCTTCTTTAATCTTTATCTACTATCTTAAAAGAAATTTTTAATGAAAAATTGGTTGAGAATTTAAAATGTCAACTTGGTTTCCATGATTCTATGAAACTCTGCAATGGTACAGTTGCTTTTATAGATAGACTCAAAAGGAGAAGGAAATCCACTACAAGGGCTGGACTGTGTGCAGTGTCTTTTTGCATACTCTCCTTTGAACAAAGATAGTCTAAGTTTATTGTTTACACCATTTCTTTGGCAGCAGCCAAATGGCATAGAGACTTGAAAGAGCCAGTTTGAAGAATTTTTGAATAGAAGTTGGAGGAAGAATGATATTGATAAATCTTTCATAAGAGGCCAAGTGCTTGAAAGTATTCATACTGTGTCTATGTCCACCAAAAAATCACAACAGTAGAAGGTGATCTTAATAATGCTTTGTTCTGGATTCTGCTTCATTTACCACGTTAATCTGAATACTCAGTTTGCCAACAAAGTGCCTGATCTCAAGATCTTTTTTTTTTTTTTGAGACAGAGTGTCGCTGTGTTGCCTGGGCTAGAGTGAGTGCTGTGGCATCAGCCTAGCTCACAGCAACCTCAAACTCCTGGGCTTAAGTGATCCTACTGCCTCAGCCTCCCGAGTAGCTGGGACTACAGGCATGTGCCACCATGCCCAGCTAATTTTTTCTATATATATATTTAGTTGGCCAGATAATTTCTTTTCTATTTTTAGTAGAGACGGGGTCTCGCTCTTGCTCAGGCTGGTCTCGAACTCCTGACCTCGAGCAATCCACCCGCCTCGGCCTCCCAGAGTGCTAGGATTACAGGCATGAGCCACCGCGCCCGGCCTCAAGATCTTGATAAAGTACAGAACTCTGGGAAGCTTGCCAACCTCACTGTGGCAGATCAATTGTATCAGAGCCCTTTAATTCTATAGGTGGTAGTTACTTGTCCTCACCTAAAGAGACATTTATTTTTGACTTGTTACTGCCTTTCTTGCTAATTCTTCCTCTGATACCACCACCTATAGACCTCAGAATATTTTATATACTACAACATTTTCACATACAACATTAATTTTAATCAAGGAAATCTCATCATACTAAAAGAAGTGAGGCAGTTAGAGAATTTCTCTTGGAGTTATTGCTCTAAACTACCCTATCACAGGCAAAATACTGACTACAAAATAATGGCATGAACTCTTAAAAACTCAGCTACGATGCCACTGACAGCCAGTACCTGTGCCTGAGGGGCTGTATTTCTTGAAGTAATGTATGCTCTGAGTCAGTTACTGATACGTGGTGCTACTTCTGTCAGGCACAGTATCAATCTGAAAACAAGGCATTGCAGAGAGGGTGTGGTATTCATGGAAAGGATTTTTTTCATAATTCTTCTCTATAACTCCAGGTTCTGTGGGTCTGCAGGAAAGACATTTCCAAGAAGTGAGATAGACACTGACCATTTCATACCATGCAGGCCCCTAAGGGAATAAATAAAAAGGAGGGCTATGTGTTGGCTGAGGTCATTGACCCTGACTACCAAGGAAAGATTAAGACGCCCAAAGAACAAATAGGCTGCGAGGTGGCCCTTCAGGGAGCACCTGATGCATTTCTCATTCCTCATTGCAGAAAATATTGCCAAGGCAATTCTTAAAGAAAGAGATAACAAGATGTCATTCCCTGACACGACATCCCACCTGGAAAATTCTCTGATTTAATTGCCAGCTAAGGAAAGGAAAATATGGAATTTGTAGTGGAGCCTTATATGTATGTAGTCACTTATACATAAAAGCTTTGGCTTTGAAACCAGATGCAAAAACTGGGAGTGCAATGTTTACCTGGATTCTTTATTTGCTGTCAAGTGTTTGAAGATTAAAAACACATTTTTTATTTCCTTAAGTTTTAACTCCCTTGTTATATATAAGGTGTGGTGGTAGTACACAAATATACTAATTAGTCCATTAATTGTACAATTACTAAAAGAGTAATGAACATTACCTGGTGATCTGGCCTTAGAAAAGTAGGTCTTCTCAACATAATCTCTGGATACAATAGCTGGAAATGACTTAGGTTGAGTTCCATTTGGGGAAAATAAATGAGTGTGTATGTGGTTTATGTAAAATAGTAAGTATTCAGTAGAAGTATCTTTGGATTTATGAGAAAGCTGTGTGCTATGTGATGATGCGATATGTGTGTATCTCAGTAGCCAAATCATGCACTAAGCACCCATAGGAATGGCAACTCAGTGTATATATTCCCCTCCTAATTCACAAGTGTAGGCCATAGTAGGCATGATTTCTTGCTACTTCGGAAGAATTTGGAACTGTGAGACAGAGGAAATGGGTGTCACTGAAACTAGGTCTCCTTATGTTAACCCGTAGAAAGTATTAAGACTATTGTCACTGTGGTTCCCATCATTTTTCTAGTTCTTATCTTTCCAGGTTATTGGGTGATCTACTCCTTCATGAATTTTGCGAGATATTCCAGTTCTCTTCTAATAGATAACCATTTTTGGTATTGTTTTTCTCAATTTAGCCAAATACAGTTTTATAAACTTGAAACAGCAACCTTAACAAATACATAATATTGGTTTTACTTTTCAGAAAACTGAAGAACAAGGAATGACATTATTCCTTGTATGGAAGGAAGACAGGAAAGATAGCAGAAGAGTAAACCTTTGACCCTCCTCTCCCCCATGGACACACTGACTCAACAAAAATACCCAGAACAATTCCCTTAGTGAGAAATTCAGAAACTAATTGAGAGGTTCCTACATTTCGGATCAGTGCAAAACCAGTCACACTGAAACTGGTAGAAATATTTGAAAAAAACAAGTAATAGAAATGTTAAGTGAGTTGACTATGTTCAGTTAAAAATATGATTTATAAGTTGAAGCAATTTGGGCCATGGAATAAAATACAGTCAAAGAATCAGAGGATGCTAATCCTATAAAGAGAATATTTTCAAGGACTATGGGGAGGAATATAACTGAATCAAATATTTGAAGGTTTTCATATGTTTTTATTACTTGTCAGGAGCAGAGAAAATTAAAGATTAGAAGTTATACAGAAACAGTTTTTTTTGTACAATATATGAGAAATCATTCTGATAAAATTATCAAGAGATCAAATAAGTTTCTCTATCTATGGAGGTATTTAAACATGAAATGTAAGCTACTGGAAAGCAAGTTTCACTTTTATTCCTTTATCAATTTTTAATTAACACATAGTGAATATTCAATAACTATCTGTTGACGTGAAAAATTGCAGTAGCTCATAATCACATTGCTAGTTGGTATCTGTTTGAGAAGGAGATTATGTGTTTTCTATGTCTTTATATATGTTCTTGAGCTACTTATTGTATGTATGACTACTGCACTAGAGAATGTCAAAGGAAAAAATCTAAAAATGTCCCCCTACCCAAGATTCCACACTCTTAAAGACTTTTAGAACCTGTTAATATGATGAGACATCGCTCCTGTAACTATGTTATGTCATGTGATACAGTCGATCTTAGACAGGGAGATCATCTGGATGGGCCGCAGCAAATCACATGATCTCTGAATACCATAAAGCTTTCTCTGGTTAGTGGCAGAAAAGGAAGTCAGAGAGACTCACAGCACAGAGGTTTGTCAAGATGGAAGGGGCCACATAAGAAGGAATGCAGGCAGTCTTGGGAGCTGACAGAGGTCCCCACTGACTGCCAACAAGGAAACAGAGACCTCAGTCTTATAATCACAAGGAACTAAACTTTTCCAACTAAGCTTGGAAGTGGATTCTAGGCTCCAAATTTGGGCCTAGCCAGGATGACATCTGATTTTGGGCTTGGGATACCAAGAGGATGGAACCCAGTCAAACCTGTCTGGCTGGACTTCTGACCTATGGAACTCTGAGGTATGAAGTGTTGTTTTAAGCTGTGAAGTTTGTGGTAATTTTTACATAGCAACATAAAATGAATACTGTGACAAACATAAAGGATTTTTCATGGTGTGTTAAGGCAGGTAATACCATTCAAAATTATGCAAATATATTTCAAATGATAGCTGGTTTCCAAACTTTAATTGCTTCAGAGTTCTCTGGGGAGATTGTTAAAAATACGGATCCACTGGGGCACTAAAAACCCAACCCAACAAAGAATAGAAATCTTGGTTTAATTTATCTTGATTGGGGCCAGGGAATCTAGAAGCATTTCTCATACAAGAGCTTAGGGGCCACCTGGAAGAAGTTAATATAGATAATATCCAACAACTACCTGGTTGAATATACAATTATATTATAACTGTGAATACCAAGAGAATGAAATATGACTAACAGCCTTCAAATTTGGGTTCAGTAAGACTGAATCTGAGGATATTTTAATCTCATTTTATAAATCTCTCGGAAAATTTCAGAAAAACAAGCAGAAGCCAAATATTCTCTCCCTTCATCAAAACTAATACACAAATGTACTTGCTGCCAGAGTGGCCCCATTTTTTAAAAAAGACTCATGAAAGAATATGATTTTGCCCAACAAGTTAAATGCAAACGTGCAACTGAAGAGCTTAAGACTTTTATCTCAGGGAAAAGGATCACCTTGATTACCTTGATTAACAAACTCCTGGGAAAGATGATCTTAGAGGGGTCAAGTGTATGTTTGCGAAATCAAGAGTCTTTGCGCTCCTTAAAAAGCAGAGCTGTGTACCTCCTGTGTGTTCCTATGTGCTGAAGTCGCTGTCGGTTTTGCACACATAGTAGGGAAAGAGTATCACCCTGGGGAGAACTGTCAAAATCCTCAGAGTTTGTACTCTGGGTTCCTGGCATCTCTTTCCCCTCTTCATAGCTAATCCTCTAGCTATTTGTGTGCACAGTAGCTCTGTAAGTCATTTTACTGAGCAATGGATGGACAGATTGATTGATTGATTATCCTTTGTCTGAAATTCTCCTACACAAAAATGTTAGTTCGACTAGGCACTTGTAATTTAAACCTTTTATCTCTATTTGTGGAATGAGAGGCTTTTTCCTCTTGGTATTTTCAGTCCTTAACAAGCAGGTGACGTGTATCATGTTTTGGGAGTGTGTGTAGAGGGAAAAACTCTGCGATCATATGATCGTATAAGACCTATTAAGTTCCCAGGTTTTTAGAGTAACTTAGAAGTGAATGATTAGAATGCATACTCACTCAAGTTTTCTCCTAAGCCCTCCTACCCCCATCCTTCAAAAGTTCTTCTCCCTACTGTAGTGGGTACCCAGAATTACTCAGTGAGGAAGCCAATATTCTGAGACAGCCAGAAACCTGAGCCACCAAGTCCTTCTTGGATTTACAGAACAAGTAAATTCTAAAATAAGTCCTCCAAAACTCTCCCCAACACATGCTCCCTTATCTCCCACACTGGTCATTGACTGGTCTGCTTAGATCCATTCCTCTTCCTTCTTTTGCAAACTTTATTTCCTAGGTTCCCTGGACTGTCACCTTATAACTGGGTTTGTACAATGAGAGACTCTGGCAGAGATGGACTATATGACAGAGAGGATGCCCTCACCCCCACCCCACACACACACTCTCTCAGGTTCAGGTGGTCTGTCTGTCTCCAGCATGGGGGACATTCCTCTATGTCCCAGCTCCTGCCAGGAAGCATCTTCTGTGAATCTGGTTCCCATGGAGGGGCTCTGGCTCTTGGGCTCTGGTAACACCAAGTCTTCCGCTGCCCTTTCACCTCTAGCTATGGAAGAGGCCTCCTTCTGTTGTCAATTCCTGGGTTGCTTCACTATCCCCCATTTGGCTTCTTATTAATAGTGCATCCAACACTACTGTAAATAGTGCCTTGTATTACTTCTGATGGATGACATCGAAGGAGGTCCATTTTCCAGATTGGATCCCAAATGATACAATTTGCTCTACCTTGATCTCAAGATTTCTGTTTCCTAACAATTTTGACATTAATATAAACAATATTTTGTAATTTTTCTCATAATGTTAATTCATTATTTGATATCCAAGACAATTTCACCAAATTCCCTTACTGTTTCTTTCTCTGGAGTTGAAATCCATTATTGTCAGTAATAGTGATGTTACTGAACCTACCATCTTCTTAAAGAATGGGCAATCAATAGGATTTTGATGACAAATTGGTGACAAACATGAGATTAGAAACTGGTTTCCTAATTTCAGACCACATTTTTGTTCTAAATCCTATTGCAGTGCACACATGTTTGGGTACTGTGAGGAGAAAAGCTTGAAAAAGACAGATATTATATTATGTAGAAACAGAGTTAACTTCAGGTGTAGGAGGCTCCTAGAGACACTACTAAATTGAAAGGCATCATCTAAGGTTACTAATTTTGCATGATTTCATAAAATGAGGAATCACTATAAATAACCAGCTACTACCTTCAACTCACTGTGACAAAGTCCTTTGCCTACATTTTTTTCAATGAGCATAAACTTAACAGCCATGATGTTTTCATAAATGTGAAAGCAAATTCAAAATCACCATGATGATAAGAGTACAGGTTGACCAATTACATGATATATATAACCAAAGACAACTGTATTTAACATTCAAGGATGAATGATATCAAATGAAGTCATCTTATGAAACTTGTGAAAGATTTGAATCAATAGGAGAAAATAATTATAAGAAAATAATCTGCAAATATATGAGATAGAAGAAAACCCATATTAAAATTTGTATTTGGATGATACAGAAAATTAGAATCCTATTATTGAAGAGGCATAGCAATGTATGTGTTGCTTTTCTATTTAAAAAATGATTTTTAGCCAGATTTTTGGCATGCATCTGTAAGCCTAGCTACTGGAAAGGCTGAGGCAGGAGGATCACTTGAGCCCAGGAGTTTGAGACCTGCCTGGGCAACATAGTGAGACCCTGTTTCTAAAAAAAAAAAAAAAAAGGTCATTTTCACAACTGATAAAATTTATACTTCTTAGAAACCCTGTGAAGTAAAATAGATAGGTATTATTTGACCCAGTTTGAGTTTCAGAAAGATCCTGTGATTTACTAAAAGTAGCACAGTTAATGAATGACCAACCTGGCACTTAATGCCACATGTCACGTTCTGTACTCTTTCCACTATGCTATAATTTCTCTCAAGAAAGGCAGGCTTTAGACATGGTTTGAGTGTGGAAATAGAATAGAAATAGGAGGAGAGGGAGGGGAGATGAAGGAGGGAGAAAAGGAGGAAAATGATGATGAAGGTGGCTTGGAACAAGCTCTAAAAGTAGGGAGCTCTCAAGTGGTTTGGAGAACAGATATTTGGTGAAAGCTATTGGAGTCAGGGTTCATTGGTTTAGGGAGAAACATCCTAGGAGGTGTCAAAAATAAAGTGATAACTGTTGGGTGTTAGTATAGAGGGTACTGAAGTAGGAGAAATACCCTCCAAGGACAATACCTCCTCCTCTGATGATGACGAAATCCACTAAATTATAAATGGGCAGAGGACAGAGGTTAGGCTTGTTTCTCATTGCTGTATGCCCCAAAGGTTGCACAATGCTTTGTGTGTAGTAGAAAGTCAGCAAGTACCTAAAGATTTAAATTGATGACTCCAAACCACCTTGATCCTATTTTCTAAACTCATGATTTTTATAGTGCATAACTCTTTATGTTGTATTATACACTAATTTTTAACACATGTAAGTCATATTTTCCCAAATGTTCATGGAGAGTATAGACCTTGCTTTAATACTCCCTTGTGTAAAGCAGTATATATAGCAAGTCACTGAATGGAAATACAATTTTTTAAAAAAATCAATGGAAGAAGAGAAAACATTTTGGTTTTTGCTGATATTATATCTGTCATGATAATGGGACAGTCAAAAAGTAATGTCAGACTAAATTTGAGGAGAAACACACACACACACAACTAGAATTGAAAGGATTCCCAGATAACAAATATTCTTTTTATAGTAGTGGCATTTATGTTTATTTTCATTTATCCTGTTTGTATCATAATAAAACACTGAATTCTCCTCAAATCAAAATTTAAAAATCTGTCTTCGTTGACCATTAAGGAAAAATAATCTAAGTTACTATATTGACTGTATCAATTTAAACTCTGAATAATACCAAATGAAGAGAAACATTTACCAAGCTTTGAAAGGCCCAGATCAGAGTATTCACTGCTGATGGTACCTTTCCAAGATCTTTTCTCAGTGTTTATCCATGCAACAAAGCTAAACAGGGCGACAAATTATATTGAATATATTATTTCTGTGTAGGTATCTCTACACTTCCTTTTAGTACAAATTGACCTGCCAACAAACTACTGCATTGGTAGCCACGTGACCTTTCCAGGCCAAAACCTTCCAGGCACCTGACTGAAGGACCATCAAACCATAAGTCAAACTCATAACCAATGCAACCAAACCAGAATGGTGAATTAGATCAAAGGATTCCACCTGTTGGAATCTTAATTAACACTTCTCTCCTCAATATTCAGGGCAAGGACCACATCAAAATCACCTGGGAACTTGTTAAAAATACTGACTCACAGGCCTTACCCCAGACCTACTGAACCAGAATCTACATCTTAAAAAGATTCTCAGCAGATTCATGTGCATGACAAAATTTGAAAAGACCAAAACACTAACAAGGTTAGTAGTCACAGCTGAATTAAATTAATTCATAAGGGACCGTTGGGATGGAGAGGTTATAGGGATCCACGTGCACACCCCGTGGGGCCCTATGTGAGGACCTACCTCACACAGACCTGGTGTATAGTTATTCTCTCAGCATGATTATTAATTGTGCCCCCTTTGGCTCTCAAATATATCCTGGCTTGGACAATAAATAACATGCTAACCCTGTATAGAACTCAGTGAGATTCAAGTTCATTCATGGCCTGGCTGTCTTGTGCATCCTATTCCTGGATCCCTTGAATCACTTTCTCCCTTCTTATCACACATTATTCTTAAAAAAAGTGACACCTCTCTTTTGCCCCTCATTATGTGAAGTAACTAACATCCCCCCAAATTTTACTGTTTAATTAGTGTCTACTATGTGCCATTAAAAATACTTTATAAGTATGTGCTAGGTTCTTAATTCATATGTCTAATCCTCAAAGCAAGTTCAGGTTATCTAATGTCACAGGGACATATTATAGGACCCCTGATTGAATGACTTCCCCAAGGTTGCAGAGGTACCAAGGCCCAGTTAACACTCAGGAGCAGCTGATTCCATAGCCTGTGTTCCTTTCCTCCCCACCACACACCTTTACGGGCTATGAGCTCATGTCTCCCAATTCTCTGGTGGTACTGCAGGCACCAGCCATGGAAGAAACCATGCCATGTGTGACCAGCTCTGAGGCCATCAGAATTCTTTCTGTTTATAGGACACTAGGCTCTATGCCTCTTTTTTTTTTTTTTTTTTAACAAAGTGCTTACATGTGTTGTAGATATGGATTGAGCATTATTTTCTGGACCATACAAAGCTAAGATTAACCAATTTGTAATAGTAAACATAGTGACAAAACAACCCAAAACAAATTGACAAGTTAAATCAGGAAAAAGTATCACATTTTTTCACATACAAATCACTTCAGCCATCACAGCTGTTATTAAGCAGTGGAAAAGGTACTGTGATTGAATGATTCCATGCCTCAGAAAATAAACTGTATCTTCATTTTTATAATGAGTCCTACCTTAAAGGAAAAGCTAAGTAACAAGCTAGATAAAATTCTAGTTTGTCTACATTTTGGGGTTTCTAGGAAAAGGAAACATGCCAATTATATCTATGATATTCTTAATGATAATTTTAAAAAGTAATAAATTTCAATTTCTACATGTTTTATCTTAATATTTTCTCTTTTTAAAAGGATACATTCAAGAATAATGCATCCTAAGACAAAGCATGGCCAGGTTAAATATTCATAGAATCCTATATCCCAATTCTCTTATTATTTTTGCTTATTTTTCCTTTTGAGGGTAGGGAGAAGGAACAGGAGTCAGCGATATAGTGGGGTTAATGGCTTAATAAATTCTAAATATTAATAAATTGCTCAATAGAAGTATGAAAAAAAGGAAGGAAGGAAAGGAAGAAGGAAGAAAAGAATAAGGATACAGGCACATCCCTATCCCTAACAGAGAATAGGAATATAGGCACATACATTTTGGTAATCAGAAAGAGACGATAATATTCTTCAAAAATTGGAATGTTGGAATAGCTCTGTCCTTGTTGACTATAATCGATATTAAGATAATTATTTTTCTTTTTTTGCTTA
This sequence comes from Lemur catta, assembly GCF_020740605.2. Lineage (NCBI taxonomy): Eukaryota > Metazoa > Chordata > Mammalia > Primates > Lemuridae > Lemur > Lemur catta. The sequence continues at coordinate 24,822,495 of NC_059143.1, forward strand.
AAATGATAAAGTTTCTCAGATATAGAAGTCAGAGCAGGTGAAAAAGTGAAAGATTAAGGGTAACAGTAGGGAGAGCAAGTCACGGTGAGAGAAAAGCACGGGGAGAGATGAATGGGTGAGGAGAGGCAAAGGAATGGAGTGGGTGGGGGGAGAGGGAGAGGGCAGAGAGAGGAGAAAAGTGGTGGAGGCAAGTTTCATTTCAGTTTGAATGACATAATCACTTGGAACTGGTTATTTGATTAATACCTCGGTCTCCCCTAGGACCCCAAGCTCTGAGTGGGCAGAGTCTAGGCCTGTTTTTGCTCTCTGTTGTATTAATGTTTAAGCACAGTGCAAGTCCCCTACTGCAGTGCTTCTCAAACTATCGGTGATGAAGAATCATGTCTTTGTATCTTTGTATTTCCAAGCTGTCATGGATGGACAACTAATTTGTTTAGGAAAAAAAAAAGACCCTCAAAACATGAAATGAAGTATAAAGAAAAACATGCAAAATTCAAGCTCATTTTTTTTATTATTAGATCCTACAGACAACAGACATGTAATTGCTTGGTTCCAAGTCCGTACTTACCTTGCCTTGCAAGTAACCAAGTTTTGAGGACCAACACCAGTCCAGTAACTTCTTGAAAATCCTGATCTGCTAGACTTTGATTAAAAATTTGTAAAATGTATAAATATAAATATCAGAACATTAAAAGCTCAGTAATATGTTATAGTCACATCATGTTTTTTTTTTCTGGAATTTGATCCATTGTGGATGATTATCTTCCTTATCTTATTGCCACACAATTCTGGGAAGATAACAGGGTAGCAAATATGATCCCTAATTTTAAATGGCTATGTTGAGGACAAAGAACAGGATTGTTTACTGAGAGTCCCATACTGAGTAGCAGAACAGAATAGGACCCAATTCTCTTGACACCCAGGCCATTGCTTTTTCTCACAGGGCTGGGTGACTCTTTTTTTCTGCAATCAAATTCCACATGCGGCATTAATTAGCATGTTGAAAGCATATCCACTTTCACTTTCAGCTAGCAGATTCCAGTGAATCTCTAATTTACACATTCCAGCTCTGCAGATATTTGCAGACCAATATTTTAACAGCAAGTCTTTAATTTGGCTTAGCCTCCATTTCTGGTTCTATGAAGTTAAGATGTGTATTTACTTGTCATTTCAGCAGAACCCTTTTCATAGTTAATCAATTGTTCCAGAGAGATAAGTGTGTGGTCAATCCCTTTCCACTTTTCTTTAGTCTATAAATTGTTAGGTCTTTTGTAATAACATCTAGTTTAAAAATAACAACAATGTCAGCAAAACATTGGCAAAATGTTCTTTCCAACAACTGATTCAAAAGCATGATACAAATGAAAAACTCATTTACAGTCCCCAACTTATGATGGCTCAACTTAATTTTTTGACTTTATCACGGTGCAAGAGCAATATACATTGTGTAGAAACTGTACTTTGAGTACCCATACAACCATTCTGTCCTTCACTTTCAGTACAGCATTTAACAAGTTACATGAGAGATTCAACACTTTATTGTAAAATAGGCTTTGCATTAGATGATTTTGCCCAACTGTAGGCTAATGTGTTTTGAGCACATTTAAAGTAGGCTAGGCTAAGCTATGATGATTGGTAGATTAAGTGTATTAAATCCATTTTGACTTATGATCTTTTCAATTTACTGTGGGTTTATCAGGACATGAACCCATTTTAAGTCGAAGAGCATCTGTAGTCATAATTTTGGTGACCATTTTTTTTTAAAGGATAACTATTGATCTATTTTATCTAGAAATGTACTGGAAGTGTTAACAGAAATTATCTGTTAGAAGTACAGTGGATTGGAGTGGAGAATAGGAGACTCTTCCTTTTTCTTTATACATTTTGGTACTTTGGGGAATTTTTTTCATGATGTATACATTATATGAATATGTAATATTTTATTACATACTCTAATGAGGATAAATGCTTTAATCATGGATATATATTTTTAAATGAATGTGTAATATTTTATGAATATCTTTTATTAATCACTTCAACTTTCCAATAAAACAATGTGGAGAGCAGGTCCTTAGCCCATTGGTACACAGGTGGGGGAACTACAGTGGAGGTGTGGGGCTGAGATACCAGTCGAAATGATGTGTCCAGGCACAGTCTGCATGCTTCTCACTTCCCTATGCTGCAGGGCAATAAAAAATGAGTCTATTGTATAATTTAATGGAATCTCCTTCTGTTTCTAATTTAAGCATCATGGAAGATAAACAACAAAAATAACCATATGAGATATGCTCTGGTGACAGCGATGCAGCCCAGAATTCAGTTCTATCCCATGCTAAAATCATTCATATAAATTTGATCAGAAGTATATTTTATATTTTAACTACTGAATTTTTGTCTTTTTTATTGTAGTTACTCAGAGATCTATTTAGTCTCTAAAAGGTTAGAGACAGGTGTAGAGAACATGTTAAGTTGGGAAGGAACACTCCAGATAATTTTATCAGATAACCAAAAATATTCTAGGATAGAAAAGCATAACAAAAATATTTGCCAGAGCATAAATCTAGTTGCCTATCACAGGTCCAATAGCACATATTTTGCTTCTAATTGCTAATTCCTCTAAACTTAAATACTTAAAATAAGAGAGTTGCTAATAATATCATGTTAGTCCCTGTTATTTCTCTTGACAAGTTAAAAACTATCATATAAATTTAAAAGAGGATGAGCCACTAAGCAAACCAAGTCTTGGGGTCAAGAAGAAGCAATGCTTAAATAACAGGTTAAAATTCTAACCTAAAAAAAAAATCTTAGGAGAAGAACGAAGAACTTGGGAACAATGCTGTGGGGATTTGTAACAAAAAATGAGGAAAAGAATCACATTGTTAGGCCTTTTTGCCTCCATTCCCCACTATGAAGCATGGCAACCATAGGAAAGAACTAAAGGCAAAGAAAATCCTTAAGATCCTCTATGTGGCAGGTGTTAAGAGAAGCACATGCCTCCTTCTTGATATGGGAACAGTCATCCCTGGGGACCTTATTAACTAAAGTTAAAAAAAAAGAAAACTTGGTTATCATCCTTAAATTTCCTATATGCTTAAAGCAATTTCTAGAGAACAGATACACGTGTGCAAAATTCTCTAATAAATCCATGGTTTCTGGGGTTTTCTAAATTTCTAAACTTCTTTCAAAGCATTAGAAAACTATTATAAGTGGATTTTCTTTTTTTTTAATTCCTTTTTACTTTTTAAGTTTTACTAATTGGTATGACCATTATTAGACAAGGTTGGAAGCTATAGACAGTGTCGATCAAAGTTTAATTTCTTATTCTCCTTTTAAAATCTACCTTGGGTTTGTTCCATGAATCATTGTATTAGCCACATTGCAATGTTGATTGTTGTTCTTAATATTTATTATACAGGGCTACACTTTAACATACTATAGTTAGTTTTTATTAAAAGGTATGAGATATAAGTGATTCCATCATGGATAAAATAATAGTCTTTAAGCAATTTTCTGTTGCATGAAGTTATGCATGTGATTTAAAAGCATAATATCAGGGAGCAATAAAAAATATACATTGGCATGCATTCAGGAGTGAAAAATGAAAATCTTTTTCTACAGGTCACAGTGTTTTGAAAATATATTAGTAAATTCTGATTTTTGAGCTCCGATATTTACCCCATTGACTCATTTTAAGACCTGATTATAAACTTTTCCCTTCTCTTTCTCTGGCTCTAATTTTCCTACCCTTCTCTGCAACCCAATCAATCAAATCTATGAATGAAGGCTGCATACAGAAAGAGGCAAGTTCCCTAGTGAGTAATAGTAGCTCACTTTCATAAAGGAAGAACTCTGAAGTCATCCCTCCCGCCAAAGCCCTTTCTCTCTGCAGGTAAAGAGAAAAATTGGGCCAGAAAGCATGACGGCATTTTCTAAACTTTAGAGGAATATGTCTACTATTTCCTATCACAATTGTGAATCCTACTGGATTCGTATGGAAGATCAAATGTTTGAAAGGTTGTCTATTGATCTTTAATCATCTTTCAAACTTTTAGCTAAAGGAGAGGTAGCATGTATATTCATAGACTAAGTGCTTCTGAAACACCAATCAAAGAAAGAAGAAAGAAGAGGAAAAGAAAAAAATGTATAAGCGGTAATCGTAACTAAAATTGGCAGATGCATGATGGTAAGTGGCGGCTATCAGTTCTTAAGCATCTACCTCAGTGGCAGTGCAAGTCTCTTTATATTAGTTATCTCCTATAATTCTCAAAACAATTCCATGAAATAGTTATCTCCACATTACAAATAAGAAAAACTTCATGTGCGAAAGCCTTCCCAGGCGACCACCCCTACTTTGCTCCCACACTCTCCTTTCTGTCAGTGCTAACCTACATCATGACACTTTTCACACTTGGGAAATAGGTGGAAAAACATTGTGGTTTAAAGCATGAGCTGTGCAGTCAGAGAAACACAGATTCAGAACTCAGCCTTGTCACTTCCGAGCAGTATGTTCTGGACACAATCTAACAGAGCCTTAGTTTCCTCACAGGGAGAACAGGGACAGATCCAGTACTTATATTACAGGACACTCGTTACAATTAAATGAGTTAAAGTTGCAGAACATCTAGTTAGTCCAATACCTTACCCATATCAAAGAAAGTAGTATTGTCTTTGAGGGGAGACACAGCCTCTGATTTTCTTCATATACTTGCACTGTGCTTTGGCAAAGGCAGACCAATAGTAGGGATTTATTAAATGTTCATTGAATGAAAAACAAATAAATTAAAATGGATGATAGATGGATAGATAAGCAAATAATATTCTGAATCCTAGGACAGCATTCTTTTTATTAAAGCTAAAATCGTCTTTATCATTTTCCTCTTCCTAGAGTAGATGAGTTTCCGTAAGATACCAGACTATGCCCAATGATCTGCTTATTTATAGCAGAGGGCATATGTATCCATAGATACCCAAGCAAGGACAGTAAAAGCAATTGTTTCTTTATCACTGCCTCTCCATGTTAGCATGTAAAAATGACTCCACAACACCTCATTTAAGAAATGACAGTGTGAAGTGCAGAAAGAGCTGGAAACATCCTCTACTTATTAGTTATATGTCTTTAAAAATCTTTCTTGATCTTTCTAAGGCATCAGTTTCCTCACTCATAAAAGAGGGGCATGATATGTATGGTACAGTGTTGTTGTGATAATTCAATGAGATAATGCAAATTAAAAGGTGCACCATGTAAGGGTGAAAGGATAAATTTTCTTTGAAGGGGGAGGAAGTTGCCTCCCCCCATACCCTCTTTAGGGTGTCTTCTCAAAACAACATGGGTCTGAATAAAAGGCCCAAACTTTTGATTTTTCAATCCAAGCTTGGGGGCCTCTGACCCTTAAAACTTTAAATGGGTGACTTCAGAACTAGCTCAGAGTTCTCTCTAATGACCTTAATGGAAGACAATAACAGTTGTGTCTATTTATCTATCAAGTTGTAACTGTTCCTTCTACTTTACTGTATAAGTGTGTGTGAAATTCTGTCCAGATTTGGTAGTCACTTTTGTGTCACCTCTCATACTTAGTCTATAACAAATTGGCTTCTCTCTCTCTGTCTTCCATAAAGGTACAGAGGGGGTATTCTGTTGCCAGGACTGTTTTATTTCCCCAACAATTAAAAACTATAAGTACCAAACAACTGTTCATTGTTGAGGTTGTTATTGTGATTGTTGTAATTATTATCATTTCAGGGCCACAATGATAGAAAATTATACCAATTATCCAGATTGAAAAGATAAATAAAATGCTTTTGTCTCTGAGTAATTCCTACAAAAGTGCTTTTCCCCAAAATTCAACTGAATATATACTTTTTTCTATTGAATTATTGTTATATCAATGCCAAGAGCCAAAACATAAAAGTTCCCAAGTTAAAAATTATTAAATTTTAGAACAGTTTAACTACAGTAATAAAAGACAGATTTTTTTTTTTTTTTTTGGTCATACTAAAAAGTTGTATCCTTCAAATGGAAAACACATGAAAAGTTTTCACATACTCTAATTGCTACATACAAATATGAAAATAGGAAACAAAATATAGAATAGTCCAACAAGTACTAAAGATGCTTTCAAATTTTATGCAATAATATGACCTGAAACATACATTTATAAATAACTTATATTGTGAATAAGTTAGCTATTATAATCAAATACAGTATTTGTTTTTTAAGACTTAAAGATCAAACTTAAGATGTCTAAAATCAAATTCATTGCTGCCTCACATTATAACTACCACTCTCTTCAAACACCCCTCTTTCTACTGACTTTCCTTGTGTCTAATAATGTCGCCCATGCATTTCCAAGCTTGAGGGTTCTTTCTTTAATGCTACTCAGTTATTGGCAAAGTCTGTCTTCTGCATTTATTTTATCACATTGCAAGATAATATTAATAAAATTTTCTCTCTATTGGTCAATATCCACCAGACAGTGTTTTTATGAAAACTTGAACATCAGCATTTTACTCTGTAATTCACCTGTTATTTGGCAGAAGCCAAATAAATCTTGGTTGAATAAATTAACAAATGAAATTCTATAAATTGTATGTCTGTGATTTCTTTCCCATCCATTCTCTACATTTTTTTTTTCCAATTCTGTCACCATGTAAGATTCCCTACTTTTAATCATCAGTGCTTCTATGCTAGTTTAGGTTCTCAGTCCTAATCACCTCTCCCAACTATTGCCCATATCGTCTGTTCATCCTACTCCACATTTGTAGAATACATCTTCACACAGCACTGCTCCTGTTTCTCATTCCTGTTCACCAATGCCCACTGGCTCCAATCTGCCCTCAAAAGCATATATCATCAAAAGCATATATTCCAGAATGATTTTCTGGTCTTTCTACAACCTAATTTCATATCTGTTCCAGCTGTCTTTGCCACACACCATGGTACCCATTTGCTTACATGCAACTCTAAGAAAACAAATAAATTTAGCATATTATGTATTTTTCCTAAGACATATAAAGACAAACCTGTAGAATATAAAGAGAAGATTTTTATGTCAGCATAAATCCCAAAATTTAAGAGAAAAAAAGAGGACTTGTTGCTATTTGACAGGTCTCTAAAGTGGCCTTTCTAACCTAATGATGTGTCCTGGAATTGAATCAAATTTGGTAAAATTAAAACTTAATTTGATTTTTAAAGGCAAATACAAAAAGTGTTCATATTCACTGTATCACTTGTGCTGAGCATTTTTATTTTCAGTGTCTTCTATAATACACACATCAAACATCCACAATACTGGACAGTTTTAGAAGCTATCAACTTAACCGACCATTATGCAAATCATGTATTACTGCCTCCTGTGTGCGTTTGCTGAATGTTCCCCAGCAGACATTTCTGTTGTGAATTTCCTGTCCATTTCTTCTTCTTGCTCTTTTCTATACTCTCCTTTCCTCTGCAAAAATTCAGACCATTCCCATATCACTTACAAATCCCAGAGCTTTCAGAAGACCTTGATGTCCTGGAGATTTTTATTCTTAAAATGACTTTTGCACTTTCCAAATGGAAAGTTTGGACATTCCAAACTCTGAGACCAGTTCAGAATAGAGCAACTTCTTTCAAAGATTCCCGAAGCACTGCCTTTCAAGTGATAATTTGGCTTTGGAGGATGACCTGGTCCTCACCAAGCAGTATCTTGACAGAGCAGAAGGGGCCAAACCAACCTTGCCTCAGGGAGATAACAAATCCCTCCTAGTCTTCAGTTTACAGTCAGCATTTTTCTCCAGGGCAGCTCACTATATTTTCAAAAGACATAAGCACAGAAGACTGGGAATGGAAAATTCTAAGTAATGCAACAAGATTTTTTTTTTTTTAACTGGTTAGGAATACCTCTTGAAAAGCTTTGGTCAAGGTAGTAAATGGGCTAAGTCTCTGACTTAATTTTTTTTGTAATTATTATTCAGTTGTCTATTTATATACTTTATTGTGTTATTTCAGTAAAGGGTGCCAATTTTTTTCTTTGCTATTCTTCTTCTTTCTTAGTCCTGTTTTATTAATTCCGATCCTAGCATCATACAGTGACCTAAGTTTTATTCTTTTTAGAATAAGGTCATTGGTTTTTCTCATTTTACCTAAAGTCTATGAAGAGAGATAAGCTACTTTAGTTTGTTTTCTGGGAAGGACAAAAGGAGAAGATTTGCCTCTTTCTTTTTGGAATTTTCAAGGGTTCTCACCCTGAACTACTGATTGAAATCACCGAAAAAAGGTTGTTGGAATAAATTGCAATAATTTATTGAGAAGGCTTCCTTGATTTCCTGCTTTGTCTCCATTTTCTTTAGAGTGCCATGCTCTGCATAGTTACAACCTGAATGCTAGTAAGCCAAGTATGATCCTTTTGGTTTTGTGTGTAATTCCTAACATAGGAAGAGAAGAATTTTACGTAACATTTTAATACAACTATTTAACTCTAAAACCTATGGTCTATTCTAGCATTAAGTTTCAGAGAAAAGGAGTGCATGTGTGGTCTGTGCTCTGTTTTTGCAGCAACACCCAAGTCTCTTCCATCCTGAGAAATTAAAGCAGCACATTTCAAATGGCAATTAAATATTTTTATGGTAATGGCTATATTTAGCATAGACCGTGATATTAGTTGTAGTATATAGTACCTTAGTAACTTAGGATTTTGCACAGGGGATACAAAACCCAGTTTCTAAATACATGCTATAAATATATAGAGCCATGATGGAAATAATTAAAAAATATCATGAATGGAGCATGATACAATTTTCATCATGAATATTTTAAATAAAAATATATGTACATTCATGGGAATATGAACTGATACTCATAAACACAAGGATTACATATTAGTAATATAGTATGTAAAATCTACATATTCTTGAAAAAAATCTTTGAAATTTTGTATTTGGATTAAAGTGCCCTTTGAAATAATTAAGTTTTTGAAAGACTAGACATCTCCACAATGGATATTAATATTGAACATTTAAAATCTATAGCAAGCTTTCTAGCTTTTAAGCTAAAAAAAATGATTCATAGTAATTATGGAAGAAATTGTATAACTATAAACCAAGGAGGAAAAAGAAAACTAAACAAACCCACATAGACAGACATCCCCCCAGAACAAAATCCATTTGAAGCCGTCAACAAAAAATCCCCAAAGATTTACACATTGCACATGCTTTATCCTGAAAAGTTGAAGCACCAGAACCAAATAAAACACCTAAATAAATTGCTCTTCCCCCCAAAATATCTTTTCATCATATTATAACTACCTTAAAAGAACCACACCACTTGTATAGTTCTAAAAGGAATTTCAAAATATGTATACATAATTTAAAAAGTACATTTACAATACTAGAATGAAATTTCATCACTTTTGGTGCTGAAGAAACACAACTTGCTTAGACATACAAATTTTTTCATGAATTTTTTTTTTCTCTCTATGGAATTTTAAATTTACATCCACAACAATCTAGAGTAAATAAAGTCCCAAAAGCATAAAATACACGTTTTGTTTATCTAATTTTGTCCTGCTCCCAGGATTTGAGATAGACATTTCAAAAGTATCTAAACATTTTCCTCAAGTTTCTGATCTGGTCCACCCTTTAATTACCCCCTGAACTGGGAAAACACTGGCATTCTCATCAGAGTCTCCTTCTGTCATTCTAACTGCTGCATGGGACAGTCTTCCACAAGACTTAGACAAACCTCATGCATCAATATTCTATTCTAGAGGAGCTGACACTTACTGTGAATTCTGCTCTTCAACTTAAATACCAGCGTCTGTGGCAGGCCAATTCTATCATTGCAGATACAGCATCCCTCAGGCGAGGTCCAACCTTTCTCTCGAAGTGCACCCAGGGATTAGTCTGACTTCCCCTAAATTCTCTCCTCTGCACAGTAAGAGCTAATCTTTCCTGTATGAAGCAGGAGATGGTGTTGCTATGACAACAGAGCACATTCTAGCAGTGGGACTACTGAGATGAGCCTTCAAAGACTCAGGGAAACATGCACTCAGTCTTCCTCCAGGGCTATGGGCTCCTTCTTTTAGGATTTATACCCCAGCAAGTTTACTGGCAGACTGGGTTGTTGATTATCCATGCATTTTGCTACAGGGAGATCACTGGTTAAGAACATGGCTTGAAGATCACGGAATTATTTAATAAAAGTACCATTCTCAGTTATATTGAATTTCCAGTTCTAAGTACTCTATATAGCTGTTTTAAAACACTACTCCCAATCAAATTAAAAGCATTCTGCTTACTTTTATTTTTTTCTAAAATGATTATAATGTGTTAAGAACGGCATTACCAAGGGGAAGCTTTATCTTTTTTGTTTGTTTGTTTGTATATCATCACCATTGTATCAACTTGAAGGTTAGATACATTCACTCTCACACACACACACACACACACACACACACACACACACACAATCCATTTTCTCTCTCTAGCATCAACGTCTGGAGCCTTGAGGTTTCAGAGTGGGGGAGGGGATATGCTAACAAAAGCAAATCCTGCAGCCACATTTTGCATACATATATTAGCCAGCGAATAATCACAATAAGCACTAATCATTTAGAAAAATAATTATAAGTGGAATTTAAGTGCCTATGCTACAGCAGAAGCGATCTAGTATCAAGCCGTATTGTTTGAAGGCAGATCTTATATATTATTTTCAAGCACGGCAGTTAAAAATTTTGGAAAATAATGAACACATACATTATTATTTATTTCGAAGAGCTGATAATGCATGTTAAGAGTTCTAACTATTCTGAACACGGAACATTCATTTTTCTTCAGAAACATTCTGTGATTCAAATGTGTATACCCTTTTCATTGGAAGGAAGGATGGATCTGGGGCAGGAAAAGTTTTCCCCTCTCAGCAGCAGAGGTTCAATTTACTAAAACACCATGAGTCAGGTTTTCACCTAGTCGTCCACACTGTCTTTTCCGCTCTTTCATTTCCCCATTATCTTTTCTATTTCTCAGTCCTTTATGTCAGGAGCAGCCATTACTACACACCACCCTTCCCCCACTGGCTGTAATTACTCTCCTTTGTGGCTAAAGCAACAGAATCTACATCATCTACATCTCCTCCTTCAAGTGCAGAGGGAAAACAGGACTTCATAGATGTGGCTGTCACCCAGAGGTGAGGGGATCTATATGTTAGATAGATGCAATACCCTACTAGCCTTCTAGCAAAATCATTGGGCTGTCTTCAGTTACTTCTTGCTTATCACCCTAGTGTGTTTGAAAATCTTTAGGATATTAACTAGATTCTCAGTATTGCACATAATGTCCGCATTTACATTTAGGAGTTCATATGAAACAGACAGGATATTTTTAAACTCATTTTGATTTGTGTTTTTGATTTCTATCATAGTGAAAAATAGCAGTTACATTTTTGTTTAATGTGTGCCTTGGTACATGTCTCCAGGATACATATGTACCCACCCCACAATAGATGCAGATCCTTTTTTCCCTCATGATTCTCTTTTCAGAGCTTGCTCTGAAGATGCTTTCTCATCATTCAAAAAGTTATAGCACCTGCTTTCATTATGTTCATTATTATCTAATTAGTAAAGGGCTTTTTAAAAAAAAAAAATATTCACTCTCATCTTGAGGAAAGCTGGATAGATGCCAAAACATGTAAACAACATATGGTTTACTTTCAAAATCAACCAACCAGAATTATTTCTAAAAAAATATCTTACTTAAAAAAAATAGGTTGAAATAATTTCCTGTTCTAATAGGTAATGTTTACCATCTACTATTCCTTTAAGACTGAAGACTTGGCGATCAATCATATTATATTATTTTCCAGGTCCCCTAAGACAAGAATATTATTTATAAAAGGGAGGAAAAAATGGTTTTTTAAGTAGGGTATAGTGAATGTGCCATAATGTAGATTTGAATTGTAAAAGTAAGTTATAACCAACTAAGGGTATATGAATGCCAGAAATCACTACTGCAAAAATTTAAGAGTTTTATAATTTTCTCTACTGTATTGTTTTTATGAGCCCCTATTTTTCAACATAATATGCAGTATATTTGGTAAATTTATAATAATATGTTTGTCTTAGGGGAAATAGAGAAAGTGGGAATAGGGGAAACAACATTTTTCACAAAACAAGTTTGAGGATGAACTCCAAGGCAGGTCTGGGAAAAGAGACTGGAATACTAGAGCCCACGGGAAGTGGAGCAAAGGGTGAGTCAATGACAATTTCTAAGAAGTTACGTTTGATAGAAAGGTTTGGGTACAGTCTCTAGACTTTAGCTAGACACTAAACAAACTCTAATACAAACTACATTACTAATCTCTCTCTGCCTCAGTTTCTTCATCAAAATGGAGACAGTAGTACTTACCTCATGGCATTCTTATAAGAATTCAAGGAGTAAATCTATATAAATTTCTCATAACTTTGCCTGACATACAGACACTCCTATGTTAGGTATTATTTAGGATATTGAAGACAGGGACTAAATGTTCATCTTTGTTTCCCCTGTTCCTAATAAAATATCTACTATCGGATACATACTTAATAAATGAAAACAAGTATTTTTCATATCATCTATATAATTTTAATATTTAATAAAGCAAAGTAAATAATGTGTTAGAATTCTGAAATACATAAGAAGAAAAATATAAACCTGTCTATATAACTAATTACTACAGGTTTACAAAATTCAATAAATAAATATGTATTCAAGGAATAAATGAAATAAATTTTAAATATATCACCTTCTTGCATACTAATTCTAAGAATTATTTGCTGAATAATAGGTAAACACCACAATAAGTAGGATTGTCTTTTAATATGAACAACAACATAATGTCCTTCAATTTTATAAGAGAATGAGTTACCACTTATTTGAAAATTGATTTAGTACCTGCTTCAGTAGATATTATCCTAGGTGCTGGGAAACAAAGACTGAAATCACTGAGCCTGTCTTCAGTGAGTTTAAAATATAAGGTAGGAAGCAGACATTCATTCAACACATACTTTATGTGCCAGGCATTGTTCTAGGTGCTGGGGATACAACATTAAACCAAACAGTGAGAAAAGCCTGCTCTCTGGAAGTTTACCCTGCTGATGTGTTTGTTTGTGTGTGTTTAGGCAGGGAGGAAACTGCTTGAGAGGAAAATAAATCCAGGTGGGGTTATAAAAAGGGCATTCAAAACAGGGACAAGATTTTAATTTTAAAGAGATACATTTAATTCAAGCTGATAATGGCCATAAAAGAGCCACAAAGGACCCTGGCAATTAGGGTTAAGAATGGCCAACTCTGCCCTAAGGGATCTGGAAGGTTTCATAGAGGGAGTGGTCAAGTTCTAACTAGGAAATCTAAAAATAAATACGCAGAAAGTTTCTTATTTGTACATTGAATAGTATTTAATATAAATAAAATCTGTACGATTTAAATACCTAACAAAATGAAGTGAATAAATAGTATCTAAGGATACTAATGTATTTCAGGAAAGAAATATAAATCTGTCTAATAAGTAATAATTATAGGTTTACAATGTTCGAAAATATTGCTATTAAAAAATGTTATTCTAAAAAAAAATGTTATTCTAGCAAATGAAATAATATATTGTTGATCCATAAAAGTAAATTTCCTTTACTTTTGACACTATTGATCTTTTTTTCCTAAGGTTGGAAATAACTAAAGAAACATCATTATAACTCTATTTTACTTTGTACAACAAAAGAAATTTCAGATGGGTTATCAATTTAAGTCTTTTTAAAAAGCTGTAAAGGTACTGGAAGAAATTAAGAGATATTTTAAAAACATAAACATGCAGTAAAAGAAACTTTGGAGTATCTGTCAGATAAATGACATGCCAGCTGGTCCAAAATCTACAGCTCTATTCCCACGCTTTTAAATTATTTATTAAACAATCTTACTCAGCAGCAATCATGTGCCAGGTATTACGAATAGAAAGAAAAATAATCAAAAGTCTTTGATTTCTAGATGTTTGTGATCTAGTAATAGAAACAGACAAGTACACAAGTCATTACCATTCAGAGTACTAATTATTTTGATAAAATTATGTACAAATGCTATGAGAGGATCCAGGAGAGAATTTTGTCCTGGTACAGGGAGGTAGACATACGAAATCATCTAACAAGCATGTTTCCATATTGGAATAGATTAGAAGAGACCAATGGCCCTGCTGAGAATAACCAGAAAAGCTAATTTTAAAAGAAAAAGTATGATTAAAATCTATTTGAAGACATCAGACAGCTAAAAGGCAACCAGGGTTTGAGAGCCCGAGATCCCTGAGAGAAGAAAATCAGAGAAATGTAAACCAACATTCTGTAAGCAGATTTTCCTTCCCCTCAGGGCAAACACCAATTTTGGTGTGAAAAAAAGAGACCAAGAATATGTGTACATTGCTAATAAGCAGAGAAAGGAGAACTTTTGGAAATCTCATAATGCTAGGGGAGACATGGATTTCAAATTGAAAATGGTACCTGGGACGTAAGTAGTCAAGGCTGCAGAGAGAAGGGAACAGCAGAGAAGTGAGACCACCACTTCACGGTTTTGCCTTTGAGGCTTTTGCATATCCTTAAATGGCACAGAGCAAAAAGCAATGGAGATAAGCAGAAAACTACAAAAAAAATAGACCAATATTTGTTGTACTCTCAGTTCTGAACTGAAAAGCCAAGGACCATTATGGAGGAAGGGCTTTCATAAGCTGTCTTGGCTCTCAGATGGGACCTCCACTAAGTCAGACCCTACAAGTGGAGGAAAAACAGATGGAGAAGGAAACTTATTATCAGAACTAAAACCCAACATCAAGTCAGTTCAAACACTTGATTTAATTCAGATGATCTGTTCCCCCTTACCTGCCTACAAGGAGATAAGGGAAATTCTGTCTGAGCCAGATAACATTCCCAAGACCCTCTACTATTTTTCATACACAATATCCAGAATTTCATTCAAAAAATCACAAGCCATATTAATAAACAGGATCAAGAGAAAAATAACAGATTATAGAAAAACAGACAATAGAAAGAGACACATAGATAACCCAGGTATTAGGCCATCAGAAAGAGACTTTAAAAATATTGATTATTATGTTTAAGAGGAGAGATGACAAAAAGGGGGAATTTAACCAGAATTGGAATCTATGAAAGGTAATCAAATAGAAATTTAAGAATTTAAAATATAAGATAATTAAAATTCGGCATTTAATAGATAGGATTTACAACTGATAATAGTTGGATAGGAAAGATTAGCGAATTGGAAAATAGATCAGTACAGAATATCTGGATTGAAACATTGAGTCAAATACATGAAAAGTAGAGAAAAGAATGTTAGGAAAATAGAAGAAACAGGAAAAGGATAAGATCAGTGATGTGATGGTAAATGTTTAACACTCATTTCTCAAAAGAGGGGGTACAATGTTATAAATTTCACTGATATAAAACATGTTTAACACACAATTTACAAATAATGAAATATAAAATACCCTTTTATAAATTCCATGTAGCCAATAATTCTCTCAGAATACTCCCATTCACTTTTGCTGAACTAGTTATTGCCTATGATTTGTAGGCAATGTATGGCTGCATATGACAATAAAGTACACTTTAATAAGGATATTGGTTCATGTTTTTATTTATGCTAATGTATAAGATGAAAATGTAATGTTGAAGGTGAATATTGGAAATTCACTTGCTTGTCAGAGATGTAAACAAATGCTTTGCTGAATCAGATTATTATTTTCAAATGCTAAATACTCTGTATGACTTCAATCTTTTCAAATTTGTTAAGAATTTTTAAATTCGTTTTATTTCAGCATATTCTGGGGGTACAAATGTTTAGGTTACATATATTGCCTTTGTCCTGCCCCAGTAGGAGCTTCAAGGGTGTCCATCCCCCAGACAGTGCACACTGCACCCATTATGTGTGAATATACCCATCCCCTTCTTCCCTCCTCCCATCTGCCCAACACTTGATGAATGTTTCTACTATATGTGCACATAAGTGTTGATCAGTTAATACCAATTTGATGGTGGGTACATGTGGTGCTTGTTTTTCCATTCTTGTGATACTTCACTTAGTAGAATGGGCTCCAGCTCCGTCCAGGGTAATACAAGAGGTGATAGATCACCACTGTTTTTTGTAGTTGAGTAGAAAGAACTCTATAGTATACATACACCACATTTTATTAATCCACTCACATATTGGTGGGCCCTTGGATTGTTTCCACACCTTTTCAATTGTGAATTGTGCTGCTATAAACATTTGAATGCAGATGTCTTTTTTAAAGAATGCCTTTTTTTCCTTTGGGTAGATGCCCAGTAATGGGATTGCTGGATCAAATGGCAGTTCTACTGGTAGCTCCATATTACTTTCCACAGAGGTTGTACTAGTTTGCAGTCCCACCAGCAGTGTATGAGTGTTGCTATCTCTCTGCATCCACACCAACATTTATTGTTTTGGGACTTTTTGATAAAGTCCATTCTCACTGGAGATAAGTGATATCTCACTGTGGTTTTGATTTGCATTTTCCTGATTATTAGAGATGTTAAGCATTTTTTCATGTTTGTTGGCCATTAGTCTATCTTCTTTTGAACAGTTTCTGTTCATGTCCTTTGCCCACTTTTTGATAGGGTTGTTTGATTTTTTCTTGTTGATTTTCCTGAGATCTATATACATTCTAGTTATCAGCCCTTTATTGGATGTGTAGCATGCAAATATTTTCTCCCATTCTGTAGGTTGTCTGTTTGCTCTTGTGATAGTTTCCTTGGCTGTGCAGAAGCTTTTTAATTTGATCAGGTCCCATTTACTTATTTTTGTTGTTGCTATGATTGCCTTTGGGGTCTTCTTCATAAATTCTTTGCCTAGACTAATGTGAATAAGAGTTTTTCCAACATTTGGCTATATTATCTGCCAGGCACCTTTTAAAATATAAATTATTAATAGTATATGATTAAGTGCACTGGGTGTGGCCAGGGCATACTTCATGTAGGAAGTTATACTTGAAAGTCTCTTGAGGGTAAGAATCAGAAAGAAAAAAAATCAAATAACCCCATTAAAAAGTGGGCAAAGAACATGAACAGAAACTTTTCAAAGGGAAATGCAATTCAAAACCACAATGAGATATCACTTAACTCCTGTGAGAATGGCTTTTATTAAAAAGGCCCCAAACAATAAATGTTGGCATGAATGCAGAGAGATAGGAACACTCATACACTGCTAGTGGGACTGCAAACTAGAACAACCTCTGTGGAAAGTAATATGGACATACCTCAAAGAGCTACAAGTAGAACTACCATTTGATCCAGCAATCCCATTACTGGGCATCTACTCAAAGCAAAAAAAAAAGACATTCTATAAAAAAGACATCTGCACTCGAATGTTTATAGCAGCACAATTCACAATTGCAAAGATGTGGAAACAACCCAAGGGCCCATCAATACATGAGTGGATTAATAAAATATGGTACATGTATAGCAGGGAGTACTACGCAGCCACAAAAACCAATGGTGATCTAGCACCTCTTGTATTATCCTGGATAGAACTGGAGCCCATTCTACTAAATGAAGTATCACAAGAATGGAAAAACAAGCACCACATGTACCCACCATCAAATTGGTATTAACTGATCAACATTTATGTCTACATATGGTAGTAACATTGATTGGGTGTCAGGCAGGTGGGGTGCGAGGAGGGGATGGGTATATTCACACATAATGGGTGTGGTGTGCACCGTCTGGGGGATGGACATGCTTGAAGGTCTGAATCAGGTGGAACAAAGGCAATATATGTAACCTAAACATTTGTATCCCCACAATATGCTGAAATAAAAAAAAATATATTTTTCCAAGAATGAGAATAGAATAGAATTTTAGAAGTGTGGCTAAATGGCCTATCAGTAGCATCTGTTCTTGGCTTATATCTGCAAGCTTTCTTTGTTAATAACAGTAATAAATAACAGTTTCTAAATTAATTGGCTATATTATATGCCAGGTACTTTTTAAAATATAAATTACGGCCGGGCGCGGTGGCTCACGCCTGTAATCCTAGCACTCTGGGAGGCTGAGGCGGGTGGATCGCTCAAGGTCAGGAGTTCGAGACCAGCCTGAGCAAGAGTGAGACCCCGTCTCTACTAAAAAAATAGAAAGAAATTATCTGGCCAACTAAAATATATATAGAAAAAATTAGCCGGGCATGGTGGCACATGACTGTAGTCCCAGCTACCTGGGAGGCTGAGGCAGTAGGATTGCTGAAGCCCAGGAGTTTGAGGTTGCTGTGAGCTAGGCTGACGCCACGGCACTCACTCTAGCCCAGGCAACAAAGCAAGACTCTGTCTCAAAAAAATAAATAAATAAAAAATAAAATAAAAAATGTAAAGGCTTTAAAAAAAATAAATAAATAAAAAAAATAAAATAAAATATAAATTACTAATAGTATATGATTAAGTGAATTGGGTGGCCAGGGCATACTTCATGGAGGAAGTTACACTTGAAAGTCTCTTGAGGGTAAGAATCATGTCTTCTACATCTCAGTTCTAATTGTGTATTCCTATGGAGACAGCAAGTGAACATAAAATACTGCTGATAAAAATCAATATTAATTATCACAGTGCAAGTTATTATATTAACAGCTCTGCTTACTTTTATTTATCTTTAAACTTGTATGATTATTCTGAGCTTCATGAATTTAAAAAATGGAAAGCACAATTTCAGGAGCTGTAAATGACTTTTTTCCCTGTAGATTTTAGCTGTTGAAAATTTTCTGGTTTCCTTGTGAGTATCATCTCTCCCATCCTCTTCATTTTATGCCAAGTTCTTGCCATAATGACGCTATGCTTTATCTAGTTCCCCACCTGTAACAGGCCCACTCACATCTCCAGGTACATATATGTGCTCTCCCTCTCCTGGCCTGTTGCTCTTCATTTCCCTTTGTCTTTGCTCCTACTTTGTCCTGCTAGATGAGGCCCTTATCTTCCTAAGATTCTCTTCTGCTTGCTCACAACTCTCAATTAAGCTTCACTAAATACCTTTCCAGATGTTTACCACCTGGATTAAATGAGACTCCTATATGCCTACATCTAGCAAGCACTTGTCTGGCAGAATGGTTTAAAAACTGAAAATAGCCCCAAATATAAACACAAATATCTTAGTATGCCAACTAATTCCCTTTGTTCCACTCCCCAAATTTTAACAAGAAAACAGCAATGAAGAAGAAACAATACAATGCAAAGAGAAATAGCTTATTCCTGAGTGTTCTCTCAATAGGTGTATTCCAAAACCCTGTCCAATTTGAATCACATAGTGACTAAACATACCTGGAACTGCAATACAACTTATTTTCAGTCCAAGTACTGACAAGATTAAAAAACTGGTGGTAGTCTGTAAGGCTGGGGTTTGGAAAATTAAAGATGGACTCATTATGATTAAAACTATATGGCCCAGCCATAGGAGGAATTTAGGATGGGTAGCCCCTTACCCTGACCACAAGATAGAAAGGAAAGAGCTTTATTATCTGGGAAATAAGTGAAGAAAACAATAAAACACTATTCTTTAGCCATTCTTGTGTAGCAATACTCAGAATATAATAAAGCTTTACAAGATATATAAAGGAAAAGTTATCCATAATAAAGGAAAAGTAAACAGAAGAGGATTCATAGATAATTCAGTTATTGAAATTACCAAAGCTGAGCTTTAAAATAGTTATTATTAATATGTTAAACAATTGACAGGAAAAGATGGATATATTAGATTAAGTAACAGGTTATTTCAATTGAAAATTAGAAACTAAAATAGCACCAAATGGAAATTATGGATTGGAGAATTCCAAACTGTCTGAAATTAAAATTCATTGGATTATTTCTAAAAAAGTTTAGAAATGAGTAAAGAAAGGATAAGTAGAGTTAAAGTCAAATGAAAAGAAATTAAAGGATGAGAGAAAAAAAGATTGTAAAAGCAAACAAAAAACAGATGGTCAGTGACCTGTGGCATAAACCTCATTAATATGCATGCATTTACAGAATTGGAATCTCAAAAAAAGAGAAGATAGAAAATAAAACTGAAATTTTCTTGGAAAAGAAGTCTGAAAACTTAATGAAAAAATTCAATTCATAAATCCAAGAAGCTCAACAAACCCTAAACAGAATTTTTTTTAAAGTTACATGGGTATATCATAAGCAAACTTCTGAAAACCAAACAAAAAATAAAATCTTAAAAGAAGACAGAGACAAAATGTATATAACTGAAAGACTAAACACACAAATGGACAATACCATATCAAATACAAAAGTAGAACTCCAACCTACACGCTGCAGCAACCAATCCAGAAAAATCAACCCATTATCCAATAACTAGCCCAGGAAACTAACCTACATTCTTTAAGTCAGACTTGTAAGAAATCAGACAACTATCTCTAGCAACCATTCCATGAAGTAAAACAAAAGACCCTGAAATAAGTGGCCCCACATGATAAGGACTTGATTAATAACTGACAGTTTCCCTAATTTTAGTCTCCCCTAAAGTTAGTCTTCTAACTTAGGACCAACCAGAGAAAGACCTATCCACCTAAAACTAATCAAATATGATACCCCAGTTCTAGTTAACTCAACTGACCCAGCATTCTCCAATCAGGGCATACCTGTAGCATTTCATTTTTTCACTATAAAGCTTTCTCACTCTTCTCCTGCCTTTTGGTCTCTGCCAAATTGGAGGCAGACTACCTTGTTATAGCAAGCTCTGAACAGATAGCCTTTGCCTATTCTCATTTGGTTGGTCTTATTTATTTCTACATAATATACAGGCAAACAACGATAAGAATGATGGCTGACTGCACATAAACAATTCAAGCCAGAACACAAAGAAACACAATCTTTAAAGTGCTGGGAGAAATATTCACAGCATAGAATTGTACAATCAGTGAAAAAGTCCTTGAAAAATGAATGCAAAATAAGGACATATCCCATAAACAACAGCTGAGAGAATTTGTTACTAGCAGAATCTGCACTACAAGAAATAATAATTCTTCAGTATAAAGGTAAATGATTTCAGATGGAAACTCAGCTTCAAATAAAAGTGAAAAAAATGATAAACATGTAGGAAATATAAAAGGCTCTTTATGTTTCTTACTCTCTATAAAAGGCTATTAAAAGCAAATGTAGCAATATAAACATGGAGTTTATAAATTATAAAGAAGTGAAATACATGAAACCAATAGCACAATGAATAAAGGGAGCAATTAGAAATATATAGTTTTAAGATTTTTACATTAAAAATAAAATGGTGTGGGCAATGGGTACGAAATTACAGTTAAGAGGAATAAGCTCTGGTGTTCTATAGCACAATAGGGTGACAACAGTAAATACTATTGTAGTGTATATTTCAAAATAACTAGAAGAGAGAATTTTGAATGTTCTCACCACATAGAAATGATAAATATTTGAAGTGATGGAGATGCTAGATACCATGATTTGGTCATTATACTAGGTATATCTATGTAACAAAACATCACATGTACCCCATAAATACGTACAATTCTGTCAACTAAAAATAAAGTTCTTTTAGTAAACAAAAAATAAAATACAATGGTGAAGTATCAAATCAAAATCTGTTATAATAAGGTAAATACATATTGAGATTTCTAGAAAACCACTAAAAAAGTAGAGCTAAAAATATTCCAATTAAAAGGCTGTGATTGTCAGACTAAATATTTATATGTGTGTGTATACACACATACACACACACATAAAGATGATCCCTCATATATGATGGCTCATTTTATAATTTTTCAGCTTTTCAACAGTGTGAAAGCGATACGCGTTCAGCAGAAATGGGACTTTGGGTACCCATACAAATCATTCCGTTTTTCACTTTTGGTATAGTATTACACTTGATATTCCACACTTTACTATAAAATAGGACTTAAGTTAGATGATTTTGCCCAACTGCAGGCTAATGTTAAGTGTTCTAAGCACATTTAAGGTAGGCTAGGCTAAGCTATGATGTTCAGTGGTTAGGTGTATTAAATTCATTTTTAACTTATAATAATATTTTCAATTTATGATGTGTTTATCAGGATGTAACCCCATTATAAGTCAAGAAGCATCTGAGTGTGTGTATGTGTGTGTGTGTGTGTGTGTGTGTGTATTACACATATCAGTGGGGGTGTATGATGGCTCACCATAGCTGTATTTTAAACATAAAGAAACAGACTAAAAATAAAATGACTGAAAAATGCATACCATTCAAACTGTAATCAAAAGAAAACTTTTATGGTCATATTAGCATTAGATAAAATAGATTTCAAGAGAATATGTAGTACCAGAGATACACAGGGATATTTTATATAGACAAAAGTGTCAATATATCAAGAATACAAAATTTTAAATGTGTATGCATCTAATAACAGAACTTTAGGATACATGAAGCAAAAATTGACAGAATTAAACAGAGAAGTAGATAAATGAACAATCATAGATGGTGATCTTAACATATCTGAGTAATTAATAGAACAAGTAATTGATAGAACAAAAAGATAAAAGAACAAGGCTATATATTTGAATGACATTATCATCCAAGTTGACTTAATGTGTATATATATATATATATATATATATATATATATATATATATATTTTTATACCTGTAAGCATTATATTAGGATATGCTTCTAAGAGTAAGTCCTGGATGTGGAACTGTAATTCAGACATATGAATATTTTATAGCTTCTTGAAACATACTGAAAAATTGCATCTTAGAAAAAGTATACCAATTTATATCTTTTCACTGGTGTGATATGAGGGTATCTGCTTTATCATAACTACAACTATATCATAGTAAATACCATTATCTTTTTAAAATCTTTTCCAGTTTGATGGAGAAATGATGACTCTTTGATTAATTTCCATTCTTTTACTTATGTATAGCATGAATATTTTCTCATATTATTTGTCTGGTTTTATTGTGGTTTTTTTATTTTTTGAGGGTTGACTTCAAGTCTTGTCATCTCACAACTTTTGTATCTTTTTATATTATATAAATGAATAAAATAAAATGAAACAAAAAGAGCTTTGTAGGTTTTAAAAAGAAACATTGGCAAAATCACTATTTTTTAATTATTGCAGCAGAAAAAGACAAAGCAGTTCATGTTATCCACCAGAAATACATGAAGTTTTTTATAGCTTTAAAAATAATGTACCCTAAAAAACTGAGCAAGTTCTTATATTGTTTTACTTACCTCAAGTGATAAAATTTTGAATTATCAATTTTTACAGTAGCCATTCTTTTATGGCTTATCTAATTTTATAAATAGTATTGAAGCTAATACAAGTAAAAAATAATAAAAGTGTATTTTATAATGGGGAGGAGGCACAAGTTTCATAGCCCAACAAATTGATTTTTTTGAAGGTATCAAGAATTAGGAAAATAGTAGAACACAGTATAAGAAACACATAAATACTCTTTTAGACTTTTTCTTCCTGGTTATCAAAAAATTAAAAAAATGATTTCCTTTCTTAAAGAAGAAACATACTTCTGATATTGTTCCTAATAAGAATGCTTTTAATTGTCCATACTTCCTCTTATATATAGAATTTACCGTTTTAGCTTATATTATATAATTAGGCTTTTTGACTATAAATTCTAAGATAACAGGTACCTTGTCTACCTTGTTTTTGCTGTGGATCCGGCAGTAAAAAAGTGTCTGGCTCATAGTAAGTGCTGAAAATTAAGGAATGGATGGATTATTTTTGAACCCAATATGTTAACAATTATCTTCTCAGTCATATCAATGAAATTTATGAGATGCTTCCAGGAATGGGAACAAATTCTTCATTCATTATACAGGTAGAGTATCCCTTATCCAAACTGCTTGGGACCAGAAGTGTTTCAAATTTCAAATTTTTTCAGATTTTGTAATATTTGCAAATACATAGTGATATATCTTGCGGATGAGACCCAAGTGTAAACGCAAAATTCATGTATGTGTCATATACACCATACACACTGAGGCTGATAGAAATTTTATACATTTTTAATAATTTTATGCATGAAACAAAGTTTGTGTACACAGAACCATTTTATTACCCTTTGTGGGTGTGCTTGCGTGGGGGAATCTGGGCATGCACAGAAAAGATATGCTGCAGCTGGAGGGGGCTGGGGGGACGTCCCTTGAGGATGATAAATAAACTATGTGTTGTGCACCTGCATTTTGACTGCGACCACACACATGAGGTCTGGTGTGGAATTTTCCATTTGTAGTGTGACAATGGTACTCTCAAAAAGTTTCAGATTTTTAGAGCATTTTGGATTCTGGATTTTCAGATTAGGGATGCTCAACCTGTACCATGCTGACCCCTCCACAAGAGGGGAAGGCACTACACACCATGTATATCTTAGCATGAGTCATGACACTAGAGGTCTGGGCAAAATTAGGCAAAATTATGAAAAGTCTAAGCATGTTCTTTTTCAGTGCTCTTCTTCCCCCAGTTTAAAAAGCTTTCAAATGGGTAACTGTTAAAGGTGGAAGATAAGTACATTCACATCTTCTGGTATTTTCCCTATTGGTGTATATATTTGGATGTTTTTGTATATATGTTGTATACGTGAAACACATATATAACACATATACAAACTATATAATTTTGCATCTATTTCCATAGATGCAAAAACAACTTCTAAGTTCCTTCCAAGTTGGTAGGTAGTAATTTCAATTTAGATGTTCATTCATAATTGCAAAGGTTTTATTTTGTTGCAGGGAGGAGTATAATGTTTTCTTTTTGATAAGAGAGAATATAACAACCATCAGAACCCAAAGGTATGATGGAAAACATTAACATACCATGATAGGTGAAACATTATAGTAGGGGGCAGCCACTAGCATGTGGGAGGCCAGTGAGGAAACTACAGAAAAGCTGGCTATTTGCAAAAAAATACTTCCTCCAGTCAGATGAATTATGAAAAGGTTTCCCCTTCCCCTGGGCATATGCAGCTTCCCACTAGCACACTTGGCTTGGCAAAGGAGAACATGACCTAGAATGAGCCATCATTTCCCCCGAAACCCCTGTGGCCAACAGCCTCTCTAGTGTGCACAGACTTCATCACTTTGTACCCATGCACAGCAGCCAGGAGGAATCATTTCTGGTATCATCCAAATCCCTCACATTGGCAATAGCTCATTCTGCTTGCTAAAAAGGTCATCCTGGATAGTGGAAAATATAATTATCTAGCAACATGTGACAAAAAAATCTTTCTGGCTAGCTGGACTGAGCAAGAGTCAGCCTTCTGTTGGATTCATAACCTTGCCCCTAACTCCTAGATAGAGACTGAAGATGAACAAATTCTGGGGCAGTTCACTAAATGCTCAAAGAAAAATCTAGATTCAGTGTTTCCTTAAAAATTCAAATCGGTTTCATGTTATTACAGATGAATTCATATTTATTTTGGCTAATAGGAAAAAGTTCTAGGACTCAGGGAAGATACACATATTTCCCTTCCCCATTCTTCCAACAAGGCGACAGACACCACAATTCTAATTTCACTTTTAACCTCAGCAAGAGGATGGGGCTGGGGCTGGATTGGAATGAGAGAATGATGACAAACATATTTCTACCAAGATTTGCAAGCTGGGACTGTTCAAAGCACTGCAGACTATAGGGTGTTTCTTAGTTCTTCATATGTCACCTGAGCCCCACTCCAGGAAGGCAGAACAGTCACCTGAACAACTTTCACTGAGCTTCTCTATGGACCAGAGTTCTAAGATGGGCTCCTTAATCATTTCATGCAGATTTGAGTTGCTAGTTTCTTTTATATAAAAGAATGTAAAATGGCAAATCATATTGAATAGCACAGTAACATTTAATACTATCAGGGTTCTTAGATACAAATTTTCTACAAAATGGTGGCTAGTAATATTTATTATTTCTAATAAAATAGAAAGCACCTATTTTTAGCAACATGACATGACTACTACATGAATCTTTGAATGCTGAACTCTCTGCTTTTATTTGATTTGCATGCACATCTGCAAAATCCCTGGAGTTAGCATAAAAATGTCCAACACCAGGCAGTAAATCCTTGCTTTAGAATCAAATGGAATTCACATAGTCTAGTGAAAAGACAGACATTTACTTTTTACTAATGTTATCATATATAACACACATACACATAATCACATATAAATGCATATATACCTACATATGCACATATATGTATACGTGTTTAATTAAAGGACACAATTCCTACCATCACCATCCACTTAAAGGTTAAATTTTTCTTAAAATCAATAGTCATGATATAGTATTTAAAGACAACCTGAGAGGAAAATAAAACAAACAAAAATCTCCCAAAGATCTTAATTTTAAGTGGAATTAAAGTCTACAGAATGAAAGATATATACAACAAAGAGGAGAAAATTCACTTTCATTCATATGAAATAGTTAATTTAAAATATTTGTAGAAAGAAATGATCTTGACAGAAATTTGATATTAGTAGACCTCTAGTGGTTATTAGAGTAATAGATGATCGTACTATTTTCCATTATGGCTCATTTCAGCATAAAATGAAAAGGTTTCAAATGTGCCAGGATATTACCTCCTATGGCAATAGTACAAATAGTAACATATCTAGTCATGTATTTGGAAAAACAAAAGAAAAAAATAAAGGTAATTTTCACAGTAGGGGGACCACAAACTAACAAATAAAACTATTTTGTTTTTACACTTTAAAAATATCTTTATAGATTTTTAATTCTAGAGATTTACTTTCCCATCATAAAATACTTTCCATGAATGGAACAAGGAATCCAATACATATTTGTGTGCCAGTTCCTTTCATTTTAGATAACTGAAATATGCTGGCATTTTCTTGAAGCCAAGACATTTTAATCAAAATTTAAACAAATACATTATTTCAATTGCAATGGAGACAATACTTGTATTTATGTCTATATTAGAATGAAATGAATGTCAATTTCAGAGGATGGTGATCATAACTCTATGAAACGTCAGATCACTGAAATTTGCATTAGGTAGACATAAATTGTATTCTAATTGAAAGCAAAATATCTCAGGTAAAGTTAATTCTCTTTTAAATTTAAGTGATTCTTATTAAGGATGATTTCACCTTTATTAATAAAAACAATTGTCAAAATTCAAAGGATATCTTCAAGCAGCAGCATTTCTGAGGTGATACTAGATATCACGGACATAAAAATGACTCCCAAGGGACAATGACATACAACCTCAATGCCATCACTTCAGCAGATTGATTACCTCCACAGTAACAACGTGCTCCTTTGTTACATATCATCAAATCATTTTAAAAGGGACATGTAGGAGAAGATAAAACATTTAATAAGTCATGTTCAAGATAACTTACTATGTATATATGATGACAAGTTAATATGAAAGCATTAATTCAATGAAATATGGGAACAAAATACTGTATATGGCAATCACAGTTTAAAAATGACTGTTTTGATCTAGAGAGAGATTTCTAAAATGCTTGGCAATCGCTTACAAAAGAACATAGGTACATAATGAACATAATATCCAATTTCCTACAAGATATTAAAAAAGGAGGGACATTAATCAGGATGATAAATTTAAGGCAGCAGTGTAGATCTAGGTATGGTAATTTCTGGCCTCTGCCCTAAACCTATTGATGGTTATTACTAACATTTACATTTCATGTAGGACTGGTATAAATTTATATGGTCACGAACTCAAGTGTACAAAAATAGAGAACATTTTTCTTTTTAATTGAATTTAGTTTATTTGCCTCACTTGTGGTCAGGGAGAGAAACTTAGGCCTAATGAAGGCTGTTGCCACTTGTAGCTAACACTCAGTCCCTTTTGCTGGGATTCTAACCACACCACTGCCTTCTCTCTCTAGAAGCCTGAATGACCGTGTTGTGTGGGAAGAGTGGGTGGGCAGAAAAAGGAGACCAGCACATTCTGTCTTCACTGTCCCCAAGGCAGAGTAACTTATTCATGTGATGTCTATCCTTGTCCGATAGGCTGATGTGACAATGACCTTGTCAGGGCTGCCAGGTGATCGATTCAGGACTTCTTCATCCCAACCATGGAGATCCTGCCAGTTCAACAAACCCTTCACCTGCTTTTCTCAACCACTCCAGCCCAGGCTAGCATGTATGTCTGTGAGATTTTTCTTTAGCCAAAGTACCAAAGAACCTCACACTATTGCTCTTGAGCTCTTCGGATGCCATGTTGGACAAACAGCATCCCTGGGAGGCTTGCAGTCTTCCTGACTACACCCTGGGTATGGAGACACACACTGGCTTGTATCTTCCTTCAAGTGTTTTCCAACTACCCTGCCACATAGGCGGTGGCCACACTAGGCTTTTCCCAGTGAACCTTGCATCTCATCTCTCCAAATTGCTCCTTCACACACATATATGATTGAATTATTAACTTCTTTGGGAAGGAAAAAAGAGTTCTTACACAATTATGCATTCTTGTTCTTTCTGTCATTTATTCATTCAGGCTTTCAGGCTTTTGCTCCTATTTAAAGCCAGATTTTTAGAATTCTATTCTTTGTCTGGATTTTGCAAGTGAAAGCCATAGTTTTAAAGATATATATCTATGCTAATAATTTTAAAATATTTATTTAAGCACTCAAAAGCCAAGCAATTGATCCTTTCTTCTTTCTGTACCATACTTAGCCTGAGGGCTGTTCATTTGGAAATCCCTGGATTCTACTTAAAGGAGATATGGTGAGCAGAAGTGAAAGGAATTGAAAAACCAAGCACACAGAGTTAAATATCAAAATATTGCCCCCTTATAGCTTAACAGTTTGCAAAGCACAGGGCCTTAGCACATGCTGTTGCTTCTGTCTGTAGTGACCCCATGCCGTTTGCCACCTGAGAACCGCCATTCATCCTCTGGTTGTCTGTCATTTTCTCTGAGAGGCATTTCTAGGTCCTCCACCTCCCGGTTAAACCTGTGCTACTTGCTATACTCTCTCATAAGGCCCCTATACCCAGTTTGTAGTTATACATTTAGACTAGGGTTTATCTAATGCCCTCCTCAACCAGACTACATATCAATTTTGATAGTGTGGGCCCTTTTTCTGTTTTGCACAATGCTGAATCCCTAGCACTGCATATAGTTCTGGCACGTAGTAGGCAGTCAATAAATATCTGTTGTAAATGACTATTTTATTGGTTTCTATTACTTCTATTAACTCTGGATGTTAATAAAGCAAATATTACCCCTAATTGAAAATGGAGGGCTCTTAGGCTAATATATACTAAACAGAGTGCACCAGGACACACAAGTTATGTCATAGAAGTGGTATCTAAACTTGGTCCTGTGAACCCTGGGCCACTATTCTATCTTTTATATCACATCCTTGTCTATCATCATCTTTAATAACATTTTGGAATCTGCTTTATAAAGAAGTTTTATAAAACACATACTTAACAAGGTAAAGCATCATTTTTAGTAACAAAAAAGCGTCCTGGTTTAATGGAAGGAACATAAAAGACAGGGTTTAGCTTTGAATGGAAATAACACGTGGCACACAAGACCGTACTTTGTTAAACTTTTTTGTTAAACTGCATGATAGTTATTATTATAATGGTACTTCAATGGGGTAAGAAACAATTTTCAAAGGAAAAAGTCAAAATATCTAGTCTATCTGGAAGTTATAAAAATTTAAGACCTAGAATAATAATATAAAGATATAAATATAATATAAAATATAAATATATAAAATATAAAAATAATCATATAAAAATTTAAGACCTAGAATAATAATAATTTTGTAGTCTTCTTTTTAAGAAAGTAGAAATTGGCCCTTTATCTATACATGCGAATGCAGAAGCTAGTCTATTTACAGATCAGCCAGCTGACAAGCCCTATAAATCATGTAGAGCGCTATAAAGCATTCACAAGCATTAGGCAAAAAATATGCCTATGTGGAAACTAATTATATTATTGACCTCTAAATTCACCAAATATAAGTTCTTAAGTCGCAGTATTTTACAAGCCCTAATGAACTTCATTGGTGTAGTATTTTTTTCCCACAAATGCAAGTAATTTCAATTAATAATATTAAAAGGCTTCTTTCGAAGTTTGGTGTTTTGTTTTATTTTGAAAAGTTTGCTCACATTTGAGTAGGACTGAATATCCTGTAAGTCTTGAGACCTGTTTTCTTATCCTAGTTCTGCCAGTGACTAGTTCTGCAGAGGTCATTATAATCTAGATAACTTACACTTTATGTATACTGTAACATACTTTTAAATTATTTTATTAGGTTGAATGACCATTATTGTCATATAAAGTATCTCATTTAAAGACATGTGACTTGTATGATTGGTATTTCAAATAGCCTATTCAGCTGAATTCTCTGTATAAGAAAATGGTACTCTCCATTGAAAAAAGTGTACACTTTATTGTTATTTCACACAAAGCAAAGCTGAAATGTTATAAAACAAAGAGCTTAAAAGATAAGGTAAATCATTATTGGTAACAGTGGATGGTCATGAATGAGGAGTGTTTTCTTTTCCTTCTATCAGAGTTTGGTCTTATTATTTAGAATAAAGCAGAGTAAAATGGAATGAAAAGATCCAAAATAATGAATACAACTGAGGCCAGTCACAATTTCTTACTGCACTTTCCATACAAGAAAAGAATCAGGGGGAATGAAAGCAATTGTTAAAAGTCAATTACGTATTTAACAGATATGAGGAAATGTGACTTTTAAACACAGGGCAATTACTGCCAAGAGATGTACTTGAAATAAACAGAACTTATGTTTTTTACTCCTGTTTTAGAAAGCTAGACAAAACAACTAGATTTCAATGCTACAAATATCATTTTAATTTCTTTATAACAATGCAGAAACAAAGAGGGTACATGCATGATTATAGGAAAGTATGGGAAAACAGCTACAAGTAGCCATTATAGACAGATTAAAAAGCACAAGCTATCTGAAAATATTAGCTAGAACATTAATTATTTGTTTAAAAAATACAGATATAATGGGATTATTAAGCCTGCATGGCATAAAATAATATATATAAGCAAACACAAGTCACAGGATATAATAAATGCTATGGTTACACAGGTGGGCTTGTCACAACTTAGAAACTTGTGTTTAAAGTCATGGGCTCCAGAACCAGAATGGCTGTGTTCCAGTCCTGTTTCTACCATTTAGTAGTCGTGGTGATGATAGGCTAGTTAATTAGCCCCAGTTTCCTCATCTACACCAAAAAATAACAGTACACACTTCACAAGATTGTTGTAAAACTTACCAAGTTAATTCTTCAAGCGATGCCTAGCATTCAGTAAGTGGTCAAGAAATTTTAGTTATCATCATCATCCATCTTTACTTTCCATTAGAAATATCTTTACAAATAATTTTGTTTTAGATGATTGAATCAGATAAAAGTTTAGATGTTCTTCATTGACTGTAAAGTCTAAAGTAGAATTATGCACATGACACTTTATATAAACAAACTGCTGCTGTCTTTGACATGTGATAAGAGAGTAAGCATGCCTTCACACACACCACTTTAGAATACTGCCATCAGCATTTGGTACACTAAACTCCACTGTCTCTATAACACCAATCTGATGCCTCTTGATTGCTTTGTCATCGATTTGAATAAAGATAGAGCTAAGGTGATGAGTTGCACTTTTTATTCTGTATGATACCAGGATCTAGTGCACAAGACATTGCTACTCCACAACGATAATGATATGCTAGTGAAATAAATCACCAAACTGAGAGATGGGCTTATTGATGATATTTGACTGCCAAAAAAGCCTCAAAATTTCAGAAACATATACAGATATTTAACGTTCCCAAAGATGTAATGATGCTATGGCTGAAGGAAATCCCAAAAACCCCTTTAATATCTCAAGACTTAGGAGAAATTCTATAAAAATTTCTTGAAGAAAAATAATCATTATTGTTGAAACAGCTAAAGTTCTCTCTCTCTGTCTGTCTACATACACACAATACCCACATGCACATGCATATGTACGTCTGCATATTCAAAATAGAATAGGGATAACGGTTCTTATGAATGGGGGTTTTCATAGAGAAAAAAAATGATCATTTAACATTTTGGCAATACCCATGAACTTTTATGTTGACTACAGTTTGTTTCCAAAGGCGTGGTAGACTAGTAGGAAAAAAAGAAAAACTCTGAATCACTTTTGCAGTCAAGACAGGAAGGAGAAATTGGGAGACTGGAAAGTCTGATCCTTTAGGAGTCACCCTCGTTTTCTAAGGAATGGCCAACTGGGAGAAGAATGGGGGTGTCTCCATAACTTTATAACCCCTTTCCCTAGTTTAAGAAAACACTAAACCTGTTTAGAGATGTATAGAAAATGAGACAAGAGAAAATGTTAAAACCAAGAAAGGAAACCTTGACAAAGTGAACACTCGCAGATGGTTCTGGAGCTAGAATGAAGTTTAAAGCAAGATTATTGAAACCTCTTATTTACAAATACAGAAATGGTAGCCAAAATATATTAATAATTCTTCAGCAAGGCTGCAGAATTAGTCACTGGCAGAGCTATGACAAGAAACCAGGTCTCAAGATTTACTATTGGGAGTTTCTTCATGCTATCTTCTTAATAAATTCACTTGAAGATCTCAAAGCTACTTTATTGTTTCATTGCTCCTTAGCAGATTTGGGAGGTAGAAAAGGAAGGCAGCATATGTATTAGGAACCCCAAAGTAGGATTCAAAAAGGACAGAATATTCATCCAGGCACAAGGAAAGCAACTGCCCATGTAACGTTTGGCAAGAAAGACTGAGTCTAAGAATTGAGTACATTTTACCACAGAAGTAAACAGATTTCAAAACACTATTTCAAGTCAAAAAGTTTCTATAGTCTATTATATGTTGAACATTGTGCATGATCCAAAGGGAGTGTGCCAGGGTGCATTAGACATACTTTTTCTCCAAGGTACTCCCAGTCAAGTGGAAAGTGAGACTGATAAGAAAACAATTACACTATAAATTTGTAATCAGTATAGTAAAATATTTTTCAACTCCTTTCTTCAATACCTTCCAACTGTTCTTTCCTTATATCAACCCACAATCTAACTAAGAGCCCTATAAAACTAGTAAATAAAGATTTTTATGGTCAATTTAGTCCTGAGTTGTACTTGATTTATCTGTCTGCACAGCTGCCATTTGACACCAGCTTCAAAGCCCTATTCACCACTGAATTGTTTTTACCTAAAGGCAACAGCTGTTATTTATTTATTTTTTTTACAAAGTAATAGCTAGCTGACCCAAATTAGCACAAGAAAGTTACAAAGAAATACAGTCTCATGTTAACTTCACGGTAAGAGTTTATAAAGGCTAACCAGGGTGATAGTAAAAACAAACATACAAAAAAAATAGAATAAAAGACACTTGCTCACCACCTTCAAATTGAGAAAATTCAGGTGGTCTGATTCTATAATATGCCTGGATACATAAATTGATAGGCTCAAAATTTATTCAAATAAATGTAGGAAAGATATACATTTTCTAACATCTCTCCAGTGTCATGAGGATTCTTAACTTTATTTATACATTAACAGATAATACTCAATATTCAAGGACTAAAGGGTCTAGCATCTGCTACTTGGTTCTAACAGAATTTTGGAATCTGGTGCTAAAGCATTGAATGCTGGATCCATGTAATCATTCATGGACCAGAACACACTGTCGTGAAGATTGTAACAAACCACAAGAGCAATATCTCAAAACAAAGAACTAACATAGAAGTAAAATTTCAAATTAATCTGACATCCTTCACTGATCAAATTAGATGCTGGAACCAAGCCAATTTCCCCTAGTTTAGCAGAGGACCGGAATCTAGCTAAGATAGAACTGGTCTCTAGGGTATAGCAAGCTACAGACTGAAATCAATAAGTGACATCTCTAAATAAGCACTCATTCATATGAAAATCACTTATGTAATGTGAGTAAAGTATCAGAAGGCAGACTTTTAACTTGAGAAAAGTAGAGCAAACTTCCAAATAATATGACCCAAAATGTAAAAAGAAAATAGTGTTCCCTATATAACCATTTTAAATAAATGCACAACTAAGCATTGTTCTTCTAGACTTAATGCTTTATGAGTAAGCCAAATTGCTCTTTCTTTTCCTGTTTTTGGAAACAGAGAATTACTGCTAAAAAGCAATTGCAATTTCAAATGATTAAATGCATACACATAAACACACATGTACACACCTAACAATATTACAAATGGATTTAACAATCAAAACTTCCTCTAATTCATAGTAACATTCAAACTATCTGTTATCTTTGTATTACTTACACAGGTAGTTTACATTTCTGCAAATTATATTTATAGAGAAACTGCCATGAAGAGAGAGCTTTCTAAAAGATTCATCAGCTTAACTCAGAATAATTAAACAAATTCATCATGTAAATTATTTTTAATATAGCATTAAAACAATTTGAATTAAGAAAAAATAGCAGCATTAAATAATTTTCAAGGATTTTTACGTTCAGAAGTATATGTAAGTTAAAAAATGAGAATAACACTATTAAGAACAGATTCAATTTTGAAGTCAAACGTTTTATTACATTTGTGTAAAAAAAATCAACATCCTTTCAAAAAATTTGTGCTCTATGCAGAATTTCCTAAGCAATTAGAAACAGTTAAGGGAAAACAAACTTGCAGAACAAAGAAAGTGACTTACACAAGACAACATAATCTCACTAGGGAATGTGGTGTTCAGCCAGAAAAACATTTTAATAGCTTTTCTAATTAAAACTTACCATCATAAAAAATTAACCACTGAATTTAATTTCCTACTAAGTATATTGTTTTACATCATTTTTATTAAAAACATGTTTTATTAGATTTTCCAACTAAATTAAATGGTGACTAGTACTCACTTTTATTGCTGGTTTATATGCTGTAATAATTATAAGAAACTATTCTATTCAGCCCCATTAGATGCAATTTTAGTCACAAGCATATTTT
Organism: Lemur catta; assembly: GCF_020740605.2. NCBI lineage: Eukaryota > Metazoa > Chordata > Mammalia > Primates > Lemuridae > Lemur > Lemur catta. The sequence goes on from NC_059143.1 coordinate 24,857,482, forward strand.
TACTAAAGTTTTATTCACATATACACCAGGCAATAAAGGAGTATTTGCATGTGTTTGTGCATGTGTGTGTTCTTAAATTAAATCCAGTTTGTGCAGTGTTCCTAGATAAGACCAAAAACAGACTGTAAAATTTCTTTCACTAATAGAGGGGCATTTTCAAAAGTTATTAAATAACTGTCATACATGACAATTCTATGTATACATAACTAAGAAAACAGAGCTAACTGAAACGCATATAAATGTGCACACTAACCCTCACTGGGTCGGTAACTCAGAAGGCACTGGCCAAAAAAACATTTGAGCATGAACTGCACCCACATGACTTAATCGTCTGTATACTGTTGCCATCTTTTTTTCTCTATTTCAGCATATTATGGGGGTACAAATGTTTATGTTATGTATATTGCCCTTGCCCCACCCAAGTCAGAGCGTCAAGCATGTCCATCCCCCAGACAGTGTGCACCACACCCACTAGGTGTGTATATACCAAACCCCTCCCCCCATCTGCCCGACACCCTATGAATGTTATTACTTTATGTGCACTTAAGTGTTGATCAGTTAAAACCAATTTGATGGTGAGTATGTGTGGTGCGTGTTTTTCCATTCTTGGGATACTTCACTTAGTAGGATGGGTTCCTGCACTATCTTGATACCCCAGAACAGCTGGGTAGGATTGTGAGTAGTATCTTCAAAAGTATGGTCTGGAACATTGGCTTCTCACTTTTATCCCACATGATTGTTTTAGTCATCCCATCTGAGCTGGGCCCCATGAATCTGTATTTATTTTTATAAATTCTCAATGTAGGAGATTCATGCTGCCAGCTCAGCTTATAATCTAAATTAGGACAGAAGAAAAAGTGAAACTCCTACTACCATATCTCTTTACCCACTTATTTATCTCACAACTAGATCTCTATTTTTTAAACTCCCTTTTATGTTTCCACTCAAAAAAGGAACTATGGTCATTTTACAAGAGTACAAGTCAAGATGGATACACACAGTGTACATGTGTGTGCATCATTGCTATCTGAAACAGAAATACATCCCAATCTCAAAAACATTTTGCTTCCGTATCCTTCATCCTACAGTTTAAGCTATTTTAGAGCTTGAACTATTGGATTGAAGCAAATATGGCAATTTTATATGGTTCAACCTAATATGCCACTTTCATGCTTGTATCTCCACTGTCCAACTTATTCTAGGGTTCCGCACATATTTGTTGAATAAATAATGAAATATTGGACCTTTCACCACTTACTCTTGTCCTAAGTATATTTATGGATCCAAATAAGTTACCTTTTAGAATCATATGTCTGAACAGGACATTTGACTCCTTTTTGGCTACCTAGCCCCTGAATATGTTTCCTATTTTGGGTGAATTCTGTATCATATACATCTTAGTGGGAGGCAAAGATTCCCATTATGGAATCTAAAGGGCCCAAAGAATCTTGGAAAAATATTTTTAAATGGATTTCATAATAATGTATTTTAGACTCAGTGTTCTATGGGGTATCATTTGGGAAAGGTGGTCTAGACTAACATGTTATACAAAATACCTACGCATCCCTGGAAGCAGGAAAATAACTCTAGATTAGAGACAAGGATATTTGTTCAAGTCATTTATTCTAGTCTAACTGGGCCTTGAAGGACTAAGTGGACATCAGTGGGATTCACTTTTTCCCCAAGAATATTCAAAGCAAAATACTTTTCTAAGTTTGGAAACCATTTTTTGATATTTTGAACCTGAGAACCACATCATTATTATAAAAAAAGTATAATGTTAGTCAAAGTAAGTAATTCAAATCATTGCAAGCAGAATATTAACCTATTTATCTAAAATAGCTTATACTATTTATATAATAATTTAATTATTTAATTTTTACTAAATTGACATGTATGGTTAATATAATTACCTGTTCTTAGCAGTGAAGACCTAAATGTATTCAAAGTTTACATAGTAACCATGATTGTGTAAGATTAATGTGTACATATATACACACACACACACACACACACACACACACACATGCTATAGTTTAATATTTGTATGTAGGTTAGCCACTAAATTCCAATTCAGTTTTTTTTTCTGCTCATCAAAAATAGCCTGGCTAATTGAAGCACATCAAAACATTTCTATGATACAAATATTATGAGAAAGGGGGAGATTTTCTCAAATTCTGACAAATGAACTATGCATTCCTAAATGATAATAAAATTGTCAAATACATCTTTGAATGAAAAATTTGCCTTGACTATATTTTTTTAAAAGTCCATCATGGCTAGAAGTTGAAGTGAATGTTGCCAAACGAGCTCTTTAAGAGAACTCAACACCCAAGTCATCTCCCTTTTTTGTTCTTTCTAGACATTACCACATCCTTTTGCTTGGCACACAGTCAGTTTGTAAAATTTCTATGCATAAACAAGACATTGATTCAATAAGGAAGTACCAGATACTGCGAAAAAAAAAAATGTTAAAAAATAACTCCATGTTACCCTATTGAGTGAATTGACATATGACAATCAAGGGATATTGATCATGCTCTCCTGAGAGCAATGTTTTCTGTGATGTGACAATCAAAATCATATAAACATGAGGACTAAAATGAAATATATACTTTTTTTCTATTGTAAATCCTTACTTTTAAAGCCAATTCAGCTGACATGCAGAGAATTTAAGAGTATGCCTCCACTTCTCCTTGTATTTCAATTATCTTTTTTTAAAAAAATGCAAAAAAGGAAAAGACATAATTTGTTGTGATTGAAAAACAAAGAAATCTCTTTTGCTAATACCTAATAATCTTTATGAGTTTAAAAAAAACACAAATATTTCCTTACAAAATATCAGTAGTTTACAATAAATGTTAACTCAGAAAAGCAACTAAGATGGTTCTCAGAAAAGCGTCCCTCTATCAACTGAAGTCAAATGCTTATTTTGAATTGAAACTTTTAAGTCTGTGTCTAAACCTGACACTTTGATTTTGCCGATATCCTTTAAAAAATAAGGCCAGACAACAAATAAAAACTGAATCAGCTATTTTTAGAAGGTATGAATTCACAATGAAGAAAATAAGTGATTAAGAAAAGGAAATACTTTTCTGAGCTAATCCATACGGCCACAAAGTTCTAGGATCTGAGATTCAAAGGCAGAAGGTTAAGTGACAAAATTTCTGTTTCTAATCCATCCATTTAAATGACTGCCAGAACAAGGAGATCATTAACAAACCGGTGAATATTTGAATACAGGATGCCTTTAGCTGTTAGGTTGGGGGATGTTTTTTCTTGAAATTCAGTGAACCACAGCCATCCCATAGCAAAGCTTCCTTCATAATTAGCTCCTTATATTCCGGAACATCTTCAAGAACCTATTGCTTTTATGAGTAAATCAAATGTATATAAAACCTTTAAATGATCTTAACCTAATTAGAGGCATTCCTTTAAGTCTGTTAAAAAAAATTAAATAGCTTAACATAGTTTCCTAAAAACCAAAAATGAGAGTAAAATACTTCCTATGCTAAGATTTCAAGTTTCTATGCATTTTTTTACCTTTATGTTTTTAGTGAATTAGGGAAGCATTATCAATTCAAAAAAAAGCTAAAGAAACTGAATATTGCACATTAATCTTGAAGCATTCTTCTCATTATAAATTCTTCCTTTGGGTTTATATTTACTTGACCTTTACCTAATTATCCAGCCTGGGGCAAGACATTTTTCTTCTTTTTCTTCCTTTTACCAATATATATATAATATATATATTTCTAAAATGACACACATTGTGTATTCCTTCTTTCCCTTGATATTTTATGAATAAATTGCAAATTTTCTATAACCATAGTGAAATGAAAATTGAAAAAATGTTCTTTTGCTTTCTATTTTATGTGATACCCAGTAAAGACATTATTATACTACCTGTTATAATTGTGAAAGATTCATAAAAATCACAATATTCTACTTCAATTTCTTTAAATGTCTTAAATTAATTTCTCAATATTCAAAATAGAATTTAATTTAACTTTTAAAATGTTGCATTGTTTAGGTTTTAAATATATTAAACTGGGGTTTCAGTCAACTATTAAAATAGGAGTTCCTTCTACAATTTTTCAGAAGTCTTCAGACACATTCAATCTATGGCTGCAGAGAAAAGAGTTTAACTACCCAGTCAAAATAATGATCTAGATCTACACTGTTTGATCCAGTAGCCACTAGTCATATATAGCTATTTAAATTTGAATTAACATTAGTTAAAATTAAATAAAATTAAAACACTTCCTGATTCACACTAGCCTTATTTCAAGTACTCAACAGCACAATATGGATAATAACTGCTATACTGGATGGTGCAATTATAGAACGTTTCCATCATTGCAGAAAGTCAACTGGGCAGTGCTTCCTAGACTTTCCTCCAACCTCTACTTCCAAAATTTTCTCCATTATGTCTCTTCAATCCCTATCATACTGGCTTCACACATAGACTCTTATTCCCTACCTATACCAGTTGCTTTCAATTTAGGGTGGTTTTGCTCCCAGGAGACATTTGCAATGTCTGAAGATATTTTAATTTGCCACAATTAGGGGGAAGGGTGCTACCAGAATGTAGTAGGTGGAGTCAGGAAGCTGCTAAACATGCTGCAATGCACAGGACATCCCCCCACAACAAGCAGTTATGTGTCAATAGTGCAAAGGTTGAAAAACCCTGTTCTACACTACCCTAGACCGGGGACATATTTGGGATTCTCACCCCAAATTGGATTTGTTATATCATAAGTCTTTACATTCTGACCACTCCCAAAGATTAATGCATGCCATCCACATTGAAAGCAATACACCCCAGGCCAGCCTAGGCCTAGCTCCCAGAGTCCCCAGTAATCTGAGAAAGATAGACATACACTAAAAGTTTTACTACCACAAATTCATATTTTATGGAAGCAGAAATTTCCCCATATCGGTTAGATGAACACTAACCAAAACTGAATGGTATCATATATAATTTTATTCCTTTAGATTGTATGTTACATGAAGGTAGAGACCATACCTCTTTTATATGCTGACAATTACATATACATCTCAGCACACAGGAAGCTCTAAAAGAAAGGTAATGTTGGATGAGTAAAGCAAGATACAGAACAGCATAAATGGCATGGTACTATTTTTGTAAAATAATAATGACAAAATCTTCTGAGTGTGTGTATACAGAGAAAGAAGGGATTATACAGTAGGTTGTCAACATGAGTCACCTAGGAAAGTGCCATTAACAGGGGAAAGGAGACAAGAAAGAAGGAAAATGTATAAAACATGTTACAAGTTATAATTATGATAAAAAGTTATATATTAATAATTTAAATGATGGAGCAGTTAAGAGTTATCTCAAATGGAGCAAATGAAAGAAAAATCAAAAGCATGAGAAGACACATCATTTAATACGGTATTTGCATTCTAGAAGAGAAACAGCTAATAAGTGAGAAAAATAATGTGGTTCCATACAGTGATATGTCCTCTGAAGAATGTTGACAATTAGGAAATAGGTAAAGGAAGATAGTCCTTAGCTCAGGAAAGATGTCAGGGCTTGGATTCATCTGAGTACAAATGGTATTGAAAGTAATTTGATTAGATCTGATCTCCTAGAAAGTGAGCGTAAGGAAGGGGGAGTTAAGAACTGCACTCCAACACCCACAGAACAGAATATGGAAAGGAGCCCATAGACATGAGACAGAAAGCCTATAAGAAAACAAAGGGAGCACTGTCCTTCAGTATCAGTGTGGAGGTAGATGAGGACTGAGGGTTGACCAATGAATGAGGCAACGTGAAGCCTGCTGGAGATCTTTACAAGAAAAGTGAGTGGCATGGCAAGGATGCAAGACTACCTGAGATGAGCCAGAAAGAGGAGCGATGAGGAAGTGGAAATGTGGAGACAACTCTTCCAATGAGCTTCACTGTACAGTGTATTGCAAATGTGGTTGCAGAGAAATAGGACAATGAATGGAGGGACACAATGGGATCTGCTATGGTTTGAAAGTTTCTGTCCTCTCCAAAAGTCATGCTGAACTTAATCCCCAATGCAACAGTGTTAAGAGGTGTCACCTTTAGGATGTGATTGACTCATGAGGGTTCCACCCTCATGAATAGTATTAGGTGCCCTTATAAAAGCGTTTGACAGTGGAGGTTCAGCCCTTATTCATGCCTCCTGTCCCTTCCATCATGTGAGGACACAGTGTTCCTCTCCTCTGGAGGATTCAGCTAAAAGGTGTCATCTTAGACGGGGGGACCAGGCTCTCACCAGAGCCTGAACATGAACCTGAAAGTGCCTAGAGCTTGGACTCCCAGATCTTAGGCTCCAGAACTGCAAGAAATAAATTTATGTTCTTTATGAAGTACCCAGTCTCAGGTATTTTGTTATAGCAACACAAATTGACTAAGATAGGATTAATGGAGGCTTTTTAAAGAGGGTATTTATTACATCATGTTTGTATGCTGATATTAATAATCCACTAGGGTGGGGAAAACTCTGATGAAGCAGAAAGAGAGATCACTGCAAAAAAAAAGTCAATGATGAGTGTGAGAAATAGGCCTAGGTTGGAGAAGGAACACTAGATATGTCATTATCCTCATAGCATACATCAACATATCATGAGAAAACTCTTTCCTCTAAGAGTAATATTTGAAGTTATTCTACTACATTTTATTAAAATCAATATAGATTTAAATTACAACAGCTGTGCCCTAGACAAAGATCCACAATTGGCAATTCTGATCAAGATAACTATGAATTTTAATAATGAGACCTCCTCCTAAATTTATGTTTTCCAAAATTATAGACTAAAAATGATCAGTTTATAACCAGGTAAAATACATAAACAAATAAATGAATAGAGTGATATATATAACTAAAATCATTTCAATGATTCTATCATCTTTATACCACACAATTCCCATTAAAAAAACAAAAAAAGAAACAAAATCTGAGGAATTTCTACTTATGTTTTAAAATAAAAGAGATCATTTATATCTAAACTAGAAGAAATTCATTCTTATAATATTCCCAAATAAATATTTTTTCTATTACAATAGATGTTCCATGATGAAGCAAGTAAAATATAATCTGAAAGTTACCAATAATGCACTACTTTTTTTCTCATAACTCATCCCAACAATGACACCAACATCTTTTAGACTCCTCTGAAATGAGAAAAAGAAAAGTCCCCCCTTTTTTGGTCTTTTTATATGCTTAAAACTAGGGATTTCATAAGCCTTGTCAACATAGAACACAAAGAGCAGCTAAAAATACAGCAATCTTTTGCAACCAGTTTTTAGTAGCAATTGTCAGAGAAAGCAAGGAAAGCTTTTTCCCCCATCTGCAGATATACGGACAAAAGTATATAATCAAAAAGTTTATGTGAACTTGCTAATTACAGAAATAATAAACTAATTTTGAATACACTGACCAATTTCCTTTTATTTATAAACCTTAATTTTCATCCACAATTATCCTGTACTTGCATGCATAATTTTATATTTACAAATATAAAAATCTACAAAGACTGCTGAAAAAACTAGATCTAAAATGTTAACTATCACATCCACTCTCTTTATATATGTAACCAACTTTCCTCCTATCGAGAACAACGGGATGATTCAGGAATCTTCATTAGACCCAGAAATAAGAGATCATGATCTTTTTTTCCCTTAAGAGTTAAATAAAATAGCCCAAAATCACCAAAAAAATCCTCTTATTTATCCAAATCGCTCTGGTAGAATTGTCCTTTAATATCCAGTGATTTTTATTTGCAACTTGTCATTTATGTAAAAGAAAAGCACACAAATTAATCTTTTGATCATCTTTAAACTCTTAGTTCAGTCACAAGAATGATGGCCCAAGAAACCAAAGCTAGAAAATATTATCATAGAATATTGCATTGTATTGATCTAACACATTTTAAGTTCAGGGAGCAAAACATGGGTACGTTTGGATTTTATAACTGATACCTGTTTATAAGTCAGTCTAACACCTTAATTCTGAATACAGCACTTGAATCCAAAAATAACAAAGTGGATGATATAACCTGAATATACAGAGAAAAGTCTCAATAGAAACAGATAATAAGTGGACACAAAAGTTAATAGCTGGTTGTCATTTCAAGGATTCTGACTCACTGTTAGTTTTTGTTGTTCTCTCTGCTTGTTTTTTCGATCTGAAAGGCTTACCATCTTGCTGGCCATGAAGAGTCTGGGGACTTTGCATTCTTTCCTCAAGATTGGAGCTGAGATCAGAGTTCACAGCTGACATCCGCGTTGAATCACTCATATCAAATTCATCACTTTCTATTGAACTTTCATCCTGAAAATGGTTTTAAAATATCATCAAGCATCATAAAATATAATACATTCAAATAATGACCATTTTATTTATAGGGTCAATTAGAGTTTAGCCAGTAAGTAAGCTTTTGCAGAACTCAGTAAAACATGTTACATACTAATAGATGCCTGGAATAACAAATAATGAAATAATTTCTCCCTTCAAAGAATTTTAAGACTCATGAATATTCAATCAATGTATCTATGTACACACAGATTTTAAAGGTGAAATAATGTTTAGGGAGAATGCAGTTTGGGAATTAGCCTGAATAATGAAAGAATGGATTTTTTTTATAGTAAGTACCTTCTAAAAGATTCAATCATAAAATATAACATAAAGAGTTTTGATTAAAAAGATAACATGAAAAGTTTTGATTAAAAACTAAAGGACCTAATAAAATGTTATAAGCAAAAATCTTAGAATGAAGTAAGAAAGATGCCATAAAAATTTTCATTGGCAAACAGGATAGATTCTAATAATAGCCAAACTTACATGTCTAGATTCAAAGTCCGCATGTGATGGAGAGCAAGGTACTCTTACAACACCCTTTCTTTCCTTACAAGTGAATATAAATTGCACTGCAACCACAAAAAGGAGTTCTAGGTAAAATTGTGCAAGATCCATTTACTAAATGTCAGTTCACAAAATGGATAAATTACCAAAAGGCAGGTTTGCCAAATGGCCAATTCATCAAAACCTGTCAAATATTAACTTAAACCAAATCTACAGTATTTTGCTGCAGACATTTCGTTGAAGCAAACTCCTTTCGAAAAACTGATTTTGGAACTAATGGTGTATTTTTGCAGGCGGAAAGGCCTGAGAAACCTGGTTAAAATGTAAATGTTTAATCAAAATCACCAGATTTGACTTTTATTTGTAAATATTTGATCTGAAAGTTCACCACTAATAATTAACATTAATATAATAATTAGCAGCAGAAGTAGTGCTGCTCTTTATGTTGCAGACTCTGCTCTTCATATCTATTTACTCATTTAATGTTTACCATAACCGAGGAGTTAGATACTAGTATTCATTTAACTTTACAGATGAAGAAACTGAGGCACAGAGAAGCTAAATAATCTCTCCCATTATTATACACCAGAACTGAGATTCATATGAAGTCACCCAGGCTTAAGGAAATAGCTCATTTAAACAGCACAAAAGTTGCTATGGTTAGGGAACGTGAGTGTTCTGGTAGACTAACAGATTGGCATTCTGATCCCTAAGTCAGGCCCAGCGGGTCTTGGCGCCCCTCCTTTTTCAAAGGTCTGATCATGTCTAGGTGTACTGAGTAGCACTAGCGCTTCATTAATTCAGCAAGGAAATGCCATCCTGTGAGACCTCTGGGCAATCAGCCACATAGACTTCTCCTGGTGGCGTGCCCTCTCTCTATCAGTATATTATGTTTTCTTCAATTCTAACTTCTAAGAAAACTCAATGTATCTGAAAAAAATATATAGGAGAAAAAAATAAGAGACTTCAAAGAGGACTTCAATGTTATCAGTGTGTACCACATACATGGGTGCATACATACTTATGCACACATAGGTGATATATTAATATTAATAGATACTCATTACATACACTCTATATAGTATCTATTATATCATAACGTTTTAAAGGACATTCTTAGGAGCCAGACTTCCTGGATTCAGATCCATGTTTTGCCACTTATTAGATGTGTTACCTGAAGCAAGTTACCTGATCTTTCTGTGTCTCAGTTTCTTCATCCCTACAATGGGAATAATAATAGTGCCAACCTCATAGCATTAAATGAGGATTGCATGTGTATAATATATTTAGTTAGAACAATGTCAGGTAAACAATAAGCACAATATAACAGATATTGCTATGTGTAATATACAATAAAATCTATAGTATATAACAAGATGCACATTTATTATATGAACATATACAATAAAATAAAATAAATTTAAATATAATGGTAAAGGTGATCAATGTTTATAAATTAGCTGTGTATTCTATATAAACAGATAAACATAGTCTTTATAAGTATTTTTTATAGATATCACAAATAGCTAACTACATGTAATCTGGTAAAATATTATTTCTATGGCATATATATAAATATATATGTAAAATATATACGTATGTGAGAATATGAGTTTTTGTGTGTGTATATTCAAAGAAGAGCTAAAGACAATGATTCAGGTCACAGTTCCTACTCTGTGAAATGTTTGCACAAACTGCAACGGCATATTATGGATAATCAATATACATTTTATCACCACTAAATGACACTCTTGTCACACACTTTTTAAGAAATTTGGACAAGAGACTGGATTTCCACTCTTTCTCTAAACTCCTCTCCTATATTTCTCTTCCTTGTTCATTCTTCCCCAACCATGTTGAACTACAGTGCTGTTTCTATAGCTATCAAACATGCACCTGCCTCAAGAATCTTGCAGTACTATATGTCTCTTACATATATACACACTTTATTTCCTTCATTTCTGCTCAAATGATACGTTCCCAATGAAGCCTTTTAAAACTGTGATCCCTAGTTCTAAAGGGAGTGCCATTCCTGGCCTTCTTTATTTGTCTTAATAGCATTTTGCATCTTCTTATATACCTACATTCATTGTTTTCTTTAATGTCTGCTCCAGCCACTAGAAGATAAGCTTCATAAAAGCAGGATTTTTGTCAGTGTATTCACTGCCTTTCTCCAGGAGTTCCAGATACATAGAAGGTACTGAATAAATATTGGTTGAATTGCTTGGATTAATGTTTATTCAAATTTAAATATAATTTATCACACAAGAATATTTCACTTAAATTCCATTTTAATGTGACTTCCCTTATTTAACCTCTTTCTTATTTTAAATAATCTCAATTTTCTAAAAATTTTGTAAATAATCTAACCAGTCATTCATCTAAATATTTTAAGGACGCGTACATCCAATTTAGTTTTCTTTTCAAAATATAAGCGATTTTCCTAATCTAGTTATAGATGTAAAAGGATCTAATTTCTTTTGTGTAAAATAATTATGATTTTTTAGAATCCAGAAGGGATCAGCATATGTGGGCTGCATTGTTGGCACAAAGTGGATCTTCCTACATTTTGGCCTAGAAATAAACATATCAACATCTAAATGAGCTTCCTACAAATAATCTGACAGCTCTAACTAGTTTATGAGACATTAAAATTTTTTTTCCATTACATAATGAATGGTGGAGATAAATTCTTTTCACTCTCAGGGATGGACAAACTGATATTTTCTTAATTGTCTTTGATGTCTTTAACCCGATGATTTTACTACTATTTATTCAATTATTTATATGTAGCCATCTGGCAATATGTAATATGATACTCTCACTGCATTAATATGGATTATTTTAATGGAGTTTACCCTGAATAAAGTCTGTTAAAGTCAAACAATTTTATAAATACAGCTTTGAGGTTAATCCTGGTCAAATACAGAAAAAAACTAAAACTTTGATTTGAGTTTTATGAATAAAGTGAGCTAAACAAAGTAATTTTAAAAGAATTTAAAGATACCTTAGCAAATCTATATTTGAAAAATAAATATTTAACCACATTTTCTGTTCTAGAGGAATTTCAAAGAGAGAATTTATTAGCCTGAGGACCTGCTCCTAATATAGATAATCTGAATGTTTGTATTAATTAATGGCCATTATCTAGTAAACAAGAATTTACTAAGCACCTATGGTATATCTGCTATTGTTATGTCTTTTGGAGAATATAAAAAGGGCACTTTTATAACTTAATCCCAGCTTTTGAGATACTTCAACCAAAATGGACAGCTAACTAGAATTCTAAAGAATATTCAACAAATATGCATTTAGTATCTTATACATGCCAGCACATTGCTATATTTTCATTATGCAAATTAAGTAGAATAATTTGAAACATCAAAACACCTTCAATTAAGAAGAGTAGTCACCACAAATTGTCTCCAGAAAATACAAAGAAGTAAACAAGCAAATATATAGAATAGCAGTTAACTTAAAAATAACTTTAAAATATATGCAAGATCTGAATGGTGAGACATTATGATACTTGAAATACCTATTAAATCTACTTTTCTGATTGCCAGGCAAAATAGCCTTAACACTCAAATTTCCTTGGAAGCTCACTTATTTGGGATACTTTACTCTGAAATTCTTTTCCCTGAACTTACTAGCATTTTGCAAAGGCTAGCTCAGTGTTGGTCTACTAAGGAAAATGAATCTTTCTCAGGAATGAACATATTTCCACATTACGCTGAGATACATGTGTTAAGACTGGGACTTTGTATCATGGACTAGGAGTCTCTGCCCACTTTCCCCATCTGTGCAACCCTGGTGACATTCATTCATTAAAAAATAAATTACTGACTTCAAAACTCCATCATGCTTAATATGATATTCATGGTTATCTAACTTCATTCCAATTTGTAAGTGATAAAAGCGTAGATGTTTTTATTTTACCTCATCTTGCTGTGAGTTTAGCAGCTGCAGTTTCATGTGCTTCATATAGGCCATGGTAATTGGCATGTTGTAGTCAATCATGCTGGTCACCAAAGTGGGAGGTTTTCCATTATCTGTAATAAAACATTTTTAATGGGTAATAAAAGTGATACTACACTTTACCTGTAATTTCAGAATGATCCAGTTTGTCCAAATTGAAATAGGATTCTGGATACCAAGTGTTTAAAAGCTTGGTAGCATTGTAGATGGATTGTAGAAAAAAAAAATAACTGGTAAGCTTCTACAAATGTGTATTGACACAAATTAGCAGTACAGATAAATTAATTATTTCTAAATACAGAGGAGCTTTTAAATACACTGAGTAACAACGAATAAAGCCAATATGGTGATTAAACCCAATTATTTGTATTTTTCTCTTTTGCTTCATAATTATTTTCTATATGTACTTTCTGAGTGCTAAAGAAATTTTGCCCTTTTTTTTTGGCCAGGCTACTCATCCTCCAACACACAGGAATGAGCTGTCCTACATATATCTCTGAGGTTAATATAATCTCTGAGAGAAAATCATACTTAGGAAAATAATCTAGATAATTTTAATGAAAGTTAAAGCCAAATTAGAATTTTTATGTGAAAAGTTTTAGTGAAGTAACTGTGCATTTTTCATAATTTTTAAAGACAAGGAATTGGTAGATTTAAAAGGACATTGGTAGAAACCAATTTTCTTGCTGAATATATCTAAAACACCATGAAATACATATAATAAATGAAAATTAAAACATTATTATAGGGAAAAATGTCATTTGCCACAGTTGAAACTTTCTTCTGAGAATGGGCACTGAATTACTATGTAAGTGGATATTCAGAATTCACTGCCTCCTACTTGAATAAATGAGAGGATCTGATTTGTTGAACTCTTTCAGTCTACCACGGTATCATAAAAATATGATATATAAATTGCCATTATGAATAAAATTACTTTAAATCTCACTATTTGACACTGAAGCTACCTTTATGATCTGTTCCATCTGGGTTTAAATGCATTCTTTTCTGGCACTCTGAGCAGCTCATTAGAAATCGTGTCACCGCTTCTCGTGGTAGGAAGGCATAGCTCTCTGAAATCTGAAATGATTCACAAAATATAGGTGTTATTATATAAGCTGACTGAGCGTGATTTAACAGAAATGATCATTGTATTTCCAAATAAGACACGTTATTCCATAATGGCAGGAAGCACAATGACAGCATGCACTGCATACCATGCATCATTTCAAGAAATATCTATCCAATTTGATTAGATGTCACTTAATAATAGCCAATAATGTCATGTGGAGAAAGAATTAAAACCACATCTGGATGGGCATCTGTTAATATTTCTGCATTTCTTTTAGGAAAAATAAGCACAGTGTACAGATACCCTAGTAAATTTTCCTTATTATTAAACATTGCCAACATTGTTTTTGTAAACTTACTGCTAGCACGATCAAAATTTTATCCAATTTTACATATATGTTTTAAAATTTAGCCCCAAATAGAAGCAATAAACTTTGAATTTTGCATAATGATCATGTCTTCATTATTGCTTTTCAAAATATTTTAAGAGAGAATAAAAGATAAATTCAAACAGAACTCATGCATATTTTTACTGCAGTGAATCATCCCTTCCACAGAAAATGACACACCTGGAAATGCATTTAGGCCACCTATTTTATTTATTTTACTTCATTTATTTTATTTTATGTTATATATCTTTCATAATATACGTCTAGAATAGCTTACATTGATGGTCAGAGCAGGCTTTTCCTATGCCCTATACAGAGCTTTATTTTCAGAATCACGATCTAGAATCAAGTTAGAAATGAATACTCCCATTACAGTGATTTTGTAAATATCACCTTATCAAAAGCCAAGTTATTTCTCTCATTAAAGCAAATAATCCCTGAAGTGTAACTGATATATTGTCACATATCTCTAAATAAAAGCTGACGCTGACTCAAGCAGTGCAACTAGGAAGCCTAATACAGGATTTTGGTTTTCCACCACGGCACTAACATCGTACGTGAAACACGAGATAAGCGATAGGAAAAAATGAGTCCTAAGTTAACATAAATGCCACAGATGATGTCTCAGGTGCATGTATGGCCATATGAACACTGACATATTTTAAATAGGTAAAAAGGAGGGGAAATATGCACCCAATATATAACTGAGTGTAAATGTGTGCCAATTTCCTTAGTGGTGTTGGAGTCAACTTTTGCTGATCCATGGTGTAGAGGGAGCATGGAATTGAGGAAACTCCATATACCAAGATCCACAATTGTAAAGCTCATTTTCCCCTGAATTTAATATTAAAATCAGTTTGCATTACTAAGCCTACCCCATTGACTCTCAGAGAAGAAGCCATAAGAACACTGATGAGGAAGACTAGGCCTGCAGTTGAAAATCTGCCATGGATGATCCATTTGTAGGTAATTAAAATTCAACTAACTTCATTAGCATTTGAAATATAAAACTTGGAATTTTAAAATATAATTATTATTTATATATTAAGATGTCCAGATTTTCAAAAAAAATACTAGTTCAATCTATGTAGGTATTATGGGAGAAAAATGAGAAAAACAATTTTAAAGTATTTTGTCAAAATATTTTGTATTAGTTATCAAACAAAGAAATATGTGTGTTTATATATATACAATTTAAATTTTCATTTTTATCTCTCGTTCTTTCTTTTTGTATTGAGACAGAGAGTCTCCCTGTGTCATCCAAGCTGAAGTGTAGGGACTTGATCATAGCTCATTGCAGCCTAGAACTTCTGGGCTCAGGTGATCCTCCTGCCTCAGCTTCCTGAGAAGCTGGGATTACAGGCATGCATTACCATGCCCTGCTAATGTTTTATTTTTTGCAGAGACAGGGTCTCACTATGTTGTCCAGGCTAGTCTCAAACTCCTGGCTTCAAGAAATCATCCTGCCTCAGTCTCACAAAGTAAGGCATGAGCCACTGCACCTGGCCTCTCTTTCTCTTTCCATGTACACATATACAAACATCCACATATATAAAACTGATTCCTATTTTTCTATTTTTTTACTGAGGGAATAAATACTTTTACCTGATTTATTTATTTCATTAGAGATCATCATTTTCTGACTCTCAAGAACCTATTTTACAATAATAATTTATAAGTAAAAGTCTAAATGCATGCTCAATCCTTGTATGTTATATCTGAACTCACATGGAGTTAAAGTCCATTGGAACTAATGTGGCTGACTGACAAACTTATTAATAAGCAGGATTTAAGGAGAATACACCATTGGTTTTCATAGAAGATTTCTATCAAATCTTTACTTACATAAAAAAGAAACCTTCCATTGAAAAAAAGGTGAGTGATGGAGTTGAAAAGAAACTCCGTTGGCTTCCATGGTTCTGATGCTCTCTACAATTGGCTCTTCTCTTTATGCTAATAAAGCACTGTGTAGAAATCCCTTCTAGACAGAT
Source organism: Lemur catta (assembly GCF_020740605.2). Lineage (NCBI taxonomy): Eukaryota > Metazoa > Chordata > Mammalia > Primates > Lemuridae > Lemur > Lemur catta. The sequence continues at coordinate 24,873,771 of NC_059143.1, forward strand.
TTATCACTGACCTGACTCAATATTATGACTGTCTTAGCATCATTTCGCTCCAAATCAATTTTTCTTGGAATCATTACTAATCATATCACATTTCTTTTATAGCTTTACTCTGAAAAACAATTACATGTAGTGGTCACAAATATGTCTGTGTTCATGTATACATGTGCGTGATACAATACAAAATCCCACTTCATATCTTAGAAAAGACTTTTTAATAAAAATTTTATCATATTTTTCTCTCTGGTGTGGTTCTGACATAGTGCTTGGCATGTCACTCTATGCTATAAAGAGGATAAAAGCACTTATTGGGAGATACTTTTCTTGGTGTTCAGAATCTACTCTATGGGGAGACCTGCCAAAGCATCCTACTCCCCTTGAATCTTTCCTTTCCCACAGTTCAGTGAGGCCCGCAGATCACAGTCTTCTTAGGCACAGGGAGGAGAGATCCTTCAAGTAGGCTTTTCACATTTCACACTCATTTGTGAAACATTTTTTCTGCCATGGAGGTTGAAGGGAAAAGTGTTTCCTTTTACTTAATTCAGAATCTTTCCTCCCAGGCCTCTCTGAAATTAAAAGGTCCTCAGATTTTCAGGAGTCAACAAGATAGTGGAAGAATTTATAGCATTTGTCCCCTCACAGAAACATGGATTTAAACAACTGTCCATGCACAAAAATATCTTCACAAGAAGCAAAAAATCCAAGTAAGAGATTAAGGCATCTGAATAGAATATAGATATAAGAAAAGACTCAGTGAAGAAGGTAAGAATGACAGTTTCACCTTTCCCATGTCAACCCCCCCTTAAACCCACGCAACACAGCTTGGTGAGAGATGTCCTCCATATGGTGGAAGAGGAGTGAAGTGAGCACTCAACTTCAAACTTCATGTTGGAACCCCCAGGCCTGCCTTCCATACCCCAGGCTCCCTGTTTTTATATGCAGTTGAAGATAAGTTGTTAACCACTTAAAAGAGCTTGTTATAACTATAGGATGGTTTATTTATGGTTACCCTAAGGTAACCACACAGAAAAAACTTGTAGTAGATACACAAAGCATAAAGAGAAAGAAATTAAAAACCTGCAAAAATAAAAAATTCACCAAATCATAAAGGAAGAGAGCAAGAAAGGAAGAAAGAAACTACAGAACATTCATAAAAGAATTTAAAAAATGGGAATAGTAAATCCTTACCTATCACTAATTGCTTTAAATGTAAATGGATTAAATTCTCCATAAAAAAGAGAGTAGATGAATGGATTAAGAAAAACAAGATCCTACTATACTGCCTACGTGGAACTCACTTTAGGTATAAGGACACACATAGACTAAAAGTGAAAGGATTTAAGAACATATTCCATGCAAATGGTAACCAAAAGAGATCAGGGTTTGTTATATTTATATCTGACACAATAGAATTTTATTAAAAACTATCAGCAATATAATACTAGTGGGGGACTTTAATAACCCATTTTCAACAATGGGATAGATCATCCAGACGGAAAATAAATAAGACTACAGCAGACTTGAATAGCACTATAGACTTCAATGATGAAAAACCGAAAAGTTTTTATTCTAAGATCAAGAACAAGACAAGGATGTCCACTCTCACCACTTTAATTCAATATGGTACTAGAAGTCCTAGTCAGGCCAAGAACACTAGAAAAAGATAAGCCCTCCAAATTTGAAAGGAAGAAGTAAAATTGTCTTTGTTTACAATTGACATGATCTTATAGATAGAAAACCCTAAAGATTCCACCAAAACACTGTTAGAACTAATGAACATATACAGTAAATTTGCAGAATATAAAGATAGATATACAAATCTCAGTTGCATTTCTATACACTAACAATGAACTATCCAAAAATGAAATTAAGAAATTTGATAAATAGCATCAAAAATAAAATAAAATAGGAATAAATTTAACAAGGGGGTGAAAAAGCCATAAAATAAAAACTATAAAAAAACACTGATGAAAGAAATTGAAGACACAAATACATGGAAAGATATCCTGTGCTCGTGAGTGATTGATTTGTGGCACAAGATAATTTTTTCATAACCTACCACTTCTAGAGGCCTTACTTCATCTATGTATGGGGCTACACTGATACTGTTTTCAGTGCAAATATTACATTCTAAGTCTATTAGGAGTAGAATTCATTAGTAGTACAGAAAATAATAAATCAAATTATCATAAATTAGAAGTTGAAATTACCTCTACCATCCAAAAAGTATGGTAATACTCCCACATAAAAATAATTGAACTGCAGCATCTTTTGATAGACTGAAAAATAAAATTGGCCTTCTGAGCAAAGATGGTATGACTTTAGTAATCTAATGATAAACCAATTCATCTGAAGAAAGCACAATGACCAAGTCTCGTATGATGTATTGCTGCTGATCTTCCACCTGGGGGATTTTTTTTTAAAGCAAACTATTGGCAATACACATTTCTACATTTCTGAGAAGTCCACTGACAAATATTACAATTGAAAGGAAAATGAGCAATCTACCTTGCCAATGTCCTGCCACTGTGAAGAAAGAAGAAATGGTACTTTTAAAAACCCTACAACTGTAAGGCCAAATTCTGGCAGTACCTGAGTGCTGTTCACCTTCTTCTTAATGCAGTACAATTAAGGTGAAAATGTGAGTTATCCAAAAGAATTAAAAAATCAACTATAAATAAACCAACTTGTAAAACTCATCTTGTCAATTCAATAATATATAATACCTAAAGTTTTCTTCCATTTACTTTTTTAATATCAGAATTTTTATTCCGAGCTAAACTACCTTTCCAATTTGGATCTGAAGTAATAGAAGGAAAAATTGAAGAAGTTAATTGATCGCAACAATTTAGTAGCAAACAGTTGTTTTGCTGTATTTTGTTCAGACTACATCGCACAATTACATGCCACAAGTTTATCTCCTTAACTCAAGTCATAAAAAATTGCAAATTCAGAGAAAAACTGGTAACAGAAGAATTTTAAAACATTGGGAATTCGACACATGCTGTCCCTTCTCAGTCCCGAGCATGCTTCCTCTTTAACTGCAACGATGTTTTATTTCTAACCATTTTCAATATAAAGCCTAACTTTATTCAGCTTGTACATAAACATGAAATTATCTGGTTTCTGAAATGGTAGAGAATTGACAATTCTCAAAATTAGGATTCTCATTAATTATATGATGACTCTTACTTGCTTTGGCCAAGTTACACAGAAGAAAATGCTTCCTAAACAATCTATGTGTGCTTGTTTTCCACTAATTCAGTGTTTAATAAGTGAATTATGATAAATCAAAACTTTGTATGGATTTTATCATTTATTCCTCACAACAATACCATAAATAGATTACCATCAACACCATTATGATTTCTGTTTAACAGATGAGGGAACTTAGCTTCAGAGAGGTTGTACATTTTGCCAATCAAGAGACAGGGCTCACAGGTGATAATGTGGTTTCAGAGCCAATCACTTTAACCTATGCTTAATAGCCACTCCTAGTTATCAGTATTAGAAAGATAGAAACTGTTTCATCCATAAAGAGCTGGGATATTAACCTCACAGCATAGGTTAATTATTCTAAAATGTTTAAAATGTTCCCTGGTGTGAGGTTCTTTGTAAGTATAAAATGCTCTAACCAGTTTGAGGTGACTCTTCTGAATGCAAGGATTAGCCAAACACTCTGTACCTTGTCTCAGGTTACAAAGTTCCACAAGAACAAGTCAGACTCTACGGTAACAATACAAAGCTCCACCTGGAAGAAATTAACAGACCATCTGTTCTGTTTCAGCAAAGCTGATAGCTAAAATGATGGCTTTGCAACAATGCCATAATATTATAACAGCCAGGAACTAAATGCACAGGACTTTCACTTTTAATGGAATATAGGAGAGGAATGTAAATAACTGCCTACTTTTAAAGAAACAAGACTTCTAATTGTGTTAGCAACCTCCAAGTGGAGGTTTTTTCCAAGTTCTTGGTGATCATCAGGAAAAGAATTTCAGGAAGCACCACATAAGCCAAGCATGTGACAGCTTTTTATTGAGAGTAAAAGTACACTTTCAGGACAGAGAGTGGGCAAGCTTGAAAGAGAGCAGCTACACTGGTAAAAAGTGGTTTTAGGTCTTTTGTAGTTTTACAAAGTGAGGGGAGGGATATTCAAAACCAAGGGGTTGGCTTTTACTAAGAATTTGGGTAGTAATTCCTAGAATTGGGCTCCCTCTCATTTTCATATTTTATATGATTGTCTCGGAACTGTCATGGTGATTTCAAGGGCAAAGAAATTTTAAAACTACAATGTAAGTAGTATTGTAATTAGCCAAAGTTCATGTAAGATGACAGAGATATCTGACAAGCCAGTCGAAGCCCAGTTCTTGCCTGCAATCATTAGCCCCTCTAGTTAGCTTCTGCTTGAAGGTTGTTTATTTTAACAGCTGCACCCAATCTTCAAGCCCCTGCACCCAGACTGAACTGTCTCCCCATCTCTTACTCTAACAAGTGTTAGAAGAAATTCACCAGCAGAGAAGCCATTCTTGACTTCAGATTTGATGCTAACGCATGAGTTAAAATGCAAACATCTCATGACATTGGCTAATCATGAGCACTATCACTTTATAAAGCAAACAAACAAAAATAAAGTAATAAAAGGATTTGTCAACCAAAATCATACCATTTTGATCTAAGTTCACTAGTGTTTAAAAAAAGAATATTAAGTATCGGTAACTTGAAAAAGTAAACTTGATGCTTTGGTACACTGTGCTCCTTTTCAGATACTGTGCTTTACAGCAAAGAAAAATTGGTATAACCACTTTGATTTTTAAAAATAACCTTCTCCACCTTTTTTAAAAAAAATTAATTGAGAATAGCGATAGTACCTTTATTTGACTGGAATAAAAACATGAAAACCATAGGTTTTACCAAATATCACACAGTAAAGTCATTGAAAAATCACCCTTGGAGCCAAACTTCTAGATATTTTCTCTTAAAAACACTCTTGAGATTATGTATAAAGAAGAAATTTAAAATAATATCCTAGCAAAATTTTTTCTTACTATATTTAAGACTTCTATCACAAACCAGCTGCAATATATATAACTGGATAATGAAGCTATATAAAATTTATTATTCAAAACATCAAAATAGAATTGAACAGAGCCTATAAATCCAAATTTTATTAAAGGCCCCATATGTAATGATTCATAAAGACATAGAACACCAAAGTCCAGAGTCACCTCTGAGGGAAAAAAAAAAATCTATGTTCTGGGAAATATCTCCAATTCAAGAGGGGTTTCTGTGTCTTTATATGTTTTACATATTGTATATCTTTGCAAACATTTCAAAGGAGGAGATTAGGACTAAAAAAAAAGCGTACAAACAAATAATGAAGTGGGTATAGTTAATGGGTGCAAAAATAGAGAGTTAGATAGAATGAATAATATTTGATAGTACAGCAAAGTGACTATAAGCAGCAGTAAGTTAGGGTATGCTTTAAAATAACTAAAAGAGTGAAAGTGGAACACAAAGAGATGATAAATGCCTGATGTGATGGATACCCCAATTACCCTGATTTGATTAATTCACATTGTATGCCTGTATCAAAACATCACATGTAGCCTATAAACATATACGACTGTTATGCAACAATAATAATTAAAAGTTTAAATTTAAAAAAGATCAACAGAAATGCAGACAAGGGAACAGGGAGTTCCAGTGGAATGATGATGGGAAAGGAAGTTAGGCAGACTTCATGGATGTGGTAACATTTGAACTATGTCTTGGAGGATAAATAGGTGTTTTCCAAAAGGTCAAATAGGGGATGGGGAAGATTTTAGGAGTTTATGGTAGTATGGAAGTCTGAACCATGGTAGGTATGGCTAATAGCTGGCAATGGCTGGAGGCAAGGCTGGAAAGATAGGCTGGTGCAGAGGGAAAACCTGCCTTAGACTGGAGTCTTTTGATGAGAGTATGAGGAGTGATATGATGAAATCAGAGACAGGGAATGATATAAACCTCAGCACATAAGGAAAACCATGAATTCTTGACATTTTTGCAAAAAATAATTTATCTGTATTAGCCTAAGAAAAGTTAACAATGTCATCTTTATCTCTGGGTACTGTAAATTTGGAGGCTATTTTTAAGATTTTTACATTACTATGAATATATATTGCTTGTAAAATAAAAAGGGTAAATCATTAAAAAAAAAAAGTTTGCAAACACTGTCATATTTGGCCCATAGTGGAATCTGATAATCTGAAACATAGCCATGGCTTTGATATTTTTTTCTACATGTGTTACAAAATTGAAAGGCCCGGCCAGCCAAAGGGTTGCTGTTATATTTACATTGGTTTTCTTTTACCTAATTTGTGCATGAAAAAAGATTAGCAGTGCACATCTTTGTACTCCTACAGAGGAAATAATTTGTACTGATGTGTAATGAAAGTCTTGCAAAGACAAAGACATTTTTCAACTAAACATTTATTTATTGAACAAATACCTATTGAATGCATAGTTACTATAATTACCCCTGAATACTGCTCGATGTGGTTCAACAGTACTAATGGGTCTGGAAATATTGTATTATTGGAATTACCTATAGATAATTGTTTGATTAATTTTGAAGTGATTCTGAAAAATAATTTGATCGGGACTCGACATAGAAACTCTCAGATGAAAAGTTCATGCCCAGCCACAATCAATGAGACAAAAAGCCAGACATATTGGCCTGCCTAAATCAAATTTGCATTCATTATGGCCCTCAACATTTTTGGTTTCAGAACTCTAACTACTTTTTCAGAAAGACTTGGTGCTATGTCAAATCCATCTGACCTCTAAAAGTCTGTTAAAGACCAGCAGGTTCCCGTGCCTGAATGATGTTTGCAAAACCAAAACCAAGATGCTGCTAGATTTGCAAATCAACCCCAAACTCATCGACTCCCCCTGTGTCGGAAGATTCTCATGTTTTCTTTGGGTTCCCATCAAGCCTGCAGTATTGCTTGTTTTGCTAAGACTCTGGAGCTATTATCATTACTCCAATGTGTTATTTTCAGTTCCTATTACTGCCCACTTTTGCTTTTTCTTCCTTATCTGATCATTTTCTACATGCAGTCCTCACACTCATTCATCAACTACTCTTGCCTTTTTTACCTAGATGAGGCCAGTGATCTAGGATTGATTCTTAAACAGGATTAAGGTTGCTAGATAAAAATATAAGACATCAAATTAAATTTGAATTCTGGGTAAACATTCAATATTGGGCCAAATATATTAAAAATTATTTGTTTATTGGAAATTCAAACAATCTGGCATCGTATATCTTACTTGATAAATCTGGCAACTTTAAAGGGTATATTTATGTAAGAAGAATGAAAATATGGGTTTGAGTCTTAAGGTAATTTTGAATTTATGTGACAAGTATGTCACATAATTTGCTAATATGACAAATTGTTATGTCAGGAAAATCTAAGAATATACCAAGAGCAGAAGTGAGAGGCAAGGTAAGTATAAGTGACTATTGGACAGTCTGCAGACAATTTGAAATCACTGTGCCAAACTAGAGCAAGGTTTTCCAACTTTTTAGACCAACAGCACAGGTAGAAATATATTTTACCTCATAAGCTAGCACATATACACATTCATAAAATAAAACTGATCATTCATTTCTATTCTCTATTTCATTTTTGAAAAGTGATCACAGCCCGCTTAATTGACTTGACAATTCACTTGGGTTATGATATATAATGTAAAAAAACACTGATTTAAAGCATAAGAATACAACCTGTCTGCCCGAAGATTTTTGTGTGGTGCTGAATTTTATGGTTATATGGTAAAATTTAAAATAAAGGTTGGCAAATCCAAAGAAAGTCTTAAGCAAGCAGGAGTATTTTTAGACAGTTCAAGTCAGTTTTTCAGGCAACTAAAAGCAATGTGGAGATTTGAGGCAAATGCATCAAATGTAGAGTGAGAGAAATGAAAAGCGAGCATGGTACAGTGGCAGGAAGTCAGTATTCTCCAGAGACAGGGAAACGGTACAAGTGCTAGGCAAAAGGCACAAGACACAGTTTGAGAGTGGGCACAGAATTTCACTACGTGATATAAAGATGCTAGAGTAGGAAAATATATACAGGTAACAACATTTAGGGCAAAGTCAGATGAATTTGGTACTACATCAATATATATTAGTATATCAAGGTAGAATCAAACAAGAAATAGAATGTGGTTTAAGTTAAATTATAATTCATTAATATATACTAATTATATTAAATATGTTAACTAATTAATTATATTTTTATTGTAAAATAGTTTTTGCTTTCTTGATTGTATTTCAAATTTAGATTTTTTTAAAGAAAGAGCTTTACTGTTTTATTTTTTGTAATGATTAACTTCTTTAATTTGAAGATTTATTTTATAATAATTAAAATAGTCATCAATTGAACATATGTGACGATTTCAAAAAGAAAGATAAACTGGATGTGCATCTCCAAAGTTATGAGTGTTATTTTTGTGTCATTTCTTATGATAGAAGATTTGGCTACTAAGGAACAGATTGTCATAACAGAGAATTCTCATACTAGATTAAAAAGAAAAACTAAGCAGATGGGCACTGAAAAAGATTTTCTTCATATGTGTTCACTAATAGTAAAATAAAGAGAATCCCTAAATATTGCATGTAAATAAGAGGATGCAAAGCAAATGTTTATAGAATTACTTGCAGCATGAAGAACTGCATTAAAATATACAATTACGTACATGGGAGGGTGGGAAATCCTCCTCTTCTCTTGATTTTTTCCTGATACATGTGTGTTTCTGCTGAGACTGAGGGGAGAACCACAAGTAGAATGCTACCTTCCTGGTCTAGTGTTCATTGGCACATTGAAGCTCTCCCAGGCTCCTACTGCAACTTCCCTGTTAAAGTTTACCTTTCTTATACACTGCTGGTCAATGGGGAGGCAGAAATTCTTTCTGAGCATACACCCAAGAAAACAGTTGCTGCAGCTGCTCAGAGCAAACAAAAATTAGCCATCTTAGGGAACTGGAAAAAGATGGAGACATTTAGACTTCACCTGTCATACATTTATTCAGGAAAGGTGTAGAGTCCGTGAAATGATAATAATGCACCACAGACATAGAATTGGTTGTCTAAATTCAAATTCTTGAATTGTTCAACAGCTAGCAGATAAGGAAAACATTTCTCACAGATACAAAGTAGAGAACTGGCCACAGGGTTTACTTTACAAGATGTCTTTCAACTGAGGTGTTTGCTATGCTCGCTAGGGGACTTTTGCAAACAGAGAGCAGGGATGCATTTTGGTTACCACAAGACCTGGGGGGTTGTCTTGCTGACACATAATATATTAAGGGATATCAAATGGCCTGAGATGCTTGGGGCAATGCCACCTGTCTACCCAAAGTGCCTATAGTACCCTATTGAGAGATATTGCTTTAGACTATACAAATGATTATACAACTAATGAATAAAGCAGACAAAAGATATCATATTTACATCTTCTCTATGGATGAAGATAGAAATTTGGACCAAGATAGAAATTTCCTGGTCCAAATTCCAAATTCTCAGAAGAAGCAACTAGGTTACTGACTTAGGTTCTTTCTGGATTCACCTCTTTTCCAATTACTTTGGCCAAGGAACAGAGACACATTCAAATGCAGTTGTGGTATGTGTTGACCGTGAGAGGACATTTCCAGAAAATCAAGGGTGGAGGGGTAGATGAGGAACAGAGCATATAAGCAGATAAAAATGGGTAAAAGTTATTTTTTAAAAAAGTTTTTCATGAAATGACCAAAAATGCTGCTCATAAAGCTAGTCAATGATATTCTCAATTCTGAGAAAGTCATGAATGAAGATATGGGTGGGTGTTATCCACAGGTCACTAAAAAGCATAGTTGACACAAAGAAAGAGGTAGACTTTTCATTACCTAGTTAATAGGAAAAAAGAAGTTTACAATACCCATTACCCCAGAGACAATTCCATGTTAAAAAGAAAAAAAAAACTGTCTTTCTATTCACCTCAATATATCAATAAGTATAATATTTGAAGCAATTATGTCAAAGCATTTACAGATATTATTTATGACCCTCAAAATAACCTTACAAAGTAAAAAAAAAATGCCAAAATCACATATATAAAACTGACATTATCAGGATTTAAACTCAGGTCTAGCTGGCATCAAAATTGGCCCATTCTCTCTCTAACACCTCACTCCAGTCTCTTAAATCCCATATCTCCTTGCTATTATATTTTATCCCAGTTAATTACACATATAGTTACTTACACATGTGAATGCATTCATATACTTTAGGAAATTCCATAGATTTTATTTATCACACCATCTCATCAGACAGGAAAACATAAACCTCTGGAATTGAGTGAGAATCACCCACTAGTAAGCATTAATTGTTCTGAGTACTTTTTAAAGCAGCATTGTCACATTTTCACCACTAGGGTGCACTGAAGTAGCAATTTCCTAGGCTGTCATAAAGAGTTAATGAAGTTTCTCCAAAAGGTTGATTCCTTTCCAAGGAATAATCACTGGGATATTATTATTTAATAAACTATTGATGACAGGGTTTGTGACATTTGTTGGTGATGACTTTGTTTGGATGAGCTCTTTTCTTTCGATTGTCTCAAATATCGAGAAGACAGCTTCTACGTAGAAAGGATTTGCATGATTACTTTGCCTACCTGTGATGACTCTTTAAGTATACCTACATAAGAAATAAATCAATTTTTTCTCCCAATAAATCAATTTTGATGAATGGCAGTACACTATTCTTTTGTTTTCAAACTTCTATTTAATAAATTTAATTGCCATGCCAATATTTTTTAAATTTTTTCCTTCTAAGATGTTTTACACACCTGACTTAATAGAATAATATTCATTAGCTATTTTCAGTAAATCACCTGTATAAAGCCTATGTGTGTGTGTGGATGTGCATGTGTTGTGTAACTAATATAAATAAACCAATGTGTGAAAAAGTAAGTAATGTGTTTATATCCTACCTCAAATGTGATACCATTATTTAATGGATCATCAGATTTCCCTGAAAAACAAATGGAAGGCCCCTGTGTTAAATATTTTTTTACCTTATGCAAAGCTCCAAATATTGTACAAATTCAGAGACTGCTTTTCACTGCAAACACGAACTGTGCAGCACGTAATCTTAACAGCCATGGGCTACAGCCCTGATCTTATTTATTATTATCGATAGTGACATCTTATATTATTTAGTTGGTGTCAAGAGGCAGAGACTTCACAGAGACAAAGATGGTTTATTTCTTCAACAATTATTTCTTGAGCACCTACTATGGGCCACACATTTTGCTAAACTGTGCTTATGAAATGTTACGAGTAACAGATATGTTCTCCCACCATCAGGGACCATATGAGTTTTAAAAAATCTACTCTAGCCAAAAAACAAAACAAGCAAAATAACTTAACAAAATAGTATATCTACAATTGAACAATGTTTCATACTGATTAACTCTCCAATATAAACTACTTACAAAATACATTTCTATATCACTGATTTATTATATAACAATGTCAATTATTAAAAAGTTTAATATTGAAGAATGCCTAACAAAAAGCTTGAATTTGGAATAGTTTATTTTAAATTTGTCCTACCTCTGTTAGATAACCAGAACAGCTGTTTATTAAAGGTGAAAATAATGAAATAAACGATGTCATCTGCATAAAAAAAGGCAGGGACCTATATTTGCTTGTTATATTATTACATTTTGCCTCAATTTTCGTTCCATATTAGGTCAAAGAAGTTGGCTTATGGACATAAAATTAAGTTCTTAGCCCCAAAGAACATTTTCTTTCCCTCTTTGCTTCAGAAACAACCTATTCCTGCGCTTGGATCTATGGCAGGAAAGAAAAGAATTCAAAAAAGCGAAAGGAAGTGAGAGGTACACAAACACAGCATTTTTATATTCTGTTAGTGATTCATGCCTCAGTAGTACTTTTTCTGATAAATGTGTTTAATTTTCATAGTTTTTAATCTAATACTTTTCATTTATTTCAAAATAATACTAACCATTTACAAATATTTTTAATAGATATAGTTCCTCTGTCTTGGAAAATAAAGATTTTCGATCCAGGTTGTTGAGACATCCTCTTTTTGATGATGTAGTTCTTAACTTCTATCAAACATGTGCCAAGGGCTATCATATATGATACCACATTAGGACTCACACAAAAATCAGGCAGACACTATGCTAATCAGGAGGTCACTAGATTTATCTATGCCATGTCTCGCCTTTTCTTTCTGTATCATTCTGACTCTTGAGTTAAACTCAGCAGGAGGTGGAAGAAAGGAGCAAATTTATAAAATGATCATATAAAGTGCCAATGACTGCTAGCAGCCTAATTTATTCTCTACTTAGTCCTGCTCAAAGCTATTTGAATTTTGTATAAAGATATAGGGATAAATGGGGTTTAACCCAAACAGATTAAGTTCTAATTGTAAAACTTGAGGCACTGTGATAGGGAAGGAAAACGTATTTGAGTGCCAAAGCCTTCCTGGCACAAATTGCAAAAGTATATATATGATAACCTCCTATTTCACACTGTAAGATCCGACAGACTCTGTAAAATCTTGTCTCAGACTACAGGACTATAAGACAGGCAGCACTGATGTTCATACCATCAGTTATGCTTACATCAAAGGCACAAAAAACAACCCACATTAAACAAATGGGATTGTATCATAGTCATCATATTCAGGTCAAGAATAAGTGCAATTTAGGTGTGGTCACATCTGTTGCCATGAAGCTTAAAGGTGCATTGTAATTTAAGGAGTTGCCCACTCATAATTCAGCTCAGATTACTGCAAAATTGTTAGAACAAATGGAGAGGAGTGAAAATCTGCTGACATTTGATAGCCATTTTTAAGGCTCTCCTTCTTTGATTTCTATTTTCAAATCATAGCAACATGAGGTCCAATGACTACAGATCTTTTATTATTATTGTTATAACTATTATCATTATTATAATTTTAGGAGAACTCAGTAGATAATAATGGAGCAAAAATCTTCTGTTTCTGTGCTATGCTTATCAGCCAATCTGCTTTAATGAGAGCAGGATACATTCCCTATATTTGAACATTTTTTGTGCCAACTGGTTTGCTCACTTTGGTTACTATTTTCATTTTGTCTCCAGGCACAGTAATGGCCTCATGCACACCATTATCATTGCTATAATTCCATCAGAGTTTGAAGCAAACTGAAAATATAGCCCACTTATTTTATATGTGCATTAACTGTGGCCTAAGCTATAAAGAGGTTAAATGAATTGTTCAGAACTCTTGAATTTTAGTTTAGTGATGCTTTTTCACACCATAATGACTGTAAATTTGGCTCATTAGTCTCATTATAAGTTGACAAGAATTCTGGAAGTTTTACGTAATAAACTAGCAGCAACTGGTGAAAGTTAAAATATTCTATTTAGCAGTTAGAGATGCTGAACCAATAGGCATTTATGAAAAGAACAAGGTAAAAATGATACTAACTACAGTTTTAAGGTTAAATGTCCTAGATATAATAAAGATTTTTCTTGTTAATTTTCACAGTAAGACTGCAGAAATTCTACATGAGTATGTTATTTTTCTATAGCATGTCTCTGGAAAGGACTATTCCATTTATGCTGGGGAAAAAAATTAAAGGAAGCAGTTTTAAAAATTTTCAGAAAATTAATTTAAAACTAATTTAAAGATTTAGGAAAAGCAAATGAAATAATTGAAATTTTCATGAATTCCATTTGGCAAGAGAGCTCCTACCCACAGGAACTGTGGTCTTTTCTCATGGTTTCCTCCAGACAGACCAGTCAAACTTTGGGAACAAGTCACACTGTGAACTTCCAGGGATGGTGACATCTACAAGATGCACACAAAAAAAGGATGCATGAAAAGTTATTACCATGCCTATCTTGCAACATAGAGGCATCAGAGCAGGCAGAGGAAATTAGATCCATAACTGTAATTAGGGCAAATGATAGAGCTCTGCTAATTGTCCTCCATGTCCTTCTATGCGGAACATCAGTCGTGATTGGATAAAGAAGGAGAAATAACATTAATCACAAATTTACCATATGTCAAACACTTTACACACATTAATTCATTCATTTTATCACACCATTGATATCATCATCCCCCTCTAAAGAGAAAGAGTAAATAATTTGCTAAAAGTGGCACAGATAGGAAATGATTGCTAGATTTAAAATTTGAAAATGTTTATCTGGCTTCTAGCCTATTTTTCTTTTAGTTATAGCATATGCTCTCCACTTTGAATGAAATGAATGTAATTATTGGCAGCTATATATATGAGTAATACATGCAAGTTTATGATACCACACTACAAGTTGTGTGTGTGTGTGTGTGTGTGTGTATACACGGATATATGCAGACTGTTCTATTAATAACATTGACTTTCCCCCTTAGTTCTTGGATTTCTACCAGTTACTCTTATTTCACAAGTAGTAAGAAAGAGCTTTGAAACTTAATCCTTTAATTAGACCCTGACTTAAGAAATATTTTTGAACTGTGCTTAGCGTGTGATAAAATATATGTTATTAAAGGACAACCAGAAAACAGTGATTGCTGTGAAGTTTCAGCAGAAGTTAAGAAGAGTTAAAAACTGGAAGACAAGACAGCATCCCAAATTATTTTTATAATGTTACAACATTAATTTTAAAGTGACTTTACAATTTGCTAAACACACCTGCATTCAATTTTTGGTACACAGTTATATTTAAGTTCAAACATAAGTGATATTTCAATGGTCCACATGTCTTCTCCATTTCATTCATGTAGATAACCAAGAGTTGAATATAGTCAAATATATTGCATGAAATACATCCAATGCACCAGTGACAATTAATATATACACAGATGAAAATGCAGAGAAAAAATACCTAAAAGACACTAGAATGCAATAATGACTAAAAAAAAAACAATTACGATAGCCTTTACATATTCCTAAAATGTGTCATTTTGTGTGGATTTTCAAGAGCTCATGAGTAATAAACTATATACCCTCTAATTTTATCTATAGTCAGACCAGATTGGAATAAAATATAAGTTGTATAATGCCTAGATATTTCAAGGAATGATATACTGCAGATAGGTAAAACCAAATAGCATTCAGAAGTTAATCCAATATTAAAGGACCACCATTTCCTGCAGAGTGAAAACAAAGAAAGAAGATTTGCAAAAAGGCAAAGTAAATAAAATGACCACTAAATCTATTGATAATATTGTTAAGACAATATGATACGCTTTAATGATTAGTTGTATAAGTATGGTTTCTTGGCCATATAGGAAAAAAGAGAAAAAGGAGGTCAATAAACATAATCATGCATGCTATATGAACTAATGTTTTAGAAGTAGAAAGAAAACTTAATGGGAACCATTATAATTGCAATAGGCATCTAGCTAATCCTACCAATGACTAGCCAATTTCAGCATCAGTATTGAGAACTAAAGTCTGACCCAACAGTCAATGGTCTTAATAGCACTAAAACCATTCCATTTCAAATTGCATTTTAGTTTTATGCCCCATTAATTGAACACTTATATTAATTTTTAACATTAGATTTAAGTTCATTGTAGAATCATATGCACAGTTTTGCTGGCATTGCAGTAGTTCCTTTTGTGATGTTTTTTCCTACAATGAATTATTACTCCATAAAATGGAAATGTTTCCTAATTAAAAATCAATTCAGAGATACCAGAAGAAAAAAGGTTAGGCCAAAAAGAACCTTCATGATATTAGGAAAAGGTGATAACACTTTAGGTGTGGAAATAAAAAACTTGGGAAAGGAGAAGGATATTCAAATAGGACATTCTCAAGAGGGATTAGATGGTGTTTCATATTTGGCTTATACTATTAAAGATTGTATCCCTATCTCAAAATGCAGAAAATGTCTTCATAATGTTAACACAAAATTATGTATTTTTGAAACATGTTTACCAACTTTTTTGCAAGCATGTAGCCTGCATACTGGCAATCGATCAGATTCTCTACATTTTATTTAAGAAAACATGGGGCGAGAGATCTGAGTCTGTATCATTGACTCATGTTTGTACTTTAATTAAAGGTCTCTAATAAATGCATATCAAAGATTAAATTATTTTAAATTGCTTTTGGCACCTAAACAGGTTTGGCTGTCACACTATTACTGATAGTGAAACCACTTGTTTTTTGCTTGTTTTTCTTTTTGTTTTTTGTTTTTGTTCATTTATTTAATAATACAATTGAACTTATGCATTCCTGCCTTATAAAATCCTATCAAGTTCAATTAGCTATTTCATGAAAATGCATTATCATAAAAGTATACAGTTAGTGATATTAGTAAATCAATATATAATTTTTTCCTATTACTTTCCAACAGAACAACCCTGGCTTAGGAGACAGGCGAAATGAGCATGTTCAGTAATGTTAGTCTATATAAAAATATCTCAAGAAGCTAGGTCATTATCATTAGCCATGATAAGAATGTCTCCTGGGATGTGTAAGTCAAAAGAAAGTTTATGTGGCAGAATAATGTAAGGAAACTTACAATAGTGCCTGCCCACAAACCATGCAATTTGGAAACAGCCAAGAAACAAAACCATAGAGGAGGAGGGATAAATACAACATGTATTAGGGGTTATTATGCCACTACAAAGATTCGATATGACCCTGGCAATATAGCAAAAAATAGTTATGGAAAAGAAGCTATTTCTTATGCTCAGTAGCTAATTTTCAAACATATGTACCTGTATTTGAAACTTTGAGCATTTCACACATTTTTCTGTATCTGAAAAAAAAATGGATCCAGACTGATATTGTGTATCAATATAGCTGAAAACAGTTAATATAAAGGTAGCCAAAAGCAAAGTTCAATAAGAATTCTAGAAAAGGATACTATTATGATTGCTGATAAAGTACTTCTGATGTACACTTTGTTCATATTGGAAAAGAATAATTTACTATTCCATTTTCCTAGACAGAATGAAATATCTTTAGTAATATGATTTTATAACGTTTTCAATTAAATAAAAAGCTAGATTAAAGTGTTTAGATCAAACTGTAGGTATAATTAAAAACTTTAAAAATAATACATAACTACATTTTGATAACATATATATTTCAATATTTAACAGTTAATTAAATCTTCTTTTCATATAATTTACAATAAAAACATTGTACATTTCCATTTTAAAATGTTCAAGGGCATTATATCTATGAAAATAACATATATTTTAATAGTCTATTCTGGGAAATTAAGAAACATATATCCTTCAGGAAAAATGTATTTAATATAAGGTGACATTTAAAAAGTATATAAAATGTTCTTATCCATATTAATATACATATGAACCTGGAAATATCTAAACATATTGATAAGATTTGAAGGAGAAGGAATGTTAAGTAGTGGTAGTACAAAAGTTCTTATCTTCCAGTCCATAATTAATATGACATATTGAATATATAATACAAATATATCTTCCCACTTGTGGGCATTTGACTGGGACTACCACATTTTATATATATTTAAAGAAAATATGAGAATTCTGGAGATAGGTTTAAATTGTATTCAACAGACTAGTGAACAGACAACCAAAATAGTCTGTAATAATTATAGTTTCAATGTTGGTATGGTCAAATGGTCTAATTTATGTTGGAGATAGAATATTTATAATTAATTAACCCATTTTAACAGGCATACATAACACCAAATTTCAAAATGCATGCTTTTTTTCTTTTCTTCTTTTTTTTTTTTTAACTTACTGCTTTGTACGTTCTCTTTTGTCCAGCATGTTTCCGAATTTGTTCTCCATTTGGCCCTGTTTCCACATGCATCGAATAGATAATGTCAAAGAAATCTTCAACTACAGCTACCCGTCGTAAAGACAGCTTCTCATCTACCCCTACACCATCCTGGAAACAAAACAAAACAAAACATAAAATTAATAAAGTAATTTGCATTTAACACATAAAGTTGATGAAAGCAAAATGTTTTGATAACCTGAACCAAATTATCTAGATGTAAAACTTCAAAGAACATGAGATAAGACATTTGGCATAGATAATATTGAGTAAATCATGCTTACCTGTCAATTCCATCTTTTAAGTTTTTGTAATGGCTTATTTTTAGCCATCAGTATGACTTTCTTATTTTAAAACACATTTTAAGTCCCAGTATTACTGTAATAATTTTATTCTAGATATTTATTCACTCATGCAACCAATATTTATTGAGTTGCTGGCTGTTAGAAGTTGTAATTAGAGAAATAAAAAAAAATACAGAGTCTTTATGCTCAAACACCATATAACCTAGGAAAAGAAATGCATCTCTTATGCTATCAGTATTGGAGTGAGGGACAATATGTTTTAAAGGTTAAAAATGTGATCTCTACAAATGATGTGTGAAATTACGTGTAAAATGGGGATCTTCTACTCAAAAGCTCCATACTTTGTGCAAATCACTTGAACTCTAAATTTCAGTTTTCTCAACTACAAAATAGCAATAATAATAGCAAAATAGCAAACCAGTTCACAGAATTGTTGTCAGAATTAAGTAAGGCATTGTAAAGGATGTAATCCAAGGTTTGGCATACAGTGAACACTCACTAAACAGTGGGTCATTTTAATGATAATTATAAAAAATATGCAAAGTACTATGGGAGTTCAGAGAATAAAAATATCACCTCCTGCTTAAGTAGCTTCTTAGGAAGAGATATAATTTGACATAGGTGGGAGTTGAATCAGGGAAAAAGCCGTGGTGGTGGGAAGTATAACAAAGATTTTTCATGAATGATAGAGAGGAATAGGAAATAATTTTGAAATGAGACAATAAAGAAAGTTAACCTTACCTGGCTGCAACATGAAAGGGATTCCTGCTTGAAAACACACATGCGCCCACAGACACACTCACACACACGCACACACAGTGTTCTTATTTGGGCGCTGAGACATATCTGAAGTAACATGACACAGCCATTAATGCTGATATACAGCACAAGAGACTGATTAATCTGAGCAAAATCATTATGTAGTGAAATGGCAGGAGCCTCTTTGAACAGCAACCCCAGCTCACTGCAAAACCAAGAGCAAGTCACCTGGTGCTTCTTGTTTGGCTTTTGTTTTTCTGATTCACAGTAGGCCTTGTATGTAGTGGTGGCTATAGTAACATGTTGAAATAATTATATATAGGAAATCCCATGTTAGGCCAAGCAGCCAGGCATCTCACCTTTGTTCTATTTGAAGTGCTCCCATGCAAATTATCTATGATGCACGTTGTTCCTTTTTAGGCTTCGGAACTTTCTTACATCTCTCCTTTAATAGCTCAACTCATCTCTTCTATACTGGGCCCCATGGATAACGTGTCATTCATTACCTTGTGTCCAAGACCAATATATAGTGAGAATATAGCCGCATGCAGCAAAGCGGTGACCAGCCTGGAAAAATGTTGCAGCTTAGACGGCAGTGCCTGGGAAAGCACAGTTTTAGATGCTTCCTCTGGCCCATCCCTTATATCCTCTGAGAATATCCACTTTTCCTATACTGGAAACCCAAATTCTAATTCTATCCACCAGTAAAAACACTTATATAACTTTGTCTTCTTTCCACCCAGCCATAAAATTTGTACTGTCTCCTCTCAGTTCTTTCACTGAATAACCAGAAATAGAGTCATGGTGTACAGTTAGTCTGTATTTATTGGTTTATGTGAATAAATATATATCTATTCCCTGATTCATTCACTTGTTCACTCATTCATCCAACTAAACACCAGAGTGATGTATGAGCCACAATCCACTTATTCATTTTATAAACAAGTATTCAACAAGATTCAAATATTGCTAAGGCCTCTGCTAGTTGTTGGAGTTATCAAAGTGTATAAGATGATAATCAAGCTCTTCATGGAGCTTACACTCTAGTGCAGAAAATAGATATTGGACAAATGATTCCTAGGGTGGCATATGAATTTCTACACTTGATCTTAGCCAAAAGGCCAAGAAGCAATCATATGAATTTCTCATGGGTTCTGTAACAAATGACCACAAAATGAGTGACTTAAAAAAAGGGAAATTTATTCTCTCATAGTCCTGGAGGCTAGAAGTCCAAAATCAAGATGTCAACAGAGCTGCACTCCCTCTGGAAGCTCTAGAAGTACATCCATTCTTTGCCTCTCCCAGCCTCTGGTGGGTGCCAGCATTTCATGACTTGAGACTGCATCACATTGCCTCCTTCTCCTTTGTGTCTCTCTCCTCTGTGTGCCTTTCTTTTATAAGGACCCATATTATGGCATTTAGGGCTTAGTCAGATAATCTAAGGTAATCTTCTCGAGATCCTTAATTATTTCTACAAAGATCCTTATTCCAAACAAGGTAACATTTATAAGATCCAGGAATTAGGACTTGGTATACTTGGGTGGCCATTATTCAACCTACTATACGTGGTATGTACTAGAGCACAGGAGGTATAAATTGTGCTAGGGGAGCATATATTTGAAATGCTTCACAATCACTGCTTAACAGTCAACATTCTGTTGACCGGAATCAGAAGTTAAGTGCTTATCAAAATAATATTTAAGTCACATATATTGGGGAAAGGAAATGCTCTATTATTCTTCTATTATATGAACCTGCTTACTCTTAACTATGATTCAAACTCAATTCACACCTACACTCTATGTTTAAAACTCAAAAATAGCTTCAGAGATTGGGCCTTTAATATAAATAAGCCAAATATTCAGAGTAAGACAATAAGGAGTAATTAGGTCATTCAGGAACTAGACAAAATATATTCAATGAGTTGGAGCTCAACAAACTCAAAGTAGCAAAAATGCAAAGACATTCATAGGTAGACACATTATAGTAGAAATATTGAAAGACAAAGAGAAAATCTGGAAAGCAGCAATAGATAAATAATCCATCACATGTAAGGAAACCCCAATAACACTAACATCTCTAAAGGAACAATGGAAACCAGAATGCAATGGGATGACATATTCATATTGTTAAATGTAAAACACTGTCAACCAAGAAACTTATATCCAGAGAAAACTATCTAAAAATTGAGGTGAAATAAGACTTTCCCAGATAAACAAAACTGAGAGAACACAATGATAGTAGACACATTTACAATAAATGCTAAAGGAAGTTCTTCAAGCTGAAAATAAGTGATATTAGCCAGCAATTCAAATTCACATGAAATACCAAGAGCTCCAATAAAGGTAAATATAATATAATACACAGTATAATTGCATAGTTATTCTTTTCTTGAATTATTTAAAAGGCAACTGGGTAAAACAATATGTAAATAATTGTATTATTGGGGTAATAACATATAGAAATGTAATATACTTAATAACAGCAACACAAAAGAGGCAGGAATAAAGCTATATTGAAGGTTGAAGTAAGAAAATGACATATCATGTTGACGCATATGCACATATAGAAAGGAAGAAAACTAAAAAGGTCAAATGAGAAAGTTAGTATCAAAAAAACCCTATAAATACATACTCTTCTACCTCCTTCTCTCAGCTTCTTCAAAGGACATGATATTCTAACAAGTAATAATTGTAACAATATATTGTATTTTAATCATATATGTGTGCGTGTGTGTGTGTATTAGTTCTATGACTTACTACTCATAGAACAAAGCATGTATCAGTCATAGAACAAAAAAGTAAGGAGAAAAAAGTAGTTATATAGGAGTAAAGTTCCCCTATTTGATTATAACTAAGTCAGTAGATAACTGAAGCAGATTCTGATTATTTAAAATGTATATTGTAATTAGCTGGGCATCATGGTAAAAAGTGAAAATTAGAAAATACTTTGAGATGAATGAAAAACAAAGATACAACATACCAAAACCAGTGCTTAGGGGGAATTTACAACGATGAATGCCTATGTTAAAAGATAAAAAAGTAGAATGACTTTTGTTCTTCTGGGTAGATGCCCAATAATGGGATTGCTGGATCTGTTTAAGGTATCTCCATAATGCTTTCCACAGGGGTTGCACTAGTTTGCAGTCCCACCAGCAGTGTATGAGTGTTCCTGTCTCTCCGCATCCACGCCAACATGTGTTGTTTTGGGATTTTTTGATAAAGACCCTTCTCACCAGAGTTAAGTGGTATCTCATTGTGGTTTTGATTTGCATTTCCCTGATGATTAGGGATGTTGAGCATTTTTTCATATGTTTGTTAGCCATTCTTATATCTTCTTTTGAAAAATTTCTATTCATGTCCTTTGCCTATTTTTTGATAGGGTTGTTTGATTTTTTCTTGCTGATTTTCCTGAGTTCTAAATAGATTCTTGTTATCAGACCTTTATCTGATGTGTAGTATGCGAAAATTTTTTCCCATTCTGTAGGCTGTCTGTTTATTTTCGTGACTGTTTCTTTGGCTGTGCAGAAGCTTTTTAATTTAATCAGGTCCCATTTGTTTATTTTTGTTGTTGCTGTGATTGCCTTAGGGGTTTTCTTCATAAATTCTTTGCCTAGACCAATGTCTGTAAGAGTCTTTCCTACATTTTCTTCTAGAATTCTAATAGTTTCCCATTTAAGGTTTAAATCTGTTATCCACCGTGATTTGATTTTTGTGAGAGGTGAAAGCTGTGGGTCCTGTTTTAGTCTTCTACATGTGGCTATCCAGTTTTCCCAGCACCATTTATTAAATAAGGAATCTTTTCTCCAGAGTATGTTTTTGTCTGCTTTGTCAAAGATTAGAGAGCTATATGAGGATGGTTTTATATTTGGATTTTCTGTTCTGTTCCACTGGTCTGTGACCCTGCACTTGTGCCAATACCAAGCAGTTTTAATAATCACAGCTTTGTAGTATAGTTTGAAGTCTGGCAAATTAATACCTCCCATTTTGTTTTTGTTGCTTAAAATTGCTTTTGCTAAACGGGGTCTTCTCTGGTTCCATACAAAGTGTAAAATTATTCTTTCTATATCTGTGAAAAATGATGTTGGTAATTTAATAGGGATTGCACTGAATCTGTAGATAACTTTGGGCAGTATAGACATTTTAACAATGTTGATTTTTCCGATCCACAAGCATGGTATGGTTCCAAACTAAGGTCAATATAGAACATTTGCCAACTAGGACTCAATGAATGAAAATAGTTATAGTCTTTCCTTCCCAAGTCCAGATGTTATGAGTCAGATATCCTAATTGACAAAATCATCATCATAAAGTCGTTGTTGTAATAGACAGCAATTTTAGTAAAATATTTAAAAATAAAAGCATCATGAAGAGCTGCCAATTTATAAACAAATAAAACAATGACATAATACAAAGAAGAGATAGTAAAATAAATATACACTTTCTAACACTCAATTTTCAAAAGAGTCCTGAACTCAAGAATTTACAGAGATCATCTGTAAATAATCTAATTTTTAGCAACACCTGTGAGGCTCTACTGAAACTGAAAATGCACAAATATTACACTCTTATTCAAGCAGAATGGGCTAATTTTCAAAATGGTCATGTGCAGCCTTAAATTATGTTTTTAATTTTAGGGGAAGGTCATGACATTTGACCCTCAAGGCTTCAGTTTACACATATATTTAAAAACAAATAGACAACAACCACAAAACACCAGGTTGACTAATTTATAAGAAGCTTTCCAGGTATAAATCTTTGATTTTATGTGTTTACTGAAGAAGTTAATCCTAATTATATGTAAAATAGTACGTTTACAGCTCAAATTAATAGTTTTTAATCTACAGCATTCTGTAACAGCTTCCAATGTGTTTCTGTGACTATTTTTTTAAAAAGGAAAAGAAAACCATAACTTGTAGAATTTTAAGTGGACAATATTTTAGGGAAAAGAAAAAATAGAACGAAGCAACAGTAGCATAAAGAGAAAAATGAAGTATTTCAACTTAAAATATTTCAACCTAAAAGACATGTTTCTGCAAAAAGGAAACCTATACAAAATTTGTTAACTCTGTACCAGAAATTCAATTGCAAAAACAGAGAAATTTAATTCTACTCTTTCCAAAACTGATGATTTACCCAAGAAAACAGTATTGAATTCCAAGTTTATGTTTTTTCAATGAGAAGGTAATTACAATTATTTATATAGAAAATTCACTCTTTTGGGCCGGGCCGCGGTGGCTCATGCCTGTAATCCCTAGCACTCTGGGAGGCCGAGGCGGGTGGATCGCTCGAGGTCAGGAGTTTGAGACCAGCCTGAGCAAGAGCGAGACCCCGCCTCTACCAAAAAAAATAGAAATTATCTAGCCAACTAAAAATACAGAGAGAAAAAATTAGCCGGGCATGGTGGCACATGCCTGTAGTCCCAGCTACTCGGGAGGCTGAGGCAGGAGGATCGCTTGAGCCCAGGAGTTTGAGGTTGCTGTGAGCTAGGCTGACGCCACGGCACTCACTCTAGCCCAGGTAACAGAGCGAGACTCCGTCTCAAAAAAAAAAAAAAAAAAGAAAATTCACTCTTTTTCCAGCACAAACAAAAGTTCACATTACTAGGAGTCTAGTCCTTGCCAGCACAAAGAAGACTGAGAAAACACTGCTTGGCCATATGTTCAGATGCCAGTAAAATGACTTTTATTTGCCATATATTGTCTTATACGAGGCACTTCTTATCACTTCCCTGACACATTATGCTGCTACTCTTATAGGCCAAATAGCTTTCAATTTTAAGGTACTGAATAACCAGTTATATAATATTTAAGATGCATGTTTCTTGGCCTTTTCATTATTTCACTGAACTAGCACCTATTACATAATTTATGTAGCAGCTAAGAAAACAGTAACAACTAATTTTTTTCTTCCTGAAAACTGAATTGTTTAATATAAATTTAGGGTTCACCTGAAGATTTAATCATTTGAGCTCTCTCTTTTGGTCACAATTGTAGCTAATTTAGTATCTGGCTGTGATTGAGAAGTACAATTGCATCTTCCCTTAACTATAAGTATAATAATTATGTAAAAAAGTAGTAAATCTCCTTTTATACCTTTGGGGCTAGGAGCCAGAGCAAGGCAAATAAAAATGAGGTTGAGAAATGCTAATATTCATAGCAACTGTAATGATTAAAAAAAATTGGTCAAAAGTTGTATAGTGCCCATGGCCAACAACCTATAATGCATGAGTACATTTGGAAAGGAATGCTAAAAGCATAAAAAAGTCTTTTAAAGCCTTCAGAATTAAGAAGTCAATCTTGTGAATCATAATCCCCCCACCAAAAAAAAGGGACTTTTATTTTGGGAAAATTCTAGGAGTAGTAACTTTATTAGGGCACATGTGGCAGCAAAGTAAGAATTTTTGTCCTTAATACAAGGCAAGGAATTAAAGCCTAAGAAGAAAGATTATTTTTCACTTCTAAATTTATCAGAAGAACTACAATTGAGTTTCACTGGGAAGTAAACCTGAATATTTAGCAAGTAAGGCCTATGAGACAGATCTACATCAAAACTGTTATCATACTTCCCTAGGCTTATATTGTTAAATAATATCTCACTGCATGCCCATGCCACAATTTGTCCATTTTCCAGCTGACACACATCTAGGTTGATTCCAGTTTGGCACTATTTTAGAAAAAGCTACTATTATATTATCTCTTAAGTATAAAATACTCTATACAATGAACTCATTAAGAGAAGATGCTTGGTGATAATTATTTTGAAAATTTAATACTTAGAATAGTCCCTGGTATATAGTATGTGATCAGTAAATGTCAAATTAAAGTATAATTTGTGTTTCTGTAATGTGGTTAATTTGTAGAGTCTCCTTGCCTAGAAGTTAGTTCATGCTCTAAGTATTGAGAAGTAATACCACATTACGCCTCTTTGAGGCAAATGGTCATATTCCCCTTTTTATTACCCAAGTTGCCTTGGGGAATTTTCTTACATTTCTCTGGGCCTTGGTTTTCTCATCTGAAATAGGAAGATCACTATTAATATATCATTTATCTATTTTGCTTTAATATAGGATTAATTGAATATTGCCTACAATTTAATAAGCACTTTATTACAGATAATATGTACCCTTCAAATAACTGAGTAAGCCTGCTACATAAAAAGATAGAGCGTTGAGAATAGTGCCTTCAAAATATGTGTGCAAAAAGTCAAAGTCATCAAGAACATCCAACACAATATTAAAGAAGAAGAATAAAGTCAGAAGACTGACACTACCCAATTTTAAGACTTATCATAAAGCAGCAGTAATCAAGACAGTGTGGTTAACAGCAAAAGGACAAATAGTTCAGTGAAACAGAATGGAAAGCTTAGAAATAGTCCTACGTGAATATAGTCAACTGATCTTTGACAAAGGAGCAAAGGCAATATGATGGAGAAACAGAGAAAAGATAGTTGCAAAAAGTGGAGCCAGAACAACTGGACATCCATGTGCAAAAAAGAAAAAAAAGAAAGAAAGAAAAGGAATGTAGACACAGACTTTACATCCTTCAAAAAAAAAATTAACTGAAAATGGATCATAGACCTAAATGTAAAATACAAAGCTATATATAATACCTAAAAGATAAAATAGGAGAAAAGCAACATGACCTTGGGCATGAATATGACTGACTTTTAAGATGCAACACCATAGGCATGATTCATGAAAGAATTGATAAGCTATACATCATTAAAGTTAATAGTATCTGCTCAGTGAAAGACACAGTCCAGAGAATGAGAAGACAAGATACAGGATAGCAGAAAATACTTGTAAAAGATATCTGATAAAGGACCATTATCCAAAATATACAAAGAACTCATAAAACTCAACAATAAGAAAACAAATAACCTGATTTAAAAATGTACAAATGATCTGAACAGACATCTCACTGAAGAAGATACATGAATGGAAAATAAACACATGAGAAGTTGCTTCACATCATATGTAACTCAGAAAATGCAAATTAAAATAATGAGATACCATTACACACATATTAGAATGGCCAAAATCCAGAACAGTAACAATACCAAAAGCTGGTGAGAATATGGAACAACATGAACTAACATTCATTACTAGTGGGAATCCAAAATTTTATAACCACACTGGAAGAGAGTTTGGCAATTTCTTACGAAGCTAAACATACTCTTACCATATGATCCAGCAAACATACTCCCTAGTATTTATCCAAAAGAGTTCAAAACTTAAATCCACACAAAAACCTACACACAGATGTTTATAGCAGCTTTATTCAAAATTGCCAAAACTTGGAAGCAAACAAGTCGTCCTTCAGTAGTAGGTGAGTGTATAAACAAACTAGTATATCCAGATAATAAAATATTATTTAGCACTAAAAAGAAATAAACTATCAAGTCATGAAAACACATGAAAGACCCTCAAATGCATATTATAAAGTGAAAGAAGCCAGTCTGAAAGGGCTACATACATTATGATTCCAACTATCTGACATTTTGGAGAAGATAAAATTATGGAGATGGTAAAAGGATCAGTGTTTGCTAGGGGTTATGGGGAAGAAGGGATGAACAAGCAAAAAACACAGAAGACTTTTAGGGCAGTGAAACTATTCTGTATGATACTATCTTAATAGATACTTGTCATCATACCTTTGTCACAACCTGTAAAAAGTACAACACCAAGAGTGAACTAATGTAAACTATGATCTTTGAGTGATAATGAGGTGTCAATGTAGGTTTATCAATTGTAACAAATATACCACTCTGGTGGGGATATTGATAGCGGAGGAGGTTATGAGCCTGTGATGGTAAGGGGTATGTGGGAAGTCTGTACTTCTGCTCAATATTGCTGTGAACCTAAAGTCTATCTGAAAGCATAGGGGGAGGCATGAATTCCTTTCCAAAGTGAAAGCCTTACTTTTCTGTGTTGCAACAGTGGAAAGTTATTCAAGTGAATCAAAAAACAGTTCAAGGCATTTTTTTATAACTAATATTGGTCATTTTTTAAAAATTGAAAATTCACATCAAATTAAAATATAACAACAAAAACATCTTATCCCTTTTTTGTGCATGTATCTCTAAAAAATTGTTTTTCAGTTTTTTCAAAACAATTCATATTGAAAAATAAAAATCTGCCAAGGATATAAAACATTCACTTCTTTTAATATTCTTTTTAAAAAAGAAAGAAATCTTCCACTATAAAATAAGTAGAAAGGATGAATAATAAGCACAGTTTAAAATGCAGAGCTCTCAAAGTCGAGTGAATTTTTAGGATCTTGTGAGCAACAGGCCATAAGTCTTGAAACAGAAACCTCTGCATAAAAATAGGACCCTCAAAAAAAGGATCCACATGCAGTGCAATGGAAGAATGGACTAGAAGGAAATCTGCACATTTGTAAATAGACACAACATGGTGACTTGTCAAGTTTATTTGGCCATTGGTTTGGGGAAAAAAAGTCTTACCTTTTGGGGAAAGAATGGAGGAAAACTGATGGAGCTCTGAGACTTCAGATTTAAGAAACACAATGAATCCCAAAGAGGATATTTCTCTTTTCAAAAATCCACACTTGAATATATTAATATTATTATATATAAAACTTCAGATAACCACAGACTGACTATAGTAAAAAGCAGCCAGAAAGATAAGACACATCACCCTTATGAAACAACAGTTTGTCTTACTGGAAAGTTCTCACTAGCCATAAAGTCAAAATGCAGTAGAATAAGAGCTTCATGATTCTGAGAGCAAATGCATATCACTTGCATAAAATATTATAGATTTATAAATTATAGATTTATATAATCAGATAAATTATCATTCAAGAATAAGAGTATTTTCAGGCAAACAAAAACTAAACATATTTACCACTCTTATTAAGGCACTTAAAGGAAATACTTTAGACATAAAATATTGTAGCTTAATTAAGAAAAAAATTTATTTCTCTCTCATCTAACAGTCCAGTGATCCAGAGCAAGCATGGTAGCTCTGCCATCTGGAACATGTGGCTGCCAAGGTTTCTCAGACATTGCTAAAGTTGCACTCATCACTTCTGCTTATGTATCATTGGCCCAAATGTAATCTCACAACCATATGTAGAGGCAAGGAAGGCTAAAAAATGTAGTCAGAAGATTGGTCAAAAGCAGTCCATTATGTGTCCAGCTAAAATTCAGAGGGTGCTTTTACTAAAAGGACAAAAACAATGAATGTTAAGAACAATTGGAAGCATCTGCCTCATTTACTAGTCAAGGCTGTTGAAAACATAGGATATGTGCAAAGCTGTAAGAGAAAACACCTAGAAAAACAGGTTAAAATCCAATTAGTCGAGGCTGAAGAGAGTGACCTAATACAGTAGTTAATGAGAAGCCTTTTTAATATATCTCTCTATATATATGATTAATTGAAATATAACACAGAGACAAAAAATGCACAAATTATAAATGTACAGCTCAATGAACTGACACAAATTAAACATACCCATGTAAGTATTACCCAGCTCAATAATAGAAGAGTAGGGGCATTCCTACAAGCTCCCTCATGTCTCTTCCTAATCACTAATCTTGCTCATCTCCCCAAAGATAACCACCACCTTAATTGTTAATATAGGTTAGTGTTGCCTATTTTGTTATACAATCATGTTTGTGAGATTTACACATGTTGTAGGGTTCAACAGTATTTTTTTATTTTTATTACTGCACAGTATTCCATAGTAAAATATGCCATAATTTAGTCTTTTATTTTCAAGATAAACATTAGAATTGTTTCCATTTTTTAGCTATTAGAAATAATACTTCTGTAACAATTTCTTTCATGTTTTTGGTGCATTCATAACTCATTTCTTTTAAATATATATCCAAAAGAGTAGAATTGCTTCATAGCGTGTGTGTGTGTGTGTGTGTGTGTGTATCTTTTGTAAATAATGTTGAACAGTTTTCCCCAAGTGGATATATCAATTTAATGTCCCTCTTGCAGTATATGAACATTCTACTTGCTCAATGTTCTCACCAGCATTTGGAATGTCAATCTTTTTAATTGTAGTCATTCTTATGGGTGTGATAGTAGTTTTAATTTTCATTTCTCTGATAATTATTGAGGCTGAGGAGCCTTTCTTACATTTATTAGTCATTTAGATAGCCTCTTTTATTGAGTATTTCTCCTAGTCACTTGCTCAATTTTTGATTGAGTGGTCTGCCTTTTTCTTATTTATAGGAGTTCTTTATATAGTCTGAATATGAATCCTTTGCCAGTTGGTAACTTTTTTCTCAGTGAACAGCTTTTGCATTTTTTGAATGAAGAATGACAAGAATAGCTCCATACTTTAAGAAAATTTATCTGCCATGTATATGTGAATGCACAGTAGAGAGATGTTAAGATAATGTATATATTTCCTGAGAAAGGTAATGAGAATCTAAGTTAGACAGAGGGCAACAATCATAGAAAAGAAAGACAAAGGTTGATAGAGATATTTTACAAAAGGTTAATTCATCCATTTATTCAATACTGAGAAGCTTTAATAACTGAGTTGGAAAATTATGAGATATAGGTCATTCATGAAGAATAGTCATTACTTGATAAAACGATGCAGTAAATATTGGCCAAGTTGGGAACTCAGGAAGATTCAAATTTGGAATTACAGTAATGTATCATTTAACAATGGGGTTACACTCTCAGAAATGTGTTGTTAGGTTATTTCTTCATGGTTCAAACATCATAGAGGATTCTTACACAAACCTAGATAGCATAGCCTACTACACACCTAGGCTATGTGGTATAGTCTATTGCTCCTAGGCTACAAACCTGTACAACATGCTACTGTACTGAACACTATAGGCAATTGTAACACAGTTTTATTTGTACCTTTGTGTATTTGCATTTTTGTATGTTTTTATATCTTAACATAGAAAATGTACACTAAAAATATGGTATTACAATCTTATGAGACCACTGTCATATATACTATTAGACCTTAACCGAAATGTCATTGTGCAGTGCATGATTGTGCTGAGGAGTGTTAACTATGGAGTCAGCGAGACATAAAGAAGATCACCAAGTAACAAGTCCCAGTTTTTCCAAACATAAAGAGATTCTATTATTCTTGCCAAGATTAAAAACTCCACATCAATTTTCTTTCTAATCACTCTAACAAGGAAAAGCAATGACATAGGCAGGCTCAAAGAAAAAAAAAAACAAGATTAAAAAATCAGAAAGGAACAGAAAATGCTTTCCTAAAGGAAGATCTCCCCAAGAAGGGAGATTTGAGGAGCAGCTATCGTAGACTTCTGTTTTTCAGAATATTTTCCATTTTCTCCCAGGCTAGCCACGATGTCCTTCCTCTTCTGATTCTTAGTCTTACTAATATGTTAGACGTGAAGGCTGAAGAACTTCCTTGAGTTATATTTATCAGCGTGAGTTTTTGAGTCCTCTATCATTATCATTAGCACCATCATCATCTAACATTTGTTAAGCCCTTACCATACACTGTGTAGTATATGCACTATTTAATCCATGTAAAGTCCTGTAAATAAGCATTATTACTA
The DNA here is from genome assembly GCF_020740605.2 of Lemur catta. Classification (NCBI taxonomy): domain Eukaryota; kingdom Metazoa; phylum Chordata; class Mammalia; order Primates; family Lemuridae; genus Lemur; species Lemur catta. Next base: position 24,905,196 of record NC_059143.1, read on the forward strand.
TTATTCCTATTCTGCAGCTAGGGAAAATGGAACAGAAAGGTTAAGCAATTTGCCCAAAGTGACACTGCTTGTAAGTCATGGAGCACAGATACAAACCAAAGCAGCTTAACTCTGGAGTATGCTTTCTTAACTATTGTTCTCTAGTTTCCCCTCATCAAATATCATGTAACTATCATTGACAGTTAAGGCCCTAAAAAAATAAGAAAAATAACAATTATGATTTAGTGGTAAAAGCTTAGGATGTGGAAAACCCCATATGGCACGGAGTGCTCTAAGGATGGAAATGAGCCTGAGACACAACAGTGGGTGATAAAGACAAAAGACAACTAAACATACCTCATGTCTGTTCACTAATCTCTCTCTCCACTTCCATACCCCTGTCATCACTGATCTGGATCACTTTCATAGTCTTTAATCTCCTCCACACTCCCAAACTCTCACCCCTTCCAATTCATTCTCCATCCTACAACCAGATAATCATTTAAAATTATGAAAAAGTTCATGCCACTCTTCTTAAAAACATTCAATGGCTTCCCACTGCACATAGGATAAAATCCAAACTCTTCATCAGAGCTGACAAACACCTGCAAAATCAGTCCCCTGCCTCCTTTTCACATTCACCACACCTCACTTTCCCCTTTTCACAAATACATTGACTTCTATGTCAGTTTCTTGAACACAGCAAGCCATGCCCCACACAGGACCTTTGTGACTGCCATTCTCTCTGGTTGGCCTGTTCTTTCTCCAGCAACTTAAATGTTTGGCTTCTTCTAATCCTTCATTCCAAATTAACACATAAAACTTTTTTGACCATGTTATCTAGAGTGCTACTCCCAACATCTTATCATATAGCACCCTGCTTACTTCTGTAGTGGACTTTAATAAAAGTTGTAATTTTAGTACTTAGTTGTAAATGCATTAATGTGTCTTTCCCAATAGAATTAAGCTTTGTGACACTACTTTTCTGGCATATGGTAGATATCAAAAAGAAAATCTGATTAGATGAATGCATAAATTGATAGATGGCTCTCATGTTTCCAATCTTGGATAACTGACCCTAGGGGCATAGGGTCATTAACTGAGATATGAAATATAGTAAGAAAAGCAAATTTTGGAAAGGAACATAGTTCAGTGAGGGACAGGTTCAATCTGAGATGCCTGCAGGAAAGATAAGTAGAAATGCCCATGAAGTAGCTTAGAAATAGAGGCCTAGAACTCAGAGAAAAGTCTGCATAAGATAACACAGGTTTAGAAGACAAAAGAATAAGATGGTAGGTGAAGCAATAGATGTGGATGAAAAGACCCAGAAAAATATGCAGAATGAAAAAAGCAGATCAAGACACAATATATAAAAAGGAAAAGGAAAAAGTGAAAAGACTAAGAAGGAGTCTTCAAAGAGGCCAGAGAGGTACCAGGAGATGGGGAGAGATTATTGAAGAAAATGAGAAGTAAGATCAAGAGAGTCAAATTCTTGGAAGAGGTTGAGTAGGGGAACAAATGAAAGGGGGCATTAGATTTGGTGTTTAGGAAACTCTGGTGACCTTTGCACAAGGTGGTAACAGGGTAAAATAGGACACCAAAGATAAACGTGTTTCAAATTCAGGGCTTTACCTACAGCTTGGGTTGTATCAAAATCTCTTTTAGTGGCTTTGAAAACACCATGACACAGAAAGTGTGACAAAATAAAATTATTAAGTATCCCACCTATCAGCTTTAAAAAAGAAATAGTTATCGTGCATTGTTGGGATTTTCTAAGGTAGTAGTATCAAAGTCAATTGAAAAGACTAGTCTATTCAAACTTGCAGAACTATGTAAGGAAACTCATGATTATCAGTAGCAAAAGCTACCTGGGTGCCTTCAGAGAATGAAAGCTGTACCACATACACATTAAACAGAAAAGAAATTTGAGAACAAGGGGTTGTGACTGACAGCAGTCCACAGAGCCTGCCAGGGTATGGCTGGCAATTCAAGATCACAGATGCCTCAACTTGCTCTAATCAGGGAGAATCCTTTTTTCTAAGTGCATTCATGTCCATAGTCAGTAGAGATGCATCTATGCACTAAATCTTGCACCTGAGCTGAGTGTAAGTAGTCTAGAGTATTTCATTTGCTCCCCATCCTGAAATTCAAACACAGAGCAACGTTGAAATAAAGCCCCTTGCAAAGCCAAAAACTGACCTCAAACATCGAGGGAATAGAGCCCAGAAAAGAGACAATTTAGCATTTGATTGACATATAGAACTGAAAATGAGAAGGGAAGGGGCTTCTAAACAGCCCATTCTTTCTCTGCTATATACCCCAGATATTCTAACACGTAATTATTCTACTCATTGTCAAAAAATGGTTATTTCAGGGGTACTTAGCAGCAAGAGGACAGTCCTATAAATATTCATGTCCTCTTAATGAAAACCAGGGATTTCACATATCTACTGTAATACAAGAAACACACACACTTTTAAAATCTCTCTTTTGATAATTAAACAGAGCCCAGGACAGTGTTTTGTGGAACAAAACCAGCTGTCTGTTAACAGAAGAGGTGTGGCAGATTGTGTATTAAAATAAAAGGAGCCGGTTTTAGGCCATTTACTGTGGAAGATGCTGAGATATAAAATGCGGAGTGGAAAGCCGAATAAAGAAAGGCACGGTGGAGGATCCAAGGCAAATTTTGGACTTCTGCCCTCTCATTTCCTGTTTGTGGCAGGCAAGCAGTGGCAGCTGCTGGGTCAGAATTCCTGGAAGAGACGCTGGGGCAAAAAAGGGCTCAGGTTGCTGTTTCTTCTGCTTCAGCAGCAGCGGCTGGAGCAGCCAGTTACACATGAGGTTGCCCTGGCAGTCTCCATAACAACGGTGGCGGTGGCGGGGATGGCAGGGAGAAAGGCGAACTCCACCAGGCAAGGCCCTGCGTCGCCTCCGTGGACCGCCAGGCGCGCCCCACACTCGGGGCTCCGCGCTCCGCTAGGGGGAGTCGTGCTCCGGCCTCCCCACAGTCCGCCTCCAACGGCACAGTTGTCATGGCAACGGCCGGAGGAGGAGAGAAGGTCAAGGCCCTTTCCCCACTGACGAACGCGCCCCCAGAGCCCAGAGTGCCCAGGCCTGGACCAGCTCTGCCTCCTCTTCACGCGGGGCTGAGCCATCCGAACCACTCCGGGGGCGTCCGCAGACTCGTGACTCGTGACTCGGCCACTCAGCCCTCTCTGGGCACCGGAACGGGCTGGGTCCACCGGCACCGCCCGCCTTCGCCTTCTCCTTCTCCTTCTCCTTCTCCTTCTCCTTCTCCCTTCTCTTTCTCCCCTGGCCCCAATGGGACAGGGTCTGGGAGGCCCGGTCAGGCTGAGGTTGTGCATGTGACCTTGCAGGGACCCGAGAGCCCCAAAGAGAAGCATGCTGGACCCCAATCCATCCCGCATACCCAGAGGACCTCCTGCCCGCTGCGGGCTGCGGTCTCTCTCTTCGGAGTCCCTCGACGTCCCGGCTACTCGGCAACACGCTCCACCAGTCCCTTCAACCCACCTAGGGTTATCCCGGAAGACTCGGACCCGATTCTTCTCTCCCTTTTCACTGTCCTTCCCAGGTGTCTAGGGAGCTAAAGAAGGGTCAGAGGCCCTCCGAGAAGGTGGCCCGCGCAGCCCAGGCCAGAGAGGACCCCGGGCTTTGCGCAGGGTCTGCACTCTGCGCCCCCCAGGCCTCTCGTAGAGTGGTACAGCGGGGCCGGGGTGGGAGGGTTGTCAGCTGTCCGTGTCCTGTCATCCCCGGCTACGTAAAACTAAGTGCCTGTTAGAGGTAGCCCTGACAAATGATTCAAAATTGCACACAGAAACAGATTTTGCTCAGAGCCTAAAAGAACTGATGGTATGTTTATATATTGGAGCAAAAGGAGCGCTGGTGAAGGATGTCTCTTCCGGCAGCTAAGTCAATGGGGCTTTCCACTACATCAGAAGGCGCCACGATTTTACAAAAACACGAACATTATTGTTTAGCTGTAGACAAAGAAAAAGCCAAAGAAACTATTTTTCAATTCTCTACAGAAAATTTTTGAGGTCAGTTTTTCTGTAGTATACAATATGGACCTGTCCTCTTCTTGAGCAGTAATTAGTATTTTATTGCCATAACCAGCACTTTTACAATAAGTTTCTTGTGACTTTTTAATATAGTATCAAAAATTTAAAATTAACAAATTCGTAAGCAATAAATGTGTTTCTGAATATTTGTGGAGATGCTTGATGAATCAGTGTGCAGTTAAATGATTGCTGGTTACCGGAGCTCCTGTGGCAAAGATAATCTTTAACTGGAGAAAATACATAAGGAAATGAAAAGCATTTGCCAAGTAGAATTAAGTTTAATAGTTTTCTTAAGAAATTTTAAAATTATTTCTTACATATACATACTAAAAAAATCTTTGAATTAGAGTTTTTAAAATATTAATTTATATAAAATAATTGTATATTTTTCTGGTGTACAGTGTGATATTTTGATACATATGTATAATGTGTAATGATCAAATCAGGGTAATTAGTAAATCCATCTCCTCAAACATTTATCATTTCTTTATGTAGGAACATTCAAAATCCTCTCTTCTGGCTATTTAAAAATATAGTATACAATACATTGTTGCTAACTATAGTCACAGTACAGTGCTATAGAACACTAGAATGTATTCCTCCTATCTAGATGTAATTTTTGTATCTATTAATCCAACCTCTCCCAACCCCCTTCACCTCCTACCGTTTTCTAGTAACCATTATTCTACTCTCTACTTCCATAAAATTAACTTTTTAGCTTCCACATATGAGAGAGAAAATGCAATATTTATCTTTCTGTGCCTGGCTATTCTGCTTAACATAATATCCTCCAGGCTCATCCATGTTGCTGCAAATGACAGGATTTCATTCTTTTTATGGCTGAATAATATTCCATTGTGTAGATATACATTTTCTTCATTCATCCGCTGGTGGAAATTTAGCTTGATATAGTATAATATATTGGCTATTGTGAATAGTACTGTAATAAATATGGTAGTACACATGTCACTTTGACATACTGATTTTCTTTCCTTTGGGTATATACCCAGTAGTGGAATTACTGGATCATATGGTTGTTCTATTTTTAATTGTTTGAGGAACCTCCATACTGTTTTCCATAATAGCTGTACTAATCTGTGCTTTAAAGGGTTCCTCTTTCTCTGCATATTTGCCAGCATTTATTTTTTGATTTTTTTATAATAGCCGTTCTAACAAGAGTGAGATGATATCTCATTGTGGTTTTAATATGCATTTCCCTGTTGATTACTGATGTTGAGCATTTTTTCATATACCTCTTGGCAATTTGTATGTCTTCTTTTAAGAGATGTCTACCATTAAAATCATTTGCCCATTTCTTAACTGGATTATTTATTTTTGTGTTGTTGAGTTGAGTTCCTTGTATATTCTGGATATTAATCCCTTGTTAAATGTGAATTAGAGTTTTGAGATTAGACACATCTTAAAATACAAACTGAAGTGTTAACCTGATTGTTAATTTAGGTATGTCCTCTTGTCTCTGCACTGAAATATTCAACTTTATAAGTCAGTCATTTCCAAAGATGAATTTTCTAAAAAATTTCACTTTAAATGTGATGTAATAGGAGATTAATAAAGATAATACTTAATTTAATAATCTTTTAAACTGCCAAACTATTTCTATACTGAAAGAAATCTCTCTACTTTCTCCCAAAGAATATTACCCATGCCAAATTTGCATTGATAAGTGCCAAATTTCCTCCTTTTTTGCCCATATTAAATAAATACAATTGTACATTTCACCTGGGAGACAGATCGGTGTATAAATCATAGACTGTGTATGGACTGGTGTTTATTAGCGCAGTTTATGTGCTCAGGATCTCACAGCAGAAGGTAAATGATCAGAGTACCTCACTTTCCAGTGTGTAGAAGTTTAACTGAATGGGAAGGTAGGTAGAAAAGCTTTTAGCCTTCTGGGCTGCTTCTTGTGCCATTTGAAAAAAGGTTAGCCTAACATCCCACTCTTTGTATATTTCACATGGCATTAGAAGCTCTCAGTGGGTTTGACACACTTTGAGCTGGGACTCAAATGTTTGCATATTCAAGTACTGTTCCATTTGTCTCAATTCACAATATATAGTAGGGCATAAAATATAACACACAGAGATTCCTATGAAAGCTTTCAAGATGAATAATTATCTGATCATTGATATCACTGTACACTAAAATTGAGGAGAATAGAAAAAGAGAAGTATATTAAGAAATAATTTCAAAGAATCTAGAAAGATATCATATACTCAATAAGTAATTTTCATTAAAAGAAGATATCTCTAGATAATAGAACCAGAAGTGATTCTTTTTATCTTTCTTCTGCCTTTTTTGCTTTTCAGGAAATCTATAATAAACATGTATTAATTGAATAATAAACAAAATATTTTTTAAATTGATAAATGTTTATGCTTTTAAAAGCATGACATATATTTCTTTATTTTTTTTTTTATTTTTTTTTTTTTTGAGACAGAGTCTCACTTTGTTGCCCGGGCTAGAGTGAGTGCCGTGGCGTCAGCCTCGCTCACAGCAACCTCAAACTCCTGGGCTTAAGCGATCCTACTGCCTCTGCCTCCCGAGTAGCTGGGACTACAGGCATGAGCCACCATGCCCGGCTAATTTTTTTGTATATATATTTTTAGTTGGCCAGATAATTTCTTTCTATTTTTAGTAGAGACGGGGTCTCACTCTTGCTCAGGCTGGTCTCGAACTCCTGACCTCGAGCGATCCACCCGCCTCGGCCTCCCAGAGCTAGGATTACAGGCGTGAGCCACCGCGCCCGGCCTATATTTCTTTAATAGTTGTGACAAACAACACTATATTCCTAAAGATTCTAAGCATTTTAGAATCTTTAAATTGTACTATGTACTAGAAAAAAGCCATTTGAATAAAAATTTACAAAATATGACTTTCCAAGAGTTTGCAACTTTTCACAGGTTCTTAAAATCCAATGCAGAGCAAGAGAAACTTGTTTCTCTAGCTTAGTCAGTAAACAATGGTTTCTAGAAGTGCAAGGTTCCTGATTTTAAACAGAATAAAGATTAGGCTATGCTTTGCTGAATTGATCTTATATTTTTAATAGGAAGATTATTCCAAAAAAACAATGTAATGAATACTTTAAATATAATAGTTACAAGAAGCTATTATATTTAAAATATTCATTAAATTTGTATAAGATTGTCAAACCTTCCAAGCATCATATGATGGATTGATGACAGTGTTTATCCACTTCTGTGTCAGAATATCACCACATCATAGTTTATCTGGGCCAGTGGGTACCAACAAACTTATGATTTGGAGTTAAAGTATTTGATAAAAAGGCATTAATAAGACAATAAAAGAGCAACATAAAAATAGAAAACTTGAAATTCCTACTTCAACAAGGTATGCCACTTTGAAAAAGGATCTTGTACTTGGATCTGAGGTTTACAAACAGACTCTTTCAGAGGAGAGAAAGGGAGAATTGGAAAACATTTGTCTTTTACAAAAAGGAGATTACACAAAAAAATTTGTCTATCTTCATTTCCCCAAAGTCTGATTATCAAAGTTACACAATTTGAACTCAAGCTGATGGCAAATGTCCATAAGTGTAGTCATGTCACTAACACAGTGGAAAAATATTAACTAAAACTCATAAATTTATAACAATCAATCTCTGACTCCAACAACTATGGAATAGTTAATACCCAGTTGGTTCTTCATATCCATGGATTCTGCATCTGCTGATTCAACCAACCATGGATCAGAAATATTTGGAAAGACTGTGCGCAGTGGCTCACACCTCTAATCCTAGCACTTTGGGAGGCTGAGGTGGGAGCAACACTTGAGGCCAGGAGTTGAAGACCAGCCGGGACAATAGGGAGACACTGTCTCTATGAAAAATAAAAAATTTAGCTGTACATGGTGGTGCACACCTATAGTTACTCCTATGAGGGAAGCTGAGATGTGAGGAATGCTTGAGCCTAGGAATCTGAGGTTGCAGTAAGCTATGATGATGCCATTGCACTCTAGTCTGGGCAACAGAGTGAGACCCTGTCTCAAAAAAAAGAAAAATAGGAAAAAAATAATAACAGTAAAAAGTAATACAAATAAAAATATAGTGCATAACAAGTATACAGCATTTATATTATACTAGGTAGTATGAGTAATCTAGAGATGATTTAAAGTATGCAGAAGGATGTACACAGGTTATATGCAAACACTATGCATATGCATATGCAAACACTTTTATATCAGGGATTTGAGCATCTCGAGTCTTGGTATCTGTAAGGAGGTCCTGGAACCAATGCCCCATGAGTACTGAGAGAAATGTATAATTTTTGGTTAACCTTTAGAATAAACCATCTTTGATTTCTTACATATCCAGTTACTAAGTATAACTATTAAACATTAATCTGCTGATCTTGCCTATATCTCTTACTTGGATTACTTAATTCAATTTATTACTTGTTCTACCTGTTTCATGTTTGGCCCTGCTAATTCATTCTTCTTATAGTAGCCTAAAGTATCTTTTTAAAATGAAAATCTGAGACATTTATTTAAATAATTGGAGAGATATAGATAGATATGCATGTGGGAGGAAGAACAAATCCAATTTAAATGTTTAGTTAACCTCACATATGGGAAATCCTCAAGGACCCAAAAATTAAATTTAAAAAAAATAGTAAGATGAAACCAGATGGGTAAGCTATATCAGAAAACTGAAGCTGAGGCTTATCTGGGAGCAATTTCCTATGCCAGTAACCTACCGCTTCTAGAGATTAGAGGGAGTGAGGAGAAGAAACTAGACCTTAGATTCTAGTAAAGTAGCCTAAATGAAGCTGATTTATGAGTGCAAGGAATCCGAGGGAAAAGAAGAATATAAAAATTACTGCATTTTGGACAATATCTTCATATTCAGATTTCAGTGTACTAATTCTCTTTTTAACATTATCTAAACTTCTGTGGAAATCAATGAGTTCCTACTTTCTACATTTATTTTTCCTGTTTTATTTTATTATTTTCTAAATCTGTCTAGTCACTCTTACATCATGTTTCCCCCCTCAGTCAAGGAGATAATGACAGAATTTTCTACATGTGATAAAAATCCTGATTTCAACAATTCAGGAAATATTTTATATATCAAGAAGGATAATTATTTTAAAATCTCTACTTTGAACACTGTAGTGATCACATAGAACAGGATACATACTAGTGAATTTAAAGATGAGTATAACATACAACTTAAAAGAAATACATAAAAGAAGAACAATAATATTATCTATGTTCTGGGATTCAAAAGAAAAAAAAAGATTAAGCCCTTGATAATAAAAGATTATAATTCATAACAATAAGGTAGGAGTCAAATGATTCGCAAGAAGATTAAGATGTAGAATTTAATAAGTATGTATTATGAAACTTAAATGGCAATTACTGAGATAAATCTAGTTTATAAATTCCAAACGACTAAAGGGAAAGGACAAATAAAAAATAATTGAAAACATAAAGATAGTGGAAAAGGGAACGTCCAAGAAAAAAAAAAGACAAATAGAAATGGCAAGAAAACAAAGAATGAGATGTTAAAATAGAAATAATTAAATTATCTTATAAAAATAAATGCAAACTATACTTTCAGATGTACAGAGTCAAAATAATTCATTACTAACAGACCTGTACTACAAGAAATATCAATGTCCTTCAGGCAGAAATGTGTTTTAAGCAGAAGTAAATGATACCAGATAGAAACACGTATCTATAAAAAGTAATGAAGAACACCAGGCATGGTAACCACAGGGGTAAATACATAAATTTTCTATTATTGTTATATAAATCACTTTAAAACTAAATGATATATAAACAAAAATAATAGCAATAAAGACCCTTCTGATTACATTGTGCCCACCTGCAAATCTCAGGATAACCTTCATATCTCAAGATCCTAAATTTAATCACATCTTCAAAATCCTTTTTGCCATGTAAAACAACACTTTCACAGGACTGGGGATTAGGATGAGGATATATTTTGGGAAGCCATTTTTCTATTTACCATTGTGCTCAAATATTTTTGTTGAATGAAATAAGGTAAGCATTGTGTTTCCTAACATTTCAAGCTATTTTCAAGTACTCCATACAAGCAAAATAAAATAATCTCACGTAGAAAATATCAAAGTAAAATTAACATTTATCAGTTACAAAGTTGACGAATAATATGTGGTTCATACAGTAAATAATTATTAAAAGAGACTTTCCAAGATTTTTTATCTCTAGCCTAATATAGCAACCCATGAACTGCTAATAAGTACCGATAATAAAGCTGAGCATCTTTATAGAAACTAAAATAGATATTTTCTTGCTACATTTCTAGCTAGTATCCTATCCTATTTATTTAGTTCTAAACTTCTGTATGGGTTACTAATTCAGGCATTGAGTAAACCATTAAGAAGAAATGTCAGAGCCAGATGGAGAATTAAGTATCATAAACATATTATTTATCAAGACTACATATGTTTTCACTGTCAGACATTGTGCAGTCAATACAACTTAGGTAGGAATTATGAAAAAAATGGAGCTTTCTAGCATTTTACAGTATAGAAAATACTCAAGAAATTTTAACCATCCAAACCACATTTTATCATGCTACCCTAAAACCTGACCTTATTTCCAGAGTAAAGATCTCAGTTTGTTAATGAGCGTAAGAATATACAGTAGTCCCCCTCTATCTGTGGTTTCATTTTCCACAGTTTCAGTTACCCGCAGTTAACCATGGTCCGAAAATATTAAATGAATAGTTTTAAAAATAAAAAACTCATAAGTTTTAAATTGGGTACCATTCTGAGTAATGTGATTAAATTTTCCACTGGTCCCACTTTGTCCTTTCTTCATCACAAGAAGAAAAGTGAACACAATACAATATTTTGAGAGAGAAAGAGAAATAACATATTTGCATAATTTTATCACAGTATATTGTTATAATTGTTCTATTTTATTAAAAGTTATTGTTGTTAGTATCTTTCCATGCCTAATTTATAAATTAAACTTTATCACAGGCGTGTATGTATGGGAAAAATCATAGTATATTTAGGGTTTGGTACTATCTGCTGTTTTAGGCAACCACTGGAGGTCTTGGAACACATCCTCTGCAGATAAGGGGGACAACTGTACCTTAACATCAACCTGGTCAAAGGATATAAACTTTCAGTTATAAGATGAATGAATTTTCAGGATCTAATATACAGAATGGTAATTATTATTAATAACGCTATACTAGTTAAAATTTGATAAGCCAGCAGATTTTAACTGTCCTCACCACATACACATACACACACACACAAATGGCATCTATGGGTATGATGGAAGTGTTAATTTGTTTGATTGTATACATATACATCATTACACAATGTATGCATATATCAGATTATCATGTTGTACACCTTGGATATATACAATTTTATTAATTAAATAATTAAAATAAAATAATAAAGTGACATTTTTAAATTATTTGTTATGAAAATAAACATTTTATAAAGAGAAAAATCAGTTTCTTTCTGTATCCACCAAATAAATGCTGAAAGAACATTTTAAAATATCTGTTGAAGAGGAGCCAAATGACTAACCTGTTGTGGGGTTCCACATATTTTGATCTGTCCCAGCCTATGACAGAGTGTTACATGAATTTTTGGAAAGCAGATCTTTGCCACACCCACAGATATTACAAATGTATGAATTTCAAATCTTGGCAGTGCCATGTGTTGTATGAATGTGTTTCTTACTAAAGAAAAGCACCCTCTGAATATGAGTGATATGTTCATCTGTTTCAATGTGAATGATAATATCTATTTTAACTTCAATCTTAGTAATTGTTCACTACTTCCTCAACTGAGAACCTCCTTGTAATGTCAATTGATGATTTTTATTAATTACTTTAATTAAAGTTTTAAAATCCCTTGGGGAACACATGACCTGATGGTGTGACTCAGAGCAGATAAATAGTACAATACCATGTAACATTCAAGAAAGTGGATGATGATGGTTGGCAAATTGTCTTGCATCATTCACTGAGTAGTGTCTTACCAATTTGCTTGCCTCTTTAGAAGGAGCCTGAACTAAGGTGTCAGGCTAACATTTAAAAAGTTTGGCAGGAAGCTTAACTATAAATTGAGTGTATGGAAATGACATCAGTGAAAATGGCAGAGGAAGGACCTCCAAAAATCTGTTCTTCCTAAAAGCAATGAAAAAACTGACAAAAAAATTGTCAGAATCAACTTTTCCTAAACTCTGGAAATTCATCAAAGCCTTACAACAGCTAGGCAAACATTTGTTCAAGAAAAACAGCTGAATCTTGGTAAGAACAGGGGAATTTGTGAGGTTTTAACTTGCTTTATTTCCATCTCCTGCTCTGTAGCTCTGTAGTAGTCTTGAAAATGACAGGGCACATTCCTGTGCAGCCTGGTAGCCACCAGATGGAGAAGAATGGAGCAGAAGCTTTTTCAAAGCCTCAGTCCCAAACAACTGTCACCTTATCTTTCCTGTATCTGGTGCTTCTCTGGAAGACCCCACTTAACAGGCTATCTTTTGTTGACCTTACTTAGAACTCATGCAGTGTGAAAAACCTTCTCCTCAGTGACCATTTGTGGAAAACAATTACAGTAAAATGTTTAATGTTTGCTGCCTGAGGCTATGGACAACAGTAGTGTCAAATAGTAGACTAACCAAAAAGCTTAAAAGGACAAAGTAGAGAATGAAATATCCATAGAGTTTTAAAGGTCTCCAACATATTCCCCAGGAATCCAGATGATCACACATGTACAGAGACGTGTACATACTCAGAAAAGAGCCTTATTTCTCACCTCTGACTGAATTTAAGGCTCTGCACAAGCAGGAGATTGAGGTCAGGAAAGAGTTGTCAGTGATACCTGGCTGAGTGTCAAAGGTTTGTGCTAATACATACCACAGAGCCCCTTGGCAAAGGCTGCGAGATTTATTGGTTTCTGGAATTTAAGAAAATCACTGTTTTATTGTTAGATCACTATACTGAGAAATTACTTCAGTTTCTACAGATCACAAGCAATACAGACTTTCAAAAATTAAGTAAGAAAATTTACTAAACAATTATAACTACAGTAAGCAGCAACAAGAATCTCTGAAAAAGGAAAAAAAATCTCACTTCTAGAAATCACATGTAGTATCATTTAAAATGTTCATTTTTCAATAAAAATTTAATGGTACAAACAAACAAGAAAGTATGTCCCACATACAGGAACAAAAGCAATCAATAGAAAATGTTTTAGGATAAACCACAATGTTGGATTTATCAGACAAAGACTTTAAATCACCTAATTTAAATATGTTCAAAGAGCTAAAGAAAATCATGTATGAAGAGCCAAAGAAAAGTATGAGAACAATATCAAACTATCTGGAGAATATCAATAATGAGATGGAAATTATTTTTAAAAAATCAAGTAAAAATTCTGGATTTGAAAATTAGAATCACTATACTGCAAAAATTCACTAGAGGGGCTCAGTAGCATATTTGAACAGAAGAAAAAAAGAGAATCAATGAAAGTGAAGTCAAGTGAGATTATCCAGTCTAAAGAATAGAAGAACAAAAATAACGAAGAAAAGTAAACAAAGCCTTAGAGACCTCTGGGACACCATCAAGTATCCTAACAAACACATAATGGAAGTACCAAAAGACAGGAGAGATAGGGTCAAAAAAAATATGTGAAGTAATGATTTGAAAAACTTCCCAAATTTGATATGAAACATGAATCTATACATCCAGAAAACTCACCAAACTCCCTCCTAGGTTAAACTCAAAGAGTTCCATACCTACTGCTACTAACTGAATTTTGTCCCCTCCCACCCCAAATTCATGTTGAAGTGCTAACCCACAATGTGATAGTATTTGGAGTTGGGGTGCTGGAAGGCATGTGGGCTTAGATGAGCTCCTGAGGGTGGGTCCCCTCATGATAGGATTAATACCCTTATAGGAAGAGACACAAGATAGTTTATGCTTCCTGTCCACACCTTGTGAGGACACCATGAGAAGGTGGCCATCTATAAGCCAGGAAGGAATCTCTCTCCAAAAACTGACCATGCTGGCACCTTGATCTTGGAATCCCAGCTTCCAAAACCATGAGAAAATAAATTTCTATTGTTCAAGCCACCAAGTCTATTATGGTATTTTATTATAGCAGCCCAAGAAGACTAAGACACCTTGATACATCATCAAGCTGTCAGCTGCCAAAGACGAATAGAGAATCTTGAAAGCAATAAGAGAGAAGCAGCTCATCACATAGAAGGGATCCTCCCTAAGATAATGAGTCTATTTCTAATCAGAAATAAAGGAGGCCATATGAATGGCAAGAAAGCAGAGATGTCAGAAATCACATATTGAAAGTGCTAAAGAAAAAAAAAAATAAAACTGTCAACTAGATTTCTATGCCCAGAAAAACTATTCTTCAAAAAAGGAGGAGAAATTCATTCCCAGATAACCAAAACCTCAAAGAATTTGTCACTGGCATACCTAAAGTAAAAGAAATAATGAAGGGAGACCTTCAGCTTGCAATGAAAAGAAACTGGAAAGTATCTTGAATCCATATAAGGAAATAAAGAACTCCAGGAAAGGTAAATACACAAATAAAAAAAGAGAGTTAAATATAAAAGGATGTATTTTTGTTTGTACCTCAGTTTTTTCTCCTATCTAATTTAAAAGACAACTACATAATGCAATCATTATAATCCTGAGTTGATAGACACACAATGTATAAAAATGTAATTTGTGGCAATAACAGCATCAGGAGGGTGTGGAACTATTTAGGACCAAACGGTTTTTGTATACTATTGAAATTATGTTGGTATAAATCTTAACAAAATTGCTCTAGATATTATATAACAAAATTGTTAAAGATATTAATGGTAATACTCATAGCAAACAATAATAATTCAATAATATATGGTAAATTAAAAAAAGGAAATTCAAATGCTACACAAAAAATAACTACTTAACACAAGGGAAGACAGTGAAGAAGGAACTGTGGAACAAAACTATCACAGATATACAGAAAACAAATAACAAAATAGAAGTAAATAATTCCGTGTAAAAAAATGACATGAATTTAAATGAACTAACTGCAGTAATTAACACGTAGATATTGACAGAATGGATAAAAATATCACCTATAAATATGTCTATAAGACATATGCTTTATGTTCAGACACAAAAATATTAAAAGTAAAAGGATGAAAAATTATATACCATGCAAATGGAAACCAAAACGAGGTGGAGAGATTATAACAATATTAGACCAAATATACTTTAAGACAAAAATTGTACTCCAGAGAAAGGATATTTTATAATAGTGCTGATTTATCAAGAACATATAATAATTATTAACATATATGCACCTCACAACAGAGCCATAAAATACAAGATGAAAAAACTGGTAGAACTGACAGGTGGAATATACAGGTCAGAAATAATAGTTGGAGACTTCAATTACCAAATTTCATATTGGCCAGAATGACTAGAAAAAATACCAGAAACAAAACAGATAACTTGAAAACCATTATAAACCAAACAGTTTGGACATGTAGAAAACACTCTATCCAAAAACAGTCAAAATACATATCCTTCTGTATTGTACATGCAATGTACTCTAGGATAGGCCATATTTTAGGCCACAAGGCACATATCAATAAACTAAAGATGATTTAAATCATATATGTTTTACAAACACAATATAATGAAATTAGAAATAAATAACAGAAAAAAATTTGGAAAACTCACAAATATGTGGAAATTAACACGCTCTTCAATAACCAGTAAGTCAAAGATTAAATCACAAAGGTAATTAGGAAATACTTTGAAATGTAAGAAAACAAAAACATGACATACCAAAACTTACAGGATGCTGCAAAAGAAGTGCTTTGAGGAAAATCAATAGCTGTAAATGACTACATTTAAAAGAAGAAAGATCATGGGTCAGGCACAGTGGCTCATATCTGTAATCCTAGCACTCTGGGAGGCTGAGGTAGGATTGTTTGAGCTCAGGAGTTCGAGACCAGCCTGAGCAAGAGCGAGACTCTGTCTCTACTAAAAATAGAAAAATCAGCAAGGCATCATGGCATGTACCTGTACTCCCAGCTACTTGGGAAGCTGAGGCAGGAGGATCACTTGAGCCTAGGACTTTGGGGCTGCAGGGAGCTATGATGCCACTGCACTCTACCCAGGGAAGCAGATTGAGACTCTCCCTCAAAAATAACAATAATAATAATAATAATAATAATAATAATAAAAGAAGAAAGATCTCAAAAAAAAAAAGCCCAATCTTCTACTTTAAGAAACTAGAAAACAAAAGCACACTAAACTCAAGACAAGCAGAATGAAAGAAACAATAAAGATCATAATAGAATTAAATGAAATACAGAATAGGGAAACAACAGAAAAAACAATAAAACCAAAAGTTGGTTTGTGGAAAGATCAACAGAACTAACAAATCTTTAGTTAGACTAAAACATTTTTAAAAGGCATTCAAATTACTAAAATAAGAAGTGAAAAAGTGGACATTACTACCAACTTACATAAATAAAAAGGATTACAAGAGGATACTACAAACAGCTGTCTACCAAAAAATTAGATTAATATAGTAGAAAATAGACAAATTCCTAGAAAGACACCAACTACCAAAACTAATTCTATGGTCTGAATGCATGTGTCCTCCCAACATTCGTATGTTGAAACCAAATCACCAACATGGTGATACTAGGAGGTGGGGCCTCTTTTGCCATGGGGAGATACAATGAGGAGGCACTATCTTTGATCCAGAAAGTGGGCCCTTACCAGAGACTACATCTGCCAGTGCCTTTATCTTGGACTTCCCAGCCTTCAGAACTATAATAAATTTTTGTGGTTTACAAGCTTCCCAGTTTATGGTATTTTTATAGCAGCCCAAATGGACTAAGACATTAACTCAAAAAAAAAAAAAAAAAGTAGAAAAACTGAATAGCCCTATAACAATTAAAAAGATTGAATAGTAATTGGAAAAAAAAATTTCCACAAAGAAGAGCTCAGGTCCACATGGCTTCACTAGTGAATTCTATCAAATATTTAAAAAGAATTAAAACCGTCTCTTTACATATTCTTCCAAACATTAGAAGGGGGAAAGGAAACATTGTATAAGACCAGTATTATCCTGATACCAAGGCCATGCAATGATATCATACACACACACACAAAAAAAAATCCAGACCAATATCCCTTATGAATATAGATACAAACACCTTTAACAAAAATACTAGCAAACCAAATCCATCAGTGTATTAAAAAAATACACACAACCACCATATGGAATTTATCCCATATGGATAAATGCTAAGTTAATTGAACATATAAAAATCAATCAATATAAAATAAAGGGAAACACAATTATCTAAATATATGCAAGAAAATGTTTGACAAAAATCCATACCCTTTCACAACAACAAAGCTCAACAAACGAGGAATTCAAATGAAATTCCTCAATCTGATAAAGGGCATTTATAAAAAATCACCAGCTAACATTACACTTAATGTTGCCTTAAAATCAAGAAGGAGATAAGAGTGTATACTACTGTCACTTCTATTCAACACTAGTGGAGGTACCAGTCAGGACAATTAGGCAAGAAACATAATTTAAAAGCATTCACATTGGAAAAGAGGAAGTACATAACTATATTTGCAGATGACCTGATCTTGTATAGAGAAAATCCTATGAATCCACAGATAAACTGATAGAATTAATAAATGAGTTTGGCAAGGCTGAAGGATACAAGACCAATATTCAAAAATCAGTTTTATTTTTATACACTACCAATGAAAAGTCTGAAAATTAACAAAACGATCCATTTACAAGACCATCAAAAATAATAAAACATGTAGGAATAAGTTTAACAAAATAAATAACTTGTACACTGAAAACTTTCAAAACATTATTGAAATAAATGGAAATATATTCCAGGTTCATAGAAGACAGTATTTTTAGAGTGGAAATACTCCCTAAATTAATGTACAGATTCAACACAATCCCTATTAAAATTCCAACTTTCTTTTTTTTCTTTTTGGCAGAAATTGGCAAGCTGATCCTAAAATTCGTATGGAAATGCAGGGAATCCTGAAAAGCTAAAACAATCTGAAAAGAATGTAGTCAGAGAACTTGTGCTTCCCAATTTCAAAATTTATTACAGAGGCACAAAAATCAAAGCAGCATGGTATTGTCATGAAGATAGACATACAGATCAGTGGAATTTAATTGAGCATCCAGAAGTAAACCCAGACATTTATGCCAAATGATTTTTGACAAGGGTGCCAAGACAATTTGACAGGGAAAGAATAATCTTCTCAACAAATGGTGCTGTTACAACTGGATATGTACATGCAGATGAATGAATTTGCATACCTACATCGTACTATATCCCAAAATTTAACTAAAAATTGATCAACAACATAAAGGTAAGTAGTAAAACTATAACACTGTTACAAGTAAACAAAGACGCAAATTGTCATGACCTTGCATTAAGTAACAATTTCTTAAATATGACACCTATAGCATAAGAGACAAAAATATACATAAGTTAGACTTCATCAAAATTAAAAATTTCTGCACATCAAAAACACTATCAAAGTGAAAAGCCAATCCACAGAGTGGAAAAAAAATATTTTCCCATTATATATCTGATAAGGGTCCAATTCCAGAATACATAAAGAACTCCTACACTTTAACACTAAAAAGACAACCCAATTAAAATGCACAAAGTATTTTAATAGACATTTCTCCAAAGATATAAAAATGGCCAATAAGCACATGAAATGATGTGCAACATCATTAGTCACTGGGGAAATCCAAATCAAAACCACAATGAGATACTACTTCCCATCCCCTAGGACAGCTATGATAAAAAAATTTAATGAAAATAACTAATGTTAGCAAGGATGGAGAGAAATGGGAACCCCCATACATTGCTTGTGTGGATTTAAATGGTACAGCTACTTTGTAAGAAAGAAGAAGATATGTGGGTGCAAATAAGCATTGGAAAAGATGTTCCATAGCACTACTCATTAGGAAAATACAAATTAAAACTAGGAGATATCACTACACACCTATTATAATGGGGGGGAAAAACCCTGACAATAGCAAATGCTAGTGAGTAGAGAAACTGGAACTCTATACATTGCTAGTGGGAATTTGAAATTGTACTGTCACTTCAGAAAATGTTTGAAAATTTGTTATAAAGTTAAACATACACCTACCATATGACATAGCAATCCCATTCCTAGATAGTTATCCATAAAAATGAAACTTTATATTCACACAAAAACCTCTATCAAATGTTTATAGCAGCTCTATTCATATTCACCAAATAAATGGAAATCACTCATGTCCTTCAACAAGTAAATGGATAAATAAATTATAGTATGTCTACATGAAGCAATCGTACTTGGTAATTTAAAGGAACAATCTATTGCTTCACATGCCCATGAATATATTTCAGCTGCCTTTGGCTAAATGAAAGAAGCCAGACTGAAAAGTCTGTATGTTGCATGAGTTCATTCATATAACATTCTGGCAAAGGCAAACTGTAGGGACAGAGAACAGATCAGTGGTTAACAGGTGTAGGGGGAGAGGAGCTGTCCATACAGGGAAAGAATGAGAGAATTTTAGGAATAATGGAACTGTTCTATGTTATGGTTGTAGTGGTAGATACATAACTCTAAGCATTTGTCAAAACCTATAGAACTGCATATCACAAAGATAACTTTATGTAAATTCATATGTAAAGATGAATGAAGAATGTCTTTGGGATAAAAACAAAATTGCAATTGATAATATATTATAATAATTAAATAAGTAATACTACACAAATGAATACCATTCCAAAACATACATGGACACATACACTTACATACACACACCCAGAAACCAAACAGTGGTTTTCATGTAAACATTGAACATATTGGCTCTGCAAAGTAATTTCAAAGCTTCAGTTGAGTTCTTGAGTGCTAATTTTGAGTAGGTGCTGAATTGCTCTGGATAAGAAAATGATGTACATCATTGCCATTATTACCATAGTAATGGAATATTATATCATTGATATATTTTAAACATATAATATCATGTTATAATGATGTTTCTAAGAAGGATATGTGCATTAAAAAAGTAGTAATATAATGGAAAGCGGACAAACAACACAAAGAGGAGTTAAGGAGCATTTACATTGGGATAACTAATATGTTATAAGCTGTTTCCATTATTTTGAAATTTTCCCAAAACATAGTACAACGTACAAGGAAAAAAAATATGGACTTGGGGGATAGAGGGTAGTAACAGAAAGGCATTCAAGGAAGGGACTGAGTTCCATGTTCAGGTGGTATCAGTCAGTTGATAAAGGAAGAGCCACAAGGGACAGAGTGAATAGCAAGAATTAGGAGAAGGCAGAGGTTCAGATCCAAAGGTGACATGGAAATAAAAGCCCTTCATTAATTCCCAGAAATATGGGGAACAGCATTGGACTTTTCAACATGAAGGGAAGGGAACCTCTGGCTGACATACAGGTTATATATGAGACATATGGAAGTAATCAAATGGTTCACTGTCAAACAATTTATATAAATAAACCACTGGACACCAAGTGTTTGTATAAAGTAAGAAGTGAAAAAGACATAGAAGTAATAAGTTGGTGAAATTCCAATTCAGGAAATCAGAATTCAGAGGTAGTGAAAAGCAAAAGAGTGTTGCATATCAAGGGCTCAACACTTTTTCATCCACTCTCTCACTCTACCCACTATCTATTTTGTATCCTGTTAAGGCTTTCAGTTACTTTCTCCTGTTCCATCATTACATTTATCAGTATATTTCCAGCTTCACTTGCTTCTTTATCCTAGGTACCCATGGTCAACCATTAAAGCAATGTGAACCTTGTATCTGAATAACTCTCTCAAGAACTGTAAAAGATCTGAGATTGTGCCCTACTTGCAAGCTAAAGTTTTAGTCTGCCACAGCCTGGTATGGATGCTGGCAGAAGACACAAGACTCCTGCATCAGAAATAAAGAACCATCTATTACTTCCAGGGATAGCAGTGCCGGAGTATCAGCATTTGCATAGCTCTCCAAGCCTGAACTCTCACAGAGCAGCAGAAAGAAGGTCAGATGACCCTTGCGCACATAGTGAAGTGTGCTACAGGAAAGCAACCCCAAAATCAAGGAACCTGAAATTTTATAATGGGCAATAAGCTTGCCTAAACTTTGTCCTGAAGGGAGATACCTTTATTATACTGAACATTAAACAAACCTACCCTTTGCTCCAAAGGATGATACTTCCATGGTTTGGATTTAGGTTTTATTTGTTCCCCCAAACCTCACATTGAACCTGGATTCTCAGTATTGGACATGGGACCTAATGGAAGATTTCAGGGTTATGAGGCACATCCCTCATGAATAGATTAATCTATTCATCAGGGATGAATGTATTCTCATTCTATTAGTTCCCAAGAGAGCTGGTTGTTATAAAGAGCCTGGCACCACCTCCTCTCTTTTTCTTCCCCTCTCTCCATGTGATCTCTGCATATGCCAGCTCCCCTTCACCTTCCTCCATGCGTAGAAGCAGCCTGAAGCTCTTACCAGATCCAGATGCCCAATCTTTAACTTTCCAGCCATCAGAATTGTGAGCCAAGCCTTTTTTTTTCCCTTTATAAATTGCTTAGCCTCAGGTATTCCTTTATAGCAACACAAAATGGACTAAGACAGACATTACCCCTGTCCTCCAAGTATATCTGCTTTATAATTACCCTTGAGAAGACAGTCTGGAACAAAGGTCATTAGTGCCTCTGCTCACCAGAAATTCTGAAATGCTAGGGACCCATGGAGAATTGCCATCCAACACTACCCAAGTTTTTTTTTTTCTCCTGAGTTAAGGCCATATATTTACTATAAAAAATTATTAAATCACATTATAGAATCCCTCCTGAATTCATGCCAAAGAATTTCATATGGCCCTCACAGATATTTACCATTATTATTTCAACTTTTCATCTTTTGGCTTTATTAGAGATGTCGGATTGCTTGCATCTGATACACAGAGAACTATCCCCACCAATAATCTGCAAAGGATGGCTTCAACATTGTATATAAACCCATATTACATAATTTCCCCAACTGTAGTACTACTTCCAAGGAATCTGAAATTGAGCTAAAAGCCTGTGGCAGCCAAGAATTGGTGCCATGGCAAGCAGTTTCATATACAAATTAAAGGCATAAAAGATAATGAATAAAGAATCCTAATTTTTTCAAGGTAATCTTTAGAGAGAAGAATGGAATATTTATATACAAAGGGAAGAATCTCCAAGCCACCACGCAGTCTTATAAAGTGGAAGAAGACAAGCTTTCCAGCTCTTTTCAGGCCCAAATCTACTCTTTTCAACTGTATTCCATGAAAATCTCTTGTTTCCTATAAAGTTCCATTTATGTCTTCAAGTAATTTCACATTTTCCTTAACTTTGCAGAGGGTATGATCTTTACACCTATCAAACCCAGAATAAAGCTTGAACACAATTTACCTTCCTAAGAACCTTAATAAACCCCTCAAATTATGACCTATCTCCTACTTCACTAAGGAGATAAGGGCAATTATCATGAGCTTTTTTTACTCTATCTCAAAAGACCCATAATTTCATTTATCTAGAACACATATGTCATAAAAATTTTTCTTTACATTGTATGGCTAATATGATATGACAACTAAGAGTCCTCTGATAGAGGAACATATTTTTCCTTTACTTCATGTTAGTTATCAGATTTAAAACTAGGCTTTACAACTTTATTAGGAATAATAATGCTTGTTTCACCAAAGATATCATCAGTTTTGAAAACTATCACTTTGCTTTCGGAAACTTTTGGGCGTTTGCTGACAAAAATAATACATGTTATTATGAAAAGTGTTATTTAGCTCAGGTCTGTAATATCAAAATGACAATGTTCTCCATGTTTAGATATCTCCACTTTGTCCATAAGCCATTCTGCCCACTTCCACCATATTAATCTGAAGACTGTGTTTTGTACCATTTTCTAACATTTTAAAACACCAGAAGACAACCACCAACACAGAAACAAAAATGGCCAATTGAAGAAAGTTTAAACTTCTAATTTTAAGACTCAAGCATCTTATATAATTGCAAAAGCATAAATTAACAAAATTTAGGACTAGGAATTAGGTGAGCAAATGTATGTATTATTATCATAATTGTGTTATCTTACCTCTAAGCCTCCTTCATTATCTGAAGAATGAAGAGTTAATATAGCAAACATTCTAGCTGTGAAATTATAGAAATCTACATTGCAAGTCTTAGCTTCTGTTACTCCACTAAGTGCTCTCTGCTTTTCAGCTCAATGAAACTATGTGCCATTCCACAAAAAAAGCATTTTGAGCATACGGCACCTGCCAAAGATTTTCCCACTGCCATTCCTTTCATGCAATATTTAAATCTTACCCCTAATAAAATATTAGCCTCCATTATGGTTACATCTTTTCATAAAATTTTCCTTAACCAGAACTAAAAACTGCCTTTTATAAATTCCCAAACACATGGATTTGCTCTTCTTGGCAATCTGCAAACCTTTTCTTCATATTGTAGCTATGTTTTAAAAAAATATTTTATTTTTTAGAGCAGCTGTAGGTTCACAGCAAAATTGAGTGGAAGGTAGAGAGATTTATCATATATTCCCTGACATATGCACAGCCTCCTCTACTATCAACATCCCCTACCAGAGTGGTGCATTTGTTAAACTGATGAACCTACATTGACATATCATTATTATCTAGAGTGGACTTATAGTTTACATTAGGTTCACTCTTGGTGTCATACATTCTATAAGTTCTGACAAATGACATGTACCATTATATTAATATGTTAATACAGAGTAGGTTCAGTGCCCTAAAAATCCTCTGTGTTCTGCCTATTCATCCATCTCTTCTCCTTAATCCCTGACAACCACTGATGCTTTTTCGGTTTCCATAGTTTTGCCATGTCCAGAGTGTCATATAGTGGGAATCTTATCATATTGTTATATTGGATACTTTCACTTAGTAATATGCATTTAAGGCTCACCCATATCTTTTCATGGTCTAATAGCTCATTTCTTTTTAGTGCTGAAAAATATTCCATTGTCTAGATATACCAGAGTACTAATCCATTCACCTACTGAAGAACTCCTTTGCTGCTTTTAAGTTTTGGCAATATAAACAAAGATGCTATAAAATTGTGTGTGCAAGTATTTGTGCAGACATAAGTTTTCAAACCACTTTTGTAAATACAAAGGGGTAGGACTGCTGAACTGCATGGTAAAAGTATGATTAGTTTTCTAAGAAACTGCAAAAATGTCTTCCAAAGTGGCTGTACCATTTTGCATTTTCACCACCAATGGATGGGAGTTCCTATTGCTCCACATCCTCATAAGCATTTGATATTATCAGTGTTTTGGATTTCTGCCATTCTAATAGGTGTGTAGTGGTATCTCATTGTCATTTTAATTTATAAATCCCTAATGAAATATGAATTGTAGCTATTTTTACACATTATATCTCCATTTTAATTATAGACTTTTTAATTTTTTTTTATCTCAGCAAAATACCGGGGTATAAATGTTTAGGTTATGTATATTGCCCTTGCCCCACCCGAGTCAGACTTTTTAAGGGTGTCAAAAATCATCCATCTTTTTGTCGCTCACCAAATGTATTACAATGCCTCATCAATACTTCGCACTCTAGTAATTTATCACATATTATTGACTGTATGTTAAACCTGTAGTAAAAAAAAAAACCACACAAAATAATTTAAGAACATTTGCATCAGTTCACTAGAAGGGCCAATTCAGTCTCAAAGCTGTCTAAGACATAATGCTAGAGTTAGTCATTGCTGGAATTTGCAGTAAATTTATATATTTGGCAAATGCATATCTTTATATTATATGGATGCTCCTTGACTTATGATGGTGTTATGTCCCAATAAACCCATTGTAAGCTGAAAATATAAGTGGAAAATGCATTTAATATAGTATACCTAATTTATCGAACATAGTAGCTTAGCCTAACCTACCTTAAATGTGTTCAGAACATTTATGTTGGCCTACCATTAGGCAAAATCATCTAATATAAGCTTATTCTATAATAAAAATAAAATGTTGAATATCTAATGTAATTTATTGAATACTGTACTGAAAGTGAAAAACAATGGCTCACTGCCACTGCCCAGCATTGTAAGAAAGTATGTATCACATATTACTAGCTCAGGAAAAGATCAAAATTCAAAATCTGAAGTGTGGTTTCTACTGAATGTGTATCACTTTTACACCATTGTAAAATTGAAATATCAAAGTCAAACCATTGTAAGTCAGGGACTGTCTGTATTTGGACCCAGATAAATAAACATTCTTCTCTATAAAAAATCTACTATGGACTCAAGGTACATGACCTTAATGTACTATTATTGCTTGCATAGAATGAGGGAGATTAAAAGGAAAATGAGTGATATTTCCAATATGTTAACTCCTATTAAGGACTTCCCAGTATCTTGAATAATGGCAATGTCTAAGTCTTTTTCTGTTTGTTTGTTTTTATAACAGAAGACCTGAGACTGGGAATCTATTAAGAAAAAGAGGTTTATTGTGGTCCATGGTTCTGGAGGCTGGGAAGTGCAAAATTGGGTGACTATATCTGGTCAGCTTTTGATGAGGGCTTCAGTGCTGCATCATAACATGGTGCAAAACTGGAGGGGCAGATGAGCATATGCAAAAGAGGCAAAGCATGAGGGGCAGCCTTACATTATAACAACTCATTTACACGTTAACTTATCCAGTCCAGAAAGAGGGAGAACTCACTCCCTCCCTCCCTCAAGAATTCACCCAGTCCCATGAGAGCAGCATTAATCCCTCTTAATGACCTAATCCCTCTTAAAGGCCCCAGCTCCCAACACTGCCACACTGGGGGCCTAATTTCCAACACATAAATTCTGGGGAAAGCAGTTTTACTTTCAAAGTTAATTCATTAAGCAAATATTTATTGAGTATTTACTATATGTGGCACTATTCTAGGAAAAGAAATATATTGGTGAACAAAATCAAACAAAGTCTCTATTAGTGAAAAAGTCTATGCTTACCAAGTTATACATTTAAGTTTATCCCCTCATATCTAATAATATATTTCAGGATCATATGCCATATAGTATATTTTAAATTCATGCATTCTAGTTTAGAAATAAAACAATCTGAAAAACTCAATACTAAGTTATTTAAACTGAGTTCAAAATATTTACTTTATTTCCATTCCTCGTTTCAAACATAAATATATATTTTTAATTTCCATAAGGCTGTGAGATAGTTGATTCCAGAAGACTTACATTGGCAATGCTCTACAGACTTAGATATTCATTTTTAAGCATATTTTTTGTGCTACTATGACCTCATGAAGTTTCCCATCTAAACTTCATACTAGACAATTGCTCTTAAGTTATGATTTCAACTGTAAAGAAAATTATATAATATAGACCATATATTATATACATATACATACATCACTTATTTCATATACATACAAAATATTAGATCTACTGAATATAGATAGTATCAAATGAATTTCAATATCTCTGTTTTGGCAGGAATTCAGATTTATAAACAGCAAGCTTCCATCTGGATTTATGGTCTATATAAAGAGGCAAAATAGATTGATTGATATTCATTCACTATAATTACAAGAGCTGAGAATGCTTATCTCTTGATAAGTATGGCTAGAGGCCATCTGTAACAGATCGCATGCAAATAAAAGCTTGGAATATAAATTAAAATAGTCTCTTAAAATATATTTCAACTGGACAAATGATATATATGATTTTATACATTTCCCAATGCTCTTCTATAAATATCAAATAATAATTGTAAATTCAACAAAAGTTCATATGTACACATTCAACATTTATATGAATAAATGTGCTTCCTTTACATATGAAGGTGGAGTCACCCAGTCACTGTAAGTAAAATGTGTGCTTGGAATTGTTGGTATAGCATTTATCAGTTTATAGTGAGTTACAGTCTCTTTTTCATCCTTGTGGTTTATATTTATAAACTGAGAAGAACAGGTCAAGGAAAGAGTCCAAAGACAATATTAACATACAAAAATAGTGAATGAAATTTTCAGTGTCGATTATTTCAAGTTTAAGTAATATTTAAATACTCTTACAACTATATTTTGACAATGATTTTAAAGTTGTGCATTTTACTACAATTGTATATTCATTTATTCCTCTAAAAAGGATTATTATTCAGATCAGTAAATTATAATAGCAATTTTATATTTTAAAACAATTATAAATAATATTTTATACACAAGTTTTGGGCACAAAAATCTGTATAAATGACAAACTATCTCATATACAATTGTAAAAATATGCTAACACAGCCAAAGAAGCCCACTGGGGCCCATGAATCATAAGTGTAGCACACTATTTAAAAGTTATGGAGATATTGTTCAAAAATCACTGAATAAACTAAAAAACTTAAGTTTTAAATTATAGAACAGAAACTAGACCCTATGTTTTACTATATTGTCTGTTTTCTTAAAAATATGACTACATAATTATACAATATAATTTGTTGTATCCCTACCCAATTCTACTAACTTCATAATTTTAGAACATATCATCAGTAGAAAAATAGTATTAAGCTCCACTCTCTTCATTTAAATATCTCTAAAATGTTTGGGAAACTTATTTGTACTATACTGAAGAAAACATATACATATATAATATGAAATAATATTAATCATTTATGGCAGTTAAGATGATTTTGCTGTAATTAACATAATAGCCAACTTAAAATTACTTATACACTTAATATTTCATATACAAATATTTCCAGAGTCAGTGTTGTTCCAGATCTGAGTCCAGAAGGTATCATCATGTCCCAAGTAAGTACTTTCCACTTTTTTCCTCTGTCATCCTCACCATAGCTCTATTTCTCTGGCTTTGCAAGATGACCTCAGAAGTTTCAGGCTTGATGTTTATGCACTGCTACATCAAGCAAATTAGACTGCTTTATTCTTTTCATCTCTTTATTTATGGAGAAATAACTTTCCTGGGAGCCTCACAAAAGACTTTCCCTTAGGTCCCATTGGCCAGACTGAGTTTATAGTCCAATACTCTAGCTGCAAGAGAAGCTTAGAAAGTAAGTGTACAGCATATTCAAGTTTTACAAAAGGAAGCAGGGAAGGGCTTCCCTTTACAAAAGGTTAGCAGAGAAGGACCAGAAGATGCATACAGATTGGTGATATTAGCTATAAGTCTATAACATCTCTATATTTGTCTAATTTACCTTACATTGTTAAAAATTCCTCTACCTCCCTACCTATTCTTCCCTACATGCACACACACTCTTACATACACATATGCACATATGCATTTTCTTTCTGCAATTATTAGCTTGTGTCTAGGGGATGGTGTTTATTATGTTGTGCTAAGACATCATATGTTAATCTCTCCACTATGTCCAGATTGTATATTAAAGCTCTTAAATTTTGGCAAGATTTTTACCTAAAAGGATTGAGAAACCTTTGTTGGTATGTGTAAAACAAAGAACTGCCACAGGTCTATAGCTCTTTGGAATTTACTGCATTTCAGTAAAAAAAAAAGAAAAAGAAAAACTTAAGTTTATGAACTATAAGATTCAAAGTAACTAAAAGATAGCCCATACTCATGGATTGGAAAAATTAATAGTGTTAAAATGTCTAGCTACCCAAAGCAATCTACAGATTCAATGCACTCCCTATAAAAATTTCAACGTCATTTTTCACAGACACAGAAAAAACAATCCTAACATTGGTATGGAACCACAAAAGACCCCAAATAGCCAAAGCAACTTTGAGCAAGGATAAAAAATTTAGTCCTCACAATACCTGATTTCAAAATATACTACAAAGCTATAATAATCAGAACAGCATGGTATTGGCAAAACACACACACACACACACACACACACACACACACACACACACACACCCCAATGGAACAGAATAGAGAGCCCAGAAATAAGTCCACACATTTGTAGCCAACTGATTTTCAACAAAGGTGCCAGGAACACACCACAGGGGAAGGACATTCTCTTTAACAAATGTTGCTGGAGCAAATGGATATCCATATTCAGAAGAAAGCAATTAGCCCCTTATATGACACTGCTATGGTTTGACTGTGTCCTCCAAAGCTAATGTGTTGGAAACTTAATCCTCAATGCAACAGTGTTGAAAGCAAGGTGCTAATAAGAGGCAATTAGATCATGAGGGCCCTTCCCTCATGAATGCATTAAAAGCATTATCTCAGGAGTGGGTTAGTTATAGGAAGAGTGGTTTCTTATAAAAACAAGTTAGGCCCCCTCTTACTCTGTTGCACTCTCTTGCCATTCCACCTTGTGCCATGGAATAACACAGAAGAAGGCCTTCAGCGGATGTTGGCTCCTCAACTTCCTAGCCTCCAGAACAATAAGAAATAGATTTGTATTATCTATAAATTACCCAGTCTTTATTTTGTTATAGCAACACAAAACAGACTAAGACACACACCATATATAAAACTCAACTCAGAAAGATTAAAGACTTACACATAAGATCTGAAACTGTAAAACCACAAAGGAAAAACATAATGGAAAAGCTTCATGACATTAGTCTGGACAATGATTTTTTGCATGTAAACCCAAAAGCATAGACAACAAAAGTAGAA
This sequence comes from Lemur catta, assembly GCF_020740605.2. Lineage (NCBI taxonomy): Eukaryota > Metazoa > Chordata > Mammalia > Primates > Lemuridae > Lemur > Lemur catta. The sequence goes on from NC_059143.1 coordinate 24,935,004, forward strand.
ATAAACAAATGGAATTACATCAAACTGAAAAACTTCTGCACAGCCACAGAAACAATCCACTGAGTGAAGAGAGAACCTATAAAATGAGAGAGAATATCTGCAAACCATACATCTGATAAGGGATTAATATCCAAAATTTATAAAGATCACCACAATGGTATATCACCTCATACCTGTTAGAATGGCCATTGTTAAGAAAAAGATGAAAGGTAAGTAAGTACTAGACAGGATGTGGATAAAAGGGAATCCTTGCACACTGTTGGTGGGAATGTAAATTAGTACAGCCATTATGGAAACAGTATGAAGGATTCTCAAAAAATCAAAGATAGAACTACCATATGATTCAGCAATCCCACTACTGGGTACATATCCCAAGAAAATGAAATCAGTATATTGAAAAAATATCTGCACTCCCATGTTCATTGCAACCTGAAGTGTCCATCAACAGATGAATGGATAAAGAAAATGTGATACATGTACACAATTGAATATGTACAGCATTATTTTTAAAAAAGAGGAAATCATGTCATTTGTGACAATGTGGATGAACCTGGAGGACATTATGTTAATTAAAATAAGTCAGGCACAAAAAGAAAAATGCTGTATGATCTCACTTTTATGTGGAATCAAAAAATGTTGAACAAATTAAATAGAGAGTAGAATGGTGGTTACCAGGGGCTAGAAGATAGATATTGGGACATGGTCAAATAACACAAAATTTCACTTGGGAGGAATAAGTTCTAGAGATATAATGAACAATCTGGTAACTATAGCTATTAACAATGTATTATATTCTTGAAAATTGCTAAAATAGTATATTTTTAGTGTTCTCACTACACAAAAATAAGTATGAGAAGTAATGCACATGTTAATTAGCTCAATTTAGCCATTCCACAATGTATATATATTTTTAAACAACAGGCTGTACAAAGCAAATATATGCAAAAAATAAATAATGTTTGTAAAAATTCAAGGAAAGAAAGAATGGAAAGAAAAGGAATGAAGAAAGCAAATAAGGAATGAAGGTAGGGGAAGGGAAGGGAAGGGAAAGGGAAAGTGAGAGGCAGGGAAAGAGAAGAAAGAAAGAAAAAAAGAAAAGAGAGAAAAAGAAAAAGAAAAGCAGCAAAAATTTTTGTTGGTTTATGTATTTATCTTTTAAGCTAGTTGGAAAAAAAGGTAGCCATTCCCAGCATCTCTAAACTATTTTGTTCAAAATTCAGACATTAAAATCTGTCATGCATTTTGTTTCATCTTATTCATTTTCCAAGAGCTATTATCATCTTAGTTCTATCATCTTCAGTAGTTTCTGAATGATGGATTATGAATAATTTTTCCATGTAATTAATATGAAATATTACCTACTAAATGCAAATATCTTTTGAAGAGCTAAAATTTAACTTACAGATATTTTACTTACTCCAACCCAATTAATTCAAATTGATAGAAAGTTTATGGTGAAAAAGGATTTTCAAATGACTTATCAGAATCTGGTAATTATAGCCTTGTGTTAGATCATTTACAAATAAAATTTAAAAAAATACTTTATCAGAAATTATTGATATAGTTTTCATGAAATACTAAGGTATGACTGCAACATTTTTTTCAGACATTCACTTTATAGATTTTATCACTGGCAATTAGCATCACTTGTATTTTTTTAAATTCTCTTTTTCAAAATTGAAGTTAATAAAAATAATCTAAGGATGAGTCACAAATAAAATTAATATTTATCAACAGAAAAATTGCAGTAGATATAAGAAAAAGTTGTAAATCTTGATGATTCTATTACAATAGTATAATACAAAATAATGAAGAGACCAAACTCAGTTTATGTAAATTTTATGTGTGTATTGATGGACTGCTACCTTTTAAAATAATACTGCCATGTTTTTCTTTGCCTCTGAATGTTTGCCTTTAAAGTAAATATTTGTTTTCTCAAAAAAGAATGCTTATGTAATTTTAATAACTCTATGTAACTATGTGTACCAAAATAATCTTTTTTTGTGGCCATTGCATTCTGGCCAATTATGACAGTTTTACAAATAGTTGTAAATGTTTTATTTTCTACTGCAATGGTAAAGATATCTGAGAGCTTTAAAAAAATGTAGCCTTGCCTGAGATTCTTTCTAGCATTGTTTCAGTAAGGTAAAATATCATGACATCAGCATCAGGTACATAGTGGATCAATCTTTTATTTTACAAAAATTCCTCCTAGTAGATAAAGAATTCATTTTTCCATTTTTCATGGTAAACTTTATCCAACTTTCTCACTTTAAAAAAAATTAGATAACCACAGCAGGTCATTCAGGGAAGAACTATATTCATGAAGAACCAAAAAGAGTAATAAATCTCCTTTTCTGACAAAAAAAATGGGTTATTATACACACTTTTTCTTTTTATGTTTGAAAAAATATGCTAATTGTGAAATAACAGATTCCCTTCAAGAATGTTTATGCTAAAACAGTTTCCTTCATATTCCTTTAGGACACAGAAAAACTTATTTCTGTTGTCTCTGGTTCAGTAGGAAGAGATGGGTTCTTAAATGAGTGTGCGTACTTTCCCTCATGGAAATACTAAGAACAGTCAATTAGATTACAAAGATTCATTCTATCATCTTATTTTATCAAACTAAGGAAGATAACTGCTGAAAACATTATGACATCTTAGGGAAACTGCTGATCAGAGCCATTTGAGACTGAAAACCACACACATTCACAACCTTTTCAACTGTGCAGAGTCAGAATCACAAAGTGGTTTTAGATCACAACATAATTCAGTAAATAATAAAGTAAATGGCCTGTCCTCTAAGTGAAGTTGACATTACTGAGCTATTGTCAGCAGAACATGAATTTTGATTAGATGTTCACAGCAGGGATTTGGGGGCCCTCAAGCAAACATTTCTGAGGAGGTTTATTCACACTTTGTTAACTGCAAAACATATGTATTTGCAGCAAACTTTCATGCGATGGAAATATTACTTAGCACTTTGGCATTTACAGAAGCCACCAGGGAGGGACTTTTCCCTTGTAATAGTTTAACATATTTTCCATTAACTTTTGCCTTTCTGCATGTAGAGAAGCCACACTTAAAGGCTCAAGAAATTAAATAATGTTCAACAAATAAATATTTCTTCTAAATTGAATGACTATAGTTTAATGATATATGGTGCACAAAAACAATTTTAAAACTTCTTATACACTTTTGATAATAGTCATTAAGAAGGGTTTGGTAAATTAATAAGCAGATATTTTAGAACTTTTAAAAATAGATTTCTACTGCATTTGCAGTCTTTTTTTTTTTTTACTTCAGAATATTATAGGGCTACAAACATTTTGGTTACAAGTAATACCTTTGCCTCACCGAAGCCAGGGCTATAGGCGTGCCCTTCCCCCATACAGTGCACACTGCATCCAGTAGTTGTGAGTTTATCCACCCCCACGCCCCCACCTGACCGACACCCAGTGAATATTACTACCATGTGAGCACCTTAGTGTTGAGCAGTTAGTACCAATTTGATGGCAAGTACATGTGGTGCTTATTTTTCCATTCTTGTGATATTTCACTATGAAGGATAGGCTCAAGCTCTATCCAGGATAATATAAAAGGTGCTAGGTCATCATTGTTTTTTGTAGTTGAGTAGTATTCCATAGTATACATATACCACATTTTATTAATCCACTCATATGTTGATGGGCACTTGGTTGTTTCCACATCTTTGCAATTGTGAATTGTGATGCTATAAGTGTTCAAGTACAGATGTCTTTATTATAGATGTCTTTTTGTCCTTTGGGCAGATCCCTAGTAGTGGGATTGCATTTGCAGTCTTTTAGATGTTCTTAAAGAGTAGATATAGCTAAGGTCTGGGTTTCTGCTGTTTTCTTTTAAGAGTGGGGAATATAATGATGGATCTGTGGAGATCCGTTACTCTCATCTATACAAAATTATTTGTGGGTAGGGTAAAACAAAAAAGGGTGTTAACTCATATAAAAATTATAATGTATAACATGGGAATTAAGCAGGTTTTAGTAATAGTCAATATTCTATTCCATTTCATATGCTTTTGCAATTAAGAAATTGCAAAAAAACTGAAAGCTATGATCTTTATATTTTGTTGTTAAGTTCATCCATTTAAACCAATAATAGATAAAAAATGAGATTTTGGAGTTGAACAGATTTATAGAAAAAATCAGGTCCCAACTCCTTAATTTTACAGTTCATCAGTTGCGATTTAAAAAAAAAAAAGAGGCAAATTAGTATTTGGCTTATCTACAGTAAATACAGGTGATGGGCTGATAATACGATGAAAGAACAAAGCCATATGTTTTTTACTCAACGTTTATTATATACTTGCTTTTGTGCCAGGGACTATTTAATAGTGAGGAAAACCTTAAACTTTGCCTGTTCCAGTGGAACAGGGAATAACAGACTTTAATCAAATAATCACAGCAGTACATGTATTATTATCATAAAATGAGATAAGCATTAAGAAGGAATGCTAATGAGATAGAAACCTATCTTAGGTCTGTAAAAGACATTGCTTGAGGTGAGATCCGAAGGATACATGAGAGTTAACTGTGTGGAAAGAGTTACGGAACGTGGTTTGAATTCATGGCAGAGGGAACAACACATGCAAAGACCTTTGTGGAGAGAGGAAAATCCTGAATTTAAGGACATGAACAAAGATCAACAGAAATTAGCTAATATGAAGAGAGAGGAAATGGATTGATAAATGTCAAAAGTTCTATCACAAGGGTAGTGGAAGGCACAGAAGGAATGGAGGCAGAGAAAATATCTGGAGAAACAATGGGCAAAAACTTCTTACATTTGGTGAAAGACACAAAATTTATGTAAAAATGTGCAAGAGTCAAGAAGCTCCCCAAGCCCAAAGAGAATAAATATAAAGAAATCCCACATAGTTTTATCATAGTGTAACTGCTGGAAACCAAAGGTAAAAAGATAATCTTCAAAGTAACTGGAGAAAAAACACATTGCATACAGAATAATAACAATATGAGTTATTGTGGATTTCTCATCAGAAAGTATGCAGGCTTGAATTCGGTGGGAACATTTCTGAACGTCCTGAAAGGGTTTATTAATTTCTGTTCTTTCTTTTATTAGCTACTTATTTTGGATTCATGTTATTATTCTTTTTCTAACTTCTTAAATTGAACAGGAGATCTCATTGATTTCCAGCTCCTCATCCTCTAAACAAGAGGTATTAAAAGTGACAAATATTAATTTGACTGTCTAATAAAAATTCTAATATAAATATTTTGTTATCATTTATTTAAAAATATTTTCTAATTTCCATTTTGAATTTTCTTTGGTACATGAGTTATTTAAAAGTATTTTTTAAATTTCTAATTATATTTTTAAATAATGATCTACTTTTAACTTCTAATTTAATTAAATTTTGGTCAAAATGGAATGTATGAATCAGAGTTCTAAAAACTTACTGATACCTATTTTATAGTATAATGCATGTGAAATTTTTGCAAATGGTTTTTATAGTCTTGAGAACTATGTCAATGCTGTAATTGCTAAGTACAGGTCAAATACATGTTCATTAGACTCAGCTTGTTTACTATTGGATTACATATTATATTTCTTTAATAAATGGTAATCAAATCAGACAATAAGTAAAGGAAAGATATGTGATAAATTCTCACTATTGTATTGTATTTGTCAATTGTTCTATGTAATTCTGTCAAATTTTGCTTTATATATAACATTATATTATGAATGGCATACAAGTTTAGAATTATATCTTCTTTTATGTTTATATAATTATTCTTCTTATCTAAAATATTAACAATGAAATTATACTTTGTCCTAAATATAGATTCATCTGTTATACTAATATTCATTTTAGTCTTTAATTTTAGCCTATGTCCTTATAATTTGGTGTATCACTTGTAACAACCTTATTAGTTGGACTTATAATTTTTGTAATTTAACATGCTAATTTTCCTTTTTAATCAAAAAGTTCATGTCTTTTGCCCACTTTTTAATGGGGTTGTTTTTTTCTTGCTGATTTGAGTTCTTTGTAGATTCTGGTTATTAGCCCTTTATTGGATGTATACCTTGTGAATATTTTCTCCCATTCTGTAGGTTGTCTATTTGAACAGAACCTTTTCAAAAGCAGACAAATGGCCGATAAACATATGAAAAAATTCTCAACATCACTAATCATCAGGGAAATGCAAATTAAAACCATAATGAGATATCACTTTACCCCAGTTAGAATGGCTTTTATTAAAAAGTCCAAAAACAATAGATGCTGGCACAGATGCACCGAGAAAGGAACGCTTACGCACTGCTGGTGGAACTGCAAATTAGTAGAAACTCTTTGGAAAACAGTAGATTGCTCAAACAACTAAAAGTAGACTTATCATTTGATCCAGCAATCCCACTACTAGCTATTTACCCAAAGGGAAAGAAGACATTTTATGAAAAAGATACCAGCACCTGAATGTTTATTGCAGCACAATTCACAATTGCAAAGATGTGGAATCAACCCAAGTGCCCATCAATTCAGGAGTGGATTAACAAAATGCGGTATGTATATATACCATGGAACAGTACTCAGCCATAAAAAGGATGAATTAATGCCTTTTGCAGCAATTTGGGTGGAACTGGAGACCATTATCCTAAGTAAAGTATCTAAAGAATGGAAAAACAAACATCACATGTACTAGCTATCAAATTAGAACTAACTGATAAGCACACATGTGCACAGAGGGAAGTAAAACTCAGTGGAAGTCAAGCACAGGGGAAGGGCTAAAACTTACCTAATAGGTACAATGAGCACTATCTGGGTGATGGACAGACATACTTATAGCCCTGCCTCGAGCATTACAAAAGCAATCCATGTAACTGAAAACATTTGTAGCCATAATATTTTGAAATTAAAAAGAAAGTTTAACACATTTTATTGTATTTAATTATATATTTGGATTTAATTCTATGAGTTTATTTTGTGCTATTCTTTATCCTTTGTATGTTTCCTTTTTCTTCCCATTATGCTATTTTTGCAATATACTGAATTTATTTATTTAAATTTTGTTTGTCTAAAGAACTGAAATTTTTTAAATTTCTATTCTTTTAGTGGTTAAATTTAGTCTTAATATGTATATTTAATGAAGTCCAAAACTAAACAATAACTCAGCCCTAAATTCTTTAAATATCATTTAAAATGTTATGTTTGTCCAGAATGTCAATATTTTTCTTTAATTTCCAGTGTTATGAATTATCATTTTATAATAATATTATGCCCTCATATTTTCTAATTTCCATTTCTTCTGACATTCTGGTCATTTATTTTGAGATCTTTGTATTCCTTTTTCTTGAACTATATACTTTAACATTTCTTTGGTGAGGATCTATTAATGGTAAAGTTTCTCAATTTTCATATGAAAATGTCTTTTTACACTCCTTATTTCTTCTCAGAATTTTGAAGTCATTTGGTTTCCATTATTGCCCTTCCATTAAGGCATCTATTTACTTAGTCCTTCTTAAATAGTATTTTTTGGGGTCTGGTTTTAAAATTTTTCTCTTTGTTTATGGTTTTCTGATGTTTCTCTATTTATTTAGGCATAGATTTATTTTCATGTACCTTGTATTTCCTGAATTTTTGGATTCATCTCTTTCAAAGGTTCTCAGCAATTCTAAGAAAATATACATTTGAAAGACTTATCTTCTTTATCTTCTATGTTGTACCTATAGAACTCTAAAGGTATTTTTGACCTTCTCATTCTATTCTCTCTCTGTCCTAACCTCTCTTTCCTAGTTTACAACACTTTGCTCATCTACTGTCTAAGGAAATTTCCCAAGTTTACCCTTAAGTTCATAAATTTTCTATGAAATTGTGTCATCTCTGCAGTTTAACTTACCCACTGACAACGGGAGAATGCCATGTGAAAATTGGAGTTAGGCAGCCATGTCCAGAGAATGTCAAAGATTGCCAGAAAAACCACAAGAAGCCAGGTGAGAGACACCAAAACAGATTCTCCCTCACAGCTGTCAGAAGAAAGCAACTCTATCCACACCTTGATTTTGTACTTTTAGCCTTCAGAACTAAATAAATTTCTGCTGTTTTAAGCTACCCAGTTTTTGGCACTTTGTTATGCCAGGCTTAGGAAATGAGTACAGATTTTGATGATTTTATTCACTTTTAAAAGTATCTGGTTCTTTTAAAAATCTCCATATCTTGTCGATAAATGCCTCATTTCTTATATTTTGAGTCTATATTTTAAAGGGCATTTAAAACATATTCATCATGTATTCTGCAGACAACAATTACAGTATTTTAAATTCTTGGGAGTCTAATTCCACTCTTTGCAATTTTCGCTCTTAGTTATGGGTGTTGGTTTTACCATCTGTAATTTTGGATTGCAGATTCAAGTTCAGTTGGGATTTCTCTGTTGGAATCCTGTGCCCTGAGTTGAAAGTGTATCATTCCAAAGAGAATTTGCAACAGCTTTTGCCACCCTCAGGTGCTACCAATCCTGATTCACCTGTTAATTTCTTAACTTTGAATCTCTAAGACCATACTGCTGTTGTATATTGGAATACCAAATCAACATATGTGGGGCAATCTATGGTTATAATCCTCATGAGAATTTTTCTTTCCAATCCAGAGCCAAGCCTAAAACAGAGACGTTTCCTTGTTATATCCCAGTCTATCCTTCACTGAGAATGAAATCTCTTGATAGCTTCGACTTTATAAGAGGTCTCAATCCCAACTCTCTACCTTATATGGTACCAGGGCCATATCTGCTGGCCTGCAGACAGCTATTAAAGTGCTAGTCTCCAGCCGAATTAGTATTTTAATTAGGTAAACCTGGCCAAAATGGGATGGTAGCTTCAAATAAAAAGATGGGTAAGAATAATCTAAAAAGGGTTTACAAAGTGACATAAGCAAGTTTACCTTTCCACAAAAAAGTAAATAAATAAATAATAAAGTGCTCCTTAATTAAGTAAAGAATCTCTGTATCCAGAGCATTAAATGTAGTTTTTACTACATTCTCTCCCAGCCCAAACCATAAAAACCATATAAGACTCTTACATGACACCAGAAGATGAACTCTTCAATGTTCTGTGACCGTATGGTTCTAACTATCATGACACAAATGTAGAAGTCAGTGGTAGAGCTCACTGTTAGAATTTAAAAAGACTTGAATATTCTAGATTGTTCTTTATTATGGCATAAGGTTAAAACAAAAAAACCCACCAAAACAGTGACCTTAGTGAATTCTACAAGGTGGGAAGAAGGCTTCCTACAATCAAACAGCAAAGCATCATTCATTTAATTATGCATTAAAAAATATTGTTTCATTTCAAACTGTACAATCAGAATGGGAGGGGGGGGCTAGCTGGAGATACAGTGTAAATAATGGCTGCTGTCAACTAACTCTTTCCTGCCTGTTTGCATAACTGAATACCAACGATAACAGTAGCAGCATCTTAAAATGGGGTAAATAGTATATATTTACCATTCCTTTCGTAGAATTTCTACCTTTCTCTTCAGTTTTCATTTTAGTAATTTTTTTGTTGTTTTTCAGCCCCTAGCACCATCTGCAGAGTGTCATCACAGCAGTAAGCAAAATAAGAGTTGACAGAAATAAACATTTTACTTTTCATCAGAGGAAGAAAAACACTACTGTGAGGAAGAGCTCATCAGAAACTTCAATTTGAGCTACTGCTTTCACCATTTTCTAAATTGGACCACAAGCCATGATGATTTGACAACATTTCATTGGCTTTTTGTCTATAACCAATATATCCTGACAAACAAACCAAACAAAATATGCATCATAAAGGGATTGGGTTGTCCCAGTACTGGTGCCAGTCCATGATATAATTCTTTCTTTTTGAGATCTAATAAAAATAATGTAAAAGTAAAGTAAAATTTTCATTAAGTTAAACTTATTCAATTTAAAAATCTTGACTCTAAATCCTTCCTAATTTGTTCTTGTTATTGTTTTTGTTAGGTTAAATGGTCTATTATTTTATAAAATGTTGGTAAATAGATGATAGTTTATTTTTTTCAGTGCCCTTATATCCTTATATGGCAAAACAAAAATTTGGCAAATTTGTTTTGGTCTCATGTTCATTTTTTTAAAAAAATTTCTAGTTCGTGAACTGAAAATGTATCAAAGAATCCCTCTGAGAAGATGATGTATTGCATACACTGGCTCTTAATCCATTCAGGTTATATTCTTATGCCATGTCACTGAGGTACCAAAAGTCAGCTGCCAATGTAAGAGAGATGATTAGTTCAGAGGGAAGAATGACAAATGTATTGTTAGAATGAATTAACTAGCTACTTCAGTGAAAGCATCCATGTAGGAGTTCCATGTAGCAGGAGGACTTCTGTAAAGAAAGAGGGATTTTACTTTTCCAGAATGTCCATAACCAAGAAAACAGTTCCTTATGGTGGAGAAGAAATTTCAAAACTGAAGATCAGCTTCTGATCAAAAACAAAGACTCATTGTTGTCTTAACTTCAACAAATCAACATGAAATTATACTCCTAAATTTCTATATAAAGCATTGATATTTTGTACGATAAGATAGGAAGAGAGGGATGGGGGAGAGAAAAATGATAGTCTAGGAATGAGCCTTCCACGGAATATATGTGTAGGCCAACAATTCAGTTGGCTTTTTACATCATTGTTTCCAAAAACACACCTATTTTTACTTAGAAATTACTTCCATAGCATTTACCATGTACCGAACATTTTTCTAAGTGTTTTATAAATATTATCTCTTTTAAAACTTTTCATAAAAATCCCATGAAGTAGATACTATCTTCAGTTTATACTTGAATAAACTGAGGCACAGAGACATTAACCAAGTTGCCAAAAGTCACAAAGCCAACGTGACAGGCTGGAAATCAAACCCAGGAAGTCACTCACCTTTAGAATTCATGTGCTTAACCACTACCTTGCTGCCACTGGGAATTGATGGTAGAATTGTATTAATATATCCAAAGAGTCAGAAAAGCAAAAAAATCATTTCTAAAGATTGCATAGAGTTAGTTATATAAAGTATATCAAATAAATTCTAATTATTTGATATTTTTCTTTAGCATCCTTTCTCCATTAGACATAACATATTATTGTTTCTTTCATGGTTTCTTTTACAGATTTATTCCCAGACCCACCCAAATGAATATTGAGTCACATCTAATACATTCCTGAGCTTCTCAAATTTCATACGGTAGTTCTCAGTTCTGTAAGAGCAATTTGGAATTTTTCAAAATTCTTGCAAGGTCAGAATTACATTTAAAACATACTTACAAATTTTCTATTTCAATCTATAATTTAAATATATCAGTATCAATAACGCAAATCTTATATTCAGTGCCATGAGAATATCAATATTCTATTACTAATGTTCAAGTCAAGAAATAAACCACCTCTCTTTTGATCTAGATATATGTTTATGCCATATGGAAACTTTTCTTATTACCCAGATTTGTATAAACGTGTTTTCATTATCAATAAATATATTTGCTTATTTTACTTTTTTGGAGCATTAAAAATGTTCAACTAAAACAACCTCATGAAATTGTATTTGTGCAGAATCTGATAATCAATTAGAGATTTAGTACCAATATAGTTGATTTCAACTTGTATTTACCTAAAAAAAAACAGTCAAAATCCCACTGTTGCCACAATTTTATTATTTCATTAAATACTTATTAAGCACTTTGAGTTAGATACCACACAGGGTTCTAGGGATACTAAGATGATTAAGGTAAGTGTTACTGCCATTAAGGTGCTTATGTTTGAGAGACATATCCCCTTTAGTCCACCAGACTGAAATTATTTGTTAAGTAATAAATTACATGTCCACATGATTTACTATGATACATATATATATTTTTTTTACATTTCAATATTTTAATTCTAGAGTTAAAAATCTAATCCTTCCTTTTATAGTTTATAAACATTACCATTGAAAATATTTGTTTCTACAGCTTCCACTTTATGAAGATACTCACCTGACCAGGTTATTATACCTGTCAATTTTTCTAACCTTGACTCTGGAGAAGATCACTGTTAAAGAAAGTGAAGGCCAGGCGTGGTGGCTCAAGCCTGTAATCCTAGCCCTCTGGGAGGCCGAGGCGGGAGGATTGTTTGAGCTTAGGAGTTTGAGACCAGCCTGAGCAGGAGCGAGACCCCGTCTCTACTAAAAGTAGAAAGAAATTATATGGACAACTAAAAATATATAGAAAAAATTAGGCGGGCATGGTGGCGCATGCCTGTAGTCCCAGCTACTCAGGAGGCTGAGGCAGGAGGATTGCTTGAGCCCAGGAGTTTGAGGTTGCTGTGAGCTAGGCTGACGCCACAGCATTCTAGCCCGGGCAACAGAGTGAGACTCTGTTTCAAAAAAAGAAAAAAAAAAAAAAACAAAGTGACCTACAGCCTTTTAGGTAATAGATAATGACGCTAGCTATGACCAAACTCAATAATTATTCATAAATTTTCCAAAATAAAAATTATCTGAGAAAATATTAAAGTGATAGTGCTGTGGCCATGTTCATGTCAAAGACAATTATTCTCAAATACCAACTGAATAATTGTTCATAAAGAGAAAATATTACTTTCCTTATGCTGTTATTGGTATAAATCTTATTCCCATTACATTAAAAAACAGGATAGGGAAGTTGTATCCTGCATATGTAGCTGGTAAGAAAGTAAAATAGTGCAGACACTCCGAAAAACAGTTTAAGATATTACACATACAATTACCTGTACCACAGCAATTACACTCTTGGGCATTTATCCCAGAGAAATATGTTAACACAAAAACGTGTATAGAACTATTTATAGCAGCCTTATATGTAATAGCCCCAAACTGAAATCGGACCAGATATCCTTCAACAGATTAAGGATTATATAAATGGTGATACATACATACCATAGAATAATACTCAGAGATAAAAAGAAACAAACTATTGATACACAAGACAACTTAGATGAATCTCCAGGGAATTTTACTGAGTGAAAAAAATAAACCTATTCCAAAAGATTAGGTACTATATGAGTCTATTTTGAAATACAAGATTTTAGAAATGTGCAAATCAGTGGTTAGGGATGAGGGTGTGGTGGGATGGAGAAACAGGAAAGAGGTAGATGTGGTTATAAAAGGGCAAGACCAACAGACCCTTGTGGTATTGGAACTGTTCGGTATCTTCAGTGTGGTGGTAGATATGTGAACCTACACACGTAATGAAATTGTATTTAATATATGGATACACACACATACACATGAGCATGAGTAAAACTGGGGAAATTTAAATAAAATTGGTAAATTGTATCAATATAATTATCATGTGTCCTGTATGTGACAAAAACAATTGCATGTGAATCTACGATAGTCTCAATAAAAATTTCAGTTCAAAAAAGTGGTACTGGAGAACTGAAGCCATCTCTCTCTCTCCTCCCCCCCCCCCCACACAAACACACACACACAAACTCTCTCACACCCCTTTCTGCCTGGAAAGCAGCACATTTATCAGAACTAGTGCAGCTCCAGCAAGTGACCTTTTGGATGAAAGCTATATATTAAAGGTGCTAAGCAGGGAAATAGAAGGGGTCTTGGTCCCTTAAGTCCCAGGGACTCCACCACATCATCCCTACACTACCTACCTTTGGCCTTGTTTTGAATGAGAGAAAAATAAACTTTGTTCAAAGAAAATGAATATAATGTGACAAGAGCTGATAAGCCAGTGTATACTCTCCTCATTACAGCCTACTTCATCTGATGTCACCCAGTATAGTGCTGACCCATTAAAAATGCTATTTGTCCCCAAAATGTCAACAAAAACCTAAATATGTGCATATAAAATACACGGCTATAACACCCTGTTGCTCCAGAATAACTCATGATATTTCTCCCATGATCTGATTATTCTGCAGACTCTCTGCAGTAAGAGGAAAGTCCGTACCCTTCAACAGTGAGTTCTAAACCCCTAATTGCAAACAACCTCAGCCAGAGATTAGTTCTTATGATCTGCAATATGCATTGTTTAATCCACTAGTCCCCAAAGTAATTTTTCTAATAAAACTGTAATATTTGTATTATATCATTCCTTTTTATTTCAATATTCTGCGGTTTCCTAATTCTTGGATTTTTATAATTTTGAATATGCTGCATTTCAAGGCTAGGGCAAAAAATCATTCCATTTCCATGAAAAGACTTTTTAAAATGTGCTATAGTCAAAATCTATCCTGGATAGTGGGTAGAAAGAATGGGTGAAGAAAAGTCAGTCCCTACCCTGCCTTTAGCCAGCATGTTCTAGTCCAGTGTCATGGTCACAAGCCTCCCTCCAACCATACTGTTTTTCTGAATTGTTTCATAGATAATTGAATAAGTCCCATATGTTCATACCGATTGTATAAGAAAGAGGTTACAATAATGGAGAAAAAAAGAATAAATTACTAATTGTCAGAAACTGTCACGTGCACCATGTGCACTGACATATTTAATCATCACAATAATCATGTGAAGTAGACACCATTTACTATCCCCATTTCACATATATTGAGGAGAAATTCTGAAGTATTAACTGATTTATTTCATTTGCATTTCTATGTGTATTCTGGTCCTTTCTCTAAACCAGGTTGTTAGGACATTGCATCCTCATTGTCCTGGATAAAGGTTGTTGTGGGAAACTCGTTTTTTACAAATGTTCAAGGATTTTAAAACAAATGGATTTTAAGTTTCAAAAGTTTACTTGGAATTGCAGGAGCCTAAGGTTTTGAGCTTCAGAAGCCTAAAGTCTGGAGAACTCATTACATAATGTTTATACCATAAACAACACACTTGAAGGAATGTTGATAATGTAATAAACAGTTTTCATACTTCCAATGAGATAACAATTTTCTCAGTGGGTGAAGAGAGAGGATTGAATGGAAGAACATGTAATTTACGTACTCATGGGTTCCTGAGCAGTAGCCCTGCTCTCTATGCGTCCACCCCCATGTCTAAGAATTCTAGGAAGCTAAACCCAGATAGTTTTGGGAACTCCTGAAATTCCATAGGTAGCAAGGGGATGACATGTCTTTTAAAGTTTTCTACACTCAAAATGGCTTGTGAGCAGAAGAATAGAGATAACTGAAATGCCAGTGCACACTAGCATGATACAGTCTCCAGAAGAGTAGGTGAATTCACCCCATGACTTCAAGAAAGATATTTAAGAGGGTCCCAAAATTGTATATTCCCTATGTTAAGAAGCAAATGTATCACATTACCAATCTACTTGATAGGAGCAAATTGTAAGGGAAAATGTGTATATAAGCAGATGCCAGGGCTATCAGCAGATAACCAAAGCCAAATAAGCTCCCCACTCTGTGACTATGTTACTGTATGGACCAGCCTCAAACCTTAAAACCTCCGGCAAAAGGGCACTTCGTATTTGCCAAGATTACCAGGCATTAAGTAAAATTAAGTTTTTGCTTTCACTCAGTTTGACTGAGTTTCTTTTTCTCATTTCTTAGGTAGAAACTTAGATTATTTATTTGAGACATTTCATCTTTTGAAATATATTCACTGACTGCCATAAATATTTCTCAAAGCCTTGCTTAAGGTGCATCCTACAAATTTTGATATGTTACATTATCATTTTTCATTCAGCTCAAGATACTATTTAATTTGTCTTGAGATTTCCTCTTTCACCCATGGATTATTCAGAAGTATGTTGTTTAATCTTTAAATATTTGAGGAATTTCCAGATAACTTTCTCTTATGGATTTATAGTTTAAACCCTTTGTGGTCAGGGAACATCCTTTATGTGTTATATAGAGTTATACATACCACATCTACATAGATAGAAAACCCCATCAGAAAATGCTATAATTTTTATTTTCAACAGTCATACACAGTTTTAAAAATTTAGAGGATGAAAAATTAGCCTAGTTATCATTTCTATTGCTCTTCCTGTATTAGTGAAGCTCCAAATATCCTTCTAGGATCATTTTCTTTCATCTTAAAGAAATTTCTTTAGCATTTACTTTAGACTAAGTCTGCTGGCAATTAATTCATTGTCTTCATCAAAGAATATCTTTATATCACCTTCTTGCCTAAAAAAAATATTTTCATTGGATATACAATTCTTTTATTTCAGTACTCTAAAAAGATTGTATCATTGTCCTATGGACTCCATGGCTTGTGATGAGAAGTCTGCAGTAATTTCAATTATTGTTTGTCTACTTATGATGGGTAATTTTTCCCTAGATGCTTTCAAGATGATTTCCTTTCAGTAGTTTCATTATGATATGTTTTAGAATAATTTTCATTGAGTTTATCTTGTTTGGATTTCACCAAGTATCTTGAATTGGTCTGCCAACAAATTTGGGAAATGTTCAGTCATTATTTTTCCAAATTTTTCTTCTGCATCCAGTCCTTTCTTCTCTCCTTCTATGACTCCACTGGCACAAATGTTAGACCTTTTGATATTTTCCCATGGATCCCTGAAGCTGTGTTTATTTTTTCATTTTTTTTCTATTGTTTTTCAGATAGGGTAATTGCTATTGATCTATCTTTAAACTTACTATTTCATCTGTCATTACCATTCTATTCTTGAGCCCATTTAGTAAATTTTTATCACTTTTTTTAGTTCAAATATTTGCATTTGATTATTTTTTATAGTTTCTGTTTCTTTGCTGAGAGATCTACCTTTTCATTCATTTCAAAACCGTTTATATTTTCTACATAGAGTATGGTTATAATAGCAGCTTTAAAATCCTTCATAATCCCACATTTGGCCCATCCCATCAGGGTTAACATCAGGTTGTTGATGTTTTTCCGTCTTAAGAATTTGTCCCATGTTGACTATTCTTTACACACCAAATAATTTCAAGTATATCCTGAACCTTTTTAATATTATGTTGTAAAACTCTGGGCCTTATTAAAATCCTCTGGAAAAAATGCTGTATTTTGATAGCATGCAGTAAATCCTATCAGATTCACACCAACAGTTCTGTCTTGCCTTTGTGGTAGTGATTTAATATCAGTTCAGTTTTCAAATTTTGTTATGCTCCTTTGGGTCTACCTTGCATATGACAGCTCAGGGGTTAGTCTAAGACTTGTACAGTGATTTTTATCATAATTCAATTCTCAAAGACTTTGTCACGGTGCTTTGGGCATACTTTGCACATTCATAGCTTGACAATGAACAGTAAATACGAAGTTTAGGGGTTCTTCTCTCTGGAATTTTCCTCATACTCTCTGCTTGCAAACAGATTCCCGTCTTCTGATTCCACTCACCTAGGAACCTTAGTTCCTATTAGAGTTTTAGCTTTGTGCACTATTGCACAGTTCTATGGGATTGGGGCCATCTTCAGGAAAATGTAGCAGTACAGAAGAGAGAAAGTGGTGACGGAGATCTCACACACATTCTTTGGCCACAAGGACACTTTGCTACCTGTCCCTCAGGCCAAAGAGATGGGCTTTTCCACTCGAATTTTGAGGTTCTTCTCTGCTGGCACTGCTACTATCTCATCAGTGGTGCAGCACCATGACCGGGGCTGCCCTCAGGGTAGGCGATTTATAAAAATAGGAGGAAAAAAGAAATAGGGATGTCCTCACATTCTTTAGGTGGCAGAGGCCCCTATTCCTGGTCCTCTGGACTAAAAGAGGTTTAGCATTTGTACTCAGGATTTGTTTTGCACTGTCTGCTCTCACTGTGTAGTTCCATCACAGAGGCTCACCTTGGATTAAATTCAGGAGATGAAAGACAGCAGGGAACAGAAATCTTACCCCTTGTACTATGTACTTGTAGTTGATTTACATTCCTATTCTCCCTATTGTTTGCTTTTCAGATTTTCAGCTAGTTGTGGTTTATATTCTTTCCAGAGAGTTTGTTGTAATCAGTGGATGGGATATTCCATAGAGAGCTTATACCATCTTGGACAGCACTGGAATCCCACATGGTAATTTTTTAAAATTTTTTAAAATGACCCAGAATGTCCATTTTAGCAAGATCCCCAGGTAACTGGTAAACATGGTAAACTATAAGATGTCCTGAGCTAGATGACAGGAACAACAGTCAAAAAAATTCTTGGAATATTACTAAGAAGATTCATGTAAACTCCTCCAAGGTTCAAAAAAACTCAATTCTAATTCACAAACACAAACACCCACATTTTTAAAAAGAAAAAGTAGTTATCATAATTCAGTGGGAAGGGAGACTTAAAACAGGAAATAAATAAAATGACACATAATATGGAAATGGTAAAGAAAATTATAGCATAGATACTTATTTGTAAAGCCATCAAAATAAATATCAGTACTACGGAGTAATACTGAGAAATGTTAATAGTATTAATAATTTTAAATGAAAAAGAACAAAATTGAAAGCTATATCAAACCATTGTTATAACTCTAAAAAATATGTTAGGTACTATATTTTAGAAAATAATCTACTTAGAAGAGAGCAGCCAGGATGTCAAGGAAACCGAAAACCAAGAAAAAATGGTTGACCATTTTTAGAAAAATCTCTAAGCAAGTCAGGTTATAGCGGGCCCATTTGGTTCCCTCCCTAGCATTCATTTTTCCCCTTCCCTTTTCAACAGCTATCAGTGATTCTTTTTGGAGATCTCATCAGTGCATAGAAGTTGATTAAAATACAGACACTAAACTTAACTGAAACTCACAAAAGATTGAAGTAATATAAAAACCCAAGATCTAATCTACACTGAGAAATACAACTGTTAAATAGTCCAACCATTGGCAAAAGTTCAATCAGTGCATTCTCTCTTTGGTCAAGCCAGTTAGGGACCCAGATAATCAAAAGGGGCTTGTTAAATATGGATTTAAAGAGGATAATAGCAAGTAATTAAGAGCCCTGAGGGTCTTGCAGATGAAAATATTTTCCTCCGTAACATAAGAATAAAACCTTCAGGAAACACTAAGCTCTATATCATCAAGAAAATATATTATTTATGGCCATATCTAGTATTGATATATTTAACTCATAGTTCTATGGGTGATGAACACTACTTATTATCACTTGGTATGTTAGCTCAAAAAGCTTTTGTTATCCACCATGAAGTTGTTCAGTACACCAAAAGAAGGTAAAGGTGGAAGGCATAAAAGATAATACATATATACTTTAATATTAAATTTTATTTAGTATATATTAATGTATAATTATTTGATAAACTTTTGTGATAGAACAAAGATATTTTTTTAAGTATGGGTCCACTGATTGGCATTGCAAGTATATAAACTCTCCATAATGCATTGTCTATGACTTCCAGTTTCAATTTCTTTAAAGTAGAATGGGAAGTTACTCATTATTTGTAAAGCAAACTAGGTATAACAGAATCCTTCCAGGTTTCTTATTTTTTTCCTATTTTCCACAGGCTTCTTTTTAGTAATTCACCCTTATTTTGAGTCTTCATAGTGCATTGAATTTAAGTTCTTGAACTCATTTTATCATTTTATGAAATATGTAAATCACATAATTATAAGTGAAATTAGCAAAAAAATAGGTACAGGAAAAACATAACAAATTCTATGCCTACAACTCAATATTATGTGCACAAAGTGCAAATAACCACAGGGTAGCCTATTATAAATGAGTCTGTCCATGTCCTGGGAATCAGTCAGTATATTGTACAGAGGGAAGAGAGAGTTTTGCTTAATTCACTAATGAAACTATATGAGAGCATTAATTCTGTTTTCAAGCAGGTTATAGTCTTATAGCTTTATAGCCATTCTGTCACTTTAAAGTGACTTTGGATATTACTGTACTGATTAACTGTGTTGATTTTAAATTTTAGAAGGTGATCTTATTTTTCTTATTTGGAAATTCTAGGGAACATATTATTGTTATAGTCTATGTATGATAACAGAGTAATGCGAATTAGCTGAAGGATAATTATTCATAGCACCTACTTTATTAAGTAGAGAGCCATTTATAATGGAATAGATATTAATATATGAACTGTTTATATGAGGATAGAGACAGTTTAAGAAAAGTTTTTTCTTGTTCTAGTAGAAACACATGCCCCTTCTGCTATTTTATTATTAGTAATTTGTAGATAAATCCTCCTTTAATAGTTAGTTCAGGGTAAATGTCATCTTACCCCTATGAAAATTACTGCTAATTCTGAATTACATATTCCAAATTAATGAGACCAAACATAATCAAATTAATTGTTTTGTAATGGTAGCTTTTATAGACAAAAATGAGCTACAACAAACAGCAAAATCCTTTCTTGGCCCCAGGTAAACACCAATGAGAATGGAAGCAGAGACTTCTAAGAGAACAATGACCCACATCTGATACTCAAACAAACCTTTGATATTAGTTTTGAAAAATCTCATCTAATTAGGTCAATTGGGTAGAGCATGGTACTAATATGACCAGACTAGGCATTAGATCCCCATATGTGCCACTTAGCTTTGCCCCATGTCCCAAGATTAAACCCCTGAAACCCTCCAGCCATCTGGCAACAGAGGTTAGGTCCAGTGAGAACCAATAAGTTTATTCCTTATTATGACAATTAAGCTTTCAACTTCCTGAACTTAAACTCTGAATATCTTTCTCAACCTTCCAGTTTTCTAATAGCTCCAAAACACTTCAAAAATCTTTCACTGTGAAAATAACTACCATAAATGTATACTTGATTAAAATTAGGAAGAGTGGAACATAAGAGCCTATTGAATAAACCTCAGAGAGAAAGGAAAAAAAATCAAAATAAACAACATAAAGAGGGGAAGCTAATTTCTGCTTACCTCTAATATCCTAACAAAAGAAAAAGACTTGTCTATGACTATTATTTTCTATATTCTATTCCACAGATGTTAGGCAGCTCTTCTTCAAAATGCGCAACATTATATTTTTAAAATTTTTAAATTATAGAATGGTTACTTCTAATAAATAAGAACAGACGTTATACTTTTATATTTTCTATTACATTTTCAAAAATAGTTAATGTAAATCAATTATAATTATGTGAATAATAATGTCTTTTGATATGTGTACTTCTTTGTCTCTATCCTAATGTTAAAAACATAAACTAGTAAGCCACTTTGTTTAGGAGATAGATGGAATATAATGTAATAAATAATACTTGAAAAGAAAAACAGTAAGAGAAATAAAAATAAATTTTTATATATATATTCCTAATGGGAGTCATTAGTACTAGTCACTAAATATGTCAAATGATCTGTCAGAAGTTACATATTTTACTAAATTATTGACCATCATATCAAAACCTATAAAAATGGCAATGCATTAGGAATTAGAGGGAAAAAACATTGAAAGTATTTCCAGCTGTATCTTAAACCATAAATAATCTTCGTCAAATATGTTTTTAAAAACTTGACCTGTTTTATTATACAAATGGTTTTGGGAAATTTTACATTAAAGGACTGCGTATTAGTTATCTTTTACTGGTAGCAAATTACAACAAATTTAGTGGCTTAAAATTTCTCAAACATTGACTCACAGCTTCCATGGATAAGAAGACCAGCACATTTTAGCTGCTCAGGTTCTCCTAAAGCTGAATTCAAGGTGTCAGCGAGCTGCATTCTCATTTGGAAGCACCACTAGGGGAAAGATCTACTTGCAAGTTCCCTTAGGTTGTTGGCAGCTTTCATTCCCTTGTGGTTGTAGGACTATGGTCCTCATGGTTTTGCTAGCTGTTGGCCAAGTATGCTCTCAGCATCCAGAGGCTCCTCTCAGCTCAGAACCACATGGCCCCTCTATCTCAGCAAGGGAGAACCTCCCCAGCATTAAAGACATTTCAGGTTTTAAATCAGTCTGACTTCCTCTCTTCTGTGACTAGCCAATAAAACATCCCCTCCTTTTAAAAGGCTAATGTGATTAGATCAGACCCACTTGAAAGATCCCTCTTTCTTAAAGTCAACTTTACCATATAATATAATTATGGAAGCTATGGGATTTATACTCACAGGTTCTGCTCACACTCAAAGGGGAGAGGCTTATACAAGGGCAAGGGTCATTTGGGAGTCACTTTAGGATTCTACCTACCATAAGGTACAAAAATTGAAGAACCCTTAGTGATAGAGACAGGCATATGGGTATTGCTGGGGTTTGAGTGTGCTCACCAAAATTCCTATGTTGAAAACTGTTTTTCTTTTTTTGAAACAGAGTCTCACTCTGTTGCCTGGGCTAGAGTGCCGTGGGGTCAGCCTAGCTCACAGCAACCTCAAACTCCTGGGCTCAAGCGATCCTCCTGCCTCAGCCTCTCAAGTAGCTGGGACTACAGGTGCACACCACCATGCCCGGCTAATTGTTTCTATTTTTAGTAAAGACAGGTCTCACTCTTTCTCAGGCTGGTCTCAAACTCCTGACTTCAAGCGATCCTCCCACCTCAGCCTCCCAGAGTGCTAGGATTATAAGCTGAGCCACTGCACGTGGCCTCATATGTTGAAAACTTAATCCCCAATGCAACAGTGATGAGAAGTGGGACCTTTAGGAGATCTTTAGATCATAAAGCCTCTGTCCTCATGAATGGATTCATGCTGTTATCTCAGGAATGGGTTAATTATTACAGAAGAGGATTCCTGATAAAAGGATGAGCTTGGCACTCTTCCCTTTGCTCATGTGCATGAGGCAGCAAGAAGGCTCTCGCCAGATGTGGACCCCTCAACCTTGAACACTCCAGCCTCCAGAACTGTAGGAAATAAATCCCTATTCTTTATAAATTACCCAGTCTGTAGTATTCTGTCACAGCAAAACAAAATGAATTAAGACGGGTATAAAATTCAAAGAAGTATAAACAAGAAACAACTTGGGGTAAAATTCAGAATATTGCCTTAAAGCATAAACTCTATGTTTTAAGAAATACTTGTAGTATTCATTTTACTTTGAAAAGGTCTGTGTTTGAATAAGTATTCTGTATAGAATTCTCCTCTTGGGTTTTTAAAAGTATTTCTCCAATGGGAAGTCTTTGTAGTTGTGGACGTAGTAAAGTGACACATAAGAAGTCAACACTGATTTCTCCTCAAGCCCCCACACAACTAAAAAACCTGTTTATTACAAGATGACTTAATCCATGTTCATCTCAAGTGCCTTTAAATCTATTCTGTAAGTTTCAGAGTCCTGTCATTTGTATTATTTTATTGAAATTAATAAATTCTGAGATCTGTAGAGTATGACTCAGCAACATCAAGCTATTGAATTATATTGATTTAAAGCTTTTTAATTTGAGTTTAACACCTGTATAATACTTCAGTTTGTTGAGTTAAAGGAACTGTTTAGCTTTTATTCTTTATCCGTTTGATTTATATTTTGTAGCATTCATAAACCACTGAGAGACACCAAGTTCCTATCCATAAGGCTACATAAATCGTGACATCCCTGATCAAACATTTTGGTAGCTATCATTCCCTACAGAATGTAGTCTAAACATCAACAGGGCACTAGAAGCTTCCCATAACTTCACCCCAGCCTACTTTTCCAACCTCATCTCCCACTGTATCCTATAATTTGGCTATTCTAGACTGTGCACTATCCCTTAAATATGTCTTTCATGAAATAATCTCACTTCTGATGCAAATATCCAACTTCTATAATTGCTTTATAGATGTTATGGGTCTGTATGGTTATTATTTTATTGTTGTGATAGTTAATTACAGAGGCATCCCTGTAATTCAGGAGGTAATATTTTAGCTGAAGTGTAAGGTCTTAACCACAATGTTCTACTGCTAGGCAATACTGTATTAAGGATTAGAATATTTGTCTCCAAACTGGTATATGCATATACCAGGCAGTGCATGAGATAAGCTATTGAGGTGAAGAGGGAAATATTAAAACTTGGATTTATATTGTAGTCTCAGCCCAATATATTTATATCTTAAATATATTTTATAATAGGTTAAGTATGGGAACAGTGGGTTGTGTGTGTATGTACATATATATGTAGTTTACAAAAATGTACATATTGAGACAATGTTCAAGATTTTTTTAGAAATTGGGGTAAATTATTTTAAGAGTTTGGAGACAAGCCATTAAATGCAAAGACTTTGGAATCCAATTGAAATGGTTTCTCACCCCAAGCTGTGTGACTTTTAGAAGTCACCTTAATTAACACTAAAATTTTCACAAGTGTATAATAAAAATGCGTTGATACCATAGAACTACCATAAAGATTAAAAGGGCATTTTGTTTAATATGATTAGCCCAATAATTAACCTATAGTAAGAATGTGATAAATGTAAGTAATTGATATAATGTTATTACTAATTGCATTACATTCAATACTTGCAATTGGCTAAAGAAGAACTATGCTCATTAAAGAACTCTTGATGAGGAACAAAGTCAGCATTTCTTAGCCTTGTTCCCACCCTTGTACACCTTTGGTAGAACTGTAAGATCGTGCAACTTCTATAGAAAACAGTATGGAAGTTCCTCAAAAAATTAAAACCAAAACTACCATATGATCTAGCAAACCCACTTCTGGATATACATCCAAAAGGATTAAAAGTAGTATCTTGAAAAGATATTTGCACACCCATGTTCATGGCAGCACTATTCAAAGTTATCTTGATGTGGAAACAACCCAAATGTCCATCAACAAATGAATGAATAAACAAAATGTGGTATATACATACCATGGAATATTATTCAGCCTTAAAAAGAATGGAAATCCCGTCACATATTATTACAACAGGGATGAATCTTGAGGACATTATGCTAAGTGAAATGAGTCAGTTATAAGAAGACAAACACTGTGTGATTCCACTTATATGAGTTATCTAAAGTAGTCAATTTCATAGAAACAGAAATAAAATTGTAGTCTACCAGGAGCTGGAAAAAGAGGGAAATGGGGAATTGTTTAATGGACATAGAGTTTCAGTTGTGAAAGATAAAAAAAGCTCTGGAGATCTACTGCACAACAATGTCAATATACTTAACACTACTTAACCGTATAATTGAAATTATTAATATGGCAAATTTTATGTTCTGTGTATTTTTACTACAATTAAAATAGATGGACAGATGACTAGGTGGATGGATAAATGGACAGATGGACAGATATAGATACAGATAAAACTAAAAAGCTCTGTGTAGTGGGAAATAAGAAGCTGTTGTATGATATTAATTAAGAATGTTCCATCATGTGGTATCAGACTGGGAAGTGATTTTTACTTATTCCATTAATACTGAGCACCAACAATGCATCACACATTATGCCAGGTATCAGAGATTAACTCCCTTCCTTGAAAACAGTTTTGAGGAAAATTACCAAATTATCAAGCAATAGGCATTATTTTCTGGTACGGTATGGGATAGTATGGGACGAGATGGGATGGGATGGTAGGAAACTGATGGCTTTAGGAGACATTAAGTTGGTAGAATCAACAATACTCTGTCAAGTATTGACTATAAACAGGGAGAAAAAGGGAGAAATCAAGCCTGCAACACAGATGTTTGGTTTATATGCATAAGCAAATTGTGCTACCATCCATGGAAAAAAGGAATAAAAAAAAGATGTGTCAGCTTGGAGGAGCTAGGATGGGGAAATGGAGAGAAGAAAAATTCATTTTTGGATATGCTCAATTTGAGATACTTGGGGATATCTTGGTGGTAACACCCAACAGAAAATATAAAATACATTTGACCCTTGAACAGCTCGGGAATTAGGTGTACTCACTCCTGTGCAGTCAAAAATGCACATATAACTTTTGACTCCCTGAAAACTTAACTGCTAATAGTCTACTGTTGACCAAAAGCCTTACCAATAACAAAAACTGTCAATTAATCCATAAACTAGTATCTACATATATTTTATGCATTTATAACATACCTAATTTTTCTTAAGTTTTTGATATTTCTAGACTATACAGTTTGTCTGAAAGTTTTTTCAAACTATCGCAAATCTTCAAAAAACTTTCCAATATATTTATTGAAAATAATCTACATATAAATGGATCATCACAATTCAGACCTGTGTTGTTCAAGGGTCGACTGTGCTGATCTGGACTTCAGAAGATATCCATTAAGTACCAGAACACAGACAGGACTGAGGCTATGAACACGAGCATAATTACCCAGGGGAAATACAGAGTGACACAAGGTTTCAAATATATCTTAGGAAAATGATTTCATTTCAGGGATAGAGAAGTAAGCAATTCATGAAATTGGGGAAAACCGGATTGCCTTAGAATTTTACACAGCACACGCAGTATCTACAATGTTCTAGGGGAAAGAGTGTAATAAAGAATCTACTCCTGGTTAGTTGTCCTTCAGGCATAAAAGGCAAAGGACGAACATTCTCAGCTGCATACAAACCTCAAAGAATAGAATCCAAGAATGCTTTAGGAAAAGAAAGATGATGATCAGGAATTAGAGCTAGTTAAAGAATTCAGAGGTAAAGAAAACCAGGTAAAAGAAGAGATAAGCATTTAAAAATGAACAACAGCAAAATTTGTAGGAATGAAATTATATACTTTGACATAAATATCAAAAACCTTGACAATGCAAACCTAATTATAATATATAATGAATATGAAATCATATATAATAATTATAATAAATGCAATGTAATATAAGCCAGTATCTAAGCAACAAGGAGACAGAAAGAGGTGAAAGTATGCTTGTTTCTCATTTATCACTGGATAAAGTCAATATTATATAAAATTGAAACTTGCAGTTGGCAAAATAAATGTAATTCAGTCTCTTAAAGTTTTTTCAATATTTTCTATTGTCTTCAGAAATAAATATCTCTGAGAAGAAACATGTATCTTAACAATTGACTGAATTTCATGTATTTCTTCTTCTTTTGTTATATTTGGAAATATTATATATTTTTTATTTAAATTGCCATATGATCATTTCAGTTTCAGAAAATTATTTCTGCCTGTCCATAAATAACTATTGATTATTATATTTTATCTTCATTTTGTATATATAGACAGATATCTAAAATGATGTTCAGAATTAGTTCATGATGGTGGTTGTATCTGGATGTAGATTTGGTGTGACTTTTTAAATTTTTTTCTTTCCTTTTCACTTAGATTTTTTAAATAATGAAATGGTATCACTTTTACAAAAACAAAGACATTTTTATTTTCTAAAAATGGAGTGGGCAGACTATCTGAATAATATATACACACATATGTACAAATGCACTTTGTATTTTAACTCCATGTTGTGGTGTGATTTTGAATTCATAAAATATATCAGATTATAATTACATCATGATGTTCTTGTTCTGTTAATAATACTTAACTACTTTTTCATCATTTACCATGTGCTAGGCATATAACACATGCTTTTTTGTATATGTACATATACATGTAATTTTATAGATGTTAGCACATACTACATATCATGTTAGTATATATTATATATTATGCAAAACTATTAAATCAAGTATTATTACTGACATATTACAAAGATTAAATTGTATCTTTATTTTTTTTTTTTTTTTTTTTTTTTTTTTTTTTGAGACAGAGTGTCACTTTGTTGCCCGGGCTAGAGTGAGTGCCGTGGCATCAGCCTAGCTCACAGCAACCTCAAACTCCTGGGCTTAAGCGATCCTACTGCCTCAGCCTCCCTAGTAGCTGGGACTACAGGCATGAGCCACCATGCCCGGCTAATTTTTTTGTATATATATTTTTTAGTTGGCCAGATAATTTCTTTCTATTTTTAGTAGAGACGGGGGTCTCACTCTTGCTCAGGCTGGTCTCGAACTCCTGACCTCGAGCGATCCACCCGCCTCGTCCTCCCAGAGCTAGGATTACAGGCGTGAGCCACCGCGCCCGGCCTAAATTGTATCTTTAGTTAAGAAAGTTTACCTAACTCATATCTCCAGTAAACATCAGAGCCAGGATTTAAATTATGCTCTAAAATCTACATTCTGCTCACTAGGCCATGTTTCTTGCCATCTATACTGGCCATGAAGTTTACTTTATCTTGTTATCCAACAATTATGAAAATGAATATAACCTAAAACATATGAGATTCACATTAATATTTCTTAGTTAAACAAAAAAGGCTTAACAAATACAATAGCTATTAAGAAAAGGACTTTATGTTCTTGACATAAGATTGAAACTCTTGAAAGTTCTGCTGCTATATCCCTGTATTTTCTTCTTCATCTTTCCTCTATTCCATGCAGTGAGTAAACCCCTGAGGAGTAAAATCCCAGCTGGCTCAGGAAGGAAGCTTATCAAAGAAATATATATGAGTGCTGAATCTTGCCCACCGCCCCATTGTGGTTACTACTAAGAGAAGGAAGAACCAAGGACAAAATCAAGAACTGGTGCCTTCGGAACTAAGTGTGGGATAGTCTTCATATACTAACAGAGTCTAATTTCCTAAAGAGGCATCATATTCGGGGCATTGTCTTTATAAGTCCCCTTGCCCCTTAATACTTAAGCCAGAGTGGCCTCTACTAAAGGTCCCCCCTATTCCCTAAGAGCTGACAATGGCACCATGCTAGGGACTTGTCATAGGTGATTTATTCCTCACAACAATTCCACAAGGAACCACTAAAGTCAGTTAAGAAGCCACACTGCTGAGATTCACCTTGGGATCTGTTTGACCCCAAAATCCAATGCCACAGGGTCCTCCCAAAGCACTTTAATGAAGAGAACAATGCATTGGCTGCCAGCAGCAATGCCCACTATGGAAGTTTAGAAGATAAGCAAAAATGTGCTTCTATCTCAGTAACTACTACTGTGATTTGTCTCTATGTCATAGATACAAAGTATCATAATAGACAGCTGGCTCTGTAGCAAATGCCAGATCATAGTTTAATATATGTGATGTGGGCCTCAGGCATGAAGTTAGACCAGGTAGAAAGGTATACAGACTCATGAGGTATTATTTCTTTCACTCTGATGTAGCATGGACTTACAACCAAAACCACAGTCAGAGAACAAAAACAGTAACTATTTATGAACCAGTCCATGAATATTCATTCTAATCACTGTAATCAATTAGTAGTATGCACAGCAAGAATAACATGACAACAGATTGCAGAACTGAATAAATCATCATTCATAAATGACATAACTAAAGATAATGCATTTTCATTTCTGGCTTAAGATTCATTTTATGATCTCTGTTAGAATAAATAATAAGGAAAAAAATACAAGAAAGGCAAAATTTTGACCTTTGTGTCTGTTCCTACAAATATTGGTCAAGATACGTATTACTTACATTATTTAATTATACAATTTTGGTACTCATTACTTTTCTTGCTTGAGACTGAAAGACAAAAAACATGAGCTTACCAAATTTCCTAATATTTTATACAATGCAATGAGCTTTTAAAAAATAGGGTTTAATAAATTTTCTGATTATTTTCTAAGATTATCATTCATAATACCAAGTGGTATGATGTGTTTGGGTAATTTGAAATTATAAGTGTGATGTTTCAGCTAATTGTTGCCAGAAAACAAAATGTTAATGAAGATCGAAAGTGTCTAGAAACAAACTAAATGAGAACTATCAAAGAAGCAGAGTAACCATACTTAAACGAATTTAGTACTGATGAAAAGTTTCTTATAATCAATGCCAGACATTGGTTATACATTTTTCATAACTGTTTTAAGTCATTCATCACTTCATTCTTCTAAATTTTTGACACCTTCAATGAAAGAAATATAAATACTGGTAGTATGGAAAAAACACAGATGGGATACTCAACAAACTATATGCTCATGGTCTGCACGTGTGGGCAGGCACACAAAAGCACAGGTCCCACTCCAGACTTAAAATGGCTGAGTTGCAGGATGTTGTTGCTTGGTGACCAAACAGTATCTCCCCGATCACAGAGCAGTCTAAACATCAGTGACAGATATGTCCCCTCAGCTTTGGACCTGGCCAAGACAAATATTAAAGGGCATGTTTATCTTTTCCAGTAGTCAACATCTTTAAGTCAGCTGTCACTTGCTTGATTTTATCATCAGTTAAGTTTAGGCTTTAGCTGGGGAGAGTATTTGCAAAGCTACACCTCTTCTTTTGGGAAAATAAGATGCAGAAGCTTCTTTAACCATGAGACTGAAGGATCGTCTTATTTCAATTAAGTCTATGTAGTGTGTCTACTCTGTTCTAGTATAGCCTCCCAGGTGCTATCAGTCTCTCTTTCTTTCATTGAACTAGAACAGTTAATTAGCCTCAGCCTGTCCTCTCCCCTTTTCTCTTTCCCCTTTCGCAGTAGTAATGATGTCTAATTATCAGCAGCAGTGGGTTACTGCAACATCAAGAGCAAAGAAAGCATCTCTCACTGACAGCAAAGCCAGCTGAGAACCCTTAAGTCTCAGGTAACTTAGGATGATTCTTAGTCTACTTGAAAATATCATTCAAATACAGTATTTTATTTTGATCAATATATACCTTTGCATTAAAAGAAAATTTATTTTTTGTCTTCTTGGTGATTTCACTCCCACCATTATAAAGAAAAATCAACAAATGTTTAAGAAAAGAATTCAAAAATGTGAGAAAACACATGATAAAAGGGGATCTCTTATTTGTTTTTTAACTCATTGAAATGATGATTGGCTGTCTCTCAGAGAAGGAGGAGCCTATAATTCTATGTCAGGAGCAGTATAAAAATTTTATAAAGAGCGATAGAAGAGTTCGTAAATTCTAAACCTCTTCAATATTTCAAAACAGGCTTGAATGAAAAGCAGAGCTCTTAACTACATGGAAACTATTATCTAAGAATAACACCTGATGAATTAGATCTCCCATAAATATATGGTATTTTTCCTGAAAAGAGAAACACGTGTCATTTTATTATTACCTTAGGAGTTGTCACTCTACATTAGATGTCTTAGCAGTAATTCTTTAACCACTCTACAATAATTTTTGACTGAAAATAGGGGTATCTGAGCATATAAATGCTAGTTTGAATAACTGGCATTCATGACTACCTCTGAAGCTGTTACAGAATTTATGTTATTTAGAGTTTTTAATTAGTGTTTTAAAAGGACACATGCATTAATGCATATATTGGATGTAGCTAAACCTATACAAGTATAAACTCATTGTATCAATACACAAGTGAATCTATCTGACAATGAAAGAGAACTTAAGTTTAACGTTAAAAGGGGTGAAAAACAAACTTCTCAGCTAGCAATGTTTCTTTAAAACACATATTGTTAAAGTATACTTTAAGTAAATATATCTTAAATGACTATTTCGTTCATTCAGTTAACTTAGTACTGTCCAGAGGAAAATAAGTTCTTACGTTTTGAATTCTAATTTGTCTAACAATAAAGTAAGTTTTACATCAGGTTCATAATGTTACTCTCAATACAAATGACTCAAAGCACTCCATTCTCTATAACAGACTTCTGGCTCATCCAGATGTAAATAAATCTCAGTTCTAATTCATGCCAATCTGTCTTTATTATTTAGTAAAGCCAGACAATAATCTCACCATTGTCTTTAGCGGTGCCACATGTTAAAGGAGAAGGCTACATTTATAGATCTACCTCCTAGAAACCTAACAATAGTATACTAAAGAAAATACTACAGAACTTTTTTAATGTGTTTCCATTTCACCTTTATTTCCATTTCCCACTTTCTATATAAATTCCAGAAGAAATATACATCCTTCAAACAACAACTTCGAATTAATCTCAGGAAACCATAAACTGATTTCCAAATCTAAGGGTCCTCTAAATAATGCTCTGAAAACAAAAACCTTCATGAGCATATTTCCAATTTGATATACTTCCATTAGAGATAGAATAGCTTTCAAGACGTCTCCTTTCTTAGCATCCTCCAGGATATTGCATGGGGAAACAGTTGCCAGTACGAGAGGAAGAAAAAGGAGCAAATGCTCAAGAAACCCAAAGCGAGGCAAAAATACAAAGGATGCCAGATAGCCTCCCCCACCCCTGCTGCAGGCGAGTACCCACCGTAGCATGATGCAGAAAGGTCCTATACATCTGATCTGCAATCCTACTTGTAGCCCACAGTTCCCATCTTCTTGTAAAGAAAATCGAGGCTGCTGCCGCTCCCCAGCCCCACCGGCGTCTGCAGCGCGAAGCTGAGATCTCCTGGGCTCCCACTGCCCGCGCCTCGCAGTGCCCGGGCTAGAGCGCCGTGGCCATGAGCCTAGCGCAACCCCAGAAAGAGGAACCAATACACACCATTTGATCGCGCCCAAACCCATCTCTCTTTGTTGTTCATCTTCTAGCTGCAGCTTTATTTGTGGACGGGGGGAGTGAGGAAGGGAATGGGGGGGGCGGGGAGGAGGAATCTCCACGACCTTATCTACAATCCAAACAGTCGTTGGCAACGATCTGTGGGAGCGATCAAGGCGTTCAAACTGCCCCGCGTCTCCCGGGCGGCGGTCTAACAATAAAACCTGACAGTGTCCCGGGGAAAACCCCACATCCCCCGCCAGCGCCCCATTCGGGCTGTATGCCAATAAGGAGACACTGTACACTATCGATCGATCAGAATCGTCTGTTATCAGAGCGTGCGACTCGGGGTCTAGCCTGGCCTTTATGCGCGGTGGCGGCGGTGGGACACGCGCCAGGCGCCCAGTGAAGGACACGGGACAATGGCCCAGCCCGAGGACGTCGCACGCCGCCCGACCCGGGGAAAGAAGCTCCAGCGGCAGGTCCGGGAACCGAGAGGCGGGGAGGGCGGTCAGCTCTGGATGTGCGCTGCCGCTTTAAAATAAAGGGCCACAAAGACTCCGCGGTGGGGAAGACGCGCCTGGCTAATGCGAGTGGGGACGACTTGGGGAGGGGGTTGAGGAAGGTGGGGGCCACACGAGCCAACGGTGGCTCACGGCTCCCCCTCTCCCCCCTCCTCCCTCCCCGCCGGGCTGCTCCGGCAGACAAATAACAGAGGAAGGCGAGTCACTCACCGTGGTCTTGACAGGCACGTAGAGCACTTGCTTGGCGCCGCCGCCTCCCCCGCGGACCTCATCCGGCTGGCCCAGCTGGAAGCCCTTCGATTTGACCCAGAATTTAAATTTGGCGTTGTCCGTGGAGCTCGACTCGGAGCCATTGAGGAGCTGGACGATCCGCTCGTATTTTTTACGGGTCACCGTCTTGGTCTTGCCTGAGTCCCCGTAAGTCCTGAGGCACCAGTCCTGGAACTGGCGGTACATGTCGCGCTCGCTCTCCATGTTCCCCGCTCCCGGCCGCCGGCCGGATGCTCCCACCGCACTTCGCACCTGTTCACCCCGGGCTCATGAAAAATGCAGCCCCGGCCACGATGCGGGGACGCGAGGTCCCGGCCGCCGCCGCAGGAGGCTGCCTCGGGTGGGGGGGGGAGGAATGGGGAGAGAGAGGGGAGGAGGGTCCGTCCGGTTGGGCACCAGCAATCAATGCCCTGTGCTACCAAGTCTGGTTCATTCGTAATTGCAGCGGATGTCTAGGACGCTTTTTTCGTCCTCTTAGTGATAGGTCTCTTTAATACTGTGTGACCAGGACCATCCCAACAGCATCTGGCCCAGAGGAGCTAGGTTTTGAATAATTAAAATCCCATTCCTTGGTTTATTAAAATTCCTAATATTGAATTGGGTTGGTCCCTCGACGCCTCGCCCCCAGGCTGCGTCCGGGGCAGGGCAGGTGGAGCGCAGCGCCGCCTCCCCGCGCGCGCCCCAGAAGCTTCCCCGGGCGCTGGCCCCGCGGTCCAGAAGCAAGGGCTGTGCCTCCCCCGAAAGCGGCCGCCCGGCCGAGCTCCTGCAAGCCCCGGAGGGCACACGGGTCCCCGGGCTCTCCTTCCTCCTGGGTCCTGCTCTGCGTCGGCCTTTCCTGCGACGGGCGTTCTGGGACTAGAAAGAGAGAAAGTTCTTACCTGTCATGTTTTTAAGCTTATCAAATCCTGTTTTCAGGATTTTTTTAAAAAGCTATTTTAAAAACGGTTTAAAATGTCATTTCTTCGGATGCATTTGGAATAAATTGCAGCCCCGCATGTAGGTCCTGGGAGTTAAGTGCTGGAAATTAGCAAAGCATTCATGGAGATTTGGCCATAGTTCTACAGGGTAAACTGTAGTGCCCCAAACAGACATCCGCTCCAGGGGGACGTGGGTAAACGAAGGCAGGCCGCTGGCGGCGGGTCTCCCGGATAATGATGGGGTCCCCAGACAGGACTCTTCTGGTTTCTGCTGAACTGGGTACAAGACACAGAAGTAAGTTTATGATACAGATGCTTGAAACCCTTTGAGTGAAATTGAAATATGTAGACAGATCATTTTCCCCTTGCTTGGATACAGTTTGCAGTTCACACGGGAGGTTTCGGTTGTCTATTTTCCCCCTGCCACGTCATGGACACCCCCTCCACTGCTCAGAGTAGCCAAATATGAGTTCCCCCTGGACGATTTTTCCAAGCAAATGAAGTCAGCAGTTGCTCCATTCAGGACTTCCATCCGTCTGCTCCGGAGCTGGAAACAGGGGAGTTCCCATCCTCCTCGCGCAGCGGCTGCGGCCGCTCCTCTTTATTCTACTCTCCGCCGAGGCCCGCGCCCGTCCCGGGGGGCGGCTGTGCCAGGAAGGCTGCCCGACCCGTGCCCGGCGCCGGGCCCGCGTCGCAGCCCGCCGTCTCCCCTCGTCGTCGTCTCCCAGACGAAAGCCCCGAATGGGAACTCGGGGCGTCTGTGCCCACCGCGCAGCAGCCGGTCCCGGCACTGGCAGAACGGTCAGTGGCTCCCGCTCGGCCGGGCTGAGTGTGCGCGCGCGTGTGTGTGAGCAAGGGAGCGAGGGTGTGCGGGGCGCCGGGGGTGCGCGGTGTGTGCGCGCCTCTCCGGGAAGGTCTCGCGGCGGCTGCAGCCGGGACTGACAGCCCGGGCGGAGCGCAAGCTGCTCCACACACTAAACCTCTCGCCTCTCCCCTCACCCCCACCCCTCCCACTTCCCCCTCCTCCCCCCTCCCCTCCCCGGCCCGTTCCAAGCTCTCTGATTGGCCGATGGGACAAAAGTTTCTGTGGAGACGGCTGGGCGCTGACGTCACGGGCAGAATTGTCCCATTTAGGGATCCCGGGGGCAGTGCGCATGCTGCAGGCTGCAGGTTAGAGGCAGGAGGAGGTAGCAGCGGGCCCGCCGGCAGCCAGGTGGCAGAAAGGAGCACGCACCATCCAGGTGGGGGGACGACTCCAGCAGGGTTTCCATGGAGATTCCTCTGAGTCTAGCCTAAAAACAGCAGATCAGCTGACACCATTAGCTCAGGACCTAATTACTGCTTATTGGAGCAACAAATGAGGGAGAGGGCCAGCTGCAAAGGAAGAGTTTTTATTCCCCCTCCCTCACCATCTCCTTTCTCCCCTCTCTCCATCTCTCTTGAGTCCCAGTGAATTTTCATTAACTTACAAGCTTCCTGCAACAACAGCTCCCCTTCTCCAGAGGCCACCCTGACTGCTTTTATTCTTTTTATTTCCTTCTTTTGTATATAAAAAAAATGCTACAATAAATCAGTTGTTCTGAGTCCTTGAATTTTTGTCCGATAAGTATTAGACCACAGAGCTCAGAGAAGTGACTCTCCAATACAAGTCACAAGTGAATTTAATACAAGTAGCGGGGAGGAAGGAAACATCACTTTCAATTTATTGAATTGGGTATTTATCTTTGGGCCTTTCACATTTTTAAAAAAAGTCTCAGTATTTTAAATACATTAATATTTGGAACAAGCACTTGGACAGAAGACTATTTTGCATCACCCTTCTAAGTGTGGTGCACCTCACAGGAACAACTCTGTTCAAAGTTTCTCCTGTGGCATCAAGGATTGGTTTAGCTGTGTATTGGTCATGTGTTTCCTAGAGGTTTCTGGAAGGATGGTCCTGGAGTAGTCATTCATTCAAGAATAAGCTGGTTCTATAGAGTTCACTTTCTGTTCTGGTTATAACTTAATTCACAACTATAGGATTCTTTTTCTGTAGCTGTTACATCTGAAAAGTGATCCCATCTCCTCTAAGCCTCATTTAAGTACTTTCAGCCCCTCAAAGTCTGCCTTCCTTGACCACTGAAGTTAAAATAATCTGTCTCTCCTCTAAACTACTCTGGACAGTGTCTTGCAAACATTTTTTGAACCCTGTCTCACAGTAAGGTATACACTTCATATTGACATACAGGGCATACATACACCTCCAGATATTTTATGATAACATATATCACCCAAAGTACACACTCATATTTGCCCTATTATCTCCTATTTATTTTATTATTACTTGGTATAGTCCCAACTTATTACATTTACTTTATGACCCAGAAAAGGATGACTGGCAATCTGTAGTTTGAAAAATATTATTTTAGATCATAAGAACTGCACTACTCCTTATACTATATTTATATTTTCATGGGAGTATATTTAAATGTTCAAATAAAATCTTGATTGGAAGACCCTTGAGAGTTTATATTTTCTTGTTTTGCAAGTAACTTTAGCACAATGAGCAATATACATAGTGACTAATAAATATATATGTATTGAGTTAGTAAATTAATGAAGGAAGGAGAATAAAAGGAAGTGATGAAGAGAAGAAGCAGGCAGGCGTAATCCTTGCCCATGCCTGTTGGCTTTTCCTGGTTGGTGTTTGGATGAAGTTGGTCCCAACTTAAGAAAATGCCAGGGCCTCATCACACATATATATGTTCATTATATTTATAACTATTATTGATACTCTAATGTATGGAAATTAGAACACTCCAGACAAAAAAACTTAGAATACAAGCAAATATGCCATCAACCCACATTTGTGTTAATGAGATTGGGGCATACAAGCAAAAAAAACTGTCAAAAGTTAAAATAGATCATGTAAGATGCATTCTTTTTAAAAGGAAGAGGCAAATGATTAACTATCGAGAGAATATTCACATTGGAGTAGAGGAATAGAGAGTCCTACAATTTTAAGGGTCAAGATTTTCAGAGCCCTGTGGATTCTCTTGTCTCTAGTGGAACCTGAAGTGTGATCTGTTCTGTACTCGCACTCATTGTTCACTGTGCTAAGTCTACACCTTTTACCATATCTTGTTCACCTGAGGGAGTAAACACCTGACAAAATCTAAAATCTACCTCAGCAACTCATTCTGGACTCATTTCCCTCCTTTCAAGTTCTCTAGAGTCAGGTTTGACCAGCTCCACCTCAGGGGTCATACAGAGCTTCTTTTTTGGCTATATGATTCATGTTAACAGGCTGCCTGGAATTTAACTTGGCATTTCCCCAAGACACTTTCTTCAGAATTGGCTCTCAACAGAGCATCTCTCTCCAAAAAGTGTTCTTCACCCCATATCTGAATACTAGTCCCCAACTTGGGCCCAGGGTCCTGCCTGCCTGGGTAGTCAGAGAAAGAAAGGATGAAGACAGAAATAGTTATATTGAAAATAATCTTTTAATTAAAATAATCCAAAATTTGAGCAATAATCCATATTATTTTGTTATAAAAGTAAAAATAATTTCTTTCAACCTCATGATCACTTTGCATATGTATATGACATTTAAAAAAATCCGGAAATCCTTGCATCTTAGTATCGATCACAAATGTTCATGCAATACTACAGATTCATCAGTAAAATGTTACAATGCAAATAATATAGAATCTGTTGTCATAAAATCAGGGTTCAAAGAATAAATAAGCTTTCATTCATCCATTCAAATAATCATGATTTTCATTGAACAAATGTTAACAACAGACATATGGACATGGTCCACATATCATGGAACATAAATTCTTCTAAGGAAAACAGACAATAAATCAGAAACTAAATAATTAGAGCATGAGGTAAGTGCTATGAGAAAAAATAATGTGCTATAAAGAGAAAACAATGACAAGGTAGAAGGACTTGGTGAGCTTAGGGAAGATCTCCCTG
This sequence comes from Lemur catta, assembly GCF_020740605.2. Classification (NCBI taxonomy): domain Eukaryota; kingdom Metazoa; phylum Chordata; class Mammalia; order Primates; family Lemuridae; genus Lemur; species Lemur catta. The sequence continues at coordinate 24,972,774 of NC_059143.1, forward strand.
AGTAGGTAACATTTATCACAGGACCTGAAGATGCAAAGGAGTCAACATGTGAAGCCAGAAAGGGGCACCATAGGCAAAGCACAAAGGTCCTAAAGAAAAAGAGATCTTGACATGTTTGAGGACTAGAAGGAAGACAAGTGCAACTAGAGCTTATTGAGCTGGAAAGAGAATGGTAGAATATGAGATCTGAGTAGGCTTCAGCCAGATCTTGCAGGGCAGTACTTGCCATGATAAGTGCTTGTATTTTATTACTGGTCCACTGGAAAACCAGTAAAGATCTAGAGCAGGATAATTACATGCATGGTATGAATTTTTCTAAGTATCATGGGCCACTTTGAGGAGAAATGATTGAAAGGGGGCAAGCATGGAAGCGAGAATACCCGTTAGGAAACCTGAAGTCATTGTAATAGCTTAGATGAAACATTGTGGTGAAAGAGTGAGTGGTAACAGAGGAGGTAGAGGGAGAGAAGTGACGGATTGAAGATAGATTTTAATGATAGAATAGGGCTTGCTGACTGCAGTGGACTCAATATGCCCCCAAACTTCATATGTTGAAATCCTAACCCCCAAGTTGATGGTATTAAGAAGTGAAGCCTTTGGGAAATGATAAGGTCATGAAGTCTGAAGCTTCATGAATGGAATTAGTGCCTTTATAAAACAGGCTTCACAGAGCTCCTTTGGCCCCTTCCACCATGTGAGGACACAGTGAATAGATGATCATCTATGAAGAGGGGTATTACCACACACTAAATATGCTAGCATCTTAATATTGGACTTCACAGTGTCCAGAACTGTAAGAAATAAATTTCTGGTCTTTATAAGTTACCCAGTCTATGGTATTTTGTTATAGCAGCCTGAAAGAACTAATACAATGATGGATTGCATGTAGCAGATGAGAGGAAGGATTGAGTCAAGGATGGCTACATGATTTCTGGCTTTACTAGTGAAGCTAGTGAAGCCATTGACTTAGAGAAGAAAGTTTGAGGGAGGAACAGATTGGGAGTTGGAGGCTGAGGGAGGAGCAGAAGCAAGTTGGGGTGGAGAGGCAGGAAGAAAGAATTTAATTTCAGAGAAGTTAAATTTGAAATACCAGGAGAGTTGTTCATGTAGGAATTGAATATAGAAGCTTGAACTACGGAGAAAAGTCTGGGCTGGAGATATAAATACAGGGAATTTAAAGCCATAGGAATGAATGACATCACCTCTATCCACGTTTCCCACAAAAAAGGGAAAGCCTCCATCTTTTGATATCGATTTTATATACACTAATACCCTATGATTAAAATAGAATGTCATGTACTGAGCAGCAGACGTTGCCTTCTTTCAGTATAATACTGGTAGTAGAAAAAGCCTGAGAAAAATAGCAAAGCAATTTGGATCAATCCTTGCCTAGACCTAAACTGTTAGTGAGTTCCAAATTTTACATGGCCTTAAAATCATTTAAAACTTAAAAAGGAAAAAGTAAAAGCTTTGGATAGACCTATTCTAGATTAGATCAGGACCTGGAGGTATGCCAAAATAGGAATCTAAAATGTGAGGACTGCCTGTGAGCAAATCTGCCACTGAAGAGACTGAATAAGGACTTCATCTACTGGGTTAAATCAGTAAGAGAATTCGAGGTTTTAGCTAGACTAGAAATTGTGATGCATGGCACTTGTTACTTTGAAACCTGCGGTTCTGAACATCATTATGCATTCAGATGTTTAACAGTCTATTAACTACCCTTCCAAGGAAAAGGAATATGTAGAGGAAGCAAATGACCAACTCAATCAGCAACTCGATTATCATATAACTTGTTAACTTCTCATAATGACACAATTAACAAAGTTAGAGCAGAAATGTCCTCTTATGCAGAGAGAGAAATTTGGTACTATGTAAAAATTGTCACGAATCTTTTTTTATTAGTTGACTTCCACTGTGTTGACTCTTCTCCCAAATAATTTTGAAAAGAGCCTATCTTTAGTATGCATTGGTTGAGAAAAGAAATGCTTTTGAGAGACTTTAAATATTAATATTATTCTGATATTTATGGCTGCCATTACTAAAACACAGAGAAACATATATTTTTATTTGTAAACTATAATGTCAGCATCTTCATTCCACTTTCTAACCCAAAGGAAAAGATTAGAAATTTGATGTTTGTTGTTTGGCCCCAAATGTACTGATATTTATGTTTGGTAAAACCATTATTAAATATTATGCATTGGTCAGAATTTAATTTTCATAATTGTCTAAGTGTGCAAACTAAAAACAAATTAGCTTCGATAATCTAGTTGATTTTCCAAATTTCTCTTTAATATCTGCTTTTCAACGTGTCTGTATGAGCAAGTCCATGGTACAGCCAGTTCCTGCATTTTGACAGCCGCATATGGATTCATTCAACATTCCTCTACCCGACATTTTCATCTAGCTGCTATAACTATGATAAAGTCCAAAGTTAACAGTCTGGTGTTCATGTCCCTTGTAACAGAGAAGAAAATACATTTTTCTGGCCCCAAATATTGCTTTATTTCCCACTAGCCATATGGCTTATCTTTTCTTCCAAAATATATGTCTTAAAACAGTAATCCACATATTCATCCTCAACTCAGTGGACAGCACTATTATAGAATTTTTAGATTATTTTTGGAATAGTTATTTTGTCATGGAAAATAAAAACTCTTTGGGGAAGAGGCAGCAGCATACCTCTGCCCAACTGCCATTATATTTTTCCATATTTCCAGTTTTTACTCTAATTTCTGTTGAGTGAACCAATTCGTATCTTAGCATCATCACCTAGCCCTTGTATCTTATAATACATGATTAATCATTTTAGGACATTTGTTTAACTTGCAGGAAAAAAAGTGATGAGAATGGCACACAAAGATTTCTTGGCTGAAACCACAGATTCTAGAAATAGTTTTTACAGGGGAGCCATCTGAGCTTAAATATCAGAATCTATAAAATAGCGGTAACAGTGCTAACTTTGAAATAAAGGAAGCTGAAGGAATAACTGCCCCTATTTTCTCTGGGATCATACTAATAAGATTGAAGAGCAAGGCATGAAAAAATAATTTCGATTTCCCTTTTCTTTTCTCTTCTAAAACAAACATCTACCAAGTCATTAGGAAAGTCTTTAATTGGGCTTCTTGATCACAAAGTAGAGTAAGCATTTAGAGGTTACAAAATTTTAAGTTCTTATTATAGTTTATATTGAATTTTGGAAATGAAAGCTAACTTAAAAAAAAAAATTAAGTTTTCACGTTAAATGCAAAAATAACTCTCAGGCAATTCAGTGTCAACTATCCACTCTCCTGACTCTGCTAACCTGGTAAAGCAGAGGACCAGCATGGGCTGACACACTTCCATTTATCTTAATGCAATCTTAATTTTGGAATGAACTGACCTTCAAGGCAGAGTTTCACACATTTGTACATGAGATGCAAATTGTCTAACATATTATACAGCACAATTTGCTAACAACCTCACTAGGTACAATGAAGCTATGAACCAATCGAATGCTTGAGGCATTTTAGCCATTAATTTATAACTTGGTGTGATGATTGGAACCCCACATAGAAGAGGAAGATGGAACAGCTTCTTGAGGATTAGTGGTAGAAAATGAGTTATGAAGACAGCTATGTTTCAGAGAATATTTATGTTGTGCGTGTAGAAAAACAAGTATGAATGAACTTTGAAATAGCAATAGCAATGGTCCTTGAAAATTCAAGATTTCTTTGACTCAAAATCATCTGAACTTAACATTTTGTTGGAGTATTAAATTTACTAACCCCAAGTAAACTGAAGTGATTCCATGCTTTACCCTTTTAAAAATTGTTTCAAAATATTCATATGACCATTATTTTCTAAAATATAAAACTACGTGATTTATGAAAATCAGTTAAGAAATATGTAGTGATGATATTGGCGCACTTTCCTGTTAACACTGCTTAAGTAAGAGGCATAGTATTGGTTTGTATATTTTAAGAATCAAATTAATATGGATTTCCACTTCTAATGCTGTGTTTGACTAGAGACTCTAAGAGGCCCTTCTGCTAGAAAAATAGCTCAGTGCTTCACAATGCTTAGCTTTGATTGCATGACTGAGATCAGAGGACACTCCCCCCTAAAAAATCATCTGAAAACTGATCAGTGAGAAGTCAATACATTCAAGGGGTTAGATTATCCTATAAGCAAAGTCAGTATCAACATTACAGTAGGAAGAATGAACATTAGACCATCAGCACAGCACTGGAGCTGTGCCTGAAACTCCTGTATTAAACCAGAGACCCTTGAAGGGTGCTAATGTAGTCATGAGATTGGCCTTGCCACCTAGCTTCTGGTAAAAGCAAGTTTACATTCTCTATAGAGGAAAATACCCACAATTTTAGTAATCAGGTTTGTTTCAGATTAAGATCAACCAAACATGAGCATATAATCAAAGATGTTTAAACACAAGAAAATGAACTATCACGTGTACAAGCCAGCACAAGTAGCAAGAACAGAACTAAACCCCTAAGGATTTTTTTTCAAAAACAGTCAAAACTAGCAGAAGTCAGGATAGTGGTTACTTTGTCGGTAGTGGCTAGTAAAGGACACTAAAAGTGTTTGTTAAACCTAGTAACATTCTGTTTCCTATTCTAGGTACTAACAACACAGGTAGTTTACTATGTGAAAATTCATTGAGCTATATACTTAGTATTTGTACACTTTTTCCCATGCACAGTCATGTATGGCATAATAACATTTCAGTCAACAACAGACCACATGTATGATGATGGTCTCATAAGAGTATAATACCATATTTTTACTGTAACTTTCATGTGTTTAGATATGTTTAGATACACAGATTCTTACCATTGTGTTACAATTGCCTACAGTATTCAGTACAGTAACATCCTGTATAGGTTTGTAGTCTAGAAGCAATAGGCTATATCATATTGCCTATGTGTGTTGTAGGTTATACTATCTAGGTTTGTGTAAAGACACTCTATGAGAGGTTAGCACAATGACAAAATCACCTAATGATGAATTTCTCGGAACATATCCCTGTCATTAAGTAACGTGACTGTACATTAATCTTTAATTTTAAAAAGTACTTTAAAAAGGCAATAAACATGGAAACTCTAGAGCAACCACTGACAATATTTTAAAAGTATAATTGATATAGTAAAAGTGGAGGTAAAATGGAACCATGAAAATACATAATTAAAACCAGAGAAGGCATAAAAAGGGAGAAAAGAAACAATAAATATAACAATAAAATGATAAAATCCAAACATGAAAGATATTAATCCAATGACGTCAATCCAATAACTTTAAATGAATGGTGTAACTATACCAATTAAAAGAGACTGTCAGAATGGATAAAAATACAAGATCCAACTCTACATATTCTACAAGAAACCCATTTTAAATATAAGGATTCATGCAGATTAAAAGTTAAGGGACGGGAAAAGTTATATCACGTTAATGTAATCAAAAGAAAGCTGAATTATGTAATTTCAAACAAGAACCAAGATTATCAGGAGTAAAGAGGGACACATATCATGATAGAATTAATTTTCCAAAAACCTAATCCTTAATATATACACATGTAACAGCAGAGCCGCAAAAATAAATAAATAAATAAATAAATAAATGTCAGGCAAAAACTGATCAAATAAAAAACAGAAATACATAAATCCACTATTACAGTTGAAACCTCAACATCCCTCTGGCAGTAATTGATAGATAAAGCAGGCAGAAAATCAGTGAGGCTGTATATAACATTAACAGTATTATCAATCAACTTGAATGAAGTGAATTTTATAGAATGCTCCTTCTAATAACAACAGAATGCACATTCTTCTCAAGCTCACATGGAAAATTTACCAAGATATACCACATTCTGGGCCAAACAACAAAACTCACAAACTTAAAAGAATAGAAATCATACAAAGTATGTCCTCAGACCACGTGAAATTAAATTAGAAATCAATAACAGCAGGAAAAATCCCCAAATTTTGGAGAGCAAACAAAATGCTTCTAAAAAACACTGTGGTCAAAGAAGTCTTGAGAGAAATTTTTAAAATATTTTGAACTAAATGAAAATACATGTTACTAAACTTTGTGAGATGCAGCAAAAACAGTGTTTAGAGGGAAATTTATAACATTAAATGCATATATTAGAAAAGAAGACCTAAAAGCAGTAAACTAACTTTCCACTGTAGGGAAGTAGGAAAGAAGAGCAAATTAAGTCTAAGGAAAGAAGAAAAAATATAATACAAAATGAAAATATACATCAATGAAATGAAATTGAAATAGGAAAGCAGTAGAGAAAAATCAGAAAACCAAAAGCTGTTACTTTTAAAAGAGCAATAAAATAAAAAATAAAAATAAAAACCTCTAGCCAGATTAACCAAGAAATAAGAGAGAAGATACAAATTACCTAACTGAGAAATGAAAGACAGTTCGTTACTACTTATCCTCTGGACATTAAAAGGATGATAAGGAAACACTGAAAAATTCTAGGTTCACACATTTGAGAACTTCGTTAAGATGGACCAATTTCTTAAAAAACAAGAAACTACTAAATTTCATACAAGGAAAAAGTAGATAAGCTAAGAAGAACCATATATACTAAAGAATTTGAAACAACAATTAATAACCTGTCAAAAGAGACAATGCCAGACCCAGAGGGTTTTATTAGTAAATGCTAATGAAGTCTAGCATTTAAGGAAGAAATAATTCTAATTCTCCACAATCTCTTCTAGAAAATGGAAACAGAGGGAACATTTCCTAACTCATCCTGTGAGGCCATCATCACCTTACTACCAAAATCAAATAAAGACATCTGAGAAAGAAAAACTATAAACCTATATCTCTCATGAATATTAATGCAAATATACTCAACAAAAATTAGCAAATTATACACAACAATATATACTAAAAAATACATCATGATCAAGTGGTATTTATTCAGATATGGAAGACTAATTCAACATTTGAATATCAGTCATTGTTACCCACTAATAAAGAGGTTAAAGAAGAAAAATCATATGACCATTGACATTGACACAGATAAAGCATTTGACAATAACACCCATTCATCATAGAAACTCTCATCTAATTAGGCATCTTCAGCTTTATAAAAAAAAAATCTATAAAAACCCCTAAAACTAACACCATACTTAATCGTGACACTGGACACTTTTCAAGTAGGGAAGAAGGTAAGAATGTCCTGTCTTACCACTTCTATTTGATATTTTATTAGAAATCCTAGCTAGTGCAATAACACAAGAAAAAAAAAGGTACACAGATTGGAAAGAAATAAAACTATCATTATTTCCAGAGGACATGATTGTCTACATGGAAAACCAGAAATCTACAAACCCAAATTCCAGGAAAAATAAGTGAGTATAGCACGGTTATAGTATGCTAGTTCAAGATACAAAGTCAGTTACTTTCCTATATACCAGCAAGAATAATTAGAATTTGAAATTTTAAAATACCATTTATAATAGCACCAAAATAAAAATACTTGTGTATAAATCTAACAAAATATATAAACTCTATATGCTGAAAGCTACAAAACTCTGATACAAGAAATCACATAAGATCTAAATAAATAGAGTGCTATCTCATGTTTATGGATTGGAAGACAATATTTTAACAATGTCAATTCTTTCCAACTTGATCTATAGAATCTGTGCAATTCCAATCAAAATCCCCACAAGCTATTTTTAAATATCAACAAGCTAACTCTAAAATTTGTAAAGAAAGTTAAAGGAACTAGAATAGCCAACACAATATTGAAGAAGAACAAAATTGGAGGACTTACACTATCTGATTTTGAAACTTGTTATAAAGTGGTAATAATCAAGGCAGCATGCTATTGGTGAAAGAATAGGCACAGAAACCAACGGAACAGAACAGAGAGCCCAGAATTAGACTCAAAAAAATACACAATCAACTGATTTTTGCAAAGGTGCAAAGATAACTCAATGGAGAAAGGTGGTCTTTACAAGCCATAGTGCTGGAAAAATTAGATGTCAATATGCTTAAATCTGACCCTGGACATAGATGTTACCCACTATACAAAAGTGAACTCAAAGTCAATCATGGACTTAAATGTAAAATGTAAAACTATAAAATTTCTAGAAGAAAACATAGGAGAAAAACCTATGTAAACTTGAGCATGGTGATGAATATATAGATACAACACCAAAAGCACCACCCTATGAAAGAAGAAAAGATAGATAAATTGGACTCTAAGATGAAAACGATTTGGTTTTTAAATTTTTTATTTGTATTTTTTCATATTCATTATATTTAATTGACAGATAAAATCATATGTACTTAACATGTAAAACATAATATTTTAAAATATATATAACCTCACATAGTTATCATATTTTGTGATGAGCACACTTATCCACTCTCTTAGCATTTTTCAAGAATATAATAATAGCTTTAGTAGTACCTCTCCTTTCTAATTAATCTCCTATGTAAAGAATAAACATCACTAAAGACAAGGACTACAAATGTAGTGCTTTTATTTGGAAAAGAATTTGGTGTTGTTTACTCTGTAAATCTGTGTATAGAAGACTTTCACTGCTCAGATTGGAGATTATTCAAATTCAAGACATTGATTCTCCTCCCTGTCCCAGGGCAAGTCATTTGAGAATTCAGAAGACTAAATTGTTTACTCAGATTGCCCATCTACTGATTGGTCTTTAGATGGAATTTAAGGGTGCATTTGTTTGTGGAAGAGAAGCAATAAGAATGCTTTGTTTCTGTTATGTCCAATTTTCTTAAAGATTATAATTATTTCTCTCCCAGTTCTTTCCCAACTATAATACTTGGAACTTTTTAAACTGACATTGTAAGTCAGTTGACAAAAAAATAAATAACTTAGAAGAAACCAAAAAAATAATTTATAAGAGCTTAATTTTCTTATCCCAAAATGATGAATTTTAATTTAAACCTGTGTGCTGCTCAATAAGTTATAAGACACATTAACATATATTATCTTATTTGTCTCAAAAACCAAAGGAAGTACAAACATAATATTTTATACTTGTTTTGCAAATGAGATTATTACATATTTAAAAAAATACAAATCTAGGTTATGTATCAAGTGGCAGTAGGATTGAAGTCCCAGATATAAATCCATAATACATTTTATTTTTTGCAGAGCTATAATACAATTATTCTAGTCCTTACAATATTTTAGAGAAATTATATTGTGTCATGAATTGTGTGCATTTATTCATTCTTCTTATTATCTCACACCAGAATTAAGCAAGCTTTATTGCCCTCTTTCATCTATTAGCATCATATGAATCAAAGTAAGGCTCTTTTGTTTTAGGATTAAGATTCTGACGTCTAAAAAAATTAAATGAACAACTTGGTTATAAAAAATATTCTGAGGGCTTATTCAATGCTAATTCTTGTGTATAATGCTGGTGATAAAAACTTGAATAAAATATAATTCCCTACTTTGATAAACATAAGCCTAGTGGAAGAAACAGAGTTGTAACAACTAATTTCATTAAAACGTGTGAGGTGCAATGATAGAAGCACGTGTTATAATATAGCACAGAGGAAAGACACACAGTAGTGTGGATAGGTGGACAAAAAAATATCCCATGACAAAAATGTGTGAAAGTGTGTTGTATGTATACTTCTGGAGTCTGTGCAGCATAAACAGCTTCAAATAGCCTTGTTGGTTGTAAATAACCAAACTGGTTATTTGGTTATTTGAATAACCAAACTGGGAAGGGGATTCCACCCAATCTAAACTGATGATTCTGTATATCAGGATCCAGTATATGTTCTATGCAGAGACAGCCCAGGACAAAAATGAAAGCAGCAATGTTTGACTATTGTAGTATATTAGGATAAGTTTGTCAGATATAGATATGGCTTTAATCTTAGACTGTTTGAAAATGTGTCAACTATTCTACCCACCTATTGAGACGGGGAAATAAAGCATTAAAATTTTCAAGGTATATGAGTGGTGACATATATCTGAAAAGTGTCTCTTCTTGTCATTGTCTTAATATACTTAAAAGCTTCTTTTGGAGAAGTTTCTCTTTTTTTATTTATTGACTATCCCTCCCAGTATTCTCTGCATTGAATGACTGCAATATATGTTTTGCCTTTCATTCTGCAAAGGCTTAAAATAGACCTCAAGTGACAATACTACACAGTAGCAATGAGATGGGGATTTTCAGTGAAAGTCTTATAAAGGCAAATTTGGTTTTGATTCAGACATTGACCTTGCATCATGGTGCGTTGGAATGACCTTTCTTCATCCTGAAGAGAGTCTTTTTAAAATAGGTCAGATATAGAATATTGATTTTTATGTTTAATTTTGTTATGACGACCATGATAATATTGATTCTGAGACATTTTCTTTTTTCACTTTTACATGTCTACAATCTTCTCACACCTATGTATGGTTCTAAGATTCTTATGGTGTGCAAAGACAATATAACCAGAATTTGTTTTTAAACAACTGCATTGTAATGGCGGTGAGCACTAGAAAGACAGCTACATTCTATCCTTAGGAGAGCTGCACTTTACTACCTGGTATTGTGATAAAGATAATTAAGAAGATATCCTTAGTTAATTCTTTCATTCACAAAGCACAAAGCACTTTATTTCATAAAGCACCATATTGGTTGCTTTCTAGCTTTGGCCATTGGGAGCCCTTGCAATTGGCTCCTATGTTCCTTTGACATACTTCATCATGGCTTTTTGTTTTGGTTTGGTTCTTTTGGCCCTTACCTTCTGGCACTACAAAATTCTCCAGGCTCATCCTTTATATGCCCTGTCTCAATCCAGTAGTCAGCCCTTTCTTCAATTTTACACATCCTGAGCATTAGGTCTGCCCATTGCTACAAGGGTATTATTCTAGACCCTCTCAGATGACGGAGCAAGGAAATATATATGTGTATATACTAACTTGTATATATACATTCCTATAAATATTTCCATGTGCAACCATCTGTGTCTACATTAAGTTAAAACATGAGTTCATACTGATGTCTCCAATTCTAATCCATTGGTCATTCTAACTTTCTCCACTTATTTGTAAAATCCCATGCCAATAGTGAGAAATCTGTCTCCAACCACCTGACATCAATTTACATAATCATTCAATTTAAGTATACATGTATGCAAGTACCATAATTACTAACCCTTACCCTCATGGCAAATAAGTTTATCAACTGGATAATTTCTTTTGCTTTTAGTTTCATAGACTCCATTCATTTCACCTCTTTTATTTCAGTGAGATTGTATTTATACATTTGTAAAACAGTAAGTTTTTTCTGTCATATTCTGCATTCTACCCTGGGATTCCCTGACCTCTGAAATATTTTCTTTTTTAAATTTGCATGAATTCAGATTCACTCTGTGTAGTAAATTTATATGTTTTTCACAAACATATAGTTTCTTTATCACAGTGAATTTTCCTAAAAAATGTATTCCCTGTTCTTCACTAATTCAAACTTTGCCCACATGAAACACATTTTTGTCTTTCAAGGAATTGGTTCATTTTAACTAAGTTACCAAATATGTGAGCATAGATTTTTTTCATAGTGTTCCCTTGTCATCCTTTTAATGTCCATGGGATAAACAATAATAAACGGTCTTTCATTTCTAAATTTGTAATTTGTGTCTTATTTTTTTCTTGGTTAGTCTGGCTTTTCTTTCTTTCTTTCTTTCTTTTTTTTATCTTATTGCTCATCTCAAAGTATCAGCTTTTGGTTTTTCTGATTTTCTCGACAGCTTTCCTATTTATAATTTCATTAATTTCTGCTCTAATTTTGCATTAGGTTCTTTGTTCTTGCTTTGGGCTTAATTTTCTCTTCTCTTTTAGATTCCTAAAATGGAAGGTTTAAATCTTCTTTTCTAATATATACATTTAATGCTATAAATTTCCCTCTAAGCACTGTTTTTGCTGCATTCTGAAAATTTTGGTAAGATGTACTTTCATTATTATTTCTTTGAAGTATTTTGAAATTTCTCTCAAGACTTCTTTGACTCAGGTATTATTTATAAGTGTTTTGTTTGCTGTCCAACATGTGGGCATTTTTGCCAGCTATATTTCTGTTATTGATTTTTAATTTAATCTCATGTAATCTGAAAACATACTTTGTATGATTTTTATACTTTTAAATTTGTAAAGTGCATTTTATGATCCAGAATGTCATCTATCTTGGTAAATGTTCCATGTGAGCTTAAGATGAATGTCTATATTGCTACCATTGGAGGGAGTATTCTATAAATGTCAGTTAGATCCAGATGACTGATGGTGTTTTGCAGGTCATCTATATATATCCTTAGTTATTTCTGCCTGCTCTATCTGTCAAATACTGAGAGAGGAATATTGAAGTATGCAAGAATAATAGTGGATTTGTCTATTTTTCCTTCAATTAGAGATTGTTATGTTTCATTGGGGAATTGACCCATTTATCATTATGCAATGACCCTCTTTATCACTGATAAATTTCTTGTTATAAAGTCTGATTCGTCTAAAATTAATGTTAGTACTTCATTCAGCTTTCTTTTTTTAGTGTCAACATGATGTATCTTTCATCATTCTTTTACTGTTAACCTATCTGAGTCTTTATATTTAAAGTGAGCTTATTGTAGACAACATATAGTTGTGTCTTTTTTAACAACTTCTGTCTTCTGTTTGGTATATTTGGACATTTACATATTTGTTTATTTATTTATTATTCATTTATTTTAGAGACAGGGTCTCACTCTGTTGCCCAGGCTGGAGTGCAGTGGCACAATAGCTCACTGTAACTTCAAACTTCTGGGCTCAAGGGATCCTCCTACTTCAGGTTTCCAAGCAGCTGGGACTACAGGCACACGCCACTGCACTTGGCTAATTTTTAAATATTTTTGTAGAGACAGGGTCCCGCTATGTTGCCAGGCTGGTCTCAAACTCCTGTCCTCAATCAATCCTCCTGCCTAGGCCTCCCAAAGTGCTGGGATTACAGACATGAACCTCCATGTCCAGCTGGACACTTACATTTAAAGTGATTAATGATATAATTCAATGAATATCTACCAGGTTTTGGTTTTCCATTCAGTGCATTTGGTTTTTGTTTCTTCCTTCTTCTCTTTTATTTTTAGTTGAGTTTTATGAGATTCCATTTTATTGCCTCTCTTCATGTAACAATTATTCTCCTTTTAAAGCATTTTTAGTGACAACTCTGGAGTTTACAACATACATTTTTTTAATGAAGCTAAGTCTACCTTAAAATAAGACTCTATCACCTCATGTATAATGCAGATATTTAAGTACTTTGTAATAGAATATTACCAGTTCTTTCCTCTCATCATTCGTGACTTAGCTGTCATTCATTTCATGCATTTATATGCTATAATGTCTCAATTCATTGTTACTATTATTGCTTTAAACAATCATTATCTTTTAGATCAATTAAGAACAAGACAAAGAAAATATTTTATTTTACCTTCATTTACTCCTTTTCTAACAGCGTCTTTCTTTGTATAGACCTGAGTTTCTGACTTACATCTCCATGAAAATTTCTTTTAATTTCTTGCAAGGAAATTCTACTGGTGATGAATTATCTCAGTTTTTGTTTATCTGAAAAAAAAATCTTTACTTTTCTTTTATTTTGATTGACAGTTTAGTTGGATATAGAATTCTAGATTGCTGGATTTTTCAACATTTAAAAAATTTTCTTCCACATTCTTCTTTCTTGATTTCTGATAAGACATTTGCTATAATCGCTATCCATGTTACTGTATAAATAAAATATATGTTCACCCTCTAGCTTCTTTAAAGATACTCTTTCCGTCTTTGGTTTTCTGTAGTTCAAATATGATATGGTTAGGTATCTGTGGGTTGCTTTTGTTTTTTTATTTACTGTATTCATCCTGCTAGTGTTCGCTGAGTTTCCTGTTTCCTGGATTTGTGGTTTGTCTCTTGTTCATTTTGAAAAATCTTTGGCCTTTGTTACTTCAGATATTTCTTTTGATTCATTATCTCTTTCTTCTCATTCTGTACTGTCCCATAGTCCTGGGGTGTTCTGTTCTGTTTCCCCATTCTTTCTTTTTTTCTTTTCTTTCTGTTCCTTTATTTTATTTTTGCATTTTACTTCAGAAAGTTTCTATTGACATATTTGAAATCTCACTGATTCTTTTCCCAACACCTTTGGTTTACTTAAAACCCACGAAAAACCTTCATTTCTGGTGCAGTATTTTTGATTTCTAACATTTCCCTTTACTTCTTTCTTAAAGTTTCTGTCTCTCTGATTACATCTCTCTTCTTGCATGTTTATATTTCTTGCATTAGAGCACTTAACATGATCATCATAGTTATATTAAATTTCCTATGTGATAATTCCAAAATCTTTGTCACGTCTACGTCTGTTCTAATGATTGTTCTGACTCTTCATACTGCATTTTTTACTATCGTTTGGCACACCTTGCAATTTTTTGTTGAAATCAGAATATGTTGTATCAGGTAATAAGAGCTGGGGTAAATAGGCCTTAGGGTGAGGACTTTTGGTCATCTGGGTAGAAGTTAGGCTATGTTTAATGTAGCTGTAGCTACAGATGGCAGAAGCATCTTAGTCCTACAGTGTCTTTGTTTTTTTCTCCCTTCTTGACTTTGGTCTTCTTTAAGTACTGCTTCCCAGAGATAGTCAGTGTCTGCAGCTCTCTCAGCTGTAATCACTGATATTATACTTGAGACTCGTTAGTAGTGTGGGAAGGAGTGGGTGAGGGGGCTATCTATAATTTTTAAATGAAATCTCAGTGTTTTTCTCAGCCTGTATTCTGAGGCTGTGACCATCAAAAGTGTCTTCCAGTGGTGTAGCTTTTTATTTCCTCTTGCCACATTATTATCTAGACCAGTTTTGTCAATGTGTAGTCCCAGGACTAGCCCTGTCAGCATCACTTGGAAAATTGTTCAAAATATAGATTCTTAGGCCCCACCCCAGACCTATTGAGTAAGAAACTTGAGAGGGTGGGGCCAAGGAATCTTCATTTTAACCAGCCTCCAGGTGATTCTGATGATATCTCGAGTTTAAAACACCACAGATCAGCACTAAATTATAACTAGAAGTATTTATTTCAGTTATAATTTGCAAATTAAATTGTCTATTAGCTTTGTACCTCTTGTTAAAAAAAGTGTTTCTCAAGTAGTCATTAATGATTCTATTACTCTAGAGATTATCTCAAGCAGTCACAAAATGAGCTCCTGAAATGATGCAAAACTTTGAATGTGTGAAAATAGAATGGCAGATTTACTAATTTAAGTCTTGTTGGGATTGGATAAACAAGTTCATTTCAACCAATAAAGTGTTTTTAAATTAAAATATGTGAAATTTATTTTTTATTTTTTAACCTTTTTATTTTTAAATAATGTCATACTTGCAAATAGTACAAAGAATTCCAATATATGCTTCCTTCAGCTCCCACCAAAATTAATATTTTAAATAACCATAGTAAAATTATCATAACCAGAAAATTGAAAATGCTATTAAAAATCTATAGACATATAAATTTCACTAATGATCCCATTAATGTCCTTTTTCTAACTAAAGATCTAACCGGGGGTTGCACATTGCATTTAGTGGCCATGTCTCCTTAATCACTTCTCATTTTGGACAGTTCTTTGCGTCTTTGATTTTCATGACCTTGACACTTTTGACGAGTGCCAGTTCACCAGTTATTTTGTAGTATTTAGGTTTGTCTAATGCTTTCTCATGATTAAATTTAATTTATGCATTTTTGAACAGAACGGCATTGAAATAATATGTGCCCTGCCCTTCTCAGGACATCATACTAAAGCATTATTATTGGTGCTGTTAACTTTGATGACTTGGTTAAGGTGATGTCGGACAGATTTCTCAACTGTAAAGTTACTATTTTTTTATAATTAATAAGCATCTTATAGGGGAATTGCTTTGAAATTATAGAAATATCCTATTTCTTATGAGACTTTTTCCATTAATTTTCAAATCCATTAGTGATTCTTGCCTGCAACAGGTATGACTGAGATATTCATCAAATGGTGATTTTTTTAAAAAAATACATAATATTTTCCTCATTTGTGAATCAGAATTCTAATATAATGCAGAGTTTTTCCTTCCTCCCCTTTAAATTTTTATTCAATTATATACTTACTTACACTAGGACAAACTCTTAGAAATTTATTTTATTCTATGGGTTATACTCCATCACTGTCATTTATTTTATTGCTCAAATTATCCCAGATATAGCCACTGGCTACCTCAGCTTGGCTACATTGCTTTTCAACATGCCCTCATCATTTTCTGAGCACTTCCTTACTTTCTGGTACCACAAGTTATTCCAGGATCATTTTGTATTTTCTCTGTCCCAACCTTGAAATCTGCCATTTCTCACAAAAAAAAAAAAAAAAAAAAATCATTTTATTTAAGGACATCCAAATGGGGAAAGAGGAGGTCAACTTATTATTACTTTTTGCTCATGATATGATCTTATATCTAGAAAACCCCAAAGATTCCACCAAGAGACTCCTGGAACTGGTAAATTCAGGAATGTCTCAGGCTAAAAAATCAATTTATACAAACCAGTAGCATTCCATACACCAACAACAGTCAAGCTGAGAATCAAATCAAAGATTCAATACCTTTCGCAATAGCTACAAAGAAAATTAAATACCTAGGAATATATATAACCAAGGAGGTGAAAGATCATTACAAAGAGAACTATGAATCACTGAAGAAGGAAATTATAAATGGTGTTAACAAATGGAAAAACATATCATGCTCATGGATTGACAGAATGAACATTATTAAAATGTCCATACTACCCAAAGTGATTTACAGATTCAATGTAATCCACATTAAAATACCAACGTCATTTTTCGCAGATCTAGAAAAAACAATTCTAAGCTTCATTTGGAACCAAAAAAAACCTGAATAGCCAAAGAAACCTTAAGCAAAAGGAACAAATCTGGAGGCATCGTTTTACCAGACTTTAAGCTATACTACAAGGCTATAGTAACCAAATAGCATGATACCTGCACAAATATAGAGACATAGACCAGTGGAACAGAGAACCCAGATATAAAACCATCCACATATTGCCATCTGATCTTTGACAAAGTAGACAGCAATATATACTGGGGAAAAGAATTCCTATTCAATAAATGGTGCTGGGAAAATTGGATAGTCACATCTAGAAGATTGAAACAGGGTCCATGTCTCTTACCACTCACAAAAATTAATTCAAGATGGATCACACATTTAAATCTAAGACATGAAACCATAAGACTTCTAAAAGACAATGTTGGAAAAACTCTTCTAGATATCGGCCTAGGGTAAGAATTTATGAAGAACCCAAGGGCAATCACAGCAACAACAAAAATAAATGAATGGGACTTGATTAACTTAAGAAGCTTCTGCACAGCTAAGGAAACAATCAACAGAGCAAATAGACAACCTACAGAATGGAAGAAAATATTCACATGCTATATATCAAATAAAGGGCTAGTAACCAGAATCCACAAAGAACTCAAGCAAATCAGCAACAAAAAATACCAAACAACCCCATTAAAAAGTAGCCAAAAGACATGAACAGAAGCTTTTCAAAAGAAGATAGACTAATGGCCAATAAACATATGAAAAAATGTTCAATGTTACTAATCACATCAGAGAAATAAAAATAAAAACCACAATGACAATGGCTTTGATCAAAAAGTCCCCAAACAATAAATACTTGCATGGATGCAGAGAGAAAGGAACACTTATACACTGTTGATGGGACTGTAAACTAATGCAACCTCTATGGAAAATAGTATGGAGATTCCCCAAAGAACTAAAAGTAGACCTACCATTTGATCCAGCAATCCCACTACTGTGTATTTACCCAAAGGAAAAAAAGACATTCTATAATAAAGACATCTGCACTCAAATGTTTATAGCAGCACAATTCTCAATCACAAAGATGTGAAATCAACCCAAGTGCCCATCAACTCATGAGTGGATTAATAAAATGTGGTATATGTACAACATGGAGTACTACTCAGCCATGAAAAATGAATTAATATCTCTTGCAACAATCTGTATGGAACTGGAGACCATCCTCCTAAGTGAAGTGTTGCAAGAATGGAAAAACAAACACCACATGTATTCACTACTTACTTAGGATGAACCAATCAGCATTCATGTACACAGATGGAAGTAAAACTCAATGAAAATCATGTGGGTGGGAGGGGGGAGTAGGGGATGGGTAAAATCATACTTAATGAGTACAATGTACACTACCTGGGTGATGAGTACTCTTATAACTTTGCCTTAAGCACTACAAAAACAATCCAGGTAACTAAAACATTTGTTCTGGTTAATATTCTGTTCTAGTTAATATTCCCATAATATTCTGAAATTAAAAGTGGAGAAAAAAAGTTCCAGTTCAATGTTGAACTGCAACATTGGCTTCTCTTGGTCTGCCAGCAGACTGCCATTGAACTTGACCTCCAATTCTTTCCTGAGTCCCCTGCCTGCCAGCCTCTCCCATCAGATTTTTGGACTCACCAAACCTCCACAATAAAGAGGGCCAGTTCTTTACTATACATACACACACACATACACACACACACAATCTTATTGATTCTATTTTTTCTGGAGAACCCTAATACAAACATCATCATCATATTTTAAAAATTTATAAGACAGGTTGAGCATCCCTAGTCCAAAAAACAGAATTCAAAATACTCCAAAATCCAAATTTTTTGAGTGCTGACATTATGTTACAAGTGGAAAATTCCACACCTAACCTCATATGATGAGTTGCAGTCAAAATGCAAGTGCATAACACACAGTTTATTCAATGTCCCCAAGAGAAAAAAGACTCCTCCAGCCCCCTTCAGCTGTGATATATCCTTTCTGTGCATGTCCAGAGTCCCCCATGCAAGCATGTGTGCAAAGGGTAATAAAATGGCATGTGTGTAGGTCAGATGCACCAATAGCAGGTTCCCCACGATGCCCCACAAGGGACCAAGACCTATATGCATTACTCACTGTGTTTTTTTGTTTATTCTCTGCTCTGTGGCGTAAAGATAAAGTTGAAAATGTCAAAAAAAAAAAAAAAAAAAAGCCTACAGATACCCCTGTGGGTAACAGTGATAAGAAAAATAGGAAGCATTTATGTTTATCTATAACACAGAAAGTCAAGCTATTGGAGAAACTGGACAGCAGTGTCAGCGTGAAACATCTTGCAGAAGAGGATGGTATTGAAATGGCCATCATATATGACTTAAAGAAACAGAAGGATAAACTGTTAAAGCACTGTGTTGAAAGTGAACAGAAGTTAATGAACAATAAAAAACATGGCATAAAGTTAAAAATGAAGATCTCAATTGTGTATTAAAAAACTGGATTCACCAGCGTAGAGTGAACACATGCCACTTAATGGTGTGCTGATCATGAAACAAGTAAATATCTATCACAATGAACTCAAAATTGAAGAGTACTGTGAATATTCAATAGGCTAGCTGCAGAAATTTAGGAAAAGACTTGGCATTACCGTTTTTAACATTGATGGTGAGAAATCAACTGCTGATCACAAAGTAGCAAAAAAAATTGTTTACAAGTTTACCAAGATCATTGCTGTTGAAAATATGATACCAGAAAAAATCTATAATGCTTATGAAACTTCACTGTTCTGGTGTTTCTAGTGTCCCAGAGAAACACGAGCTACAGCTGATGAGACACCCCCTCTAGATATTAAGGATGCCAAAGACAGAATACCTGTGCTGGGATGTGCTAATTTAGTAGGCATGCACGACTGTACACTTGCTGTGATAGGCATAAGCTTGCAACCTTGCTGTTTCAAGGAGTGACTTTCTTACCAGTCCATTGTTTTGCTAAAAAAAGGCATGGATCACCAGGGACATCTTTTTTGATTGGTTTAACAAATACTTTATACCAGAAGCTTGTGCTAACTGCAGGGAAGCTGGACTGAATGGCAACTGCAAGATTTTGCTATTCCTTAATAATGGTTCTGTTCATCTTCCCACTGAAATTCTTATCAAAAATAATGTTTATACCATGTACTTTCCACCAAATATTCATTAATTCAGTCAGGTGATTACGGGATACTTATATCAATGAAGACTAAATATAAAAACACTTTCTTGAACACCATGTTAGCAGCAGTGAATAAAGGTACGGGTGTGGGAGGTTTTCAAAAGGAGTTTAGCATGAAGGCTGCCATATATGCTATCACCAACTCTTGGAATAGAATAACAGTCGTGTATGCCTGGCACAACCTCTGCCTTGGGATGATGATGGTGGTGATGATGATGATGATGATGATGAATAAAGAGGATTCCATATGTCAAGGGAAAAAAATGATGTCTGACCTCCTTACATATGCAAAAAATATACCTTCAGAATCCATCAGTAGTCTGCAAGTTTTTAACATCAATAATGAGGCTCCAGTTGTTCATTCGTTGATCAATGGTGAAATAGCCAAAATGGTTTTGAATCAAGGTGATTGTGATAAATTACAAGGAAGATGACATTGTTAATACTGCAGAAAAAATGCCTATTGACAACATGGTGAAAATGCATGATGGGCTTATTGAAGGATTAGGACGGTGCGCATTCATAACAGAATAAGAAATCATGTCAGTTTATACAATCAGAGAGAAACTTCTGAGACAAAATCCATTGTTTCAATTAGGTAGATAATTCTCAAGGAAACATTTTAAAAAGACATCCAGAAGAATTTCTCCTCCTCTCTAGATAACCTACTTCCTCATCTCTCAACTGCTTCTAATATTTCTTTTCACCTAGAGAATTAAAATACAGTGTACAGTAAACTTTTAATGGAAACATAACATTGTAGGTGGAGACTGAAATTCACCGTTGTTTGCTGTAGCTGATGTTTAACAGCTGATACAGGTATTCTTGTCATGCTACTGTGCTATTTAGTTATCCTGAACACATTATTTTTTTCACTGTATTAATGGTATGTAATATTTTTTACTGGTAAGTACTTATGTGAGAATAAATGTAAGAAAATGATTGCTTATCAGTGGCATATTAATTTAGAGTCAGGAATGATGGTGATACCAAACAACCACAGATAGTCTACATGGGTGGCTGAGATAGTGACACCTACGCTTTGTGATAGTTCAATGTACATAAATGCTGCTTCATGCACAAAATTACTAAAAATGTTGTATGAATTACCTTTAGGCTATGTATATAAGGTATATATGAAACATAAATGAATTCTGTATTTAGATTTGGGTCCCATCCCCTGAGTTATCTCATTTTGTATACGCAAAATTCCAAAATCTGAAAAAATTCAAAATCTGAACCACTTCCAGTCTAAGCATTTTGGATAAGGTATACTCAACCTATAATTCTATAATATAATTTAATTCTATAATATAATGTCATTTAGGCAGTCCATTCTCAAATTTCCTCAATTTTCTCCAAAATATACTTTTAGCCTTTTTTTTTTTTAGAACTTTGATTCAATCAAAGTTCACACTTCCCACTTTTCTTTTTCCTGTGCACTTGACATTTTGAAGAGACTTAGCCAGTGTCATTGTATAAGGTCTCACAATCTGGATATGTTATTTCCCTTATGGAGTCATTTTTCTTGTTTTTCTAACCCCATGTGTGTCCTACAATCAGGAAGTTAGACGTATAAGTTTGATTTTATCCAGGTGTACCACCTTGGACAAGAATACTTAGCAGGTCCTGAGCTACTTCATCTGGAGGCATGTAGTGTCACGTGGTCCACTATCAGTGAGACTGCTTTTCAGCCTGTGGTCAAGATCGTGATTGCCAGATCTCTCTATTGTAAAGATATTTTTGAAATTTCTTCTTTTTGCAAATAGCAAGTGCCTTCAAGATGATACTTTGGTCTCAGTGAGTATCTTGTTCCTCAACATTTCCTCTAATAATTTTAGCTTATAAATGATCCTTTGCTGAACTATTTCACTCATGTTTACAAAATAATCATTTTCTTTCTTTCTTTCTAATTTTATGTCTTATAACAAAAGAAATCTGAATTAACTCACATTTAGTCATACTTCTTAAAATTTGAAAATATTTTAGTATATTTGTTATATGCTAAACCATTTAAAATTATGATGTCATAAAATGTAAGATTTTTATTAACATTTTACATCAGGTAGCTTTAGCACATAACCATAAAAATCATCATTTTATTCTGTTATATGAATTGCTAGTATAGTATTTTTTATCATGGGGAAAAAAAGAAAACCAGACATTTTATGAATACATTCAGTATTCACTCTAACCCCAATAATTCTAATCTAACAATGCTCTGCCATAGATTCCTCATTAGTGAAATAGAAGAATAGACACTTTCTAAGATCTCAACCAACTTTGGTCCTTCTTTGACTCAGTGACACTGTATACAGGGTATGCTGAATACAGTTATGTACACTGATATAAGGCCACTGGTATGGGTAGAGGTGATAGTCAAGATATTTAACATGTACCAAACTCTGCACTAACAGCTTCTAGCTGAATATTACCATGCATGTGGGTCACCCACCATGACTCAAGGTCTATGTTATTGATAGGAAACTGACACTGTTTCATGGATTTCAAGTATTTCACAATATTTAGGAATATATTTTCATTATTCCTAGATTGTGATAAATGAAATTTCAGAGATCACAGCCTTTGGCTATTATTGTCTATGACACTTTTAGTTATATATTTTTTAAAAAGCCCAAATATTTCCAGGGATCAATAATGTTATCTGGTTATTATATTTTAAAAGATCCATCAAAAAGACAGAAAAATAGTGAAAGAAAAAAATTAGTCTGATAAGAAGGTAAACTACTCTGAAAAACACCCATCTTCTCCCAAAGCATGCTCACAAAGAATGCAATACAATCATTTTCTAATTCTCTCATTCCCTCTCTTTTTTTTTTTAAATGTCATTTTTAAACTTAGGAGCCTGGTTAGTTTATTTATTTTTAAAGAACTTTGTCTTATTACTATGGTCTGAAACGTACTTCATCCAAAAGAATTATGCCAAATGCTTAGCTTTTCCTTTAATTACTAATTTTGAGGATAAGGAGTTAGTGTAATAATCTCCTCATTATAGCATGTCTTTCACTGTCTGACACATGATGGAGAACAATCAAAATTATTGTTTAGGGAGCACTCAAAAAAGGAAGGTTGAATCAAAAACCACCACGTAGAGCCTGGGATCCTGAAAGGCGTGCACTCCGTGGTTGAATTAGAAAGGGAAATAAAAGGGAAAAAGCAGAGGGACATGATAGGGTATTTGCCTAGTTTGGCCATGAATCCATATAGAACTGGAAAAAAAAAGAAAATTTAGCATTGACATTTCCCAAGCATGAGTATACTTTTAACTTGATATTGGGAAAGAAATTGACTAACATCACTTATCTGGCCCACAAATTCCATGGGCCAATTATTAAATAACCCTAGCCCATATTCACCTGTAGAAATCAGAACAATTCTCTGAAGAAATAGCTTTTATACCTCAACCTCATAAAATTTTTGCATGATAAAAGTAGCTACCATCAGACATAGAGTGAGCAAAAGAGAGAGAGAGAGAGAGAAAGAAAAAAAATTCTTAAAGTCTGCAGAATGCCTCAAGGATTATAAATATTGGTATTATCAGGTAAGGAGTATAAAACAAACAAGTTTAAAGAAAAAAATCGGCAACATATGATACAGAACAAGAGATTATAAAAAATGGCCAGGCAGTGTAAACTTTAAATATGCAAATAAAATCTACTCAGCCACAAAAAAACAATGGTGACCTAGCAACCCTTGTATTATCCTGGATAGAGCTGGATAATACTTTCTACTTTCTAAGTGAAGTATCCCAAGAATGGAAAAACAAACACCACATGTACTCACCATCAAATTGGTTTTAACTGATCAACACTTAAGTGCACACACAGTAGTAGCATTCATTGGGTGTCAGGCAGGTGGGAGACGGGAGGGGGAATGGGCATATATACACTTAATGGGTGAGGTGAGCACCATCTGGGGGATGGACACACTTGAAGCTCTGACTTGGGTGGGGCAAAGGCAATATATGTAACCTAAATATTTGGACTCCCGTAATATGCTGAAATAAATAATTTTAAAAAAAAGTGATCAAGCAGATTTTTCAAAATTCCAAAACAAAATTTATAGAAATGAAAAATATAATCATTAAAATGAGAAACTCAGTAGATGGGTTAAACACAAATTACTGGCCACTGGCTGAAGAGGGCATTCATGTAAGAGAAATTGAGTTTAAAAAGTCACCTAGAATGTAGCACAAAGTTATACAGAAATGAAAATATGAAATAGAAGTTAAGACATATTGAGGATAAAGTAAAAAAGTGACCATATAGCTATTCATAGTTCCTGACAGGAGAATAGAGAGAATGGATAAAAGGCAATATTCAAAGTAATAACGCCTGAGAATTTTCCAGAACTGATAAAGACACCAATTCTGAGACTCAAAAAGCCAGTGAATTCCCAACAGGATTACTAAAAAGAAATATACACATAGACATAATATAGGATCTACAGTGGAACTGAAGATCAATGAAGAGAAAGTGAAGACTTTAAAAAGCAGACAGAAAAGACATTTTTTGTGAAGTAACAGCAAAACAGCTCAATTCTCAAAAGCAGAAATAGAAGCCAGAAGACAGCTGAATGGATATCTTCAAAGAAGAGAAAATAGATGCTAGCTAGACTGTTGCATCCACCCAGAGCTATCATTCGAGAATGAGGGTAATGTAATATACAGACATTTTAGCAAACAACAACAACAAAAATAAAGTAGAGATTAAATTCAGACAAAAAACAAACAGAAAGGAATAATGAATGAATATACATCAGGAATAAGTAAAAATGGTTTCAGAAGGAAGGCCTGGGATGCAAGAAGACATGGCTGTCAAAGAAGGTGCCAACTTTAAACAAATATTTCCCTAGAGGGAAAAGGAAAAGTTAAAATTAAATTCTAAATAAAATACTCCATCAAAATTAGGTTACATGACTTGAATAAAGTTTAAGAATGTCTTTGTATAATGATAAAAGAACCAATTCACCAGTAATACATAAAATTCTAAACTTCACCCAATAATGTATCTTCTGAATATTTAAAGAAGAAATTGACAAAACTACATGGTAAAATTGACAAATCCACCATTATAGCAGGAAATTTTAACAGAGCTTTCTCAGTAATTGATAGATCAAGTAGATAAAAAATTAATGAGGATGCATAAGATTTAAATATCACAATTAACAAGTATGCTCTACAGAGAAAATGCACTCCCAAAATGGAGAATATATATACTTCTAAGCAAATAGACCATTTACAAAATGGATCACTAATGGACCACAAAAGTAGCATCTGTAAATTTCAAAACACCATTATTGTAACAACTATATATATTTTCTGAGTACATTTGAGATGGTAATCAGTTTTAAAACTAATTTTAAATACTCATACACTTGAAAATTTAAAACTATGCCATTACTCAGGTCATAGAAGAAATCCTAAAATAAATTTAAAAAGTACATTGAAACAGTAATAATAAAATTACTATACACCAAAAAGTATGGAATGCAGTAAAGCATTACTTAGAAGAACACTAAAGGATTTAAAATTCTTATATCTAAAAAGAAGAAAAGCTGGAAATTAATCAGATAATATTATAATTTAAGAGGCCAGAAAAAAGAAGAGTAAATCTAGAATAAAGATAGAAGATAAAAGGAAATAAGAAAGATAACTCTGAAATTAATGAAAAATAAAAATGGCAATATTTTCTTTTGAATAGTGGTTCATGAAAAAGACCAAAAATCTGATTATCCTCTGGTGGGTTATGACTAATCAAGGAAAAGAAAACACACCAGAAATTTGAAATATATAAGAAACTTGGGTAATTTTTTATTAAGACAAGTATTTCTTAACATACTTGGTTTCCTACATAATATTGTGCATTTTATTTGTGTATTTAAAAATATTATTTTGTGAAGGGGTCCATAGACTTCACCACACTATCATAAGGGCCCATGGTCCAAAAAAGTAATAAATGCTTGCTATAATTTAAATATCGAGTTAAAGAGTTTTAGGGTCATTATCATTTGCTTAACCTAGAAGGCTAAGAAAGTTGGGTACTTTTATTGTTTTCCTTAAAATTTGTTGCATAGATACATGAAAAGTAAGATGGATAAAGATAGATAAAGACAGATGGAAGAATAGACAAATAGAATCCAAATCTACAAAATCTTGGTATATCTACTGCCAACATATTGACAGTATACATTAAGTCTGCAATTACCAATATATCTTAGGTTTATTTTAATGATTCTAAATTTTTCATTAAAATGATTATAATATCTCATATATTTTCACTGTTTTCTCTTAGCAATATCTTGCCCTATTCCAGATCATGAAATTACTAAATCTACTCATTGATGTACTTCAACTTACCAATATCTATACTCATTTTTCTTGTAATGAATGAAAACTTATCATACACTCATCAGGAATTTCAGTGGAAGATGTCAAATTTAATGCAAACAACTATCTATTTCCTGAAATATTTTTTAATGAAAATCACAATGTTTGAAAAAGAAAAAGTGAGCCAGCTTACACTAGAAAGTTTTAGGGAATTCTGTGAATAAATAAGATCAGACCGAAGGAGGAAACATGACAGAGGAAACTTCAGCTCTAAACTCAAAATGAAAGACCTGTCCTTCTCAAGATACCTAAGGATAAGCTCCAGATTTCAACCAGAAAAGGTAAGGAACAGGCATAGACTACTTAATTTAAATACTTTGTGAATAATATTTCAATTAAATAAGCCAACTTGAAGCAAAAATCTTTGTTAAAGTGCTTGTTGATTAGCCTAGGAAGTAAGGCTACCATCCCAGTAGGTAGGAGCCCAAGAGGGAAGCTAGGCATAGCCTACAAAGGGATTTCTAGATCCACAGCAGATGCTGAAGTAAGAAAGGAAAAAGGAGAAGCAGCTATACTCAGGAATTTTGTACACTAAAAAGTTTTAATCCCAGAGTAAATCCCTCTTTACTTTGCCTAATTATGCAAGTGTCAAGCCAAACTGATCCATTGTTCCATGCTCAGTAACCTTCAGAGCAATATGTAACTGACACATACTGTCCACAGAAACAGATACACCCCCACCCATAACAGAATCATACCTCTCTTAATGGAGGGTCTGTCAAAAAAACATAAGGCACCTACCTCTATTAATCATTCTAATCCTTCACTCAATAAATACAAACCAATACTTAAGGATCACTACATATTGGAGAAAAACCAATAGCATTTATGGCAAGGATCAAAATGAATAAACCAAAAAATTAACCCCATAGGAAACAGAAATAATTTAGGAGATAAAATGAAAGCTATAAACCAATTAGTACCCTCAGAAATGTTTAAGATGATATTGCATCTGTAAAACAAGAAGGGACTATTACAAAATAAAAAACACCAGAACATAAGAGTTTGTAGAAGTGAAAATTTTAATTTTGATTACAAAAAAGATCTGTCTATGCATTTAATAAGAGAATAATCAAGCAAGACCAAGCATAGTATTAGAAAGACTATGTTCAAAAAATTTTCACAATGAGGAATATATATATTTATGAAAGTTACATGTTAATATATGTACAAATAAATACATATGTATATTTACAACACGCAGATACCAATCCAGAGTGCAAATGTAAATCTAATTAGCATTTCAGGAGGAGTTAATGGAGGGAAGGAACTAATCAAGGAAATAATAGAAATAATAAAAAAATAATTAGATTGAAAGGCCATCAGGTACCAAGATGAGTTTGTGGCAGACACTCACATATTGGGAATTCTAGTGAAATCTAAAGGCTTCAAGAATAAAGAGGAAATCAAGAAAATTTCCAGAAAATAACATAATAATAAAAAATATATGTACAACAAATGAAACCAAACTGATTTTGGCCAAATTGGATGCTCAAAGATAGAGGAAAACACTACCAAATGTGAGTGGGAAAATGATTCTAAATAATAATTCTATGTATAGTTAATCTATCATTCAAATTTGAGGAGAATAAATGCATATTTGACATACAAAGACAAAAAAAGTTTACAAATAATTGCTACCCACTATGAATAAATGACAAAATAAGAAAAGGAAATGTAAGAAAAAGAATGCCATAAGAAAAAAAAAGCAGCCTGGGTATGAACTAAAGAATGTTCCTCAACCCTGTATATACATTAAGATCACATCTGGAACTCTTAGAAGTACAGATGTCGAACAAGAAGGAACATCTGGGGTGCTCATGATGTTCAATGTTTTGTGAATATGCCAATATGCCGATTTTTTTGTCATTTTGTGATTTTAAGTACATAGATGTATTCACTATGTGATGTTCAATCACAGAAATACACATGCCTAATTTCCATCTCAGACTTAACTCAGAACATCTAGAGGAAGGTCCAAGTGGAAGCCTTTTTCAAAAGCTCCTTGGGTTGTTACAATTTGCATCCAGTATTGAACCACTGCCCTCAAAGAAACTAAAATGCAAACAGATTAATATTTTTATACTCCTGGTGCAGAAGGTTAAGTTAATCATACTGCTTCAGTCATAGCATGTTAAATACCTCTCTTGTTTTAGTCATTCATTCATTTATTCCTTTTATTGTCACCCCCCACCCCCACTAGCCATTCCTCCTCAGAAAGACATTCCACTACATTTAATGTAAAACTTTTTGTTTATATGCTTTTGATAAAATATAAATTAATATGTCTGCTTATAATTTGAATTTATTTAAAAAGTATTATGGTTCATATCTCATTCTGTTACTTCAGACAGACACTGTCTGAAATAATAAATCAAGAACTAGAACAATAATTATAGTATCTATGAATATAATGGTTAATAGCAAAAGGAACTACAAAACACAAACTATTTCAAAATATTTAATTTTAGAGACTAGATCTGGGCTAGGGAGTAGAGTTCTTTCCTCTTATTAGACATTAATTTTCAAGGCGACTTCTTTCTCAGAATAGTCAATCTCTTTTGCTTTTGGCAGCATGTAGTACCATTATGGCACACATTATTTAGTGTATGTTTAGTTAGTATTCCTCTTGTAAAGTTTTAATTTGAATATCATAGGACTTTTTTGGCTTCTTAGAATCATGTTTTGAACTAATTCTTATGTTTTTGTTTAGGACAATACAGAGTAATTTCAAAGTCCATGATATGAGCATAGGCTCCTATCTTGAATATGGGCAACATTCTTTACAAGTGATGTTTGTCTCTGATTTCATTGCTTTTCTGGAGAAAATTGGCTTTCCAACTGACAACTTTGTGGTCTCTTGGAAGTAGCACATTAAAAATATGTCTCTGTCACAGGACACATATCACAGTTTGTTCTAAAACAAAAGCACGTATCTTTGTGTGTACATGTTCTAGTATTAACATATACATACTAGAGTGTAGTTAATTGAATATATCTAAATAGTAAAGCATATGTAATAGGAGACAAAAAGAACCAAAGATGTGGAAAGATACAAAATTCTCTGGGTGTCTAGAATATCCTGATGTCTTATGAACATGTGTGTAATGATGAGGTGAATTCTCCCATTCCACAGATGCTAGGAGAAGAAAAGCTTCCATCTGCCATTTGGAGAGACAGCTGACTATTTATACCCAGGGATGCCTTAGGATTTGACAAAGATGGTTAGGCGATGAACATCAAGCCAAAACTCCAACAAAAAGAAAAAACAATTTTATATGTTCACCATTGGACAGTTTCCTATTGAAATGCCTACATAATTAAAAAGTTAGAATTGTCAAGACCATACTGTGATGTGATATAAAAGATAAGGTATAGAGAAATTTTCACAATGTAGAACAAAAATGTACCCATATGTTTCCAAACATAGGACTTTAATGAAAATTAGTACCTTGATTTTAGTTATTTTTTTAACTTGTAGATTACTAAATAATATTGAAGTTACCATTGGTGAATAAATGAAGAAAGTTTGCATCTTTGGAGGCTAATTACTTTTTTAGTGAAAAAGTAAATTAGCCTAATCTATGTTCACAGAACAGTTGTAAGCTCACAAATGTACCCACCTAGACACATAAGGCATGATCCATTTAAAAGAGTAATTTGGGGCAAGGTTTTATCAGATGATCCTATTACCAATGGTTAATATTATGTATATCTTAATATCATTACAGACAAGGAAAGAATGAAGTGTGTATGTATATACACATATACAAACACACACACATATGCCCTTATATTAATACTGCATTATCTGATTTAATTCATTCAATAACCTTAAAAGATAAATAGCACAGTTATTATTTCCATGTTACAGTTGAAAAAACTAAGAGTAAAAAAATCAAATGGACCAGATACAGTGGTTCATGCTTGTAATCCTAGCACTTTGGGAGGCTGAGGTGGGAGAATTGCTTGAGGCCAACATTTGGAGACCAGCCTGAGCAATACAGCAACACCCCTTCTTTACAAAAAAATAATTTATAAAAATATTAGCTGGGTATGGTGGAGTGCACCTGTAGTCTCAGCTACTCTGGAGGCTGAGGCAGGAGGATTGCTTAAGTCCAGGAATTTGAGGTTGCAGTGAGCTATGACGATGCTGCTACTGCACTGTAGCCCTGTAGCCTGGGCAACAAAGCAAGACCCTGTCTCAAAAAAAAAAAAAGAAAAAAAAGAAATCAAATGACTTTCCCAAGAAGCAGTACAAGGATGGAGCCAGATCATCAAATTTAATGTCATTCTGCTTTGTACTTTTTATCTTTTGATTTCAAATATCCACAAGTAGCTGCTTCTTTATGCTCATTTAAAAAGTAGTTCCTAGTTCTATTCCTTTTTAGCAACATCACCTTGCTTGATTTCTTGATTAAAGTACCCATATTGCAGAATAATAGCCCTCAAAATGTCATGTCTTAATCCCTAGAACTTACGAATATGTTAAGGCTATATGACAAAGAGAAATTAAGGCTGACCTTAAAATGGAGAGATTGTCCTGAATTATCTGGATGAGTCCAGTGAAGTAACGGGGCCCTTAAAAGAAGGAAAGTGAGGGAGAAAAATTAGAAAATGCTAGTGTGGAAGAATGGTCAGAGAGATACAACAACTGCTGGCTTTAAAGATGGTGGAAGGGGCCACAATCCAACGAATGTGAGCAGCCTCTAGAAGCCAGAGAAGGCGAGCAAACAGGTTCTCTCCTAGAGCCTCCAAAAGAGAACATAGCCCTGCCAACATCTTAATTTTAGCCCACTGAAACTCGTATCAGACTTTAGTCTTACTGAACTGTAAGATAATGAATTCCTGTTAAGTTGCCAAGTTTATTGTAATTTGTTACAGCAGCGATAGAAAATTGATACATATATCTTATCAGTGTATCATAGCAAACACATTTATTGCTCAAGGTACCTGAGGTCTACAAGTCTGCTGCGGATGAAGAGGTTCTTCTCACTTCTGCTTTCTGGATTTTCTCCTTTTGGAACCCAGTTCAAAGTCGTAGCCACTGTCTGGGTCATGCTCTTCTCAATTAAGGGTAGTCACATAATGTCCAAAGCCAAACTACACAAGCATATTCTAAGGTTTTGCTCGGATGTGGAAAGCCACATCAGCTCACATTCTATTGATCAAAGAAAATCACGTGACCAAATCAGAAGAAATGGGATGAGGAAGTCCATTCCTGGCATCATGGACTTCTTCAGGCCCAAACCTGTCTAAATAAAAATGCAAACATGTTTCCCTGGTAGGATACTACTTAACCTCCACTAACAAGTTCACCCAGTGGACACTCATTTAGCCTGATTCTATTCGAGACAATGTGCAGGGAGCAGGGGATACAAAACAGAAGAAGATGCAGTTTCTATCTCTGGGAAGCTCACATTCTTATAGGAGAGACACCTACATAAACAAATATGATGCGCAGTGCTAAGTGCTGGGTGCTGGTCCAGAGCTGGTCTACCAAGGGTGATGCATGCCTCCCTCTTACCCCCATTCTGCCCTGTAACAAAGGGGGCCAAGCAAGCAGGCCACGTTTCTCAGGCTACTCTATCAACTGGCTTTCTGCCGGATTCAGCCAAGGAGGTTCTGACTAAAGATTGCAACATGTAAAAAAAAAAGTGAATAAATTAACAAATGAAAACCAAAGCATGGAGAAGCTATAACTTGCTAAGATGACACAGTAGGGGGCAGAGGTGGAGTTTGAACTCTGAACTGATCAATTAAGAGGCCTCTTTCCCACTATCTTTTTTTTTTTTAATTACTTTTTTTTCTTAATTTGAGACAGAGTGTCACTGTGTTGCCTGGGCTAGAGTGCCGTGGTGTCAGCCTAGCTCACAGCAACCTCAAACTCCTGGGCTCAAGCGATCCTCCTGCCTCAGCCTCCCGAGTAGCTGGGACTACAGGCATGTGCCACCATGCCCAGCTAATTTTTCCTATATATTTTTAGTTGCCCAGCTAATTTCTTTCTTTCTTTTTTTTTTTTTTTTGGTAGAGACAGGGGTCTCACTCTTGCTCAGGCTGGTCTCGAACCCCTGAGCTCAAACGATCCGCCCACCTCGGCCTCCCAGAGTGCTGGGATTACAGGCGTGAGCCACCACGCCCGGCCTTTCCCACTGTCTTATATTTGACACAGAAACGTTAAGACCAGCCAATGCCACTTAGAGCTGTGAAGAAGTAAACCAGAGGCAGATTCACAGATAAGTCCTAAAGATTTGTCCAGAAAATCTTGGAGAAAATCTTAAAACATGGGAGAAGCAAGAGAGAACTTGTCCGTGTGAGATTTCCCGTACAGTCCTAAAGTAGTGAAAGAATGGGAGAGAGGAAGGGAATTCAGGAGGGGGGCAGGATGGGACAGGTGGGATAGGTTAGAAGCAAGCTGTAGATACTAGTAGAAGGTTGTTGTGTCTTACCCTGGGTGGAGGTGAAGGAAGAGGAAAAGACGGAAGACGGACGTTACCCAAAGGCTCTCAAGTTGCCTTCCTAAAAGGTGGGAGACTCTACCAGCTTCATGCTCCAGGTGGAGCCCTGGGAGCAGATGAGCAGGTGCCTCCATTCACGCCCTTCTGCCACCACTAATTCAATGATGGGAATTGGGTGCAGGACAGGAACTTTTCTCTGAGTTCCTGTGTGTTCCCAACAGCCCTCGCTGCATTTGATGAGCCACAAAATAAAGCAAAGGCACTGTGTGGGCTTACATAGCAACAACCATGTCTTTTAGGTTACATAGGCATTAATTGAAGAAAAGCAACAAAATAAACATAAGCAAGATAATAAGTGCACATCTATTTATAGAATACTGATAGCATTACTGTACCCTTGTCTGTCCTCATAGCTTTGCTTCTATTTTTTTATTTTGTTCTCCTCACCTTTTCTCTTGATCTTCATAAGATGTTTGAAATGGATATGGCCCCAGACAATAGTATATGTAGCACGTAGTTGCTGACTGGTTAGCATGTAATTAAAAAATAAGAAAGGAAAAATGTACAAACCTAAGTATGACATAAAACACAGCCACGGGTGGTACAACACATGTATTTGAGGGTCATGTTATTAAACTGAAAGAAAACCACTAGAAACACCGCAAAATTCTCTACATGCATAATTCCATAAATATATGAAAAAGTGAAATGTATCAAAATATCCAGTCCTGGCTGTGCACTATAAATTATTTGAGGGAAGAGGTTTGATCTGCACAAAACAAGCTTAAGCATTATGCTTAACCTCCTGGCCGGGCACTTAAGCAGAGCAGGCCAAATCCTGAAGCAGCTCTTTTCTCCCTCACCCAGAGGTTGTTCCCATAGAGACCGCGGGGAAGGCACCAGAGTGTGCTGACACAGATGGTTATGCGCCTATCCTGGCTGTTAAATCCAACCATCGTTGCACCATGCAGTAAAAATGACTCCAGAAAAAGCTTCACTCATCCAGTTGTTTTTCAGTACCTCCTGTGTGCCAAAAACTGTGCCAGGCATCAGGGATAAAAGGAATATAAACAAGTTAGGCTTGGTCCTAGCTTAGGGGTTCATGAGGAAACTGAAGTTTGGAGAAATTTTGGTTTGTCACTGGCCAGAAGTCACACGGCTGGTAATAGTAGAGTCAAAGTCCACACCGACTTCTCACTGATCTTGAAAGTCCATTCCCTCAACTCCTACCTATGCTTCCTTTTCTTTTCCTTTTTCCTTCTGAAATT
Source organism: Lemur catta (assembly GCF_020740605.2). Lineage (NCBI taxonomy): Eukaryota > Metazoa > Chordata > Mammalia > Primates > Lemuridae > Lemur > Lemur catta. Next base: position 25,007,002 of record NC_059143.1, read on the forward strand.
TTCTCTACTATAAATGTCAGGGCAACAATTATGGGCCAGCTTGTCCAGGTGCTTAAGGAGTGTTTCTTTAAATATGAATGTGGAGTCCCCTGGAATTGTGTCAGGTTGCAGTCGTGTCTTGTCTGATGGCAGTGTGGGGCAGGGTCTGCCAAGCCCCGGCTTCACTGAATGAATCAGCCCGAGGCTGTCCTAGGGAAGCCAGCAATTCTGCAGTGACTTTCCCCATACAGATGGCCCCTTAGTCAGCCCAGAGAATGCAGAGGGAAGTCTGGCTTGGCGTTACAGCAGCAGACTGGGTGGACAAAGGCCTGGGTGGACACAGATGCCCAAGCAATTGTATTGAGTCTATTTCCTGTCATTGAAACCCGGTGTCATTTATTATTCAACTCAGAGTGTATTTTGGAGATTCAATTTGTAGGGTATATGACACACATAGTAAATTGGTATGTGTTATCTCAACTCATTTGCTGGAGGACAGGTGTTCACATCACAAGAACCAACAGCCCCATCGACAGTAATTGGTGCCTTGGCTGGCAGTCTGAGCCTAGAGGGCAAGGACCAAAAGTGCATGAAGAATGAACCAATAATAATTTCCACATGCGGCATAGTGTGTTTTACTTGAGGCTCTCAAAGCACATTTTAGGCATTCATTCTCCCTCACTACAACACTGCCCGGGTTTGCTATTACTCTCATGCTACAGCCAGGAAAACAAAAGCAGAGAGTGGCTGACTCAAGAGAGCAGGGGGAAACAATGGCAGAACAAGGAATAAAAACTCAGGAGGCCCGATCTCTCAGTCTGTCTCCTTGGAATCTCCCCACATCCATTCTCCTCTCATTTATTATTTAATGTCTTATCCAGGATATTATTAAGGAACCTAGATGAGTGAGTTCAATTTTGTTCAGGTTAATTAATTTCAAAATGCTTGCAAGTCTGTGCGGTGCACAAAATAGCGCTCGACACAAATAATAGACCAAAAAAACCAAATATAGTGGCCATATGTTTCAGATGTATGTAGTGTACAAACAAAAGTCACAAGAAGCCATTGAACATGCTTTCAATAACGTGTATGGGTAAGTATTTCTACGTGCACGAAGGGCAGTCAGTCTGGGTAGGCTAAAGATTTGTATGAAGTGAAGAAGTTCCAGAGCCAAGGTATTAGCTTAACTACACAGCTAATGTCATTTCAGAATACCTTGCATGCTAAATTCACTTAAATATATGAAATGAGAAAACCCTGTCCTTGTGGGGTTTGTTAATAATGAGCAGGGAAAAAATGGAACTTTTGCCCTGGAGCTCAGGTGAAAAGATATAATTAAAAATACTGCACTGGAAAAAGTGATTTCTGCTTCCCAGATGGCATTTGGTTTCTGCAAACTTACAAATAGCCACATAGAACAAAACTAACTCAATTAAACTCCTTCCACTTAAAACAAATGCAGGTTTCTCCATTACTGATTCAGAAATTCCAAAAAATAAATTGAACAAAGGGAGAAAGAGATTGATTGCCATCTTCTCTTTTCAGGGTAAGGTATGCACACATGAAATAATTTAAGAGTCTTCTCACCATTGGGAAATTAAAGTTGACCAATAATGTGACAAAGGTGTACAGGGTCACTACCCACAGCCATGCAGGCAGTACACACTAAAACTCCAGGGGACCCCAACATACCCTCGGCTGAGAATGGAGACCCTGGGCTTGGGCAGGTAGTGGCTATGCATTCTGACTATTTGCAAAGGATAAAATGCCTTTCGTACTTCCAATTTACCTAGTTAGCTGACTTGGTAAGGCTTGCCTAGGCATACAAGCTGAGTGTAAACGTATCTAAACCTCTTCATAGAGGGCAGCAGCTTTTACTTGGCACGAACACCAAAATGTTGTGAATGATCTTTTCCCTGAAAATATTTTCAATGTATTGTCCTTTTAATCTTAAGTGAAAGTGGAAAGAAAAGAAAAGGGGCCAGTATGGTCCTCAGAATAGCACCACAATGTGTGTGTAGGGGGAGGGGGAAGGCCCAGAAAGTTAAAGTAATTGGCAGTAATCAGAGGATCAAGAAAGAAGTGACTACATATAAAGGGCCGTGATTTTCCAATTCTCCTATAAGTTCTTGGATTTCATACTATCAAGGGGTGTAATCACCTTAATGAGCTTCTTCCAAAGCTAGGTTCCACAGCTGAGTAGGGTGAAGCTCCACTTGTGGGGTAAACCTCATCTCTAGAAACAAAAAAAGGAGTCAAACCAAGAACTTGGTATCTCTCTAGCCTCATACTCTACTCTAATAACTAAACCTGTGCCTTGTTGTGATATAGTTCCCATCTGTATCTCACCTATAGTGGCAACCTACTGTGCATTTTGATGTCTCAGTCTCTCCCTTAAAAGTCAGAGAACCTACTTTTTTCACTGCCTTGCCCCACACGCCTGCCAGGACCTGCCTGGTTCCTGGACCATGGCCTCTACCTGGTCACCATGGTCTCTGGTCTCTGGCTTTATCCAACCTGTCTGCACCTGCATCGCTCATGAAGGAAGCCAGCTCCCAACACAAAAAAAAGAGGAACCATCAAGAATATCAAACAAAGGAGCAGGAAGTAATCTGTTTATCGTTACCACAATATTATAAATATCAGTAATAATCTTCCATATGGTCTTCGTCTTCATCCTACTTTTTGGTGACTGTAACAAAGGTGCACATCGAATTCATTTCCTGACTACACGCAGCTTTCCATTGGTCCTTTATACTTCTCCATCAATAGACACATTTATCTTCTACTCATTAATTCAGCTGGCAAAGATTTGCAAGCATATGTTCACTGGAAGAAATTTAAATGATTGTGACCTCAGCCTCAAGAGAAAAAAAAAAAAAACCCTAGTCATTTAAAGAATTTTAACATAGTTAAAGTGCTAAATGCTTGATAGATTATGTGAAGACCAGACATGTCTTTATTCATTATAAAACTAAGAAATGTCAAATTAATTTTGATGGTATCTGTTTCTATTAAGAACAGAGGATTGCCAGGCACCCGCTTGTTGCATCTAGAACAGTGCCTGGCACGTGAACGGCCCTCAGTAAATACTGGCTGAATGACTAACTTTGGTAAAAGAAAAGCATTTAGATGGTAAATTTCTTCTCTTATCAATACTTTTCTTTCTTTCTCTTGCATCCCCCCACAATATAAAACAGAGCTTTCCAAACAAAGGTAATGACTACCAAATGAATGAACTGGGGAGTGAGAGACCCAGTAATATCATTTATAAACTATTTCTGTTATGACCTCAGATATGTCTAAACACACATATGTACACATAAAAGTACATTGTAGAAGGGACTGTAGCAATATATGAACAGTGGTTATCCCTTTATTATGATTATATTTTTTATGTTTCAATTGTTTCTCTAATTAATATGGATAATTCTAGGTTATAAAAACCATTACACATGATAAACAGAATTCAAACAATATCAAAGTCATTTAAATTTAAATTCTGTTTTCATTCCAAATCCTGCTCCCCAGAGGTAAATATCATTAACACTTTGGTGTGAACACACACACACACATACACACACACACACACACACATATTTTATACATAATTGTAAAACAGTACACCATATGTACCATATTGCAACCCACTTTCTTCACATAGTGATAAGTGTGTATATAAACACACTTTACTCTTACTCTAACAGTTGCAAATTATTCCATTGAATTCTTGCACCATAATTTATTCAATAAGTACTTTTTAGGTGAATGATTAGGCTATTTTCAACTTCTTGAATGTAATAAATATACCATTCAACACTTTTCCAATTATTTTCTTATATGAAATTCTTATGAACATATTTATTATTCAAAGGATCTGAACATAAAGGTTTTGATTCATTTTCTCAGAGTTCTCTAGAAATTATACATCAATGTACATTTTAATTATGTATAAAATTTTTTCTTCCCTATAACATTTACTAAGGTCAGACATTACGAAACATTATAATCTTTGTTAATTTGATAATTAAAAAATATTTTATTGTGGTTTCATTCATAATTCTTTGGCTGTTATTAACATTATGTATCTTTTCATTTTGGGGAGGTCCTTGTTCTATTGTGAATTGTGGTTTATTCCTTTGCCCATTTTTCTTCAAGGATGTTTGCCTATTTCTTACTAATTTATATGAAACCAATCTTTTAAAGGATAGTAACTATTTTTCTAATACCTGTTGCAAATATTATTCTCAATATTTCATTTGTATCTCAATTTAGCTTTTTAAAATTTTTCATACATAGATTAGTACTTTTTATACTATGCAGTCTAATATGTTAGTGTGTTCATTTCATGGTCTTTGGGTTTTATATTTTGCTTAGAAAGTACTTTCTACCTTAAGAATGTTAAAATATTCTACATTTTTTAATACTTTTATATTTAAATTTTAAATCCATCTAGAATTAAGCATGTGGATATAATGACATGCAGAGATCTGAATTAGCTTTCTTGTCAAATGAAGATCCATTTTTGCCAATGCTGTGTATTGAATAATCTATTTTCCTTGCACTTATATGGTATATCATTGTTATCCATACTATATATCCATATATTCATGGATATGCTAGCACTACATTCTTTTAATTAGTTTTATTTTATAGTAAATTTATACATTCATAAGAAAACATATTAATTTGGAAATCTAATAAATATTCACATAGTATATAAAAAAGAAAAGCATAAAATGAACAAAAACTAATGAAAACATAATATTACATGGAGTCTCTCTGCTATTGTATTTTCTTATAATTTTCTACAATTTCTCCTCTATATCCTCAATATACTCATAATTTCTTGTTCTATCTCCTTTGATAAACTATAAGTCCTTGAAGGCACAGCCCCTCAAAGGACTTATAGATAATAATCCATATCTTTGTTATTATCTCTGAGCTCCAGCATTTCCCAATATTTGTCAGGTATTCTCATTATTCATATCTTGAATGAATAAAGTGATCTAGATCTTGTGTAATTAGCCTGTGGAAATATTTCTGAAATCAAAAAATATAAGGTAAAGTGCCAAAAGGAGTAGTATAGACAATAAGAGCCAAAATATTTCAGAGAACAATTCAGCTTCCTATTTGTTGGGCTGATCTGAAGTTGGAGTGTTAGGGAAGATGTCGCTGAAGTATTTGACTGAATTTTAAAGCATGGATTGGAATTGTGTTGGTTAAATGGAAGTGAGAGGAGAAGGCCTCCTGCTGAAACATAGACAGCATAGAACAAGTTCACTTTTAGCATATCTTGGGATCCTGATCATATCAGGGAAGACTGAAGAAATCAATTGGATCAATCATGTGTATCATATTAAAGATAATATGAAATGCATTTGATTATATAGCAAAGGCCCAGATTATGAAAGACCTTAGAAGCTAAACCGAGAAATTAATACTATGTTTTGTGGGCATTTATCACTGCATGTTTTTCCACAAGGAGGTCAAATAATTAAAATTGTGTTTAGGTAGATTAAATAGAAGCATTGGAGAGTATGCATTGGAGAATACAGTTGAGATCTGAACATTTCTGGCTTTGGAAAAACAATACATCAGCTGCCAGTGAGTCAAGAGTTTACCAAACAGGCATATTTAGATTTTATATATTTATTCAAAACCAAAACAATCAATACTCATGTACCAAAAATAAAAAATCATTGCCTGTAACTCAAAACACAAACATCAACTGGAAACAAATTATAAACCTAAGATTATAAAATTTTAGAAAATAATAGGTAGCAGAAAATTTTCTGTGACCTTTGGTGAGGTAAGAATACAAAAGCACAAATCATAAAAAGAACTATAAAATAAAAGATTGATGAAATGAATATCAAAATTTTAAACTTCTGCTCTTCAAAATATAAGAAAGTAAAAAGAGAAATCATGGGTGGGGAAGAAAATATTTGCAAAAAACATTTATGATAAAGCACTTTTATCCAGAATATATAAGGAACTTTCACAACTCAAAAACAGTAAGCAAAAAATTTGAATATAGGCCAGGCACGGTGGCTCACACCTGTAATCCTAGCACTCTGGGAGGCCGAGGCAGATGGATCGCTCAAGGTCAGGAGTTTGAGACCAGCCTGAGCAAGACCTTGTCTCTACTAAAAATAGAAATAAATTATCTGGACAACTAGAAATATATATAGAAAAAATTAGCCGGGCATGGTGGCGCATGCCTGTAGTCCCAGCTACTCGGGAGGCTGAGGCAGTAGGATCGCTTAAGCCCAGGAGTTTGAGGTTGCTGTGAGCTAGGCTGACGCCATGGCACTCACTCTAGCCTGGGCAACAAAGTGAGACTCTGTCTCAAAAAAATAAAAAAATAAAATAAATAAGTAAATAAAAAAAATTTGAATATAGGTCCCCAAAGAGGAGTTACGGATAGAAAATATATACCCAAAATACGTTCAACATTAGTCATGAAGGAAATACAAAATAAAATTATACACTATTATATGCCTACTAAAATTAATAAAATTTAAACACTGACAATATCAAATGCTAGCAAGCATAAAGAGCAACCGGATCTCTCATACATTTCCAGTGTAAATGCAAAATGTCAGAGCCACTTAGGAAAACAATGTGGCAAATTTTATAAAGATTAATAAATATACACTTATCATAGGATTAAATAATTTTACCCCTTAGTAGCTACTCAAGAAAAATTAAACATATAGTCACATGAACACCTGTGACAAGTATTTATAGTAATTTTAGACATTATTGCCAAAATCTGAAAACAACCCATATGTCCATTTACTAGTGAATAGATAAAGAAAGTATGATATATGCAACAACATGAATGAATCTTTATTATGTCAAGTGAAAGAAGCCAGACATACATGGTTACATTCTACATGCTTCCATTTATGTGATATACTGGAAAAGATATACTTATAGAGATAAGTGGTTTCCAAGGGCTTGGCATAGGGAGTGTAAACTGATTTCAGAGGGGCATGAGGGAACATTTTTAAATCAACTAAAATATTCTGTATTTGATTGTTGCTGGTTATATGGCTGTTTATCAAATTTTAAAATGAATGAATTGCACTGTATTTAAATTATACCTCAATAAAACAGACTTTAAAAATCAGATAAGGAAAAAACACTTTTTGCAAAGAAAAGCAAAACGAGGACATTCTAAGAAAGTAAAGTTTAAGCTGAAGAATAAGTAGAAGTGAGCCATCTAAAGGATTGGGGCAGAAATGTTTGAGGCAAAGAGAATAGTTTGGGCAAAAGCCCAGGGTAGGAAAGAATTTGGATGTTAGAGGAAGTAACCTGAGGCCAAAGCAAGGGAGGCATCATAAAGGAGGTAAGTTTGACAAGAAATGTGGGAACATAAAGAGATGGGCATCAGATCATAGATCTTATACAACCTATGCAGTAATTGATATTTTATTCTAAATGCTATGGGAAGTTTCTTAGTCCATTCAGGCTGCTATAACAAAATGCCATAGACTGAGTGGTTTATAAACAATAAACATTTATTTATCACAGTGCTGGAGGCTGGGAAGTCCAAGATCAAGATGCCAGCAGATCTGGTGTCAGGTGAGAGCTGGTTCATCATAGCACCTTCTCCCTGTGTTCTCACAGTGCAAGGGGCAAACAAGCTCCCTATGACCTCTTTTATAAGGGCATTAATCCCCTTCACAAGGGTCTGCCCTCATGATCTAATCACCCCAAAGGCCCCCAGCTCTTAATACCATCACCTTAGGGGTTAGGTATTAATATATGAATTTTGAAGGGACATATTCAGACTATAACAGGAAGCCTCTAAAAGATTTTAGTCAGAGGAATAATGTAATATGATATCAATTTTTAAAAGATCATTCTGGATGCTTTGGTGGGAAGGATTGCTGAGGGCAAAAGTGGGTGTGGGGAGACAGATTAGGAGAGCATTGCAAAGAGAGATGATGGGAGCTCAGGCCACGGTGGTGCTTACAGAGATGGAGAGAGTGGGCCACCTTTGGGATATATTTGGAAACTCACTCCCTCAACTATGAAAATGTAATTAATAACAAATCTAGGTCATGGGGCTGTTGTGAGGATAAACTGTATGTAATTAGTTTGCATTTTCGTTGAATGTATTATAAATGCTCAGTACATGCTGGCTGTTATTTAAAAAGATGAAAATGAATAAAACAATGCTTCCCTTGTTTCTGCTTTTATCTTCATCCAAGTTCCCACCAGCACCACCCTCATAGCAGTGTGAATACTCCCTGGGAGGCCCTTGGTACCTGCACATCTCCTTCCCATTTGACTATGCCTTTGTCATACATCGATGTGGGCACAGCCCTGATCTTCCCTAGTGATAACCCTAACATTGGTTGTTTCCTCCCAAGAATGTATAATAATGCATGATCAAAACCATGCAAGAACCAGACCCTCAATTCCAGTTAGCACTTACAGACACCAGGTGTTATCTAGGTGGTATCAAATTGACCTGGTTTTGTTTATTTTTCACTGTCCTGGAACATTTGAGTATTCTTTTCCAGAAGGGTGGCATGGTATAAATCTGTTTTCTTTAGTTATATGTGCTTACTTTTAGAATAACATTAAACCTATTTTTAGTATTTTTTTATTCTACTTCTCCCCCCCCAAAAAAAAACTGTTATAATCATACAAATATAAATGATATGAGCTTGGGCAAAAAGAATAAAAATGTGAATGGAAAGAGGAAGATTAATATAAATTTGGAAAGAAGACTCCAGAAGACTGGATGAACAATAGAATACAGAAGGCCATGAATATGGAAAAGCCAAAGACAACTCTAGTTTCCGTTCCTATTGGCCTGGGTAAAATCTGTCACCATTGATATGGATATAAATGTCACACTAGGAATCTCTTTAGGGGATAAAAATTATATACAATGAATTCTCTTTAGAAACATTGACTTTGGGGTAACAATAAATTTTCCAAATAGATGTGTCTAGGGGCATTTGGAAGCTAACGGGGCATTAGTCTACTTGGACACTCTACATGAGACAGCTAGCATGCCGAGACTAGAGAGAGCCTCCAGAGAAGGAGGAGAGGACCAGAAGTTGCTCAGCAACCAAGATAAGAGGAAGATAAGTTAAGCATCCACCAAGTCAGAGACTGGGTTATATATGAAGGTTTAGACAGGCAGGTTGGCATAAGAAGACAAAAGTAATAAAAAGCCCTGCCTCTACAGATTGCTGTTCTGGGCCAGAGTCTTATTTCTAAGGAGAATTTGGACTGACTACACAACAAAACAAAAACTCATGTGTGGAATTTCAGGATATGAGCTGGGAAGGTCCAAGTCAGTATCCTACTCAAGCAAACACAGTGAAATTCACTACTCTAAGTTGCTCGCTAAACAGGACTTTAGGTATCTCTTTGACAGCAATGAGCTCTAAAAGAAAAAACATAACTTAAGATCTTCATTAAAAGAAAAAAATAATCCTTCACCTCAAAGATTGCTTTTATGCCTGTTTTAAGATTTCTATTTAGTTTTGTGACTCAGAAAATGAAAACAGTAGAATTTGAAATCTTCACTCTTACTGTTATATTTTTCCTTCAGTATATTTAACAGAAGTTTATGAATTCCTTTTAACTTCTACCATTACTTTTTGGTGTTCAGTGGCGTTTGTAGCATCTCGTAATTTAGAATCATCTGAGAGTTTATTTAACATGCTGTCTACGCCTTCTACATTGACAGATGTTAAATAAGACAGACTATAAAGCTCAAATACTACCCTTTAATTTGGAATATTGCCATTTATTATCATCTTTTCATCTGTCATCCAGATATTAGCCCAAGTCCTTAAATCTTATCCAATAGCAATTAATTTAGCAAACATATTTCATGAGACATATGGTTCAGAATGTTACTCAAATCATGGTTTGGAATATGTTTATGTTCCCCTTTGATGGTATCAAAGGCAATTACATTTTATAGATACAGTTAGTCTTTTAAAACACAGTGGTACTTGAAATTTTTAAACAATAATTTTTAAGATTAATCATTATTACTTCATTTATATACATTTTTATCATTTTTAATTGTTTCATATTTGTAAGTTCTATTTACTGAACAAAAAGCCATGTATATATGGACTCTTTCATTCACTCATTTATTTATATGTATTAAATACCTACCACATTGAGACCATGTCTCCTTTTCCTTTTATTCATAAATATCTGATTTAAAAATATTACTGAACTTCCAATTATACAAAAATCCTCTATGAATATTATTTTAAATATATGAGAAATTATAATAGGCAAAGCACTTTCGTTAGAAAGTAATCTTCATCTTTATTACCATTCCAAATTGCTTTGGTGAACTAGCCTATTTTTTAACAGCAGAAAAATGTTTATCAAAGAATACTTTAAACATATCTTAAATCTAAATATTTATTTCTGAATTGAATTTTAAAAATGAAGCATGTTCTAGCACAAAATGTGTGAAATACTCAGAATATTTTATGTGATCCATGAAAACTAAAAAGATGTTTGTCATAATTATTAAGATATATATAAACTGGAATTTTAGGATAAGTGGGTGATAATATATGTGTAAAAGTAAAAACTGAATACCATGGAAGAGAATATATATTTCATGGACTAACAAGAATCATAATGACTTACTGAACTCTCAATATGCACCAGGTATTCTGCTAAGCATGTCACATAAAGTATCCCACTTAATCTGCACGTGTAATTTCGTAATTTTGAAAACTTAAGAGTCTGAGACGTTAAATAGTTTTTCTAAGATTACCTACCTTTAATTAATTAGAACCCAGGGTTGATTCTAGTTCTGTCTCATTCCAAAGCATGAGTTCTTTACTACTCTGCTGCACTGATTGTGAAGAAAGTGGCACTCATAATCCTATGGAGAAATAATATGAAAGAGAGTTTGTAAGACTTAATACATCCAAAATTATTTATGTAACTGGGAAGGCTCAATGTGCAGTTGAGCAGAAAATATAGCCTCTCTTCTTTATGGCCTTTGTCTAAAATTCTCCATATATGTCAAAAAATCCCTCAGGATTCTTGTACTCGAAAGACCAACTCAGTTTGCTTTCACTTCATCCGTGGAAACAAAATTCAACTATAAATATAACCCTTCAGCCTGGGGGACTCCTTAACCACTGCCAGGATCTGGATACCCCAGGATGTGGTCCCACTGACTTGCTTTCACTGTCACCCAAAATAGAGCCCCTGTGTCATAGCTCAAAGACACACAGTGCAGAAACCCAGGGTTTTGCTGCTGCTGCTGCTGCTGCCTGTTGGAGTATTATGACTCCCGCCTTGCCTCAGATACTAGGGCTGAGACAAAGCCTCCTGCTCTGATGGCTCCCATCATTGCTGATGCAGACTTCTGCCCAGTCCAGAGTGTTTCTTCAAGCTGAAAGTAAGGATGATTCTCATTTCTTTATTATGCTCATTTAAGCACGCAGTGCTCAGTGCAAAATTGACCATGGTGTCCAGTATTACAGCTCCTTAGATTCAACCATATAGATATTCCCCAGGGCATAAGTCTCCACCCTGTAAGAACACCCTATGAGAACATGCCTTGCATTACAGCTTCACACACCCAGATCTACCTTTTGATCTCCTCATCAGTGCTACAAACAACTGAAGCTAGTGGGAATGAGTTGGCTGCTAATGGGGAAGTGAAAGAATTCTTGGGGAAATTACAATACCACAATGGAATTCATGATGGTATAGAGAAACAATATTGGCTATAGGTACACTTAAATCAAAGTTTTTGGGAAAGCAGAGTTCCATATCAAAGGAAAAAAATTACATATGTAATCTCATGGCCATAGAGAAGGAAACTAAAACCCATGAGGGATCAAAAATCTATACAACAAAATTCTGACATGAAGTACTATTTCCAATGGAAGGAAAATCAAACGTGTCTAAGGAAAGTAGAGATTACATTAGGAACATCAAGATGTATTCTCATATCAGAAAGATAGGAACATAAGATGGAAAATGTTGGAAATAAACTAAAGTAAAATAAAAAGTTCTGGGGATTCTATAAGAGTTCAGAAAGACTGAAGCTCAAAGTGACATGAGGTTTAGGGAGAAAAAAGGCAGGAAAAATATACATATATTTTAAAAAACATTGAGATGTAACTTACATATGGTAAAGTATACATAAGTTAAATGTACAGCTTGATGAATTACACATACATCTAAGTGTATTCATCCAAGTAACCACACCCAAATCAAGATACAGAACTTTTCTAACACTCAGGTAACACTAAACACAATGATAGGCATGAAATAGTTCCACATGGGGAATAAGGCATTAGATTGATGTCCTTTAACATGGGCTTTGTCGGATTTGGCAATCTTGTTCTGTGTGCTCAGTTCTTGGTGGACTCACGGCCAAGGAATGACTAGACGCACCAAAGTAAAGCAAGAACGAAAATGAGGTTTATGAAGGAGAGAAAGATAGGGCTATAGAGCAAGAGCAAGATATAAGTTTACAGAGCATGATACCTACGCCACAGATGACAACTGGACCCCATGTGGTAGCAAAAGAGGGCAAAAGGCTTGGTTATGGTCTGGATCTTGTTTTATAGTGCCCAGATTGGGACCTTTCTCGTGGCTCAGACGTCACCGCGGAACCACTTTGATTGGACAGCTGGAAGTTATATGACCTGAGTCTTACTGCTCATACGGATCTCCCATGAGCCTCTCTGAAAACTGGTTGTTCTAGGTCACTTTCCAGACTCTATTGTACCTATGCTGCTTGGCCCACGGGCTAGAGAATTCTCTGCATTCTTTTGCAGTTAGTACACTAAGTTCTGATTGGCAGATTCATGGGGTGTTCCCTCCTCCCCCAGGCATGGCAGTCACTCCAGACAGGATTATGGTCGGGCTGCACCAGGACAGGGGCCCACTTTCCTCCTTAGGAGACCCGGAATCCCTCACTATCTACCTAACAGCTTCACCACCAAAATTCTTTGATTGTGAACATTTTAAATTAGAGGTTTTGATGAACTATTTATTAGGGCTAGGATTCAATGTATATTTGGAAAATAATATCAATTGTTAAATTTAAACACTTCTGGCTGACAAATACATTGTCCAAAGCCCCACCTCCAGTACTCTTTTTCAGATGTGGTTGAGGACCCTCAGCACTGCATTTTGATTCAGCAATGAAAGGGTTCATTCTGTCCCTTTAAGGTTTTCTCAGCATCCTGCTCAAAAGCAGGCTTTTGGCAATCAGTCAGCTCCTGTGCCTTACTGGTTGTTAAATATTTTGAATATCACCCTACTCTGTATGTCTCACTGCTGAGTCATAAGTGGGATAAGTAAAGATTAAAAGTTTTTCTGAAATGAAAAATTAGTCAATTGGAACAGAAACTGTTCATCAAAAAATTAGGGTATGTTAACTATTAGATGTGAAATATAAAAGGGTCATATTTTTAAAAGGCTTAATCATGAAAATGCATAATCATAATTTAAATTATTCAATTGCAATGAATCAGATTAATAACTGAATAGATATACATTTTTATTTATTTAAGATAGAATGAGAACTCTGTTAAACTAGTTTATGTTCGTCTTTCTCACAAGCTATTTCATGTGATCATTGAAATTAAATGAGGTGAAATTTAAATATACTATCACTCACAGGTGTTAAATAGGAATCAGTTCCACAAACTCAAAATATATTCATGTTGAAGGTTTAACATAGGAAATAGAAAAAAAAAAATTAAAATCCCCATGTCAGTGATTCTCAAGCTTGGCTGCCCATTAGATTCACAGGGGGAACTTGTCTAGGCCACACCCCAGAACAACTACATCAAGACTCTTGGTGGTGGAACACAGGTGCTAGTAGTTTGTAAAGTTCCCCAGGTGATTCCAAGGCACAACCAAGGTTGAGAACCATCACCTTATATCATCCAAAATGCTACCTAGTCCTTGCTTTTGGAGACGATGATCCTTAGGTTATACCAGCTACATTCCCCTACATCTCAGGTTTCTGATGCACATTTGCAAATAGCCCCTGGAAAATCGGAAGAAAATAAACAAGGAACTAGGATGAGTAACCATCCTGGTTTGCCCCAGACTGACAGCTTTCCAAGGTATGGGACTTTTAATACTAAAACCCTACCTGGCACAATCTCTTCTGCCTTTTCTCTGGGGGATGGCTTCCTCAGGCTCACTCTTGGGGTCTGGGATCAGAACATAAACTCAACAAAATGGTGAAGGGAATTGAACAAATTCTATGTCCCTTTATGAAAGAGCTGACACTCCACAAGCAGTATGGAAATGGTGACACCCATGAAAACCCTGAACAGTGGAATTTTTCCATCATAAGGAGTTTTATTTTGTTGAAGGCTGAAATACTTGCACATGTGATAGCAATTCGGCTTTTCTTATTCTTCTTACACCCTCAGGCACTTGGTCCAGTAGCCCCTGCTAGGCTAGAATTTAGCAAGCTTTGCCAAAATAGGCCAACTTCATCAGTATAAAAAAAAAACCAAAAAACTAAGGGCTAGACTGCTTTCAGGGAGGAAAAAAAGCTGCAAAATTGTTCTATAACTTGATAGCTTGCTGTTTTTTTTTAAACCAGTAACACCTAGCCTTCTAATGTTATATCTCACATAGCTCAGTCAACAGCATTTGCATATAAGATCCTTTGCTTCTTCAATTTGCATTGAGGGCAAAGCAAGGTGTTTGCTGGCAATTGGGGAAAGTTATGAATCATAGTGTAGGACAGTTTAGATGCAGTCTACTGCAGTACTGGCATCAGCACTCTACCCTACTAAGGTTAACTCTTCTCTGAACAATAGTGAATGAGTCCCAGACAGCTGTTGGGTTGCCATAAGCATGACACTACTTGAATATTGATGAGCTTTGAGACAATGGAAACGAATAGAATTTAGTTTGCCTTCTCTCTAAATGCTTTGTATTGACGTGTGTGAAGCCATCTGCATACCTACAGTTTTTCCTGAGTTCCTGCACTCTTAACTGTGACACAATGTTGCCTGTGGGAACAACAGAGATAAGCATTATACTGCCATTAGAACTTGCCTTCCTCTTTTCTCACTTTCTACACTGCCACCATCTCACTGCTATTCCTTCTGCTCTTTGCTGATCTTTCCCTTTTCATGTTGACTTCTTCTTCCTCTTCATTTCTTCCATCTTTTATATCACCTTTCCTTGCACACCAGCAAATTGGCTTTAAAAATCAAACTTTTTTCTTTCTGGCTGGTGAACTGGCCTTATATCAGACAGAACCTGCGGAACATCTTCACACTCCTCAACAATGTTTTCCAGGAGCTGTTTTTCCTGCCACTGTCTGTTTTTCTGGTTCAGGCTTTTCATACGCTTTCAAGTTACATGAAGACTGACTTCTAGATTCATGAGGCATCATGCTTTCATATATTTAAGCATCATGAATTCATGTTATTCAGACAGTGATTTGCCCATCAAGCCAAGGATGAAATCTTATATTTTGTGAGAATATTCCAAAAATAAATACCCTCAAATAAAAATAATAGTGGACATGGTAAGAATAATTTGTAGATTATTACACTTAGGTTTTCTTTTATTCCATATGCATTCATTAAACACTATTCTGTATCAGATACTAGGTTGGGTATTGGGAACATAAAGATGAACTGGTTTCTCAAAACCTTAAGATCACCTTAGAGATAGACTCACAAACCACTAATATTCCATTTTCTCTTAAAGTTTCCATTTATTCATTTATGAAAATCAAATTCAAATAGCTTTGATTTAAATATAATATTTTATTAAATACCTTTCTGACATTGTAGTAATGAGACTTCGAAAACATTCTATCAAAATTGACACCATGCCTTCCATATATGGGCATGATATAGATACCTTTTGAGGATTTTTTTAATTTATTTTTTTATTTAAGAACATTACGGGGGTACAAATGTTTAAGTTACATATATTGCCTTTACCCCACCCTGAGTCAGAGCTACAAGTGTGCCCATCCCCCAGACAGTGTGCACTGCACCCATTAGGTGTGAATATCCCCTCCTCCTCCCTCCCACCTGCCTGATCTTTTGGTATTAAAATAATGCAAGGTAATGTTAATTACCATCATTCAAAAAATGAAAGAAAAAGACCTTTGAGGCCATTCAGAATGTTTTAATCTTTTGACACTGTTACTAAGTGGTAAGATATGTTTTGATGAAAAAGTTCAATCTGCTTTTAGTGATTTTTTTTTTCCTGCTTGTAAAAAATCTGACTACATCTATAGGTATAAATCATGGAAAATAGTAATCTAATGTTTGGGTCAATATGAAGCTGTGCAGTCATCCCTCTGTATCTGCAGGTCATTGGCTCCATGAACTCTGTGGATATCAAAATTCTCAGACGTTCAAGACCACTATACTATATAAAGTGGCATAGTATTTACATATGATTTACTCACATCTTCCTGTACACTGTCAATCATCTGTAGATTACTTATAATCCCTAATATAATGTAAATGCTATGTAAATAGTTGTTATAATGTATTATTTTTATGTGTTTTATTTTTTATTGCTGTATTGTTATTTTTATGTTTTATTTTTCCAAATATTTTTGTTTCACAATTGGTTTAATTACAGATGCAGAACCTGTGGACACAGAGGGCAAAGTGTAATTTTTACTCATTAAATACTGTGTGTGTGCTTATGTGTGTGGGTTTTTCTGTCTATGAGGGATATAAGAAAAAACAAATTTTTCAAATATCTGAGCTAAAATTAAATTTTAACAATCAAGTAAAAATATGGTGTATAAATCTTAGGACTGAATTACATTATCATTTTCTTTGGAAAATCAATTAATATTTAGCAAATACCTCTAAGGAGCACTGCTTTTGATATAAAAATGTTAGGAGATTAAATTGTGTTATAACCTTTTATATTTTGTTTTAGAATTGACATACTAGCATGGAAAATGTGCTGAGCCTTCCTCAAGTATTCTGTGATGTGACATGTCTTGAAGTCCGCTGATACTGGATGCATCTGTGATTCTATTAGCTCAAAACATCTCTAAGATAGTATCTTCCCACTCACCTTCCTCTTGGAGCTGTCTCTGTGAGGCTCATATTTTAATACTTTTTCAATTTTATACTTCAGATCTGATCTTGAGTTACTGCATTTGACTTACATTCTTATAGAAATATTTTAGCATTAATTTTATTAGCCACTTGCAACACACTCTGGTATTCTCCCTTGATAGATACTATTGAAGGAGAGCTTAATTGGATGAGATTGATATCCACGTACACACCATTACACATGCTATAGATATGTATATGCTAATAAAGGAGAAATGGAAATATGTTATTCTCTCTCTGACAAACTATTTAAATAATACAATTAACTTACTAATCAGTACCAAGAGCTATATGGAACATATAGCTTTGGTTTTCTGAATTCTGATTGATATTGAAAATCAAGTGGTAGGTCTTTTGAATTGCTATGCACTGATTTAGAATAAATGTAAATCCGAATCTAGAGTAAAATAAAATCTTTCTGAGTAAACAATTTAGCACAATTATTTATAGAGAAGTAGGCTGTGTCTATAAAACATAAGTAATCATACTGCCGCATGGGTAAGCTGGTTATTTAAACTAATATGCCAGTTACGATTGCCCCAGAGTCTATATGATTATCCAAATATCGTATGTTAATAAATTCTAAAATACTCTTAATGTACCACAAATATATACCACCATTTCTATTAACTGCTGCAGCTAGAAGATGAAGAGAAAGCATGAGAATGTCGTCTCGTTTGCCTTTCAGAGATGGTTCCACTTTTTACACAGATATCGGAGTCCAGCCTTTGGGAAGATCATAAGGGAACATAGTATAGTTTTCTTGAAAAGAAAAATAAATTTAGGACAAGGGAAGGTCAAAAAGAGTACACAGAGCAAAGCAAAACCCAGAGAAGTTGAGTAAAATGCACAGCCAGCGTAGGAGCATCTGAATACAGTATTGACAAGGGTATATAAGCATGAAAGTACATGGACACACTCACATTCCAAAAGGGGGATACACACAGAAGAAAAAGTTAAATTAGAGGACATCTATTGTTTTAGCCTGGGTCACCCCACAATGCTGAGCCTGAGACAAAGGCTTGCACTCAGGTAGTTTATTTTGGAAACTGATGCCAAAGAACAGGAGCAGAGGGAAGACAAGGGTGAAATAGGGAAGGAAGGAAAGCCAGTCCAAGGAATTATATCAAACTGCTTCCTACTGTGGGCCCCTAGGGCTCAATTCTGTTGAGGATCTTCTGAAGAACTGAAGAGTGACTCAGAATTGTCTACTTCATGGGCAAAGGGAAATATTTATACACTAGGTTCTGCACCCATGGCTCAAGATTGCCCATTTCACTTGCAGGTTTACACAAGCATCAGAATGCTGGGTAGATTCCATAGACATACAGACAGTAGAGGTAGAGAAATGCATGGCAGAATGTGAGAGATACTTAGCCCAGTTAAATTAAGGTGCAGTCAGACTACACTTGCACTTTTAAGGTACCACAATAGCAACTGGGGTAAAAGATAGGCAGAGAGGTACTGATGCAGGGCAGAGTGCAAGTGTTGTCCAGGACAGCCCATCCTTTCCACTGCTGAGCCCCACTTTCCCTTCACCCTAAGTCCCAACTATCACAGCACATTCAAGGTGGTGGTCACCTGCAAAATATACAAAGGGCATACATAATACACAATGTTAGTGGAACAAGCTACAGTCCCGATTGCCACAACTGATCCCAATTGTCATAACTGAGAGTTATATTTTTCTCCTCCACCACTCATTCAGAATTTTCCTTGAGTTTGGATTGCTTGACTGACAGAAAAACTCAGACTTTTATTCCCAAAGGCCAGAACCCTTAGTTCTCTTCCCCTGGTGGACTATGGTTGTTGACAATACCAATTTCAGTTTATCCCTGTGCATGGGAGCACCAAGATATACTCCAGGGAGTACCCTGGGTTTCAGAAGAACTCCTAGTAGCAATTGCTTGATAGTAATCCTAGCTCTCCAGAGTGATCAGGGTCAATTACCCCTGCCAATATGTCACCTCCTTAATTTGCATGCAGACACACTGCCACAAGGAGTGAAAAATGACTAAGTGATAGAGTTTTAAGTTGAATCTTTACTGTCTCCCCTAATGAAAGCATCTCCCCCTCCCAAAGAACCAAGAGATTTATTCCAGTAGGGACTAAAGTTGTTAAGACAGAAAGTACAAATTTCATAGGTGGATAGCAGGGAATATAGTGAGAGAGGCTAATTCTTCTCCCTTTGGTTCTTGGATTTGTGCATTCAAGTTGTTGGGAACACGGTGCTTTAATATTAGCTGTTGGTTCACCAAACCCAAATGTGCTATTTCCATTATAGTGCTGGGCTGCTACTGCACCTGCCCATCCCTCTTTCTTGGTGGTAGTGAAAACACCCAGCTTGACATAAGATTTGGTCACATAATACCTTGATATCCCATGATCAAACACCCTCCCTTCTACTAGGGGCCAGTAGCATGCCAGAAGCTGTTTTTTCAAATGGCAAGTAGTTCTCTAACCCACAAGGTATGGACTATTAGATGTTGCTTTAAGATTCCAGGCATCTGCCTGTGCTCTTCTGTTTGGACTAGACAGAAACTAAACACAGCATGATGTGCATTGTTCACATAGACTGGCTGCAGAGTTTTCTCTTACTCTGAGCCCCACCCCAAAGTATCAGCCTTCCAATGCACCCAATAAATTATAGCAGCAATCCTAAGCACAGTATAAACAGTCTCCAAGATTCAAAAAATCTCACCAAGAGTTGTGTCTATTTTGTGGTAGGAGTGCATGGGCAATGACTTGTCCTTTGTCTAAGGGGAAATCACAACATGCCCAAGACCATTAGACTCCTAATATCTTCACTGACATCACAGGTTCCTGAACCTCCATGGTGTTATTCTCCTACTGTTCCTTACCAGGGAATACACAGAACTTGCCACTTGATCATCAAATCCAATTAGTATATTGTCATCAATATAGTAGAATGGTGTAATATCTTTCAGAATGTCAAATTTAAAAGGTTCTATGAGCATTATTTAATGACAAGGAGCAGGGGAGTTAACGGAGCCCTGGTGCTAGAGAGTTGATAGCCTTCCCAAATAACAGAACTGTTTGGATCATCTTTATGAACAGGATTGGGAAGAAAATGCCAGTTCAATGCAGAACACTCATCAATGGGATTAGTGTCCTTATAAAATACAGCTGAGAGAGCCCTTTTTTGCCCTGTTTACCAGGTGAGGACACAAGGAGAAAGCACCATCTAGGAGGAACCAGCCCTCACCAGACACTGAATCTGCTGGCGCCTCGATCTTGAACTTCCCAGCCTCCAGAATGGTGAGAAATAAATGTTTGTTGTTTATAAACTGTCCAGTTTATGAATCCTAGAATAGCACACCAAATAGACTAAGACAGCTCTAATCTCTGCAATTCCTCCTGGGGTATGGTTTTCTACCTTGGCTGGGCTGGGATCTAGGAGAGAGGTAAGACAGTTTCAGGGGCTTCCACCTGGCCTATTCTACAATGATGGTTATTACTCCACAGTTCAAGGAACTAATGCGAGGACTCTTCCAGCTGCTAAGTATAGCCACACCAATTATACACTCAGGAAATGAGTAAATAACCATAGGGTGGGTTCATGAACTTTATGAACCCATCAGAGATACTTCAGCCAGGACTTTGTATCTCCTGGTCTCTAATCACTTTAACCACTGAATCATGTTGAACTGTTGTGTTTTTAAGTATCAGGTCAGATTTGGTATCTAGTAATGCTCTAAGTGTTAAGTATGTCCTTTTCTCCAGGTAAATGGCTGAAGGTCCCTTTGGGGGAAGGTTTGGGGAATGATTATTGGATGTATTTTCAGTAGCATTGATGAGTAGCTCAGGGGGGCTCTGTTTCCACCTCAACCAATCAGTTTGGGTCTGAGAACCAGCTCAGATCTGTAAACTGTTGGTATCACACCCTGTCTTCAAGCAGCATAAGATCTCCCAAGATTTTCATAGGTGGTGGATTGGGCTGAGTGCAGTGGAAGATGAAGCATTGGCTTTTCTATTAATAATAGCTGTGGTGTTTCAACAGTACAAGGACAATGGTAATTGTAAAGACTGTGGAGTCATCTGGTTGGTACAAGTGCTTTTAGAGGCTTTAAAAATAAAATATATATATATATAGGCTTTGAAAAGCACTCAGGTTAAACAGCTAAACAAGGAGTGACACATAAAAAGAGACTATAAATGACACCTTTCTTAAGCTATTGGAAGTTTGCTTATTTAGAGCTAAGCTTTCTAGCTGGCCTTCCATTAGCCCTCAGGCTTGTTAATATGTTGAAATCACATGAACAGATACTATAACAGAAACAATTGATCAGCTTTCATAGCACTTATTGCCATTTGTTGCCAATATGCTCTGGTGGTTTTATAGGAATTCTGCTTTCCCTGCTGGGCAGCAAGCTCCTGGATCATGTGTCAGGGATGGGAATTGATTCTCTGCAGTTTACTCTGGATGTTGCTTGGCACATAGAAATGGCTCAGATTTTCTGTAATGAAGAAAAGAACAATTGAATTGGTTGGCGAAAAGTAATGATTTCATGTCTCAAAGTAAAATCTAAGTAAATAGGTTTAGAGATTGGATGAGTCTATTCTTAGGGGAGCACCTGTTGGATCAAGTGTAATTCAACTGATTCCCATTGGGTTGGCATATTGTAAAAACCACGGGTTCATTCTCAGGGTAAAAATGCTCCCTGCCAGATTGGATGATGTGATGCATGGGAAGTACGAACCAACAAAATAAGAGGGAGTAGATGTGAGTATTTTCTGTTAGTGTTTAGAATTTAGATAAGTGAGTTAACTATTTAAAAAAAAAGAATCAATCTCATTGATGACTAAAAGAGACATAGTCTCTGTCTCAGAGGAATAGGAAAAGTTAGAGAGAGAGAGAGAGAACAACCTCCAGAAGACCTATTGTCCCACCAGCTCTGCCAGTGATACAGCAAAGAAGACCCCAAAACTGGGGTTCAGCCTGAAGGCCAAGTGGGTTCTTGGCTTTACGCAGGAAAGAATTCAAGAGTGAGCCAACAGAGTAATGCAAAAGCAAGTTTACTGAGGCAAGAAAAGAAATAAAGAGCAGCAGCTATCTCTCAGAGCAACAGAGAGAAGCCTTTTGTGAATTTCCAGGGTTTTATTTTATACCTTCTGTTTAATTTTATGTTAAGGGGAGACAGTATTATTCATAAGATTTCTGGGAAAGGGGTGGGGAGTTCCCAGAACTGAGGGTTCCCCTCCTTTCAAAACCATATTAGGGCAACTTCCAGGAGTTACCATGGCATTTGTAAACTGTCATGGCGCTGGTGGGAGTTTCTTTTAGTATGCTAATGTATTATTACTAGGATATAATGAGCAGCGAGGATCACCTGAGGTCATTTTTTGTGGCCATCTGGGTTCTAGCTGGTTTTGGCTGGCTTCTCCACCACCTCTTGTTTTATCAGAGACCTTGGTTTGGGCCTTATGACTCCTTACTGAGTAGAGCCTGTGGATTTCCTATCTCACTTCTGCCTGGTTGAGTGGATTTTAGCCAGGTCCTTTCAGCTTGTTGAGCCTGTTTCCACATTTGTGAGTTAAAGGGGTTTAATGAGATGATATTTAAAGTTCTCTCCAGCTCTAACATTCAGAGACACCATGAATCCCTACCCCAGTGTTCTCCTATGCAGGTCCACTGGAAATGCAATTCTATAGCTTAAGCAGTTGGGACTCAGGGCCTCCACCAATTCCTTGAAATGAGAAGGTAGCAGATATCCTGATAGAATATTAGAAGGAAAAGCCAAGTCCTATCTCCCATTCGACAGCACTGACCCGAATGCTGTCTGATTCCTATTTTCCCTGAATATACTATTCCCTCCTATGCCCTCTGTTTATAATTCTCCTATAACCAGAAATCAACACCCTCTTGAGAAATATTTTATCCAACCAGAATTTCATAGAATTTCATGAATTTGCTGATGATCAGTAATTTTAAATGACTCATTCTGCCCCTGTGTTTGTGATGGCCTCCTTACTGTGGAAGTTATGCAGCTTTCTGGGATTTAAATTCTCCTTTGAAGCGCTCCTCCTCATGCTTGCTTACACAAAAGTTCCCTACACCATTTTGCTTTAAAAGCAGAGTCTTCTGACCTCCTATCTTCCCCTGCCTACTTCCCCATTTCAGCGAGCCCTCAATGAGCTTCTAATGTCCCATTCCTGCAACCCCTTGTTCATAAGCACATGCTGTCATCTCCAGCTCTGTTTACCATGCTGCATACTGAGTTAGTCTTTAATACCAATGTCTTTGCAAGGGACACAGTGTGCTGTTAGTACCCACAAGTGCCAAGATAGTCAGCATCTCTCCCTTTCCCCAATATATTGACTTTAACAGAAGTATAACACCAAATGCTATATGATGTGAAGCTACTGTAACATGGTCCATTGTAAAGGAAAAGTGAATGCGGGAGGTGCTTGGTACCTTTCTAATTAGTGGGTTCTCCGTGTTACTGATTAAGTAGCTACAAGAGGCACTTCTTACCCAGGAAAGCTGGATTATTCTATGTCAATAGCCACCACCTCCCTGGGCCTGTCATACAATTTCTCTAGGGTTTTGCAAAAGCCTCTCACAGCTGGATACAAAGACGGCCTTCTACAAACCAGAAACTATTCTAAAAATTAGATGTGCAAAGCTTGATAACTTCTGACTTTAGATTTACATTTAGAGTTTTTGCTTTTATAAACAGTTGTAAACAAAGGAAGAAAGGTATTGCTTTATTGCTAATGTAACATTGCATTCATCTGCACAGATGAAAATAAACTCAATCTAAAAAAAAAAAAAGTGTCTTGCATTCTGGGTGTGAAATTTCACTATTATTAAACCAGTCCCTGACATTTAATATTTTTGTATTGGATGACAGAAAAAGGACTAAAATCAGTTTCAGATAATATAAAAGCTGTGATTTAGCGGAAGCCCACTTGCACAGAAATCATATACTGGAGAGAAGGACAACAGATCCTTACAGCTCCCTGTGTATAAGGAACACAAATAGTCATAATTATCTCTGCCCCAGGGATTTAACCCCTTGGGGAAAAGGCCAGGCTTCTGGGCTCCTTATCAAACTAAAATAATTTTGAAATATATTTGTCATTTCCTCCAGCTCTGGTTTAAAAATGTTTGTAGATAGAGACTGTTTGTTGTTGTTTTTTCTCCCTTCATTTTGTTTTCAGTGTTCATAAGGACAATTAAAACCCAGGCTGTAATAAGGCATCTGTTGTAAACAAGTTCAGACAAAGGAAGCAATTTCTTTGGTGAGTAGGAGACATGAGGAGGTGTAGAGGACTGCAATATAGAAAGCATAGATAATAACAGAAAATACATGCTTTTCACCTCCACGCCACTCCACACACCGTGTGGCTCTCACTGGCTAAAATAATCAGCTTTGTAAGTTGTTTTTGGACTCATTCAGTAGCAGGTATATCGTTAATCTTCAAAATTTGCACTATGGGTTCTAGCCACATCCATTCATAGATTTTTCCACTATCTCTCCATTCTAGATTAAGAGCAAATGGGCATCTGCCTCTAGCATCAACAGGAATATGCCCTGCCAGAGTCCCTTCTGCAGTGTGTGTGCACCATCACACACACGGACACAGATGTGCACACATGCACGCAGTGCACAGACACGTGCAAGGAGTCATACACACATACACACACTCATGCACAGAAATGTGTCCCCATAGATACACTTAGGCACATGGCAAGCACCCACAAATACTTCCCTGGCCAGTCACTGAGAGGAGGTATCTGTCTTCCCATGTTCCGTTTTAGGCCGCTGGGCTTCTGAGCTACTGCTCATTTTCATCGCTGAAAATAATCATCCTCAGTGTAACTCTCCTCACTGCCTCGGGGAAAGTTCATTCCTACTGCTTCCTCCATATCCTTTTCCCATATTAGGCCCCAAAGCCAAATCTTTCCATTTCAGAGAAAAATCGCTGTCCCCAAACTGGACAGCATCTGTATTTGCCTGGTTTGAGGACCCTGCTCTGCATATCTTTCACCGAAACACAGGACAGTGACACAGAGTTCTTAGAGCCTTCCTTTATGGGAGACTGCTAAGCGGTGACTTTCCCCCTCCCTCCCCCTCACCCCACCCCAGAAGCCAGTGGAGCCGCTATTAGAAAACTAAGTCTATTTCCCCACTGCCCCTGGGCAGGGATGGTGTTTTATTCATCTTTGTATCCACAGTGCCTAGCAAAGCGCCCTATCACAGAATAGAATCCAGTAAAGGTCTGTTGAATAAATGAAATCCCAGCAGTAGATTCTTTTCCCTCAGTTTCTCGAATTTGTATACACATCCTTGCAGGGTTATGGGCTTGTGTGCCAGGGAGCATGTGAAGTCACAAGATAAACACAGTATCTTTCCATCTTCTTGAAGAGTCCATTTATTTTCTAAGTCATGTTTAAAAGATTATTTTTCTATTAAAGCAAACACCGGATAAGGAGACTCTAATAAATGTCATGTTGGTAGTTGTGGTAAAGATCATGGGCTCTGAAGATAGTTTTAGATTCTGTACCTATCACTGATAGCGATGACCTCTAGTAAGTTTTAAAAAATTCCTCTGAGCATTTTTATTCTCAGTTGTAAAATGAAGATAATAATAACTGTCTCATAGAGATTCTGAAATTCACATAAGAGAGTGTATGCAATTGTAGTTAATGGTGATACTGGAAGCAGTCACTGTAGCAGCAAATGTGACGGCAGCAGCATAGTAATATTGTCAGTGGCCACAGTAATGTTGATATTAACAGGGGCAATTGTAACAGCCACAGAAATAAATAGCAAAAGGAGTGAGTGAATGAATAAGTACCTGAATGAATGAATAAAGTAAGACAAGTTAACCTAAATGTAGAAGCGCCAGCCTTTTGCATCCGTGGCCACGAGTGAGAATCACTTAATCTTACTACTTGTTTTTCAGGTATAAATAAGGAAACTGAGGTTCAGAAAACTTAACAAAGTAACTCATCCAAGTCCATCACAGTTACTGACAATGTCAAAGTGATAATCTTATCCCTAATTCCATATTGAGGCCTTCGAGGCTGCAGTATAATCTCTCATCTCTGAATATAATTATTATTCTTATGCAGTGGTAAAAAGATCCGCCATGCACAAAAGTGGATGGTGGAAAGTTATGCACACTGTAGCCAAATGAACCTGAACTATAAATTCCTGAGATCAAAAAATGGCCCTGCCATTTCCTAGATTTCTGATTGTGGTCAAGTTATTTAATCTCCTGAAAATGGTTACCTACATGTGGAATAAAAAGGATCTACCTTGCAAGTTGATGAAAGAATTAGAGAAAATAAATCAAAGTGCCCTGTGGCACATAGTAGCAGTCACTAAATGATACCTTTTATATAGTTACCCATTTTCTTTACCTTGTTAGTAATTCTTAATATCCTTTCAAATACAGTTACCAATCCAGCAGGAAAGATAATTATCATGCCTATAATGTATTCTGAACATGCCAGAAACTAGGGTGATAGAACAGATTAGATATTTAGAGGTTTTATGGGCTCATCCTGACAGTCGCTGAAGTAGCAATGATGATACCTGACTCTTCTAAATGCTAAATTTCTTCACCATTACAGGAAATAGTGTGGAGGTGAGGGGAGGGTGTAAAATAATTTGAAATTTTTAAAGGCAATAAATTTCCTTAAGAAATAATAACTAGATAACAGTGAATAATAACTAGAAAGCAGATTAAACACCTGAAATAGTAATAGTTAAATTGTAACATATTTATTCTGAATGTGGTTTCCTTTTTTCCTCTTTTCAAGGACTTCCCTCCCATTCTGAAAAGCATGATGTCATAATTATCAAACAAGTCTTGACCTGGAAATCAAAAGATCTATATTGTATTCACAGCTAAAAAATGAGTTATTTAATAACTGTACAAATCATTTCTCTGTGCTTCATCTAGCTCATCCCTCATCATCACAGAAAAAAATTAGGCAGTATAATCTCATAGGAAGGAATCTCATAAATCTCATATTTAAATCAAGAATAATATTATTTAAAACTTTTAGATTTTTCTTATTTTCATCATTCTCCCTCACCCTGGCAAAAATTCCATTGTGGAACAAGGACTGGAAATTAGAGGGTTTTGGCCACACCGGCCACCCTCTGTGGGACCCCAAGGTGTTTCTGAACTTACCTCTTATCATCTCAGGTAAATTGGATTCCATCTCTAAAGTCTGTCCCAGCTGTAACTCCTCTGACTCAGCCCAGCAGGGTGCGTAAGAATTAGAACCATAACTATTCCTCAAGCAGAATAAGCTGGGGAGAGCACCCCAGCTCTGCTCTATACCAATATCACAACAGCAATGAGGAAGTGAAGTTATGGGAAAGCCACTATTTTGAGATAGAATCCTGGCCCCTGGTGTAAGCACACCTCCTCCCAGTTATTCAGTCAAGCACTAATCTAGGTGCTGCCGTGAAGGGGTTTTGCAAATGTTCTTTTGCAAAACTCACTCACATCAGTTGATTTTAACAAAGGTAGAGATTACCTTGGCGGTCCTGACCTAATCAGTCACATGAGCCTTTTAAAATCAGAGAGATTTTTTTCTCAGAGAAAGAAGTCAGAAGGACATGTTCTGCTGGGCCTGGAAGAAGCAAAGCCATGCGGTGACTTACCTCTAGGGGCCACATGACAAGGAAACGTGAGCATGGCCCCCCCGGGCTGACCACTAGCAAGGAAAATGTGGACGTCAGTCATAGGACCACAAGGAAACAATCCTGGCAAAAATCATTGAGCTTGGAAGCATCTTAATTTCAACCTTGTGATAATCTGAGCACAGAACCCAGCCATGCCCTGCCCAGATTTCTGACCTACAGAACTGTGAACTAATAAGTGAGTATTTTTTTTGAGCCATTAAGTTTACAGAAATTTATTACACAGCAGTGGAAATCTAATATACCTCCCAAACTAGGGAAAATAGCAAATAATTTAATAGACTTTTTGTTCATTGAAAAATACTTCTTGAATAATCTTTTTATAATTTCCTCCTCACATAGCTCAGCTGAGATGTTATGGTCCTCTGTAGCATGAGATAACGCACTAGCTCCTGGTAAATACATACCTTGTATGCATTATGTAACAGAAATCACCGGGTCAGCCTTTCTCCAGGTATACAGAACTGGATCTTCCTCTACCTTAAGGCAATTGCCCTCAAGAGAAAACCACAGGCTCCCCAAAGGCAAAAAAAGAAAAAGAAAAGAAAGAAAAAAAAAGAGAAGAAAGAAAAGAAAAGGAAAGGAAAAGAAAGAAAAAGAAAGGAGAAAGAAAAAAGGAAAAGAAAAGAGAAAAGAAAAGAAAACACCACCACCAACAAAAAACCAACCTGCTATTCCAGAGCATTCTCTACCCTAGAACTATTTGCTCTGTGGAGATTTGGCATTGAAATTTAAAAGGCCTCATCACAGGACTCTTATCTATTAGACCTTGTTTTTCTTTATGGCATTGGCGCATTTTATTTCAGGATAGTTAATAACAAGTGAGCAAGTTGTTGGTCAGGAAGCCGAGGTGTGCTGGAAATTCCCAGAGGATTCATTTGACAAGGGTTCTGGATGAGCAAAAGAACAACCACAGAAGGCATCCGGCGAGTATCATTAAACCAGCTTCCCTAGTGTTCAGTTACGCAGGTTCAGCCAGGTCTGCACTTTGGGTCCCCGTGGCCGCAACTGCACGAACCAAAATAAGGAGCGTCTGCAGACTTCCCAAACGGGAGGATGATAGAGGGAGGAGGTAGGAAAACATTCAAGAGAACATTTACTTCCTGGGCCTGTAGATAGCTGAGGAGTAAATTTCTTTTTTAACTTCATATTTTGATCAACCCTTTTCCTAAAAAGAAAAAACGCTAGCGATTTCACTAACGGCACAACCAGAGCTCCACCGTGTGGTGGAGCCTTAATGGACTCGCACAGGCCTGGCGTGGGTTTGCAGACGGAGGGAGCATTGGGAGAGAAAAAAAACCTTGTAACATCCTGACAAAAGCTAGAAAACTTAATGCTAAAGATCATGCGTATTTTGAAAAGTTTGGTGATAGGCTTGATTTTTTTTAATTATCCCTCTAGAAGGCGTGACAATGACTCTCACCTTCACATTTAAAATTGCAAAAAGTTATCACTGATGTCATTTTTAAAGTGAAGCTCTTTTATTTAATTGCCTTGATTATTTTCAAAAAGAAAGAAAAGGGCTCGCACTAGCATCCAGGAACAAAATGGCATCTCCTCTCGTTCATGAAAAATCACATTTATGCAAATTCCTCATGGAAATCAGCTAATACTTGGATGTTGCTGATGTTGGTATTAGTGGGTTTCTAGTTTATTTGTTTGGTTGTGGGGTTGTTGTTTGTGAGCAGCCAGAAAAAAATATTTGTCATCCCATTTTTCAACTAGAATAATCAGTTCCAATTATTCTGTGTCCTTGTGTCTCTCTGCTCTAGGTTTAAATTCTGGAAGAGATTTTTGATTAGCTTTGCTTCATCTTCTGACCAACCATTGTCCAGGGGTCTTATCTTACAGTCTGGCCAAGACTATGTGCAGTGAAGGGGTAGTCCCCAAAAGAAAAGGTAGGTAGAGAGTAGCAGGGGACAAGCAAATTACAGCAGATGGAAAACACACTTCATGTCATTTCAAGGACTAGTTCCCCCCTGAATACTGCCACAGACCAAAGGTGTGGCATACGAGTGTCTACTTCCTGAATAATGCAGCGCCTCCTTCTAATCTGCCTTTGTTCTTCTGGTCCATGGGCATCCTGCCATTGTGGGCCCCCCAGTCAAAGTTTCATCATTAAAGTCACAGATATCACCTGCCACTTGATTATAAGCTTCCCAGTGGCTCATAATATCTCAGAGCCATTTCCAAAGTGATGACGTGTGTGTGTGTGTGTGTGTGTGTGTGTGTGTGTGTGTGTGTGTGTGTGTGTGTGTTTGGTTTTTGTTTGTTTCTTTCTTTGTTGAGAGGAAGTCTCCTGATGTTGCCCGGGCTGAACTTGAACTCCTGGGCTCAAGCAATCTTCCTACCTCAGCCTCCCGACTGGCTGGAACTGCAGGCACATGCCACCGTGCCTGGCTGTGTTTTGCTTTTAATCCTGCGAATTGACCTGTGTCGCACTTTCTCCCTATTTCAATGGCAGACGTTAGGAAAATACCCAAAATGGACCTGAGAGGTTCCTGATACCTCAGTGAAATGATTTTTCCCTTTTATAAAGAGATTAAGGCATCAATAATGCTGTCACTGTTGCTTTTGTGTAAAGTGTGCTAATGTCTTTGTGTCCTTGCCAAGAAAGAACTTGCTTGTGATGAAAGAGACTCATGTAGTATCTGAAGGTCCCTTATTACAAGTTTTTCTTTGATACTTACACTGTGTTTAAACATTCTTTACCAAAAAAAAAAAAAGTCCCTCTTTTTGAGGACTTATGACTGCTTACTCTTTCGATATACAGTCCATATATAGATGAGGGAGAACTCATGGGATCAGTGTCCCAAATTAAAGAAAAAGAAGGTTGCTGTAAAATGTCACTTCAGTCCCTTAATTTACCACCTGGACAAAATTATGAAGGAGGTCAGAACACTACTGCCTCCCCAGCGATTACCCAGTTGTACACAAACAGGCATATTCAAAGGCCTCCATCAGTCCCTCCTGTTCCAACCCCCGTAGCTGAGTTTCTTAGTATCTCATAATTGCTATTTCATTGCAGTCAGAGAATAAGTATGCTCTGGCCTTGGAGAGAGAGCCTAGATTTGCAGGGGACTAGACTTCCAGTCTTCTGAGTCAGACCCTGGCTTTTCTCATACACACTCTACTTCTCCAGGGTTGTGATCTCTTTTCTTACTGATGTCTACATGATATTACTATTATATTTAAAAATCTTGGGAGAAAAAGGTTTTAAAAACATTTAATCAGCTCTTTATACATCTATGCAATGAAATGGCTTTGAAATCTCTGTACAAACAGTTGCCCTTAGGTTCAGACTATGAGCAGAAATAGCTTCCATACTACAGGTTTTAACGGTTGATTTTGAGACATTCTTTTCCCTGAAGGATTATTTTTTTAAATGGTCTTAAAGACAAAGTGTCCTGTTATAAAATCTACTGAGCTACAGGACAATTTTTTAGCTCTGTAGTTAACTCATTTTAGCATTTCACCTAAGTGCTGTTTTTTCCAGTAGCTTTTTAAAACAAATGTCTACAGAAAAGTCATTAGAGGGAGTAATTTTTTCCCCAAATGCCCCATTATTTCTAGGTGAACAACAAAAACATGTTGTTTATTGAAAACAGAGTAAGGTGAGAGGATGTATCCTTGATATATATGGATGCTGCTTTTGTCAGATTCTTGGTATCCACTGTGTAAAAAATATATATACACAATTAAAGAAAAAAGTTGCAATGTATCTTTAATAATCTTAGCCGCTGCTAAGCATCAAAAATATTAAAATAAGAATCTTTATTCACCTTATATTTTTTTAATGGACTTCCCTTCACTGACTTTTGAAGATGAACCAGTTGATTTATAGAAGTTTTAGAGGACAGTACTCATTTGGTAACTCCCCCCAGGGTACAATCCAATCCCTTACCCTGGCATATCAAATCTTACCCAATGTAGCCTTAATCATCATCCACAGCTCTTTCCTAGCATACTTTACTGTGGCTATATTCATGTTGCTATTAACCAGGGATACATACACTCTCTTGCTTCTGAGCCTTTGTCATGCTGTTCCTTGTACATGAAATGCCTTGATCTTACTCGTCCTTCCCAACCTAGATCAGGGATCAGCAAAATATGACCATGTATCAAATCTGACCTGCTACTCTGCCCGTTTCTGTAAATAAAATTTTATTAGAGCACAGCGGTGCTCATTCATTTCTGCATTACCTACGACTCCTTTTGTGCTACAACTGCAGCCTTGAGTACTTACAACAGAGACTGGCCACAAAGTCTCCAATTTTTCCTATCTGGCTCTTTATAGAAAAAGTTTGCTGACCTCTGATCTGCATCCATTCCATTTTTCTGGTGAAGTACTCACTCCACCCAAGTCTCCTACATAATATAACATTTCTGTAATCCTAGAGCATTCTTCCTAAGCTGCTAAAGTTACCTAGCATTGTTAGAAAATTTGTCTATGTGTCTGTCCTCCCCAGAGCATCTATTTGTTCCTTGTAGACAGGAGTTGTTTTATTTATTGCTATATGACCAGTTCTGAGTGCAGTGTCTGAAAGAGAAACTGCTCAGGCAATGTTTGCGGAATAGTAAATAAAGTATTTGAGGAACCAACTAAAACCCATACAGAAGGCAACTCATGAGAAGTAAAGGAAAATGTTTTCCACTTTGTTTCTCTGAGTGTGTTACTCATTATAGTTTCGTAAGGATTACATATGTCTTTAAGGGGCAATTGTTCTCTAGTTTAGATAACTTCCGAAAAGTAAAATCAAATGGTGCCATGGTCCCATTTGACTAGCTATCCCAAGACTAGGCTTTCCAGGCAGCTCAATATGAAAGGGAAGCTATACTGTGGTCCCCAAATGCTGGGGCCACAGACTGGTACCGGTCTGTGGCCTGTTAGGGACCTGGCTGCAGAGCTCCACCACCCCTGCTGCACACCCCACCCCCATGCATGGATAAATTGTCTTCCATGAAACTTAGGAAAGCTTAGGAAAGGGGTGGGGGGACACACAGCAGGAGGAGCGAAGCTGAATCTGTACTTACAGCTGCTCCCAGTTGCTTGCATCACTGCCTGAGCTCCGCCTCCCCTCGCCCCCTCCCATCTGTGGAAAAGTTGTTTTCCATGAAACCTGTGCCAAAAAGGTTGGGGTGCACTGCAAAAAATATTGTGGCTAGTTTTTTAAAACACAGCAAACAAATGAACATAATTTCTTTTAAAGCATTCCTTGTAGGAGACCATATACATCTTCCAGAAATTCTACCATTATTTGAAACTTGTTCCAGTCTCCTGTTAGGGAAATTTCTTCCCAGTCTTTGGCATGTGCATTAAAAAATCTCCAATAGCAATAAATCTTCAGTCTTGGAGGGGAGGGGGCGTGCTTCTTTTATTAAATGTCCCATGGTCATCTAGGGACACGTGTTATGGATAAGGTAGGTGATAAAGTTGAGAAATGTTTTTTGAATCTAACAAGAAGTACTATCATAAAGCAACAAGACTGATGTTTTGTGCATATTTGAAATTAACTCTTTCAACAAATACCAAGTGGGTTCTTATTATATAAGATATTATGTTCAGAAGGCAATTCCAAATGAGGTGTTCCAAAAATGTCCTAAGAATGCAGGATCATAGGAATACATGTGAAGCCCTGCAAATATATAATGAATATTTACAAATGAAATCTAGCCAGCCAGACTCAGATACTACTGGAGCACTGATGAAAACTCTTACTTGGAGCTTCATCCCAAAACTGGGCAAGAAGTGTCAGCACTTATCATTGGGGGAGGGGTGGTGTCTTCCCCCTCAGGTGCAAGAGCATGGACAGACATTGCTGGGTTGGTGTGTAGGAGCCAAAAACAGAATGCACTGGGTAAGAGGAGCAAAACTGAGGCTAATGGCTGATCTGAGGTTTACGTTGGAAACTTTAAATCTAGAATTAGATCTCAAAGGTAAGCATTAGGCTATAAACAAGAAATCCAGAGGTCAGGAGCAGAGTGAATAGAGAAACAGGACAGGGACAAGAGTGAGATGAAGGAATGGGGTCCAAAACTTTGATTATGAACCTCAGTAGGACTCCTGGAGTCCCCTTTTGTTGGACATTGACAAAGTACAGGATGTGGGGGTCAGCTGGGGGTAAAGGAACAAGGTCAAGGCAGAAATAAGAAATTCTGTGTTCAGATTGGAGGAAACAACTAAAAGAAAACATTGAAATATCACTCTTAAAAGCAACCTGCTACTTCTGTCTTTTCATTGTTGAAAAAGTATTCAGAAACATTTGTTTAGGGCACTTCCTGGGACACAGTCTTTCAAAACTAGTAAACATGAAATGCTTCCACAAGGACATTGTCTTCCCTGACATTGTCTCCTTTGTTGCCTTTCCTTCCTCCAGCCCTCAGCAAAGCCCTATCGGGCAGATACAGCTGAATAGCGTCCGTCAGGAGGCCCTCCCTTTATGGCCTCAAACGCTGGAAGGCACACAACTCCTCCGGTAATCCAGACAGATTTATGGCAAGTCCTTCCTCAATTGCCTCAGAGGCACAAACCATCATCCTCCTTTATCCACTGTGGTACAAATGGAGGTTATATTCCCTTGCAAATAAAGTACAAAGAACACTGAAATTCAAAATCAAAGATCTGTGCTTACTAGTTACCTTTTGTACTGACAAGGAGCTTCATACAAATAGAATTACAATAATGTTTATTTTCCTAGCAGTCTAAATCATTATGCTCTTACTGATATTCAACTGCTGTAACATTCTTGAAGATTAAGGGAGGAAAGAAAAATGACTTAAGTGGCCAACAAAGTAAGGAAAGCGTTCAGGATTTTATATATGGAAATACCTGATTTTTAAGCACCACGGCCCAAGCCCAAACTGACTTGTAAGGTAAGCAGGAATATGCCTAATGGGGTTAGAAGAAAGGCCTCCTTTATAAACCTTTTCTACCACCCAACTCCTGTCCTTCTCTAGAAAGAACTAGACTCCAGTCCTCTACTGGACTTTATTAATCTCTACAAAATAATCAGGAAGAAGGAACTTGAGGGGACATGTGGGGATAGATTTCCTAGCCAGGGTAATTATCAGGCTCCTTTGGGAGCAATCAAAGACTATAGAAATAAAGGAAACAAATCTCTGGGCTCCATCCCCAGTGAATACTATTCGTAAACCTGGGCTATGGCTCAAACATTTACATATTAAAGGACTTCCCAGGTGATTTTGAAGTCAGCCAGGTTTAGGAACCATTGATTGATCCATTCCATTCTCCTGCACCAGGAAAGGCCACCCCTAAATCACCCTCAGTGACAAAAAAGATCTCCTTTTTAAAAATGAAATTCCCTGTTTTTTCATGTAAATTCTATTTATACTTAAAAGCCCATTTATCAATAACCCACACACCTAGATTCTATTTAAATAGTTACACTTAGATAAAGATTTCACATCACAAAGTAATCCATTAGTAAAATTACACACATATTCTCTCTTTCAGTGTTATTGTACTGCATTTTGAAAAGCGTAAATAAAATACAGCAATGTACAATGGTAAAAATCCATTGTCCCAAAACACAATAAGTTGGCTTATTTTTATACCTGCCTCAGGTCTTTTCTGTTATTGTCAGTTTGTTTTGGAAAATAAAACTTTGGAGAAAAAGTTAAATCCCTCTATTTCTCACACTAGTTCTATTCTGCACACCATCTCTCCTTCTTTCCACCAAGATAGCATAGATTTTCCATCACAGTCATAGATTTGCTATATAAATAGTTTACAATTTTATACTTCCTCCACACATCTGTATCTGTTAACAATGTACACATAAAGATTATTTTTAAAACTTATGTATAATAAATTATATTGTATTTAATATTCTGAAACAATTTTTTTCTTTCCTGACAATGTGTTTTCTAGATCAATGTTGATGTATATACTATATTGAATTCATTCATTTTAAATACTATATGAACATTCCATCATATAAATATGCCACCATAATATATTGGACTCTTTCCTTAATGGTAGATAGTTGAACTTTTAAAAAATTTTTACCTTCACAAAAAATGCTGCTGGAGCATCCATTTATTTTTCTATTAATGTATGTATACAAGAATTTCTCTAGGTATTTGAGTTCACCTGCAAAATTATAATGTATTTATACTTTCAAATTCACTAGATAATGTATAATTCTACTTCAAAGTACTGATTAAAACTTTAATCACCAGTATATAATGTATTTAGTTTGCCACATCTTTGCCAACATTGACATTATCAGTTTTTTACAAACTGTCAATCTGATGATATCTCAGTGATGTTTTAATGGACATCTCCCCAAAATGCTTGTGACATTGAGAGTACTTATTATGTTTATTGGGTATTCAATATTTCTTAATACATTTATCTTCTAAGCAAAGGATTTTCCCTTAGAGAAATGTCTTGGTCTGCTTCTCATCCTCATTTTTACTATCTACTAACTCAGCTGTTTCCAATTATTATCAACAATAATGGGCTTATTTAGGATAAGAATTTATCATGATAGGATTCTGTAAAAAAAATTAAACGAAAATATCAAAGTATCTTAAATATTTTATAAATATTTATTGAGCACCTATTAAATGACAGTAGAGTATTATAGTAAAGTGTGCAGTTTTGGGAGCTGAACTATATGGTTTCAAGTCCTAGCCCCATCATTTTATGGCTGAGTGAGCAAGGAAAAATTCTTAACTTCTCTGAGCCACAGTTGACACATATATAAAATGAAGATAACAATAGTACTTAACTGTTGAAAGTTATATTAGGCAATACATATGAAGGATTTAGCACAGAATTTAGAACATAATAAATATTCACATTTTAGTTATTATTGTCATGAAGATGTTATTATTGGTGGGAAGGTAGTGGTGGTGACTGACACAAGCTGCGTTCCTCAGAAAGTAGACTCTAGGTGGAGACTAACATGCAGAAAGTTTATTAGGAGGTGCTCTTGGGATTGTCACATTGAATGGTTAGAAAGACCCTATGACTGGGCAGACAGATGAGATCAGTAGTGATCTCCATTTTGCTATGATTCGATACCCACATTTGCAACTTATCAGAAATATAAAAAATATTGCCCTTGAGCCATAATAATTATAAGAAAGAGGAGGGAGGAGGACGAGGAGCAAAAGAAGGCAAAGGAAAATAAGGAGAAAGACAAAGGAAGAGAAAGAAGAATAGTGCACTATTCTAAAGATTTCACATGTTAACTAATGCAATCTTCGAAAAACCTGTAAGAATATGTTTATTCAAACAGCATCACAAAACCCAAGTAGAGATCCTGGGGACTATGTGGGCATGCAGGTATATTCCTGGCCTCACCTGGGGAAGGGATGGGACATGCCTGAGGACAGATGGATCTGGGCTTGATACAGCTCCACACTGACAGACCAGAAAGAGGAGCGGTCCATGCATGTGTTCTAACCAAAGAACCTTCTGCTACAAATCATAACACAGAACTATTAAATATGGTTTGGAAATTTTAGTCTTAGTTGGACCAAATTACTGTGAGCACATTTTACCGAGGAAGAGCAAACTTCAAAGGGACCCAAGGAGCCCTCCATCAGTGAAGCAAATTCAGAAGGGTAAAGAGAGACAACACTAGTTTATGATGAAATTTGAACCACCAGTTTGGATTTAGAGAACTGGTTTTATTGAAAGAATCGCTCAGACTCTTGAGGAAAAATCCCTGGTAAACAAGATCCCAGCATAAGCATGTTCACCACCATTGGTCCAAAGGTTTCTCAAAACAATCCATGGGACCTTATCAAAAGAGACCCTCTCCAATTTGCTGGAATTGTGGGGCCCTGGTCATAACTGAAAAGATGGAACCATATGAGAGCACTTTAACCCTTGTAGTTACTAGGCCTTATTCAGAATAGAATTGCTGTTGGGAGGAGAAATTAAAATTAACTATACATGTGATTGTGTGTAAGTAGACATACACATGTATATACATTCTATCTGTGAAGATAAAAGGTCTAGACATATTTTTATGAATATGCAGGGCATAAGAATTTTATGGCCAAGGTGGACTTTTAAGACAGCTGAGCTATACACATGCAGCTATGTATATAACATACAGAATGACAAATTTAATTGGCTGCTGCCAAAGAAAAGCATGTGGGGTATGTATCTAAAGCTCTGAACTGAGGGCTTTAGGTGATCAGAGAGCCAGCTGGCTTTGTTTATCTCCCAGTTTGGGGCGTGTTCATGGCTCTGGAAATAGAGATACTTGCATAATCTCCTTCCGGGAGCTCCATTCACCATCCAGATCACCCTTAAACCCAAATGCAGTTGCTTTTGAACCTTGCTTAGAGCTCTGTGAGAAGAGATTATGAGAAAACTGGTAAAGCGGTGGACGTTGTATCTGAGTGCAGTGAAAAAGGAAACAGCATAAACAGAGGTAGGATCCACCCTCAGCTATGACCATGGCTAAATAAGTTACTTGTATTTCACACGGGCAGCAAAGTCCCACAACCTCTGGGCTTTGGAGTGAGAATTTGGGGGAGAGAGAGAGAGAGAATCGAAGCAGGAAGGAAATAAAAGTCAATTACTTATTTCTGACCTTGCATCCCAAGCATTTCCTCATGGCAGCTGCTGCTGTCTTCACTTGTTGCCCACACAATGTTCCCTGTGGGAGTAACGAAGATCTCCTAGGAAGCTGTGTACAGGCCATTACAATGCATGAGCAACTCCAGTCCCATCCCACGTCCAGGGACCAATTAATCTCACGCCTCTCGTCCCCATCACAGCCTCGACTGCCAGTTCCTTGGTTCATCTCTCTCTTTCTATTCTTGTTCACTACTGCTCTGTTCTCCCTTTTAACAAAACATAAGCAATTTCTCACCTAACCTTTCCATGGAGTTATTCTGAACCAATATGGTTGACAGGGCCTCATCTGAGAGATTAGACACAGTTGGTTTTAGGAAACGCTCAGACATGGGTGATTGTTAAATGTCCTGCAGGTGATTCTAATGTGCAGCTAGGTGAGACTCATTAATCTCCACCCTCCTTACCTCCTACTCCTGTCTTAAACTTGGTTTCCCCTTACAAATACTGCTTTCCTTCAAGCTCGTTCAAGTTTAGACTTTTTCTCAGAAAGCCCAGATGCCTCAGGACAGCGGGGTGTCACTTCCCTTCTGGCCACTAAATGCTGCATGAAGTTCCTGAAATAACACATCCTCCCTGGAGACCTGAGGTACCTGACCCCAAATCATTTACCTTTACTCAGTGCTCTTATGTATCCTTCTTCTGTTCATTTTCCAAGACATCTTCTGCCAGCATAGTGGGGATTTCTATGAATGGATAAGGCGCCCATCTGTCTGTCACCCTGGCTTCCTGGTTCTTTGACCTTCACAATTAATTTCAATTATCCCATTCTCTTCTCTTCAGTATGACCACAACTTGAGCTTTGTCACTACCCACAACTGCCCCACCTCAGAAAGTGTATGCACCAATACTCAACTTGCTGAGCATGATCTGTCCTTCCAGCTCTCACCTTGAATAACTCCAATCCACATCTAGTGTTTGAACCAGTCTCTTCACTACTCCAATGCCTTCTGTCTCTTACCTTGTTCATGGCTTTGCTTCATTCAGCCTACGACGCACATTATATTAATTATTTCCTCATCAGCCCTCTCAATCCCTTTCTACTTGCTTGAATGCACTGGTCCTATAAACTCCAACTATGGAGCAAGGCAACCATCTGACTACTCCACTCCCATCTCCTGTGATATACACATTTATACCATTTGATCTTGGTTTTGTGGTCACGAAGAGAATAAATGTATTTCTTATAAACAGAATGTTCCATTAGCCACAGAAGTAAATATAAATGTGATTGTCACATCAACTTTAAGAGGCAGGTGCAGTTATTATCCCCATTTTATAGATAAGGAAAACAAAGCTTAGAGAGGTAAATAACTTATCCACAGTCACATAGATGGTGAATGGGGAAGGCTTCATTTAAACCACTTTCCATTTGACTTTTGAGACTGAGTTCCTGAGCTGCTACATTACAATGCCTTGCTATATGCTGTTATAACTGTTTTCAAAGCGGTCCTCACAATGAGGTTTATATTTAGTTTTGTTTCTCTATTCAATCAATTACGTTAAAAATATGATTTGGTTAGGTTTTATATCACAAAATTACTTATAAGGTAAACTAATCAACATTTTCTGTTTAAATCAAGTGTACAATGTTGGTAAAGTTTATAGATAATCTCTATTAGTCGTGTGTCTTTTCCTATCTTATTGATCTCTGGGAGTAGGACTTATACCACCTACTTGAAAATTACTTATTCAAATACTTTCTTTAGAACCAGGTAGCTGTGTTGTAGATTTTTGAAAAACTAGTGTTTTATATCAAAAATCACACCGGTAGCAAATTCAGGTACAATCACGGAACTGAGGATGACTTACATGTTTTAGAAACTAGTTCAGTACCACTATGTTGGTTTCTCCCAAATGATAAGAATGTGTCTCTAGAACTAACTATGCATTGAAATGGACAACCCTCCCCAGGCCTCTTCAGGCTCCATCTGTTTCTCAGCAAGATTTGCCCTCACCGATCCCTACTCATATGTTCACAGTCACCCAGGAGTTGTACTTTCTGAAGTTGCAGGTGTGCCAGCAATCACTCTGGGTGTGAGAATCTGGGAAATAATCAAAATTATCTATTAAAGTAAAGCATTTTGCTCCCCACACTGGGTGATAATGTGACTAGCAATCAAAAGCATGGACGTGGGTGGAAGAAACCTGGATTCTAAGCCCATCCCATGACTTATGTGACTTATGGGCTTACCATTTTAGCTCTCTGAACTGCAGCAACCTCTCATCTTCAAAATAGGAATAGAAATATATTACCTGGGAACCCAGGCTAGAATTCTTTTCCTTGAAATACCTTTAAGAAATATGATTCGGTATGAATAACAGAATACCATTCATAACTTAAGAATGAAGTCAATAAAAACCCTATCAACACTTTCAGCCACAAAAAAAAATGAATGGTCTTTTATTTCTTCACAATTTTATTACTACCTAATCCAATTTGATATAAATTATAAATTTTCTAAAAACTGAATTGGATTCAAATTTTCCAACTCACCCTTATCATAGCCATTTAATTCTTTCTACTTTCACAATATTTTAAAATATTTTCTAAAATAATGAAAGGTAGATGGTAATAACTCCTTTAAAGGGTAAATAATTGGTGAGAAAAATGTTGAAGAACACAAAACAAAACTGCCGACCTTCAAATAGAGCATTCTTAATAGCTATGCAAGTTTGATTGCACAGACTTAGTCCACAGATTTTACGTATTATCAGCACCAGCAACATATGGATAGTGGTTGATTTCTGCCCACACTTTGTGAGCAGCTTCCTCATAATTCCCCAAAGCTAATCATGACAAAAAGCAGTCTTGTCTATTCCCATTAAAAGCCTGAAGCAATTTGTTCAGCAACCACACTGCTAAGGTAGAGATAAAGAAAAGGAGCATTGAGTGTAACAAAAAGGATCAAAAATGTGGAAGAATGTGTGCAGAATTAAAACGACCAGGGTAAAGAGTAACTGCTCATGGATCATTTTGCCTTCTTACACTGGAAATGCATTGTTAGTCAGAAGGGAGATTTGAGGAATTGAGATTTTAGGGAAGAAAATCATGACTCATGCCTCTTTGCTGAGTAACTTCTGACTCCAAATTCCATTCAATATTTATTCAATAGTTAAAATAAATTGATGTAAGTCCCACACTCAGCAAATTGTACACGTAATATATGTAAAATAAAACAAGAAAAACACAGAGCAATCCACATCAGCATCAACTTCACAAGAGTAAGCTGTGCTCAAATTAAAAGGAAGAAGGTCAGGGATCAGGAATTTCTGTTTTCCAGACATATTCCTCTTTACTCTCGTTGTATAGTAGCAACCACTTTCCTATTGACAGTCAGGAAAATATACCCCAGCCAGTACCATAAGGCCCACATTTGTCTGTTGATTCAACACCATGAGATGTCCAATGTAGTCAGGTGGCAGTTTCAGCTTCCAATTCAATGGAATTATATCCCCTAGTAGAAGCATGGAATTATACATTTTAACAAATAGCCTAAAGTTATGGGAACAGAAAGCAAAAATTTTGCTAGTGAACTTCTAGGATTAATAATGAAAAGAGCCATTCTAACCTATATCCTGTGATTTCTGGACCTGTGGATTTTGGCTAGAAAGAGCACCAATCACTGGATTCTAATTTAGCCCATATGCCACATCCTAGAAGACATTGCCCCAGCCCCACAAAGTAGAGTACCCTAGCTGGTACCATAACTGAATTCTAAAAGTCCATTCTACCATCCTATCAAGTCATTTGCTTCAGGGCAATGGTGTCACATGGTAACATCAGTGAATTCCACAAGCATGGGTCCATTACTGCATTTCATTTGCTGTGAAGTGATTTCTTTGGTTGTAAGCAATGCTGTGTGAATGCCATTATGATAGATAAGGCATTCTGCAAATCCATAGATGGTAGTTTTGGAAGAAGCATTGCCATAGGGAAAACAATTCAAAAGGCAGTTTAGGTACTCAGCCCTGGCTGTAGCCAGGTTGGGCTTAGTGAGCAAAAGTCCATGTTGTCAAGCCCATGTATAATCTCCCTTCCTGCTACAATGGCCCTCGGTGGACAGCAATAGGAGTGGCTCTGGATGGAGGCTCACTGACATCTACATATCGCGTCATCTTATCTACCCAATCATCAAAATCCCCTTCTGTTGAGATGACCCTTTGCAGAGCATTCACATGGAATACAAATATTTTCACACTGGGTGCCCATTCAGAGAGGTCTATCCACACCTTTTTCCTCGACTTACTCATAACCAATTTTTCAATGCTGTTCTTTCCAAGTTCCAAACTACCCAGGTAACCCTTTAGCTACAGTTCAGAAATAGGTATAGACCCATAACTCTGACCATCTCTCCTTTTCAGAGAAATGAACAACAGGAATTTCTACCCCCTGGATGGTTTCCCTTTATCATTGTTTTTCAGGGCCATCCTGGAGTGGGGCTACAGCACTACAACCATTCACCTTTGAACGGTGCTTGTATATTTTGCAGAACTATTTTTTTAAACCAGGCCTAGTTTCTTTGTTCTGTAGTCAAGTGGTCAAAGGGAACTGCCTATGAGACTATAGGTTGAGAAGGCTGAGAGAGAGAGGACTATGTAATAGTAGAGCCCATGGGCATCTGGACCTTCCTTATGCAATTTGCTTGTGCCTTCGGGATCTGCC
Source organism: Lemur catta (assembly GCF_020740605.2). Classification (NCBI taxonomy): domain Eukaryota; kingdom Metazoa; phylum Chordata; class Mammalia; order Primates; family Lemuridae; genus Lemur; species Lemur catta. Next base: position 25,050,082 of record NC_059143.1, read on the forward strand.
TGAGTCTAATCTAGTGTATTCCCTTTCCATTTGACAATAGAGTTCTGGAGTGCATGCCAAAATTTATGGCTTGGTGGGTCAAACAATGCCAGTTTGTGATGGGCAGCTCATGTTACACAGTAATTTGGTGGCCTGTGGTGAAATGTTCAGTTTCTACTAAATCCTGCTAGTAACCCAAAAGACATTTCTTAATACAAGTGTAGTAATTCATAGAGGATATCAAAGCTTTGCCGCAAAAGTATAATAATATGCTCTGTGATTCACCTATAGGAGCCTGCCAAAGATTCAATACAGCATTCCTCTCCACTAGTGACTTTTTCAAGTAGCATCTTCCCATATGCTTTCTTCTGGTACTTTTATAGTTTCGGGTCTTACATTTAAGTCTTTAATCCATTTTGATTTGGTTTTCATATATGGTGAGAGATAGGGGTCTAGTTTCATTTTTCTACACATGGTTACCCAGTTTTTCCAATGCCATTTATTTAAGAAGGTGTCCTTCATTATGTTCTTGGAGCTTGTGTTGAAAATCAGTTGGCTATAAATACATGGATTTATTTCTGGCTTCTCTATTAAGTTTCATTGTGTTCTATGTGTTTGTCTTTGTACCAGTATTATGCTGTTTTGGTTATTATAGATTTGTAGTATATTTTAAAGTCAAATAATGTGATGCCTCAAGCTTTATTCCTTTTGCTCAGTATTGCTTTGGCTATGCAGTTTCATACACATTTTAGTGTTTTTATGTCTGTTAAAGATGTCATTGATATTTTGATAGGGATTGCATTGAATTTGTAGATTGCTCTGGGTAGTATCATCATTTCAACAATATTAATTCTTCCAATCCATGAGCATGGGGTGTCTTTCTGTTTGTCTGTGTTCATTCACTTCAGTTGCCTTCATCAGTGTTTTGTAGTTTTCATTGTAGAGGTCATCCTTACACTTCCAAATGTAAGACTCCTTTAAGCATATTTCTTATAAAGCCAGTTTGGTGGTGATCAATTCCCTCATTTTTTGCTTGTCTGTAAAAGACTTTATTTCTTCTTCATTTTTAAAAGATAACTTTGCTGGGTATAGTATTATTAGTGCCAGTTTGGGATTTTATTTAGCATTTTGAATATATTATCTTATTCTTTCCTGGCTGATAAAGTTTCTGCTGAGAAATTCACTGTTAGTCTAATGGGAATTCCTTTATAAGTACCTTGATGCTTTTCTCTTGCTGTTTTTACAATTCTCTTTTTGTCTTTGACTTTTGAAAGTTTGATTATAATGTGTCTTGGAGAAGACTTTTTGAGATTGAATCCATTTGGGAATCTTTGAGCCTCCGGTATCTGGATGTCTACATCTCTTGTAGAATTTGGCTCAGAACTTTCTAGAATCTAAAGCTATATAAGACAATGAGTTGCGACTCTAATTATCTTCTCATAAAAGGAAGTGTATCAGTTTTTTGAGGGGAACAAACCATTACCAAGCATTGAGATATAAGAATATCTCATATATGTTTGTATAAGTACCACAGACAAAATATAAAAATATTTGAGTAGATACATGTAACATTACCCTTTAATTAAAAGACAAGGCTATCAAATTAATTATACTTCTGTAAAAAATGTGTTTTTGAAGAATTAGGGTAATGAAGACCAAAGGAAGAACAAAAATTCCTGATGATAAAATTTGAGATGTGGTAGATTTTAGAGAGGAAACAGAAATGACTGACCCCAAGTCAATCACTCTCAAATGTTAATTTTATAAAGTTTATAGAAAACCATTTGAGTTTGAGGTCAGCAGGTTACATAAAAAAATTGTTTATACTGATAATTTTATTTTGGGAAAAATGCAAAATAAGTAAAACAGTAGAAAAGAAACACTAGTTAACATAAAGATGTTTCTAACAGCATTATTTATAAAAATAGAAATTGGAAATACTGAAAATTTGTAACATTGAACTAACAACTAAGCAGAAAATTGTACATAAAATACCACACAGATATTTAAAATGAAAAATAATTAGGCTATGCTATTATCCTAAGAATAAGTGAATCAAAAGTGGATAAGGAGAGATACATATAAAAAATCTTGTTTGAGGCATGGTGATTTTAATTTCTGACATCAATTCAGAACCCAAAGGAAAGAAAGAAGACAGACATGGTAGAAGACTCACCCTGAAAGGGGGGCAGTATGAGGAAGGCCTGAACAATAGCAGAGTATTGGCTATACAGGTGAACAATGTAACCAACTCAGTCATAATTCTGGGAAAGGAGTTATCACTGGAATTTCCAAATAAAATTAAAGAGTCTCATTCAAGGATATAGAACATCTAAAAGAACCTGGGCTATGTAGAATGACAGTCTTGCCAGTTAGGTAATTATATTCTGGTGATTCTCTGACTAGGCAAGAACATGCCAGCCATCAGAATGAGACTGAAGGCTTAAGAGAGATGGATCGGCTTACTGCTGTATAGGGTGGGAATTTATGATGAGGGCAAGACATTTTGTAACAGAGGTCAATGAAGCAGGGAGGGAATAATGGAAAGGAGGAGTGATTGAAAAATAATATGTACCCTAATCTTAAGTAAAATGCACGTGTATTTCTTGGATGGCAAGTATCAGAAGACAAATTTGGAGTTATTTTTTAATTAAACTATATTATTTGTTATATTTTTATGGTTAAAGTAAAGTTTTATCTCATGCAAGAAAATTTTGGTTCTCAAAAAGACCTTTTACTTCAAAATAAAATTATTTGGCATTTATTACAGTTCAAAATAATAAAATGTGCTTCAAAACTCAGTGGTAATACTTGAAATTCTTTTTCACTTGAAGCTCTTTCTTCCTAAGAATAAAAACTGGGCACTTAAACTGTACTCCTTAGTCCTACTAACATCAGTACTTAAAATTAATGCATATTGCCAGCTCTCTAATGATCCAGGATACAAAGAAAAAGAAAAACACCAAATTATGTCTGGAACCATGAAAGTGGGAGGAACAATAGTCCAGATTCCATTCATTCAAAAGGAGCTATTGCTCCAGCCCAACATGTAAAGAGCTTGAAAGTCATCACTCCTGTCTTTATAATAATGATTAAAAAACTGAACTGAAAAATCAATAACTCTTCTTAGATACATCAAAAACTTGAATTCACAGGTCAAACTGACACCCAAAAAATAGGAGAGCCATGTGAATACAAAGCATGAGAATTTACTGGGAAAAGAAGCAACAACTGGAGTGAGGTAGGAAAACACAAAGGGTGATTGACTAATTACTGGAGACTGAGTATGGACTAGATTGAGAGATTTAAAACCTGCTAGGAATTCAGACCTGGGAGGCTCACAATTTTCTGAATTTTACCTCCAGGAGTCTGATCAGGTACTCAGGGTAAAGGTCAGAGAAAATCTCCTCGTGTTTCTACCAGGGAGATAGGAAAGGTAACATTTTTTAAATTCACACAGAGAGTTCTGTTCTCATTAAAAAAGGCTTGGCCCCAAGGGAAGTACCTAGGTATTTCACCAGCACCTAACTAATATGAACTAGTTACTGAACACTAGCCCACTCAAGAAAAGGGAAAACTCAACTCTACCCTCTCTAGCCTTCCTGTCTTAATTGGGGAAGGAGGGTTTGGGGAAGTAAGAAGAACTGAGAAGCACTTGTGAAGGTCACAGCCTAGGATCTCAAATCCATTCAAATATTGAGACCTAAAAGTATACAACATTTCCCTTACACCTACAGCATACTGCCTCATCGACAGAACTCTGTGTTATAAGAGGGGATTACAGCTGAAAAGCATGGAAAGTTTCAGACTCTATTTCAAAAGGAGTCTCTAGAAAAACACAAAGACAACAGGGAAGACAAGAACACAAGAGGAAATTTTAGCCTCTGAGACCTACAGCTAGAGCAAATAGTAAATACAGACTGACTTCTAGCCAGATAAACATAAAACCTCATGTTCAAGGTCTTGGCACCTCAGTTTATTTTCCCCAATACATCATGTCCAGCTTTCAATAAAAATTATAAAGATTGCTAAAAACCAAAATCACAGTCTGAAGAGACAGCCAAGCATCAGAACCAAGTTCAGATATGGCAGATATTTTAGAATTATCAGTTTGGGAATTTAAAATAACTATGTTTAATGGGCTAATGGTGCTAATGGGAAAAGTGAACAACATGCAAGAACAGATGAGTAAAGTAAGCAGAGATATGACAACTGTAAGAATCAAAAGAAAATGTTAGAAATCACAAATACTGTAACAGAAATGAAGAATGCTTTTGATGCTATCACCAGTATATAGGACATAGTTGAAGAACAAAGTCATTGAGCTTGAAGATATTAAATTTCAATAGAAACTTTCAAAACTCAATAGCAATGAGAAAAATAGTATGAAAAAAACAGAACATAATAGCCTACAACTTTGTGACAATTATAAAAGACAACATATTATGCATGATGGAAATATTAGAAGAAAAAGAAAGAAACACAAGAAATATTTGGAGTAATAATGGTTGGGAAATTTTCAAAATTAATAACAGACACCAAACCATAAACTCAGGAGGCTCAGAAAATGTGCACCTTGGTATATAAATATCCAAACTACAGAAAGTCAAAGACAAAAAGAAAATGTTTAAAGAAGCCAGAGGACCTTACTTTTAGATGAACAAGGACAGTAATTACATAAGAATTCTCTTTAGAAACCATACAAAGAAGAAGATACTGGAGTGAAATATCTAAAGTGTTAAGAAGAAAAATACCAACCTAGAATTCTGCATCTAGCAAAATTATCCTTCAAAAGTGAAGGAAAAATAAAAAATTTCTCAAATAAAATGTGAGAAAATCTGTGACCAATAGACCTGCCCTGCAATAAATCTTAAAAGAAAATCTTCAGGAAGAAGAAAATTAACATAAATCATAAAATTAAATTTATATAAAGAAAAATGGAATAAATGAATTTAAAATAAAATCTTTTATTTTTCTTATTCTTAATTGTTCTAACTGATAGCAGTTTTTCATAATAACAAAAGCACAATACATTGGGTCACTTCAGTTTATGGCTAAAAGAAATGAATAATAGTTATGTTATAAGGAACAGAAAGGAGAAATTGAGGATACTCTGTTATAAGTATCCACAATACACGTCAAAGTGTATAGTGTTATTTACAAGTGGACTTACATTAGTTGACATATATATTGCAAAATCTATGACAACTAAAATTTTAATGTAATTTTTATACTAAAAATGTTTAAATATATAATTTTTATTTATTTTTTATTTGTATTTATTTAATTTCAGAATATTATGGGAACATATCCCAGCATTAGCTTAACACCAAAACCATACAAAGACAATACAAGAAAGGAAAACTACAGATCAGTATGTTTCATAAACATACATGAAAAAAATCCTTAACAAAATATTAACAAATCGAGTTCAACAATGTATAAAAATAATTATACACCACTAGCAAGTAGGATTTTTTCTAGGTATTCAAGGCTTGCTCAAAATATAAAAATCATTTATTTAATGTAATTGAGCACTTCAATAGACTAAGGAAAAAATCATAGGAACATATCAAAAGATAAAAAAGGTATTCTTAAAAAATTCTACACCAATTCATGCTAAAAAAAATCTCTCAGCAAAGTAGAAATAGACAGAAACTTCCCCAACTTGATAAAAAACATCTACAAAAAAGCTACAGCTAACATCAACTTAAATTGTGAAAAATTGGATGCTTTTCCTCTAAGATTAGGAACAATCATATTCAACATTCTCTGAAAAATCTTAGCTAAATAAATAAGAGAAGAAGAGAAATAAAAGGTATACAGATTGAGTAGGAAGAAATAAAGTTTTGTTCACATATGAAATGAGGGCCTTTCTTAGAAAACCCCCAAGAATCTATTAAAAAAAAAAACAATTCCAGATGTTTTTTTGTTCCACTGAAGTGGAACAAACTCAGAGGCACTACCCAACATCAAGACTTACTGCAGTAATCAAGACAGTGTGAAACTGGCAAAAGAAAAGACAAATAAATCAATGAAAAAAAAATAGAGAACCCAGAAATAGATCCACACAAATATAGTCAATTGATCTTAGACAAAGGAGAAAAGGTAATTCAATGGAGCATGGATAATCTTTTCAATGAATGGTGCTGGAACAAGTGGACATTCACGTGTAAAAAAAACAAAAAAAAAGAATCTAAACACATAACTTACATCCTTCACAAAAATTAACTCTATATGGGTCACAGACATAAGTATAAGATGCAAAACTATAAAACTAGAAGATAACATAGAAGACTATCTAGATAATCTTGGGTTTGAAGATGACTTTTTAAATACAACACAAAAACCACAATCCATGAAAGAAAATTGATAAGTTGAACTTCATTAAAAATTATAACTTCAGCTCTGTGAAAGACACTCTTAAGAGAAAGAAAAGACAAGCTATAGACTAGGAAAAAATATTTGCATATCACATATCTGATAAAAGAATAATTTCCAAAATATTCAAAGAACTTTTAAAACTCAATGGTAAGAAAACAAAAAAAAAAAAAAACAATTAAAGGTAGCAAAACATCTAAACCTATACTTCACCAAAGAAAGAAGTTATGCAGATGGAAAATAAGCATATGAAAAGATGCTCAATATCCTATGACATTAGCGAATTTTAAATTCAAACAAAAAAGAAATATCGTTACACACCCATTAGAATAAAGTCCAAAACACTGACAAACTAAATGATGATGGTAATGTGGAACAACAGGAATCCTCTTTAATTGCTGGCAGCAATGCAAAGCGGTATAGCCACTTTGGAAGACAATCTGGCAATTTTTTTCAAAGCAAAACATAGGCTTATCATACAATCCAGCAGTCATGCTCCTAGATATTTACTCATGAGTTGAAAACATGTCCACACAAAAACCTGGATACAAATTTTTATAGCAATTTTATATATAATTGCCAAAATATTGGAATTCAAAATTTTAATTCAAAAAGTGTGTGAACAGTATAACTGTGTCCACACAGTGGAATATTATTCAGCCTTAAGAAGAAATGAGCCATTCAGCCATGAAAAGATACAGAGAAATCTTAAATACATCTTGCTAAGTGAGAGGAGCTAGTCTGAAAAGGTTACGTACTGTACGATTCCAATCATATTACATTCTAGGAAAAAAAATATAGAGAAAGTAAAAAGGTTAGTGGTTGTCAGGGATTCTAGGGGAGGGAAGGGGGTGGGACGAATAGGTAGATCACAGGGGATTTTTAGAGCATTGAAACCTTCCTTTACAATACTGTAATGGTGAATACATGGCATTATATATTTGTCAAAACCCATAGAATATACAGCACAAAAAGTGAATCTTATGTAACCTTAGTTAATAATAATATATCAACACTGGCTCATCAATTACACCAAATGTACCAAACTAATGCAAGTTGTTAATAATAATAACTGTTGGGGGGATAGATAAGAGATGTATGGGAAACTGTACTTTCTGTAGTTTTTCTGTAAACCTAAAACTTCTATAAAAATAAAACTTACTAATAAAATTTTTTAAATCTATTAAAGATGGTTCCTACTATTTATTCAGAGCTCACAGAATTGCTAAAAGTATTCAAATTCATGAGAACTGAAAGTTATCATTTAATCATTGTGTCTGAGAATTAAAATATAGAGATCATCATTGTTTAGGTTCCTTACTCAACAAATCTCTTCTTCAACATACATATTATGAAGTGTAGAGAAAAATATAACACATGATGGCAAATAACTCATAATAAAATAAAAAATTTTAAAAACCTAAATAACAAAAATATAGCACGCAATCTGGGATAAACAAACCAGCATTGACATAAATCAGAAACATATTTGGCTATGTGTATCTACGCTTTTATGAGGAAAGAAAGCAGAAATCCTTTAACTCAGGGCTATCTGTACAAACAGAAGTATTTGAGAATTTCAGTGCTAATCCTTCTAGTCCATTTTCATTACTCTGAGAGCAGTCCAGAGAACTTCATAAACAAAGATTGCCAAGGGCAGTAATGCTGACCCTGGAATAAGAAATCAGGCTGAATCTCTCAGAAGGCTTTCATTACAGTAAAGGATAATTCCACACAACATTTCTAATTACTTTTTTTAATAGAAGCAAATCTTACATTGAAAATACTCACATGGGGTTCATATCTGGCATTTGTCCAAGGAGGTATGTAAAGAATCTAGGAAATTTGCCACTGTATACAATATAGTATCAGGTAGATATTATTTATTATCAAAATTCCAAGAGACAACATAGTTGAAAATATACAGCATAACAAAGATTGCTTCTCTAAGGTTCTCACTCCCTCAATATCATCTAAAGATGTTAAAAATGCATATTCCCAGCTTGATCCCCAGAGGTTCTGATTCAGAATGACCTGATCATCCTGGCAATTCTAATGCAAGGAATCTGTAAGATAAACTTTGAGAAATACTGATTTATATTGATGAAGCTGGAGATGTTCTCAACCCTGACCTTATCTGTTCTTTTGTATACTATAAGATGCAAACTAAAATGAAACTACTCTATTCTACTTGGAAATCAATAAAAATCCTGGTGGACCAGCGCAGATAACAGCATTCACTGGCTGATGTTCAAATCTAGCATCCTTCTCTGATCTCCCTCAAACTTATCTCATCTTTCCAGCTCCAGAACCATCCTGAAAAAAGAGAGATGCGGCAGAACAAGGTTATTTCCCACTTGACTTCTCAGTCTAATATTCCCCACAAACATATCAGTTAAATAACTCCTAAGCAATTTTTTTAAAAAAAAATCTCTATTCTCTATCACCATTAAGGTAGCTCATTGCTGCTTCTACTCTCAAAAACATCAAGTGCAAACAAGAAACCTCAATACATTACACTTTATTTCTCCCTCATTTTGTAAGTCAGCTGCAGACCTGTGATCTCATGGATTTCACTTTCCTCTCGTGTGAAGGGTTTTCAGACCACACATGATTTCATATATGTCCCAACAGCAATTTAACATAGGCAAAGTGATGGAGCGGATGATGTTTATACCCCTCTTCACCAAATCAACACATCTCTTCTCTTCTAGCAGGTGCACACAATTGATGCTTGTGGTTGGAAGGGGTTCTTTATCCCAAGGACCTTTGAGAATATACCTGGTTTTCAACTCTATATGTATTTAGCTTCATGATTGACAGGTTGAATTTATGATAAAGTGCCTAGAATAATGGCTGTAGCATGCATCTCTTATTATTTATAACATTTATCCTCTTTTGGCATTTCATTTCATGTTCATCTATTCCCACTTACACAGAGAAATTGAGGCCAAGAATTCAGACAGGCTAGTTCTGCTTCAGCAAAGCTCTAATTCAAACAAATTTCATTCCAGTGATAAATTTGTTCATCAGACAATAAACACCAAGAGAATATTCTATCTTCTGAAGAGAAATACAGAGCAGCCTCTACACCCTGTTTCCATTTTTCCTAGGGCAGCTCACAGCATTCAGTAAACAAAATGCCTGCCAGGGGGCAGCAGAAGGTAATGCTTCCATTCCCAGGGGATTCTAGAGGGTTTTATGAAAGCTACTGGCATATTATGATAATTAACTTGAAATTAAAGCCTTATGATTATCATGTTACACTACATTTAGAAGTAAAGGTCTGAGAGGTTTTTGGTTTTTTTTTTTTTAAATTAAATCATATTAAGGACTTGCCTAAACTAAAATTATATTTTCTGACATAAAAACTAAAGGGAAATCCTAATAGGTTGATGTTGCTTAAATCATTTGCTTCCTAATTCTGTCTTTCATAACTTCCCCAAGTTTCCTTATTCTTTTGAACCATTTGTGGACAGTCATATTGCTTTTTATGAGCAAAATAAGATATTTTTAAAATTCTAGAATACTTGGCTATGTAAAGGTGACTCATCTTGAAAGAAGTTGGAAATTGTTATTTTTGTTGCTGATGACAGAAAAAATATATAATTCCATGATAAGCTGTCTTCTGGTAAATTCTTTCTGAAAAGGACTTTAAATACATACAAATTACAGAACTCCATTGTAACAGGGCAGTTCTCAAGGAGGAGGGAGGCATTGAGGGCAAGAGGAACCATATCGAATCCCTCCAAATTGTTATTGTAAGTCCAAATAGTATTTATCCAGAATTCCTGGCAGGGGTGCTTTTAAGAGCATCCTTTGCCTGCCTGTGTATTGTCTTTTACGATATGCACTTACAGAGGGAACCTAGGCTAGCTTTTCAGGGAAGTCCAGTGGTTGAAGATGATGCCCCAAATTTTATAAAGTAAGCCTTTTGATTGACCTCTGAGTAAGTAATTAGTTTTAATCTGCTTGAAAGCACTATTTATTTTGTTTACAGTGTTCTACTCCGAGGAAGTTCCGTTAAGAAAATGGTTTCTAGGGACTTCTGGTTAACAGATACAAAATAAATTAATCCTTAAAAGCCATAAAACCACAGAGACAAAATTAACAGAAGTGGAATTAACGGAAACAGAATTCTGGAAGCTGGAAAGCAGATGGATTGGGGTAACTGCTTAGAAAACTTGAGATGAATCCTAAGCTTCCGTGGTAGAAGTTGTGCAGCAATAGAATTTAACTATAGAACTTCAAAATGGTTGAGAAGCTGATGGCTGTGAGGGTGACAGTGTGGTTGAAAAGCAGGGAATTGTTCAAGTGCCATGTTAAGAAGCAGTTAAACCTTGAGGCCCCCACCCTTATTCTGCACAGCTAAGAGACTGCCCCTGCCCCACTCCAGTAGAAAATTGGAGGTTTATTCTTTGGTCCTATGAACGAGGAATGTTTCTGTAATGTATTTCTATGTAACAAATCACTCCTCCAAATGTAGCGATATTACAGCTCTTGGTTCTATGGGCTGACTGAGCTCAGTTGGGCAGATCTCAGCAGAGCTCTCTAATGCTGTTCCGGTCAAATGTTGTCAGGGCTGGAGTCTCTGCAGACTTGAATAGTTTGAATGTCCAAGACAAATTCTTCACTCACATGTCTAGATCTTTAGCTGGGATGTCTGGACCAGCCAGGGGCTGACAAGGTTTTATTCCCTCCACACAGACTCTCCATGAGGGAGGTTTGGTGTCATTGCAGCTTGGCAGTCTCAGGGTAGTTGAAATTCTTCCATGAAAGCTGGCTGCTGATAAAGTAAGCATTCCAAGAGCCCCAGGTGGAGGCTACAAAGAATCCATGACATAGAGCTGAAAGTCGTGCAGCATCACTTCTGCCACATCATACTGGTCAGGGGGATTTTTAGAAACTCACTACCAGGAGGAAACATCAGGCACAGCTAAGGACTGGAGGGTTTAAAACAGAGAAAATAAATGAAATGTTAAAACTTCTCTCCCTTTCTTTACTAGATGCTCAGAATTCAGGCATCTAGGCCTTTACCCTCAAGATAAGAAATCTGAAGAATTTTCCCTGGAGAAATAAATACTCAGACACTGGAAGTCTCCCCCCAAAAGTGATCCCAGTGAATAAACCCATCCAGACCATCCAAGATTGAAGTGCACCAATTGACAAGCCCTGAATAAACAAAATGCATTAATTCAGCTTGTTATGCCCCACTCTTAAATTACAGAAACAGACAACAAAACAGACAAACAAAAAAGTGAGTAAACAAACAATAGTGGGTGAAGAAAACATCAAGTAATATCATTAATTCCACTAGAGAGAAAAGGCAGTATAGTATGACCTTGAAACAAAAGCAGGATGACATAAAGAAAAATATATTCAGAAAATACAGAAGAGCCCTTGGAAATTATACACACAGACATAGACAGCATCTGCCTGGGTGGGGTATTGTGGGTTTGTATATGATAGAAAAATATGAAGAATTAAATTAAAATATTGGAAGATAAATATTTTAAGATAAAGAGATAAAAAAGAGAAAAAAGTTAATAAAATTAGAAGTTCATATCACAAGTTCCATGATCCAAATAAGAGGAGTTACAGAGAGAATAGAACAAAAAAACAAGTAGAAAAAATTTCAAAGAGGCAATTCAAAGAAATTTCTAGAGCTAAAATAATTGTATTGCTAACTCCAAGGGGCTGTTATACGTTAAATTTCCTCCCTCAAAATGATGTTGAATTCCTAATGTCCAGTACCTCAGAATGTGATCTTATTTGGAGATACTATCATTACAGATATAATTGCGTTACGGCGAGGTCATTAATCCTCACCAGTCCAATGTAACTGGTGTCCTTACAAGAAATTTGAACGCAGATGTAGAGGCACTCAGGGAGAAGGCCATATGAAGATGAAGACAGAGATGGGATGAAGCATCTACATGCCAAGGAATGCCAACGATTGCCAGCAAACCTCCAGAAGTTAGACAGGAGGCATGGAACAGACTCTCTCTCACAGTTCTCAGAAGGAACCAACCATGTCAACCGTGATCTCAGACTTCCAGCCTTCAGAGCTCTGAGACAATAAATTTCTGTTGTTTAAGCCACTCAGTTTGTGGTACCTTGTTACAGTAGACCTAGTAAACTAACATGGGGCCCACCAAGTACCCAATAATATAGATGAAAATAGATCCACAGCAAAGCCCAGGACAGTGTAATTGTAGGATCTGGAGTGAGCACAGAGAGAAGATTCTAAAAGCTTCTGGGGAGAAGGTTAAAGGAGAACTGATTTTATATGAAGGATCAATAATCAGAATAAATTTGATTTCTCAATAACAATGAAAGTAAGAAAATGGGAAATGTCTTCAAAATTCTGAGGAGGAAAAAAGTAATTTCCAACCTAAAAGTCTTAATCAGCTAAACCACTAATTAAATGTTAGCTTAGAATAAGAACATTAAGTTTTTCAAACATTTCATTTCCCAAGCATCTGTAGGATGACATGGTCCACCAAAAGGATGGCATAATCAAAGAAAAGGAAGAGAGAATTGTAGAGTGTCCCCCAAGATGATTGTGAGAGCTGTGTAGGAGGCCCAGAGGGCAACGAGTTCAGTTTGGAACATACAAGATAAAGAAGAAGAAGGAGGAGGGAAAGCAGGAGTAAAGGGAGGAGAAAGAGGAGGAGGAGAAGGAGAAGAAGTTGTTAATTAATAGGAATCCTGATTTGTTTGAGGAATTTTATACTTATGACAGCAGATAGTAGATGAATGAATAATCATTTATGAGAAAAAGAAAACTTAAAGGGCATAAAAAAGTTGCATAAGAAAGAAAATGAAATCTGTACTGAACTACAGTTGTAAATAGGATTTTTCATGATAATCTCTATGTAAACACTGAATATTGATTTAATGAAAATAAATAAAAAGTATACATCAAATTAGGGAAGATAAGGGAGAATTGTGAACATGTAGGGTGGGACATGGAGGTGAAAGAGTACTAAATATTTATCTTTTATAATGAAAAGTTAGTAGAAAATGCCTACTGTTGAAAAACAGTAGAAACATAAAAATAATATTTATGAGCATGAAATAACTACCCCACAAAAAACTACCTTTGCAGAGCCAGAGTAGAGGAATCTTACAAGCCTTGTAAGATTATTCTACTGTTTATATATTATTCATGTATAAACTTTGAAGGAACTAAAAATTATTGAGAGAAAACCTCATCTGAATAATTCTATGTTTGAAGTGTAGAGGTAAATCTATGGCCATTTACCATAGGCTAGGGTAATGTAGCCAGGAATTGCCTGATATTTTGTTAAAATTACAGAGCTGGAGTAGGACTCAATATTGTACATTTATCTCAAGCTCCCAGGGAGTGCCAGTCCTGCTGGTCTGTAGACCACGTTTTGAGTTGCAAGGTCATAGAGCAGTATTTTTCAACTCAAGCTACCTATTTCAATAACATGAAGAACTTTGATAAAATGTGTAGATGACTAGGAACCATTAAATCCTTTCCATAACTCCCATATTGCTTTGAGTCTGGAGTTCAGACTCTCAGAAAGATGTTGTACCTGGCTACTCTGTGCATAATCCTTGCCTGTCCTGCTTTGCTGCCCCATTCCTACAACAGCTCCAACTACTGGCCCCACCCAAGCAGCCCCGAGTGCTTCTTACATAAATGAGCCAAGATGGCCTCTGTGTATCAGCACCTAGTTGTTTACTTCACAGCAGGAGGAGTTCTGTTACAATTAAAGCCAGGCAGTACCAGACTCAAATTTTTGTCCAGTTCTTCCCCTTTATCCACTGTTTCACTTTCTGAGGTTTCAGTTACCTATAGTCAACCAAGGTCAGAAAATATTAAATGGAAAATTCCAGAAATAAACAATTTTTAAGTGTTAAATTGCCTGCTGTTCTGAATAGTGTGATGAAATCTTGTGCCATCAAGCTCCATCCTGCCAGGGATGTGAATCCTCCCTTTGTCCAGGGTATCTGTGACTTAGGTGTTCACTGCCCACGAGTCACTTAGTAGCCAGCTCGGTTCTCAGACTGACTGTCCTGGTATTCCAGTGCTTGTGTTCACGTCATCCTTGTTTCACTTACCAGTGGCCCCAGAGAGCAAGAGCAGTGATGCTGGCTATGCAGATATGCCAAAGAGAAGCCATAAAGTGCTTCCTTTAAGTGAAAAGGTTAAAGTTCTCAACTTAGTAAGAAAGGAAAAAAAAAAAATCATATGCTGAGTTTGCTAACATCTGTGGTAAGAATGAGTCTTCTATTCACGAAATTGTGAAAAATGCAAAAGAAATGTGTGCTAGTTTTGCTGTTGTACCTCAAACTGCAAAAGGTATGGCCACAGTGCATGATAAGTGCTTAATTAAACTTTATCTTAGGTATGTAGGTGTAGGGTCCGGTACTATTCAGTTTCAGGCACCCACTGGGGATCTTGGCTAACTGGGGAATACTCTATGCCTAATCATTTTTTAAATAGCTTAAACAAGCAAATTTTTAGTCATTAGAGCTTGCCTGCCTTTTCCCCTGCAAACCTCACTCCACATCTGCTGGCAGAAAATAAGATAAGTCCTGGGCTATAAGGACCCCTGCCTGCTGCTGCCCTTCAGCGATCTTTGAGCCAGATATTCCCCACTGTGCTGCTGACCTGGCATCACCTAGACATGTAAGTGCTCTTTCGGACTGTCTGATCTGCCTCTCTTGGGACTTTCCTTGCTCTCTTCTTCTGGGTAGCAACCTCTGTGCCCTGACCTCTGGACACACGCCTGCTGTGAGGGACCTCCCCTGAATGCAAACCTACCAAAGTGTTGCCCCTCAAGCTTGCTTTTTCCTTGATTAGCCCCCAAATCTCTCAACCTACCCACAATTCTTTAAACACCCTAGAATTTACTCCACTTTAATTGGCTAACTCCTTTTATCCTTTAAGACTCATTTTAAATGGCAAGTCCTCCAGGAAGCCTTCTTTGGGTAACATCATGGGGAATTAATCAGTGTCCTGCCTTGTAGTCCCTCTACATCAAACATGGTCACAACTCAGAAGTTCCAAGAATTATTTTGACCTTTGCTCATCTCTAAAATACCATGGGCAAAACCTCCCTTTCCCTATAGGTAAATGGGATTTGGGTGTTCATCCAGTCAAATGAATGAAATGTTCCTTGAGCAGTAACTATGCAAATAATATTTATGAGTATGAAATAGCTACTCCGCAAAAGCAAATATAGCCTCCTAATTGAATTTTCAATGTTAAGAAAAATTAAATACTGGAGTTTTTGCCCTGGTGTATTAATAGTTTGAAGTCTATGGAAGAAGACAGACATGAATTAGTCATACAAATAAGTGTAAGTGCAATTGGGATAATTACTCAGGGGAGATTGCAGACCAAAATTCAGGCCAGCAGTTTAGAGTAAAACACAGACAAAAATTTTAATTTCATACTCTCTTGAAGTTACTGCCCTTCAGACTACTCCTCTCTTCCTAGAGTATGTCTCTGGTTATCTGAGCTAAAATCGTTAGGCCTGTGTTTTACAGAGAAGTACTCTCTGGGCCTTTGAGTTTATTTATTTATGAATTGGGATGAACCCAAATAGACTTCCAAAGAGAACTTGTGGCACTGCTACAGGCATTCTCTTGGCCAAACCCAATGTGGAGATGAAGTTGCCGTATAGCAGACACATATTTCAATGAAGCAGGCAAATTTTCCTTATTTCAATCATTGTCTGATTATAAATGTTATATATCACAGAATATGATATATAACTCTGCAAATGCAATTAAGTTTTAAGAAGAAATTAAAAATCACTTGAAATAACCACCTAATATGAGCATGGTTGACATTTTGCCATATTTCCTCTCCTTTGTTTCTGTGTCTGTAACAGGAGAGGTATATTAGCTGCTGTTTCAGCTCAGAGTCTTCTCTAGCCATCACCTCCTTGCTGAACATCTAATTCTACAGATTTCCAGAACCATCAGTTAGCGTATTGCCTGTGAGTACCAATTGGATGGGGGCAGATGATCTGGGGCACTAAGCCAGTAGCTGGTGAAATTCTTGAATTAGCAACAAGAGGATTCTTGGCATGGAGTCAGTGTCTACACTTCCTGGTACTTGCAAAGGAAGGCTCTGTTTTCCTCCTCAAGCATTGAGGTCTCTCAGTTCTTTCCTTCCATCTGCTTGTTCTCTCAGCCTTCTTCTCTCTCTTCCACAGCTCCACATCTTTCAGGGAGTAGAAAAACCTGCTCTTCCAGCAAGCCTGTGAATATTTTTATGTAGCACGTCAGTAGCTCCCAACTTCTGTCTTTAGAGCTGTTTCCGAAGTGGGTGATCCCATGCCTATGTTGTGAAATAGGCTTGGGAGAAGGCTTCTTGGAGTAGGAATGAGAAAATTCTATGATTCAGAAAGGAAAGGAAGACTCGAGAGAATTACAATCTAATAAAGATTAATAATCCTACCACACATAGATGTACTTTTATTTTACAAAATCACAAACACACTTAGCCAGTTTTATGTCTTGATATATTTTTATTGATAACTACATTGTAAACATTTTATCTAAGTTATAAGATTATTCATTGAGGATTCCATTTCAATGTTTGTGGAATATTCCATCTTCTGGTCTACTAGCTACTTAACTGGTGGCCAGTGAGTAATTTGACCTTGTGACAAAGGACACAGAATCTGGACTCAGATGGCCTACACTGGAATAGCAGGTGTCTCACGCACCACTTCTGTGATCTCGGAAAAGAAACTTAACCCCTCAGTGCTTTCTCTGTAAAATAGGATTATTAATCTTATCTGTCTCATAAAATTATTAGGAAGTTTAAAAGTTAACGAACATAAATAGCTAAAAATAGTGAATAGTCAATTATGTAGTTTGGGCTACAATTATTTGATTTTTGAATTTTTTCAAAGTGTTCATTTTTAGAAATAACTGATTATCTATGTATATAAGTTTATGTCTTTTTCTTTTTTTACCTTTTCAGATAGAATTGTAGAAGCTGTATTAACAGACCAAGGGCTATGAATTTTTAAAGGCTCTGGATACATTTATCAGAATGATTATATACTTTTACACCCACATAGCAATTAAATATTCTCCCTTCAGTGAATTTTCCATCAGCAAGTAATCTTTTTAAAAAACTGACTGGATTGAGCACCTCCTTAAATCTTTAGCATGGTTTTGGGGACCCTGTGCACATTGCCCCACTTATCTCTCCATCTCCTCTTCAATTACTCTTCCATTGATTCATTGTCTTCCAGCCAGCAGGCTTCCTTTTCAGTCCTAAACAGGCCAACTTTCATCCAACCTCTGTACTTCAGAGTCTTTAGTATCCTCTTCCTTCTGCCTAGAATTTCTTCCCTCCCCCATGTCACCTCCACCTCCCCAACTTTGGTTAATTCTTGGTCATGCGTGCGCATGTACATACACACACACACACACACACACACTCTGTCTGTCTTGTATCAGAACATGTTATTCCCCCTTTTATATACTCTCACGGCACTTTTACTCCAAAATACTTAGTGCAAATGTAACATTTATTAGTTATGTAATGATTTTTTAAATGTTCTTCTCCTGGCTTGTCTCTAAGCATCATAACAACATGAACTGCTACTGGCTTCTTGATATCATTGTGTTCCTATTGTCTGTTACAGATGCAATATAAACAGTAAATAAATACTTGCTGAGTGAATGAAAGAGGGAAGGAAAAAGATATACATGATTGGATCTTGTTTTTCTACAGGTAAGATTTGTCTTTAAAATTTCCATTTGCTTAGGCAGTCCCCAGAATACAGACAAGTCACATTCCTGACAATGTCTTTGGGTCGGATCCCTGATGAACAGCGCATATACAGTATAATGATGATAATAATAATACTATAATGGCTCATATGTGGTAATAATAATATAGTGTAGTACTGTAATAACAATAATACCCCAATACTGTTCTAATGAATTACAGAAACTATTGTGCTCCTTCTTTTAATTCAAACAAACTGAACATAAAAACAAACTTTACAAAAATTTTAGCTAGGTGAAATTTCAAAAAAGAATATTAAAGGTTAACACTCACCTAATGTTGTATCAATGTCGTGTTTACTAGAAGGGGCCTTTCTGAAGCAAGTTAGACTAACACTAATCGGAGGATGATGACGGAAGTGGTGCTGGAGAGGATGGAGGGGGCGCTGGAGAGTCAGGATTTGAGTCTTGCTGGAGGAGGGGAGCTGACCACTGAAGTCAGTTTCTTGAAAAAGGTATTGAAGGTTGTTTGCACAGCCTTTTTTATCTTTTCGTCGTAAATGGCCTTGTAGCAGCTCATGTGCTCACTAACTGCCCGGTAAGCCTTTGTAAACCGCTCCATGTTAGGATCTTGCTCCTCAAGCTTAGCAAATCCTGCTTTAATGAGATGAAAAGTTTCAGCTAATTCTTTTCTTGTAAACTTTCTTGGCTCTGGATCTTCTGATTCTTCTTGTTCTTGTGTTTCTATCAGCTGCTTCTCTATCTATGAGACTAGCTGCTAGCATAAAGATGCCGTGCCAAGAAACCATTTACCCTCTATGGATTCGTTTACATGTGCAAGAGAAACTAGTTACAGAATTATTAATTTAATTATAAATTATCCTTATAGGGAACATTGGGGGCCCATTTGTAAGTACAGAATGCCATAAGTTGGGTCATCTGAAAGCCAGGGACTGCCTGTATATTAAATACCTTTTTCCTCTACCTAGATACCCCATCAGAAGTACCAGGCTGCCCCCATAACATCAAGTCATATCCTCACCACCCCACTCCCACCCCAGAATCCAGCCTAGAGGCAGAGGCCTTCTCTCTGGACAGGAAAGGCTGAATTCAGAGGCTCTAGACTTGGATCCAGAGGCAGGGCTGGGGTGAATCATGGCACCATCATGAAACAGTGGGATTCACTGAGGCCTCTCCCCAGCTACCTCCGCACTTAGCTCCCTGACCACTGGCAGTGGGCTTACAACCCCTGACAGAGGTTGGAGGATTCCTCTCTGAACAAATTGGCCTGCCCAGTATCTTACCTTTGAGGGTCCCCACAGAAGGGCTATGTTTGCACCTGGTGATTCATATAGCCGTGGAACCAACAGCTGACAAATCCTGTCCACGTATATAGAGCTTCCAATCAAATTCTCAGTACCTCACTGTTAAATTTGAATAGAGAATGAAGGAGGCATCTAATGTGAAAAAAGCAAGACAAACAACCAAACAGAAAAAGAACTTGGAGGAAGTAGGAACAATACAAACAAAAGAAGAAAATATCTATGCCAATAAATTCGACTTTGTAAAAGAGATAAGAGAACAAAATAGAATATAATTTTTGAAGAATATTTGAAAAACAAGTAAGAGCTCTTTGAAATTAAACATAGAAAACCAGATATTAAAAATTCAATTGATGGTTTAGAAGATAAATTTGAAAAAAAAAATCAATGTGAAAAGAGAAAAAAAAGGACAGCAAACAGAAAATAGGGAAAATGATAAGAAAAATAAAAGATAAATGTAGTATTTGCAACATATGAATGATAAATGTTCCAGAAAAAAATAAAAAATAAAAAATTTATTGTAAAGATAACAAAGACAACAGGAAATTATATTTTAAAAAAAGTATGAGGCTAGATTAAAACATTTTCTAGAAATTCAGGATCTTGAAGATGAGCTCACCCAAATGAGGAAATAAACAAAAGAAAGAGACACTGGAAATAGGGAATTCAAGACAGGAGAGAGAAGGCAGTTCCAGAAAAAATGGTGAAGGGAAGTTTTATGACAACCTTTACGACAACAGGCAAGCAGTAGACTCAGGGAACCATTAGACCAGACTGCAACAGGGACACAGAGATGCCTAGAAATGCCATGATGCTTGACAATATTGAAAGGAATTTTACAATTTTTTCAGACAGTTTTAGAATAAATGACAGTATATTTCATCAAATCTCATCTATCATAGATTCTAAAATGTGCCATCATTTTATGTATTACTAAGAAATAAAGATGGTTTACCAATTAAGCATGAGTAATGTTGTACTTTATACTTATTGAAATTTAGACTTTTATAGACATACATTTATATCACATTGACTGTATATGGTGGAAACACAAATTAAATTGATCAAGATATTTCTAAACTCTTTTGTTTTTAGAGTTAGGATTTCAGGTACGTTAACATGTGAGAAACAAAAGAGAGAGTGTGTATCTTAGAATACACACACTTCAGTAAGAGCAAAAAAAAGCAAAGCAAATGCAAAAACAATGAAAAATAAGATTTTCAAGATAGGAAATGTGATAATAAGACATCATGTGGCTCAACCAGAGTAATATTTACAGCATTGTCCTATAGAATGACACGGAGACACAAGAAGTATACAGAATAAAAGTGGATGTTATTTAAATATTTGTAGTTGTTTCCACTCTACCAAACTTGGAAAATATTAAAAGAATTCAGAATATGATCAATGAAATAATGCAATCAAGTGATGAAACATGATTGTGGAGTATGGGGATGGAGGGATTCAGACTCAAATCAAACTTGACACTTGATCATTTTTTTAAAAGGGACTACCTTAAAAAAAATAGTAATTCTAGGCTTAAGCCTGGGCCAGCACAGTCTACTGAAGTGGGAATCTCAGTATTTTTTACAAAGAAATAATTGTTTCCATAGTGTAACAAATAGTCTTTAACTCTGAGGAGTTTAGCATAAGATATAAAATAATATATTAACTTTATTCCTAACAAGTACTGAATATCTTTGTTTTAATTTGATATTTAAGAATTTGACATGCCAAAAGGTTAGTCTTAACATTCTGGAGTATTTGGTTTTGCCTTGAGGTATTTAGTTGGAAAGCATAAAAGAATTTTAGAAAATATATCAGCAATGTTGGAATGTTTAAAGTAACTAGAGAATCACCAGTTACTTGGCTAGATTTATCAGGATTGTTTAAGTTATTGGTTTGGTTTATTAGTCAACAGAATGAAATACTTAAGAATATAAAATAGGAAATAAAGTTTAAAGTTATTTCAGAATTTTAATGAACTAAATTTATAAATGGGAACAAACATTAAGAAAAGGATCCTTTATAAATGATTATCAATACTCATAAATTATGAACAGAATAATAAATTTGTAAGCTAAACTGAAAAGCTTTAAGTAAAATATTTTAAATATTATAACATTAAGAAACTGAATCATGTTTGAAATCCCAAACACAAATGTTGTTGTAAGTGTATGCTAACAGATGTTTTGAACACACACAAAACACTCACTGACAGTCCCAATTACATAAATACTGCAATATCAATGTAACCCCAAATTGCTGAATAACTATATCTGCAAAATAGGCAAGAGTAAGTTTGTGTGGGGGTAGAGGGTATGGTGGTAGGAGTACTAATTACTCCTCTTTCAGAGTAGGATTCCATAAAACATATCTGAGATTAAAAAATAAAGAAATAATGATATGAGCATACGATTTGGAAATACAGAAGAAAATAACAGAAGAAACAGTTTGAAGAATTCAAAGGGCTTGCCTCCAGAGAGCCAGAATTAAGAGTGAGGAAAAGCGAGGCAGGCAAACTGCTGTTCTTCACAATAACCTTGTTAAAACAAACAAACTAAAAACTATGAATATGTATTCTTTCGATAAACATAAAAGTTAAAATTTTAAAAAGAAACAGTGAGAAAGTAACTCAGTTTTAAATTGTACATACAATGAAATTTTACTCTATTTATCCTCTAAAACTCAAAATTATAATTTTCTTGAGGTTTTCATACCCTTTTTCCTATTCCCTTACCCAGGATTACTTCCACCTTCCTTCCGTCTAACTCTAAGCAAAGCATGTGCAGGCATTTATCATCAGGAGGTCAAATACAGGGAAGTACTTTGCTAAGGAAGAGTTAAACCTTTGCTGCATCTGGAAGTGGTTATTTCTACTCACACAGTTTCAGGGCTAGCAGTACAGCCATTTGTGCAGTGGAGCCCTAAAACAATCAGAAACTACACCCTCTCAGCTAAAGGCAGATTTTGACAAATTAAGAGCACACTGATTCTCATTTGTACTCAAATCAATACACCCTCAGAGATCAACATCCTTATTTATACCTTCTGCTTGGGCTACTTTCTCAGAACCTATCCACCAGTCCTTTCTCCGAACTTATCCACCTGTTAATTCAAATAAAGGCTTTTTGATTTTTTAAAAATCAGTACCCTTCACATCCACATATGAACTTTTTCCCCTAATATGATTGTTAACACATTCATTACAAAGTCAGTCTTTTTCCTTCCCATCCTTTAGAAATTTTTTATACTCAGCCAAACCAAAACGATTTAAATTATTGCAGTCTATTATTTTTAAAGTCACTCTTAACAAATTGAGTAGAATCATGATGTATTTACTCTCACTTATACACATGCCTAGAATTTTCTTCTTCCCTCTGCCTACCTGGCAAGCCTGTCCTTTCAAGACGCAACACAAGTGTAACTTGAAAGTCTTTCTTGATCCCACCAGGGAGAATTAGCCACTGCTCCCCATATGTTCCCACCGCCCCCCCATTCCACTCTCATTCAGACTTTCATCCTAGAACCTGAGCATCTGGAGAGTTTTATCAGACTCTAGGATCCTTGAAGATAAAGAGCAGATATTATTCATGTCCATATTCTAGGCACATAGCACAATGCCTGGTACACAGCAAACAATAAATAATCTGTGATTGAATGAATTGTAGGAAGTACAATAAATTAGGAGACAGAAGACTCAAAGTCTAATAATAGTTTTATAGAATATTAGCCATGGAACTCTTTAAGCTTTAGTTTCTACTTTTATGAAGTGGGGCTCATAACACCTGTGACTTTACAACTACACAGTGATTGTGATCAAACAAAAGAATGAATATAAAAACACCTTGAAATCTGTAACCATTACACAAAGTGTTCTTATTTTAGTCACTCATTCAACAAGTACTTACTGAACACCTCTTATGTGCTAGGCGTTGTTCTAGGCACTGAGACAGAGCAGTGACTAAAATATAAAAGATCCCTGTCCTTGAGGAGCCTAATTTCAGGGTGGTGGAGGAAGAGAGAAGAAGACATTAATGAAATAAGTAAAATATACAGTCTGTTAGATAGTGATAACTACTATAAATAAAAATAAAGTAGAAAGGGGGAATAGAAAGTATGGGAGTGCAATTGTACACACTTGCACGGGAAGTCTCCAAAGGAAAGGTGACATTTGAGCAAAGATCAAAAGGAAGAGCATCCAGGCAGTGGGAATAGCAAGTGCAAAGCACCCTGAAGTGAGTATGTATGTAGTGCATTTCTAGAACACCAAGAAAACCCAATGGCTAGTTGGCTGGAGCTGAGTAGGTAACAGAGAATAATAGGAAATAAAGTCAGAGAGATTACTGATGACTAGTCTGTGCAGGTTCTAACAGCTTGCTGTAAAATTTCTGGCTATCCTGAGTGAATTGAAAAGCCATTGGAAGGTTTTAAGAAAAGTAGTGCTATCAGATAACTTATAATAAGATCTCTCTCTGGCTGTTGTATTAAAAATAGACTGTGGGAAATCCAGTGAAGACCCATGGAGACCAGTAAGGAGTCTATTGCAATAGTCCAGGCAAGAGATTATAGTAGCTTAGACCAGGGTGCTGCATATAGTACTAGAGATGGTACAAAATACTTGGATCCTGGATATCTATTTGAGAGTGAAAGAGAGAAGTCAATGATGGCTCCATGTTGTTTGGCCTGAATAGAAGAATGCATTTGCCATTTCCCAAGATGAGGCAGACTACAAGTAGAACAAGTTGGAGAGCTCATACATCATGAGCAGTTTTAGATACGTTGAGTAGGCAAATGAACATAGCTGGAGATCAGGAAAGACATCCAGGTAAGAGAGATAATTTGGGAGTAACAAGTATATGGATGATAATTGTAGCTCAGAAACCCAGTGAGATGCCCAAGAGAGTGAGTTTAAATAGAAAAAGGAAGAGATGGAATGCATGCCTACGTTTACAGGCCAGGGAGATAAGTGTTCTTAGAACACTGAGAGGGACAGGCCAGTGGAGAAGAAGAGAAACTCAGCAAGTGTGGTTAAAAAATGATGCCAAGAACGAAAGAGTAATAACCTGTGACCCTGCTGATAGGTCAAGTAAGAAGACGACTAAGACTGAGCTGTTGGATATTGCAACATGGAGGTCATTGACAACTGATGAGGGAGGCTTAGGAAGAGTGGGTGGGGGATGTGAAGCCCTGGCTGAAATGGGTTTAATCTAGGATGGGTGATAAGAAACATAGACAACTCTTTCAAGATACTTTGCTGTGAGGGGGTGGGGAAAATAGAGAGAGAGACTGTGGCTGGCTGGAGGGGAAAAGGAGTCAAGACAGATTTTTGTTTTATTTTGTCCTTTTTTTTTTAAGATGGGAGAATTAACAGCATGCTTGTGGACTAGTGGGAATGATTCAAAGAGAGAAAAACTGAAGCTGCAGGAGAGAAGGGAGAATTGCTGGAGGATGGGACTTGAACAATCAGGAGAGAATGGGACCCAGCCGAAGAGGAAGGATGGCTCAACTTTGCAGCAGGAGAGAAGGCAGAGTGTGTAAGAACAAACTCAGGGAGCTGAGCAGAGGTGGTGATGTGGCTTTGTAGAAGTTTCTTCTCAGTAAAATCAGAACAAGAATATCAGTTGGAAATGAGGAAAAGGACAGCAATGTTAGATGTTTGAATAGAAAGGAAAAATCATCTTTTAAAGGAATATGAGTGAATGGAAAAGGGAACTATGGGATTTTTTTTCTGCTGAAACGTTTATTTTACACAATTTTTAAATGATTTGATCATTACACAATGTATACATATATCAAAATATCACATGGTACGCCATAAATATGTACAAATATTATATGTCAATAAACAAACAAACATAAAAAGAAACTATGGCTTAATTGCCAGGTATTATTAAGGAGCTCCTTGGTCAGAGATCATGCATTTAAGGTATTACCAGTTATCATGGTTGTATTTTTCTTTAACATTGGCCAACTCTGCAGGTGAAGGCACAGTGAAGGCAAAAGTTTGAATTTAACTGGATTTTGACTTGGGTATGTAAGTAGAACCCAGTATGAGGCAAGAGTTTTGAGGCCATGTGTGAAGGACCATGGATAGACATCATTTTTCATCTTGTATCTGAATACAGATTTTCAGAAATAGTAAAATATTTTCAAATCATTTTTTGCGGCCAAATTCATTAGTCCTATCATTTGAGATATAAACTTGCTTGTATCCAATAAAAAATGAAATAAAAGACAAATACACAGAAACTAAGGTTTCATTCATTCATTCTACATATGCTTATTAATTTTGTGTTATGTGACAGACATCGTGATAGCTCTGGGGACACAATGGGGAGCAAACAGTGTACACAATTTCTTCTTTCATGGATCTTACAATCAGTGGAAGATATATATCTTAATTAAATAATCACACAAATTAATTACAAAGTGAAATGAGGGCTGTGAAGGAAAAGAACACCATTTTATTAGAGCACTTAACACAAAAATGTAATTAAATAGTGGAGCCAGGAGAGGCCAGAAGGCTTCCTAAAAGAGTGAAATTGTTCCAAGATCTGCAGCGGAAGGAGTTAATAAAGAGGAGAGGAGAGAGAGGAGAAGGCCTTTCAGGCAAATTAGTTTTCTAGATAAATATAACATCTCCTTCAACGATTAAGGCATCATTTTACCCCAACCTTCCACATTGGTAGCAATATCTAATAGACTGAGTTATACAAAGCAGTAAGCTTCAGGAAAAGCCTGACATGTTGTCTTCTTCATGAGGATGGTGGGAATTTTTGTTTGTTTTGGTTTTGGTTTTGTCTTTAAGTTCTCACAAGCAACACTGTTTTGTGGTTAAGAGCATAGTCAAAGCCAGACTAGCCAGATTCAAATCCCAGATTACTATTCATTAGCTGTGGAATCTTGGAAAAGTCAGTTAGCCTCTCTGCACCTTCATTTCTTCATTTGTAAAATGAGTACAGCCATTGAACCCACTTCATGGTGCAGATTAAATCAGATAAAGTATGAAAAAGCACTTAGGAGAGTGCTTGGTATATCAGAGATAGAGTAAGCACAATAGGAATATTTGCTCTTATCAGGAATAGTTGGCCTTCTGCTAGGAATTCAGTCTGTTTTTATCTTATGCATGCAATGAATTATGAATCATGTTACAGATAAGATGCACACTAATGTATGTACCTTTCTCTGGATTTGATGATAAGAGAACTTAGAACTGGTGTATTTATCCCACTGGTATAGTTGGGTGTGCACACATATTTTGACTTTCATTTAAACTTTTTTCTTTCAGTTGAATATACCTATTGTCACAGAAATGTCTACCAAATGGAACGTTGTACTGAGCGAATTGTTCAATCAAATATAAAGAAGGGTTCATCTTGCTGCATAAAGGTGAGAGAAGCATAAAGAAAAATGAGGCTGGCAACAAAAGGAAGATGTTTTAAAAACATGAAAGATTTTTATTTCATTATTCATAGAATAAGGTCTAAGCAGTAAACAGTTCTACTTAAGCAATGGCTGTGCTTAAGGGCAATCAAGTGTTCTAACCGTGATTGCTTTAATAACAAACTGGGAAATAGAGTAACACTGGGACAGTGACAGTGATATAATTACTGGTGACATTATTGGTCTTGTTTTGAGTCTTTTAATCCCCTCAAAAATGCAAAAAAAAAAATTGTAGCATTTGAATGTATGATTCAGACCCAGAGTTTGAGAATCACTGATTTGGAACTCAAAGGAGGTAGATGGGACCTCAATAGTGTGCATTTTGTGTTGGCTTAATTTTTGGACCCATTTTATGTCCCTATCAAGTTATTTTTGTTGTTGATGTTGTATCCTTCTCACTTAGCTTTAGTTTGTGTCATTTTGCTTTTTTATTTATTTTTTAATAAATCATCTTGAGGCATGTATAATAATGGTCCCCAAAGATGTCCACCTCTTAATCCCTGGAATTTGTGAATATGTTATGTTACATGACAAGGAAGAATTAAGGTTCTAGATGGTTTTAAGGTTGCTAATTAGCTGACCTTGAGCTGAAGAGAGTAGCTTGGATTACCCAGGTGGACTCCGTATAATCACAAGAGATCTTCTAAGTGAAAGAGAGAGGCAGGAGGGTCAGAGTCAGGCTGGCTGACCAGTTGCTATGAAAACTCAGCCTATCATTGCTGGCTTTGGGGATGGAGGAAGAGGACCATGAGTTAAAAGACTATTGGCAGCCTCTAGAAACTAGAAAAGGAAATAGATTCTCCTTGAGAGCCTCAGAAGGAACACAATCCTGATGACACCTTGATTTTAGCCCAGTGGGAATGGGAAACGAATGGAGTCTGAGAACATTTTTGAAACTTGATGTTCTAAAATAAAAAAATAAAGTTTTATTAAAATTTGGTCACCAGCTTTTTAAAAAAAAATGCCAACAAAATATGTCTAAATTCAAATCTTAACTCAGAGAATATTCAAAATTCAGAGTAATTCAGAGTAAGTCAGAGCAAATTCAAAACAATTACATGCTTTTTAAATTTTTAATTGCTATGAAACTGAAGTTCTAGCCTTTCATTCACTTATTTTAAGGGCAGTTCATTATTCTCCAGATACCCCTATTGCCCCATCCGGCCATTCACATCTTGGTTCTCTACTATTCAAGCCAAGCAATGATTTCTAACTTAGAACATGGAAAAGCATATTTTGCTTTCATTGCTCTAGCAAATTCTTGTATGCGAGTGCCTGAAGAACTCGTTACTTCCTTCAATATTAACAGACACTCGCTCAATGCCTTTAACATACTCTGCCATCTGCACAGTTGTCTGTTCATTGTTTTAAGAAAAAGAGGGGAGAAGGAAAAAAATAATTATGAAAATAATCAGTAAAGGATAAAAACATCAGAATATTTGACCTTCAGATTGGCACACTTTCAAAAATGCTTTTATTCAGGGAAGGTAAAGGGTATGCATAGGCACTTTCTTGGAGCCTACGTTTTGGTATATGGTTCTGAAATGTGGGTGGTGTTAGTGCTTGTGAGCCAAACTTATTCTCTAGGAAACAGAGATCCTCTGATTTGAGAAGCCCTGAGCTGGCATACTTCACTGGCTTTAAATTCAGCATAAAAACTCAGTGTAAGTAAAATGTTAAAGGGACACCTCTATGAAAAATGCTGGAACCAAACTCATGGGCTAGAACAACATGTTTGAGCTAAATCACTGATAAGATACACATCCCCCTGGATTTTTCAAAAACTTTCAGGCATCAGGTAAGAGAGAAAAGGTTTGCCACCAAGTGTATGTCTGCTTAATATTGTTTGCAATGTTGAAGACAGATGTTGGAGACATTTCTATGTGATATCAAGTGGATTAAAAAACAAAAGAAAAACACAGTAGGGCATTGTTCTTTGCATACTCTCACATGAACAAATTAATTCTGACCACATGCCTACACCTACAGCGTAATCGGGACAAAATTAAAATTGGGCAGATTGGAAAAACACAGAATGATCACAAGCTCTTCACTCAGGATTTCAAATAACAGAAATATGGTAAGTAATTTTCATATAAATCCTTTCATAAACCATCATGATAAACATGTAACCATTCATGGCAGATATTTATGGCATCCATTATATGCAGCCTCTGCCATGAATACTGAGGATACAAAGTCACAAGTATGTTATACTGGATCTTGTGAGCCTAACCAAGGAACAAGTTAGACAAATATTATATCACAGACAGACAAGTGTTATTTTGAAAATATGCACAGAGAGCTGCTATTGAAGCAGAGACACAAATAGATATATTAATACCATAAGGAGAGGTAGACATGTTATTCTTTTTGGCTAATAAACATCTGTCTTAGTTTGAGTTCCCCCCACAAAATCTGACCCTGAGAAAAAGATTCAAGGGCAAGGTGATTATTTGAGACATAAAAGAAACATTGTTAATGGAGGGGAATTGGAACAAAGAAGGGAAGGCAGCCAATAAAGAGTATGTTATCAAGCCAGCTGCCACAGTGAGAGAATAGAACTTATTCTCACTTGGGGATTCTGGGAAATAGTATAAAACACATAGCTAATAGTTATCCCACCCAAAGAGAGAGAGAAGAGAGAGAGCTACCATCAGTTACTGGCTGAGGGCTTCTCCTTGGGTGCTTAGTTCCTCCCAGCGCTTCTAGCCAGCTCCGTGAATGAGCAGAGTCCCCTTCACTGGCTTTGAAAATAGCCTTCAAGCAAAGACACTAACAGCTCAAAGTCAAAGTCAAAGTCAGCCAGAGCATACCAAAGCAGTAAGGGTCAAGAGTGAGGCACCAACAGTTTCTGCTACAGCCTCTGAACTACTTCCTAGGTTTGGACAACTTCCAACTGTATGACCCTTAGTAGGAAACAGACATACCTAGAGCTATAGAAACAAAAACTGAAGTGCATGTTTACCCAGCCTGCCTTGCAGCTGGGGCACAGTGATGATTTAGGCTCCACCAATCAGACACACCTGAGCAATTTAAGCAAGAGGTTCACCAAAACTCTCTCTATCAGAGGTGATAATAGCTAATTTATCAAAATCAAATTTAGCACGTCAAGCAGATGGCTTTTCCTAACTCTCTTCTGGCTCTAGCTTTTGTCTTTGTGCTGTTTTCCAAAACCATGTAAAATATGCTCCAATCTTTACCACAAATATACACACACAGGGCCAGCTACAAAATTTGCAGAACCCAGTGCAAAATAAAAATGTGAACCTTTTGTTCAAAAAATAAGGGGAAAGTACCCTTAAAGGTACATGTAAAAGACAGCATGGTGGCTCATGCCTGTAATCTCAGCATTTTCAGAGGCCCAGGTAGGAGGATTGCTTTAGGCCAGGAGTTCAGATCAGTTTGGGCAACAAGAGAGACCCCAGTCTCTATAAAAATAAAAAAATTGGCAGGGAGTGGTGGTACATACGTATAGTCCCAGCTACTGCCACGGCTGAGCCAGGAGGATTCCTTGAGCCAGGGAGTTGGAGGTTGCAGTGAGCTGTGATCATGCCACTGCACTCTAGCCTGGGTGACAGAGATCCTGAAAAAAATAAAAATAAAAAGGTACATGTAAAGCCCTTTTCCTGTCTTCCACACTATTTTTTATTTGCCATTTAGTATCATTCTAAGTACTGTATAGTAAAATTAAAATATTAAATTTATGACATAAAGTTTATTGTTCATCTTTATATTGGGAAAAGCTCATTTTAAATGCAAATATCAGAGCATTTAACTTGTATATGACATCATCAAAATTATAAAAATCCTATTTTGTAGCCCATCCTCAGAAGATGCCTTAAGCTGGCCAAGAGAGACAAATACAAGCCATCATCAGGACAGTTCATAAGAAGAAGACTACATCCTTCCAGTCATAGAGGCACCCAAGGGACCACCATGCCACATGGGGCATTTGATTTGCGCTAGCTCTTACCCATGACTGTCAGGATCCTTCCCACCATCCCTGACCAATGTGCTACAGGGCCATGGGGTCTGGGATATCTAGCAAGGTTATCTCCTTTTCCCACAGGCCTGTCACCCCAAGCCACAAGAAATGGGTGAATCCTGAGGATCTTTAAACCTCCATGCTGGGAAGTAGTAAGTACCTGTTTGGTGGTGGCTCAGAGGTGGCTCAGAGGTGGCTCAGAGGTGTCAGCCTGGCTGACAAACAGCCTCTGATGAGTCACTCACCAAACACTATAGTGTCACCAGCCTAGTGGGGACAGCTGTCAATGTCACCACGCCCAGCCCCAAGATGCTACAGGATGTCCACACCCAACCCTGACCCTTCTCATACTTATGCCCATGGTCCTTCCAGGGACAGAGGCAGCAGTAGCTGGCCATGGGAAGGAGAAAGGTGGAGGCCAGGTAGACCTGGAGCACCAGAGGCTTGGGGAAAAGGGAGAGAATCTGTCCCCTGGGAGGCTGATCAGACCTCACTTACAAAATATAAATTAAAAGGTAAAGTTGTTAAGAATCTCAAGACAGCAGTGAAAGGGCAACAAACACCAAGTGTGGGGCCCATCTTAGTGTGGGGCTGACTGACTGTCCTGGACACACCCAGCCCTGGACACACACATATACCCCCCTTGAGCACAGGCAAGCTCCTTTTTTATTGATACACAATAGTCGTACGTATTTATGGGATACAGGTGATATTTTGATACATGCATACAACGTGAAATGATCAAATCAGGATAACTGGGATATCCATCACTTGAAACATTCATCATTTCTTTGTGTTAGAAACATTCAAGAATGTTCATATCTCAACTTCTGTCAGGCTTTCAACACCAAAATCAGGAATGATTCAGGCCTTGTTGGACCAAAAGCTGACAGTTTTGAGGCCTGCTTAAAGAAAATGGATTACAAAATTAGGAATATGAAGGGGAATATGCATTTGAGTGGCCCCAATGGAGAGGCCTCAACTCCATTAGTGTCACAGTAAATCCTCCTCTGCCCACAACTTCTCTCTAACTGCTCCTCTGCTTGCCTTCCAACTGCCAAATCTAATAGAAAATTTCCAGTCTTATTTGATTTCTCTCCAGTAGTTGTTATGAATAACATTGACCACTCATTTCTTGAAATCCTCCACTTTGGCCTAAGACACCCTCTATCTTCTGATTCATTCATTTCAGCATCTTTCCATTGACTTTCTCTTTTCCATCCCTTCTGCCTGTGGTACCTGGATAATTTTTAGTATACAGATTTGTGTTTAGGGAAGATATTGCTTAAAACCATGATGATATATATGGAAATGCTTTGTAAATTGTAATGCACCATATAAATATGAAATATTATTATTACAGGGTGATTGATTCTAGAATTTGTTCAGCAAAGACTTTATCTTGATTTTCCAAATGATTTTTTATACCCTAAAAGAAATATGTATGCAAGGAATTCAAGTAAGCTGTAGAAATGAATTTATGATTTACACAGTATTTTTATGTGTTTTACATATTTTGTATTACCCATTATGAAATAAGTAATGCTGAAAAATTAAGGGAATGATGTTTATTGTGTGTATAATATATCTCTGTTTCTACAGTTATATGAGTAAACTTTTTATTTTTATGGAAATTAGTTGTCTGAAAGTCAAGCAAAAATATCTAAACATGACAGATATATTTCTTTAACCAGAAATTAATATGTTCAAAAGAAAAACTAAACCAGAAGACAAGATTTCTTCTTCCTTATCTGTATACTCATTTATGTCCCTCAAAATAATGACTTCATTAGGCTACAAATTATTTTTCTGCTGAATTTCTTTGGTTTTGTCTCTGCATTGACAAAGATCAATCTACTTGAAGGAATAACTTACAAATTGTTATTATCTCTTTGCCTCAAAGTTAATCACAGTTTTAAAAACTATCACCACCACAAAAAAACGATTTTTGTTTATGAAATACTTCATATAGGGCAATAATACTGATAAAATAATAAAAACATGTTTTATGGCTAGTGTATTAATTACCAAAAGGAAAACAATAGATTCCTATTTATAATGGTGATTTATTTTTCCTCTGAAGAGTAGAATAGGCATCCGTGATCTTTGGAAATCCATCATTTTAATTGAGAAAGCAAGTTTTCATGGCAAAATATTCTTTTTTAAATTACCATTAAGCCCAATGCTGCCTTCATTACAAGTTTTGTTCAGATTTTGCTTTTATTTTTACGTCAGGGAGAATAAAACCTATTGTTTTTCCATAACAGTAAGTTTTACAGAGATATATGGCTTCAGTGTTGATCTTGTTCATCTTTTGCCCGTAAAATAATGAATCATTTCTTATGGGGATGGTTGCTTCCTTAATAAACTCAATGGGTTTGAAAGCTATCACAGAATGATGACAACTAGAAGTAACAACTTTGGTAGCTATTAAGATTTTTGTCTTAGTCCATTCAAAATTCTATAACAGAATACAATAGACTGGGAGGCTTATAAACAACAAAAATTTATTTCTCACTGTTTTGGAGGCTGGAAGTCTGAGATCAGAGTGCCAACATAGTCAATTCTGTTGCGGGACCTCTTCTAGGTGGCAGATTGAGGTCTTCTAGTTGTATCCTTATCTGGCAGAAACAGCCCAACAGAGCTGTCTGGGGTCCCTTTCATAAAGGCAGTGATCTCATCTGTGGGAGCTGCACCCTTGTGAACTGATTACATCCCAAAGGTTTTATTTTCTAATACTATAAAATAGGGGGTTAGGATTTCAACATGTGAATTTCGTAGGGACACAAACATTCAGTCCATAACAGATTTTTTTCATATTATGTTTCTGGACTTCTTTGAGAAGCCTATTTTAGATGAAGGCACCCTTCCAATAATATTTTACAGGACTCTGACAAAATTCAGATTTTCAGGCACTGTTAATTCAACAAGTGTGGATCTGGTTGGTGCCTTAGGATGGGCATGAACGTCTTAGAAAAACTGCAAAGACATCATTTTCACCATAAGGCAGAGATAATCTATGTATTTTGGCCAGAATAATTATGCATATTTGTGGCCCCTCCACTGCAAAGCTACTGGCAGAACTGAGATCACACATATCTATAGCTGATTAACAGTCATATCTCAACAGAGTTATAGCCACTACCTTTGATGAGTTGTAAAATAACAACTACCATCAGACAACTCTTCAACCCCTGCTATGGTGTTGGAGGCATGAACTGACCTTGTAAATAAATGCCTTATACTATGGAGAAGGCTGACAAAATTATCAAGGGATTTTGTTTGATATTTATCTATTATTGCTAGAAAAAAATAATATTTTAAATTAATCAATTACTCAACAAATTTTCCTTGAGCACCTATCATGCATACGATCACACTATACACATATTTAACAACTTTACATATTAAGAATTAAATATGATAGTATTTAAAGATGTGGGGTGCACTTTGAGGGGTTCAACTTGGCTTCTAAAATGTAAGCAAAATAGCTAATGTGTTCAGCCAATCATCTGTTCCAAAAATGCAGGAAAAGCTAACTGTGCTAGAATTATTGAAAGATGTTATTTCTCCCTTAATTAATGATGTTTCTTAATTAATGATGTAAGGTATTTTCAAGAGCATTTTCACAAGTTCAATTTTTGCTTTATGTGCAAAGTATAGAACATAAACTCCCACCCCCATCTTGCTGCTGACCAACAATTTAAGATGAGACTCCACTCTACAATGTTAGATATTTGGTATGGAGAAAAAGGGATTTAAAAAGACCAAGTCTTTGGCCTCAAGATACTTGTAAATTAGAAAGAAGAATATATTTTATAAGTTAGTTGACTGTGTGAAACAAGATCAGCCTGCTACTTGCCATACAGAACAGAGTTCCAGTGACCTTAGTCCTCACCCTCAGACAAAATCCGTTTCATTTCAAGCTTCCACTAAAATTTTGGAAAAAAGAAAAAGTATAGATAATGAGAAAGTTTATCAGTCACATTTACACAAGTAATTAACAAGAAAACAATTCTCTCTCAGCTGTTTTATTTATCTATAAATAATTTCATTGAGGGGGCACTCATTTAATCATGGCCCTCTGCTTGCAAATGTAACAGATGTCTACCTGAATGCATACATATTTTTACAAATTTTTCTCTGACAATCTGCCTGACAGGTTGAAAAATTCTATACATGACTACATATATTATACCCCAAATTATATGTTGAGAAACTTCTCCATTACAAAGTTACACAGAAAATCTCTCAACCCTTGTCTCTCCTGTCAATTTCATTTAAAAATAAACTTAATTTACTATATGTGAAATGACTTTTCTAACTTGCCATTATGAAAATTTAACTCTAGACCACAATGGTTGTATTTACTTTGTTATTACTATTATTAAATACCTATTTAAGTTTCAAAAATTGACAGTGTGGTGTTTTTTGTTGGTGGTGGTTGTTTGTTTTGCTTAAATTTTTCTGCATATTTTAATATCTTTGCAATAATGACCAACCTCCAATCTCTAGTCTTCACATTAGTCTTCATATTCGTATTTACATGTTAAAATTTTTATCCCATTTGGAATGGTGGATGTGATTCTTTCTTGTTTCAACTTCCCAGTCCATCAATAGTAAGCCTTTACATCAAAGAGAAGCCCTACTTTCTGTAACATTTATATTAAACATTGGCAAGTTTGCCACTGGTAGCAGTTCTAGGTAGACATATAGATAGATAAATAGACAGATAGGCTATAATACTGCCTCTCCCAAGAGTTCAGATCTCCACACCTTCCTAGGACTTCTATTATCCCTCCTCCTTCAACATATCGTCTTTAAAGAAAAGGCCAGAAGACAGTTCCCAAACTCTTCACTGACATAAATGTTCTTTCTATTCTGACCAATGTTCTTCAGGCTCCACCCCAATTCAGAAGGATCTTAGTCTCCTCACTACAGAACAGAAAAACTATGTCTTGTCATTGAACATTTTTCTCTTCTCTGTGCTAAGAGATGGATCTCAATGCCCTGATTCAACCAGGCTTTACTCTTGACATGCACAGAAAAGTGCACAGCATTCCAAAGCATTTTTCTCTCAAGTGTCTGCCTCTTACGATGCAGAATTACTTTCAAGACACTCTCTGCTATGAACTTACCAAAAAATACATAATGAAACTCAAAGTAAAGAAAGAAATCGACTCTTCATTCTGTTGGGATTCTTTTCCTCCCTTTCCTAGGTAATAAGCCTCAAAGTCTCCTTTTTAAAGACTACATCTATTTACATTAATTCAAAATGTCTAAAGCACAATATGTTAGAGCCCATTTTACAGTCCATATAATTTTAGGATTTACATACACAAGCATATGAACAAATGTTACTTTGCTAGCACATAGGTTTTATAAATTACTCAGACATGTTGGCTTTCTCACCCACATACTTACGACAGCAAATCGTTATGGTTTTAGACTTTCCGTAAGGTTGTCTGTACAATTCTAGGAAATGTACCAAATGAAAAGACTATAAAACAAATGAATTTTTCTTACACAATGACACCATGAAGGATATGGCATCAAGTAAATTTTATCAATGTAGTCTGTACAGCCTGGTCTGAAATTATAAAATTAGCTAAATAATTCCCAAGTATTACTTTATTTTGTGCCTTATAAGTAAATGTTGCTTTATTCTTTCTTCTACATCTCTCAAAAATAAAATAGGACACTAATGCTTCTGTTTGAAATAATTCAACTTTGGTCCTAATAAGTTGGCAGAGTCCATTTTTTAAAGAACATTAATACATGAAGATTTTTATATTTGTCTGTTTTAATGTTGGATACGCTTCAGGGAAAACAGAATGTCAAAGAAAGAAATACACACTAGATAACATTTCAAGTTATTAATCGTCTATACTCTTTTACATTGAAAAATCTCATTCCTCCCATACCCAATCTGGTTTATTTTAACTGTTCCTTCAGCACGTACCCAAGCAGAAATTCCTTGAGGATACATATTTTTACAGCTGTACCAGGTGCCTTGCCTATCTGTACCTATGACACCTAGCATCTAACCTAGTTTGACATGTAAAATGACATTAAAATTGCTTGTTTACAGTTCTGTCTTTCCATATAGAGTACAATCTCCTTTAGGGTGGGAAGTATCTTATCTATTGTCCTCTCACCAGTAACAGCATGTTTTCTAGCATAGTAGAAACTCAATAAAGAGTTGTTAATTAAGTAAAAGAGTGGATGTTAGTACCACTTTATGGCCAAAGGAAATGATAGTAAAGAAGTAAATTGTCCTACATGTCAGCTATAAATCAAAAATAAGAATAATAAATATACAACAATCTGCATAATTTTACAGAAATATTGAGCCACTAAAATGGAAGCAAAAATTCACTTTTCTTTTACTTAAACATTCAGCAATAACTATACTCAAAATCAGAAATTCACTTACTGATTATAATAAAGTAGTTCATTTAGACCTACATGAAATTTATTCAAATTCATATAGTAATATGGTATTTAAAAATTGTACTTCTGCAGTAATATAGATTCAAATTCTAGCTGTTTGACTTAGATGATTTACTAGACTTCTGTGAGCCTTGATTTCTTTACCTGTGGAATGGAGTTAATAAAACTTCCCTCCTGCCAAAAAATGTTTTTGAGACAATTAAATTTGGCCCATATAAAATAATACTAAAATAAAAAATCCTTAAAAAAGAAAATAAAATGAAATAAACAAAATTAAATGTGTATCTAATTGGTGGTATAACCATATAGAAAGGGACCGCTTCAAGTGACCTTAAAACACAGTAATTGCACTGCTTGGTAGGGTATAATTTAAGGACAAAAGTAACTGTAAAAACAAAATCAAAATCTTAAAATGAATTATATTGTTGGCAATGGTGTTGGTGGTTGGCATGTTGGTATTGTTATTCTGAAGTAGTTATGTGTAAATTGTGGAATAAAGGAATTGAGTAATTATGTGATATTCTAGTTCTATAATTCCCAGTATGGTCATAAATCAGGATTCTTGATTTTTGTTGTGGGGAGAAAAAGAGATGCATACAAAAGATGTTAGGTTAAAAGACAAGAAAAAAAAAAGACCTTTAGTCCTGAATTTAAATTTGAATTGAATGTATCAATAGAATTCATAATGATATAACACATGTATTTATATTATCTTTATATTGATATGTTTTTACATATTTGTGGATGTATTTTTTTACTTTATCCCCTGAACACAACTTGAAAACAATGATGAAGTCAGCTGAAATGAGCACCCAGGTTGTGCTCTCTAACTACTATTTTCCACTAAAAGAAACAAAGGTCTTGAAAGAAATAACTGATTCCAGATTTGGGGTGGGCAATCAATAAATCTGAAACATCTCACTATACCAAATAGCAAGGAAGCTATTGATGACTACTAGGTCATGTCAGTAAGACTTAGGGGTCAGCTTAAAGTGGTACACACTGGCCATAGATGGGATATTTTTAGCTTCAATAATGATATTAATTATAATGGATTGAGAAATTAAGTATGGTTAAGTCCATGAGTTCATAACAGTAGTAAAAAAATATCTGACTGGACACCTTTGGAGAATTACAAAAAATCAAAGTCAATTAATTATCTTGAATATTGGTAGATAAAGGGAAAGTACCAAGCATTCATCCTGTGTTTTCTATAGCAAGTACACCACTGGGTAAATCAAATATGGTCACGAGTCATTTACCGACAAACATACATTCTGAGAAATGTGTCGTTAGGTGATTTCGTCATTGTGTGAATATCATAGTGTAACCTTACACAAACTTAGATGGTATAGCCTACTACCCACCTAAGCTATATGGTATATCCTACTGCCACTAGGCTACAAACCTGTACAGCATGTTACTGGTGAAT
This sequence comes from Lemur catta, assembly GCF_020740605.2. NCBI lineage: Eukaryota > Metazoa > Chordata > Mammalia > Primates > Lemuridae > Lemur > Lemur catta. The sequence goes on from NC_059143.1 coordinate 25,088,819, forward strand.
ATCCTAGGCAAGTATAACACAGTGGTAATTATTTGTGCATTTAAACATAAAAAAGGTACAGTAAAGGTATGATATCAAATATTTTTTTTAATAGTACACCTGTATAGGGCACTTACCATGAATGAAGCTTGCAGGACTGGAAATTGCTCTGGGTGAGTCAGGGAGTGAGTGTGAATGAATGTGAAGGCTCAGGACATTACTGTATACGTCTATAGACTTCATAAACACTGTACATTTATGCTACATTAAATTTATAAAAAATATTCTTCTTTCTTAAATAATAGTTTATTGTAACTTTATAAACTTTAAATTTTTTAACTTATTTACTCTTTTGTATTATAATAACATTTAGCTTAAAACAAATGCATCATACAACTGTACAAAAATATTTTTTCTTTATATCCTTATTCTATAAGCTTTTTTATACTTTTCTTTTTTTTTTTTTTACTTTTTAAACATTTTTGTTAAGAACACATATATTAGCCTCAGCTTACATGGAGTCAAGATCATCAATATCAATGTCTTCCACCTCCACATCGTGTCTCATTGGAGGGCCTTCAGGTGCAATAACACGTGTGGAGCTATCATCTCTTATGATAACAGAGACTTCTGGAATACCTTCTGAAGGACCTGCCTGAGGCTGTTTTACAGTTTACTGTTTTTATAAGAGGTACACTTTCTAAAGAAGGATTATAGTCTAAAATAATGATAAAAAGTGTATAATAAATACATAAACCAGTAACAGTTGTTTATTATCATCAGGAAGTATTAAGTACTATACAAAATTGTATGTGCTATACTTTCATATGACTGGCAGTACAGTAGGTTTGTTTACACCAGCATCACCAAAAACACATTTGTAATGTGTTGTGCTACAATGTTACAAGGTGTTAGGAATTTTTCAGCTCCATTATAATCTTATGGGATCACCGTTGTATATGTGATTGGTCATTGAAATATCATTATGCAGCTCACGACTGTAATAGATAAAAAGAACAACATATCTTTATAAAAGTTTCTCACATTAAAAGGCCAGAAAAATGATAGTTTTGGAATGTCGCCATTTTGCAACCTCCAATCCACTATTGGCTGCTTACATCACCAAAAGAGGAAGAGCCAGACATTGAGTGCCTCCTGATGGAAGAATTTACCATCTTGCCAAGGCAATCAAATCTAAACTTGATCAAGCCTCTACAGCTAACTTTGATTTGCAGAAAATACAGAACACAGAGTAACATGATAAACAACTTTACAAGGATAAAATCTGCATAATCCAGACTGTGATAAAGTTAAGAAAAGCATTATCAATCAATCAAAAAATATGACTTATCTGAATCCTGATTCAAACAAATAGAGGAAAAACTGCATAAGCCATCATGTGCCCATGAATAATTAAGTGATAGGTTAAGTCAAAGAACCAAACAAATTCAATTTTCTTCTGTTACAAAATATACATCCAAGGAAAACATAACTTTGGTCAGGGCAGTAGTTAGCATGGGCAGTATGAACCAGGTTCCCCTAGAAATATAGAGTTTTTTTGCTTATATTGCCTATGGAGACATTTTATTAGTTATGATAATTTGTGTTTTTAATATTTTCAGTTAATATTCCCAGAGGCAATGAAATTGGAGCAGCCAAGAAGGCAGAAATAAGTACGATATTATGCATAAATCCAAAAGCATTAAAAAGCAACCCTATTCTTTGGTTTCTAAAATTAAGTAGGTTAAAATGTTTAAAGAATACTACAAAACTTTCATTTTCCTTTTTGATCTCTAACTTTTGTTATCATATATACAATTACAATTTTTGATGAGTAAATCTCGAATTCAGGTCTGTAAATATAGGAATATTGAACCACAGATTTGCAACTCCCATGTAAAACCAATACACTATTCCAAAGTGTTGATGATCTTCTTAGAAGTAATGTTCTATTTTCTTATAGTTCTGGGAAATTATTTTCCTGATTATGGTACTCAGATAAATCTCAGGGCTTTAAATTTTGGAAGTAGTTATACTGTTCTAATAACTTGTTTCATTTTTTAAAACTTTCATTACTACTAACTATAGTTACCATGCTGTGCAATAGATCACTGGACCTTATTCTTCCTACCTAACTGAAACTTTATACACTTTAACCAACATTTCCCTTCCCCACCAGCCCCCCTGGTGACCACCATTCTACTCTCCACTTCTGTAAGGTCTTTTTTACATTCCACATATAAGTGAAATCATGTGGTATTTGTCTTTCTGAGTCTGGCTTATTTCAGTTACCATAATGTCCTCTAGATTCATCCATGTTGTCGCAAATGATAGAATTTTCTTCTTTTTTAAGGCTGATAGGATTTTAAATGTTCTCATCACAAAGAAATGATAAGTATGTGAGGTGACAGATATGTTAATTACCCTGATTTAATCACTTCACAATGTATACACTTATGGAAACTTCAAATAAACAGATACAATTGTTATTTGTCAATTTAAAACTATTTTTTTAATTTTTAAAATAAATAAAATTTCCACCCAACATGTGACTTAGCTATATTTTTTGTTTGTTTGTTTCATTTTGTTTGTTTTTGTCTGTGATAAGCAATGCCATTAGGTACCTCCCCTAGCTTTAAGTTCAGATGCCTCCAGTTTCACCACAGTGAAATGTTTGCACTAGAGCTTCCAAATTTCCAACTCTGAGCCCCTGGATATTTCAGGCAAAGGCAATTCTCTTTTATTCTGCATTATCAATTTCCACTTCTTTACTTTAAAGCTGTCCTTTCTCACTGGGAGAAAAAATAATCATTATTTTCCTACCAGAACTCCCTTGATGGAAGAAATAAGTATATACATCAAAAAGACACTAGTCTTCTTTTTATTTTGTTCTACAGGAAAATAACAGTTCATGGGCTTACTCGTGCACTATCTTCTCCATCTGATATGAAATCATCTTTTATTCTGTTTGTCCCACTTAAATACTTTCACACTGAGGGCACGGTAAATTAGAATCTTTACTGGTAAGTTAAGTAATATAAACATTCCTGCAAACACTAAGCTAGCTAACTCTTCTGAAGTTTATTGCAATAATACAAATAAATCACTTTTTTCACATTCTAAAGGATCTACTTAAAATACTTTTTCTATGACTCTTAGAAAATGCTATTGTATTCCCCATTTAGATAGTAGAATTGAATAATTCTTCAAGGAAACCCTTTTCTCCCTTACAGAATGTATGAGGAGATAAAATTTCTCTTAATAAAAATATCAGACATCTTTTAAACTTACTTATTAACTAAGAATTCACCATTTCAGTGATTTTTAAATTATTTTTGAAACCATTAATAAAAAAAAATGAATAGCTTTAACAGAGAAGACTAACGAATGTTTAAAAATCACATATAAAAAGTCATAATTCATTAATATTATGTGCCCACAACAGTGACTGGCTCATAGTGGAAGCTCAAACAATATATTCTGAATGAATATGGAAAGAACTATAGAAATTATAGCACAATAAGATAAAATGAGTTTTGTGAATACGTACATTTGGCCAACCACATTGTGAACTACTGGAGGCCAAGGAAAGTGCTTGATTTCTAGAACCACATCTGGAGCATAGCACAACATGATAAATAAATATTGAAAGAACAAAAGAAGTGAGCAAGTCTGACTTAAGAGAAAATTATCTATTAATGTTACCTAGACTCAATCTTCTTTATACCCATCACTAACTTTGACTTTATGATTAACTTTACACGATGAAATGCAATTTCTATTTTGCACAAGCCATTCAATTCTTTATCATGAATATACTGTAGCTATTATATTGACTTTGGATGTTTTTAAACTTGGTGCTAATATTTTCTAATATGCCATTAGATTGAGATATGAGGAAAATGATACAATGTTATACAAAACTTTCTGTTTGTATGATTCATTGTTAATATACACAAATGCAACTGAATTTTGTATGTTGATATTTTTTATCCTACAACTTTACTGAGTTTTCTTATTAATTCTAACAATGGTTTCGTAGAGTCTTTAAGGTGTTCTGCATGTAGGATCATGTCATCTGCAAACAGAAATAATTTTACTTCTTCCTTCCTAATTCCTTTTATCTCTTGTTTTTGCCTAATTGCTCTGGCTAGGACTTCTAGTACCATGCTGAATAAAAGTGGTGAGAGCAGGCATCCTTGCCTTGTTCTTGATCTTAGAGAAAAGGCTTTCAATAGTCTTTGGATTCTCTAGGAGGTTGCAGTTGTATATTTCTTTAAGGTTTCAGTAGTGCCATCCAACTGGCCAGCTTCCCCAAGGCCATAATTACTGGAGCTACCCAGGGTCTTACAGAGCCTCTGCCTGTAGCAGAGATAAATGCAGAAAAACCAGTTCATATGAGCCGATGTTACAGGCTTAGTAACAGGCAATTAATGCAAAATACTTCCACTGAACTAAATGAACAATATGATGATATAGAGTTGTCAGTGACGAGGCAAGCAGGAAACAAGGTACCCTAGAAGCACAGAATTATTAAAGAGTTTGAAAAGGGGTGTGTGTGTGTGTGTGTGTGTGTGTGTGTGTGTGTGTGTGTGTTTCCAAGAAGCAAAGGCAGGAGTTATGTTATGGGAATGCAGGCATAAAACATCACATATTGAGGAGCTACTTGAGCATAAGACAGAAAAAGACAAGTTGGAGGTGATGACACTAGAGAGGCAGGCACTCAATTCACATAGCCCAACATTCAACAAATGTGACAAAATGTCAGGCACTGGGAACATAGGACTCATAAACAATGGCCCAAATTGTCAATTGGTATGTGAACTGTACCAGTTCTTGCAATCTTTACTTCACTGCTGTGCACTTGCAATACAAAAGAGAGAGAGGCCAGGTTCACTTAAGTCCTTGATTAAGTAGTAAAAAAAATTAAAACATCATTAAACTCAACCTGTGAGTATGTGGATTTTGAATATTCTGTATGACTACATGGGAATTATACATAAAGTACAAAGTATGAGAGTTGTTGCAGGGAAAAGCTGTTTAAGTGTCAGGAGATCATCTGAACTGGGAGAGAGAGAGGTGAGCTGTCATGTGTCAGGGCAGCTGATTAAAGCAACTCGTCAACAATGAAAGAATTAAGCCTGTAATCAGTTACTGCGAAGGCATAAGCAAGGGGCTAAAAGGAGGGAAATACAATTCCCTGTATGTCATACCTTCCCCGTGGAACAGCACACCAGTCAAGGGGGAGATAGATCAGGAGAGACATGGGGCTTGTCCCACATATTGAGGGAGCCCGAAATCAAAGGCTCTGGCAATTTTATGGCCCCTAAGGTGGGGTGGGAGAGGGCAAAGGGAAGGACTGGGAGTGGAAAAGTAGCAGGTTTCCCTCTCTTCCCCCCATAGAGAGGCACCTGAAGAAGCTCTCTGTCCAAGGGCTCAGATAAAAAGACCCAGAAATGAAGTTGCTGGGGCTAAGAACGTAAACATGGGAAGAGTGTGACAGACCAGGCGATCCAGCCCTTGATTGCTCCTTCCTTCGGAGACTGCAGTGTGCTGACTTGTGTCAATTCTGGCGTGAGGAGGGCAGCTCTCCCCTGTGAGGCCTGACAGGTACTTTTGTAATTGCCAACCATCAAACCTGAAAAAGCACACATAGGTTTTTAATCAGGAGCCTGACTCCTCATTCCAGACGTCACAGGGAAAAGTCATTGAGTTACAAGCTCCTTTTTAATGGAGTACCATGACCATTTTTATGTGAAAAAACAACTGACAAACTAAAGTTATTGAAACTTAGGTTATTTGTTCATTTTCTTGAAAATGAACAAAGTGAGCCTGTCACTTCAAAAAAAAACAATTGTTAACATTTGTTGTCTATGATAAAGTACAAGCTGTCAAGCAAAAATTAGAATTTTGGAAAACTTGTACCCACCAATGTGAGCTTGATCGTGTCATCATAATAATTAAAGACTTTTTTGGAATGAGTTCAGTGGTGATGTTAATGATTGTGATTGTTATGGTTAAATTGTGTCCCCTCCAAAAAAGATATGTTGAAATCCTAATCCCCAGCATCTCAGAATGTGACCTTGTTTGGAAATACTGTCATTACAAAGATAATCATTTTTAGATGAGATCATTAGGGTAGTACCTAATCCAATATGACCGGTGTCCTCATAAAAAGGGAAAATTTGGACATGGAGACAGACACGCACATAGGAAAGATGAGGTGAAGACGTGCAGGGAGGACACCATGTAAAGAGCAAGGATTGGAGTGATGCATCCGCAAGGTAAGGAACACCAGAAGTTATTGGCAAGCCGCCAGAGACAGGAAGGGACAATGATGGATTCCCCCACAGATTTCAAAGGGAGGATGGCCCTACTGATGTTTTGATTTCTAACTTCTAACCTCCACACTTGTGAGACAATAAATTTCTGTGAAGTCACCCAATTTGTGACATTTTGTTTCAGTAGCCAACAAGAAACTAATACAGCAAATTTTTCATCATGTAAAATGAACTATGTCAACATTTGGAAGTTCTTTATGCTATAGCGAACTAGCATTTTCCAAATAACAATATGTGAGCTCACAAAATCATACATGGGTAAAAGATCCATTCAAGATTCTAATGGATTTTATTGTCACAGAGTACAAAAATCCACTAATATGGTTTGATATAGCAGATTGCAATCACATTTAAAAAACTACCACTTGTTCATTTTTGGTAGAGTATCAAAGAAGAATGTCCACAATCATCTGAAAAATTTATTAACATGCTTCTCCCTTTTTGAACTACATGTGAAGATACGTTTTTTTTTCAGATACTTCAAACAAAACAGCATATTGCAACAGGTAAATCATAAAAGCAGATATAAAACCTGTCTTATGTTAAACCAGACATTAACAATGTTTATAAAAATATAAATATTTCTCTTCTCATTATGTATCTGATTTTGAAAAATATAGTTTTTCAAATAAAAACACTCTAATTGTGTTAACTTGTAATTAGCTTATTTTTCAATTAATTAATACTTTTAAAACTTCTAGAAATTTTAATTTCTAATAGAATGAACATTGTTAAATTGAACATAAGCAAAGCTTTTTAAGAGACTCAGCAATTTTTAAGACTGGAAAGGGGTGCTGAAACTGAAAAGTTTGAGAATGACTGCTCTAACAAATGCCCATTTTTATTAACAGCTAAAGTTTGGCTCCCTAAACCCTTTCTAATCTTCCACCCCTGTGAACTGAGCTAGGCCAGGTGTGAGCCAAGGGATTCCCTTCCTTCCTTTTTCCTAGGCCTGGTTGTGTCTTCCAATTCCTCCGCTTGATGAGTGCGGATGTATGTTTGGGCCCATTTACAACATATGCCACATGGGAGATCCAGCTTAACATGGAAAGCCAAGCCTACATGGAAAGAGTGTAGTACTCATCCCACACAATCCCTGCCCCCAGCACCTTGACATAGTGGAATCCCAGGTGGCTTCTGAGCTCCTCTTGGCAGCAGAGAAAGGCAAGGCTCCCAGGAGACTTTCCATCACCATCACCACCAATAGTGGATCCTATACAGATTCCTTGGGCCTACCCCAAAAGGTTCTGAAGGTCTGGAATAAACCCCAGGATCAGTATTTTTAACAAGCAGCCCAAATGATTCTGAAGCACATGGTGTCTGGACCACAAATGAGAAACACCCACATCATGGGTAGGATTAAACCTCTAACCATGGTAAAATATGAGAAAAAATCACCAGTAGCTCAGAGCTAAAGATTAGGTGATTATCAAGACTAACTGCTCAATTACACCCGGAGAGAACACCTGACCTCATGATTTTACATATAGATCAAGGGAGATGTGCACTGGCTGCCAGCAGGACGTGTTAATTGATCTGGTTAAATCTGAGAGGAAGAAAAGATAGATTCGTCAATCTGGGACCCTGGCTGAGAGGGTGGGCCCTTGAAATATACTCACTTTGACAATAAAACTGATGCAAAATGAATGTCAATTACTGTGTTCCAGTGGGCCTGCCCATCTTTGCTTAGTTTTGTACTGTCATTTGCTATGTTACACTTCCATAAAGTGTCCATGACAGTAATACCTGAGGGCCCTTTAGAAATGCACAATTCGTTTAACTGTTGAGTGAAATACAATTTTTGTTCCTCTTCATACAGAGGCAGAATGACAGTCCAATTGTAAATAGATGGAACCTAAGTTGCAAAATCATTAATGCTAAGTGGTATCCCCATATAATTTGTGTGAATAGTGATTTTTAGAAAAGGTAGAGAACATCAATATCACATCTAATAGACCTTAATGTTATAGTTACCTTATCACAAATAAGCAAATTAGCATTTCGCTTTAGAAATCAGCCTTTTGTGTTAGATTATTGTCCTAGACTTTTAGAGTTAGCCTTTCTGCTTTGGGGTTTACCCCTCACTCCCAGCCCTCACTCTATACTGTTTATCAAACTTATCTTTCTAAAATAAATGTCTATTTTGTGTCTCTTTATATTGTGCCATGCTACCACAATGCTCTCCCTACTGAGCCCCTTCTGTGTGCCAGGCATTCAGTCAGATGTTTTTCACCTCTGATCACTCTTCTCACCACAGACCCATTAGTGTTAGTCTTATTCTCCCCATTTTGCACTTGAAAATAAGGCTCAAAGACCTTAAGCAAGAAGATATTTCTGCCTGAGCTAGAACCTTTGCCCCGTTGGAAGAGTCCGGTCTCTAAGCCCATATGTTAGTCCTTCCACTAGCCTGAAGATGTTTGGGTAAATTGATAGTATCAGATTTTTAAACTTGAGGTCAATTTCCTTGGCTGGTAACCCCTGAAACCCACACCTGGTCCTACCTATCTCCCATATTAGTACAATGAGATTCTATTGGAAGACAAAGTACCTAGCAAGGCTAGTTAATTTGATTTTACTAACATCCCGTCAAACCGCTGAGTGGAGTCAGAACTCTTCCAACTATGCCGAGGACAGTTTTTGTGTCAAGACATTTAATCACACAGCAGAACAATAAGAATAAGAATGACTAATCCTCTGGTCTCTGTCACATGCTCTGCCAAGTAGCAAAAATTAGAAAGACGTTCCCCAAAATGTCACCTTGGGAATAGTTCCCACACTGTATGTGTAAATATTACTTCAGTATGAGGGGACTGCTGCTGACACAGGGATTTACCTGGAAATTCCACTGTTTTCAAATCTTTTAGGTTCTGGGCCCTTTTCAATGATCCAATGTGTTGTGTTTTGGGGAACAAGTCCAAGCATTAAGCTCGAGGAATTTAAATTATTAGAATAAAAAGTATTTTTTTCAATGCTATATTTTGTAATGCTGAATTCAATTTTTAAAAATATATTAGAAATGTTGGCATTTGTCTATTGTATTAATATTTGCTTCTATTTTTAAGGAATGTATGTGGTAAAAACAAACAACAAAATAAAATATGCATCTCCTTTCTGGACTCATAGAATTATTCAAAATCTCTCTGAAGTTGTCTTGTGTCCACATTCTTCAAGCCAGGACACTCAAGAGTAATGAGTCTCTTTATATCTATTACCTAATCAGTAAGAAATACAACTTCTAGTTCTAAGACATTGCCATTTCAGCGGAAAAAAAAAAAAGATTTTGCTTGGCTTGTACCTTCTCATTAGTAAAGTAAATGCAAGAAAGTCTGATTTATCTGAAGTTTTTCCCCACTGAACAAAAAGTAATTTGGCCAACCTAGAGTTTTATTTTTCACTGTATTGTATTTTTTAATTAAAACTGGCCAGTGGAACCTCACTATCCCCAAATCACTGTATGTATTAACTCTCGAATCCTAAAACAACTCAAGAGACTTTCATTTTTTGCAGACTGCAAGGCATTAAAATCAATAAACAGGCTGATGATGCAATTAATATGCTAGCGGCCTTTAATGGAAAAAGAGAAGATTTAATGTTAACAACTATTACTTCTCTCAGTTAAAGAAATTTCTACGCCTATGTTTTACTAAGTAAACTATGTAATCAGGACCATTGAACAAGTAGTTGTATTTTCATTAGAGTTAATGTTAATTAGCTTGTTTATTTTTGCTGTGATAATATTAGAGATTTGGCTGCTCTTCCCTGTACAGCTTCTGTATATAATTCATAATCAAGAATACATCCTCTGGCATGGTGAGGCACTCCAGGAGGGCTTTTAATTCACAATATTATTCAGTAGCAGATACAGTATAAGTTTATCCAGTATCTCTGCAGAGATCAGATTCTCCTGTAGTCATGTGCATTAACTCCTATATTGCTCTTCCATAAAGATGAAAATAGTGACATTTAAAAATATTTTGACATTTGTTTTGTGTTATAAAGGTGTTCAATTATTTTAATAATTACAAGCAAAATATAATAGGCATAAGGCAACAGGTGAGAGACTCCGTAAAGCTGACAGGAGATACTGAGACAACTTCAACTTGAACCCTGGAATGAAAGAGTTTAAAAATTTGTGGAGGTGATAAGATTTCTACCCAAATGCGGAGAGGTCATAGCGATTCCTAGATGAAAGTGTATGTCCTTTGGATTGGAGCAGGCCTGGATTTATGTCCCAGGACAGAAACTCACAGTCCTGGGAACTTAGACAAACCACTCTGACTCTCAGTGTCTAAAATTTTCAATCTATAGCATGGAAATAATATCTCACATGCAACATTGCTTTGACAATTAAATGGGATAATGTACATCAAAAATCTAGTGTAGTGCCTTCTCTATAATAGGTGTTAGAGCAGGAGGAACCTACTTCCCCACTTCTTCATATTATACTTACCTCCTTCCAAAGTCCAAACATGTTCCAGTAGAGAACATATTTTCAGGTCAGCTCCTTCTCAAAGGAGGTCCATGAGCTTGGATGACAATGAAAATCCATTGCATTCTCACTAACTAATTTCAGCTGGAAAACCAAAATTTAGTATTTTCTTCAATGATGAATAGCAGTGAAATCACACATATTTTTCCATCACATTACTTTGTTTGCCAAGATCTTAACATAGCATTTATGTTTATTATTACTTTGAAATTAAAGTAGTTATTGGACTCAACGTTAGATCTTTTTGTTTAATGTATGAATAAAGAATTACATACGTAACATATATAATTTTAAACATTTCTTGATAACTGTTTTTTAATATTATTGGATTCCTTTATAAACCTGTGTGCTTTATTTTATGCATTTTTAAAAACATGGTTCTAAGAAGAGGTACCTAAACTATACCAGATTTCACAAAAGGGTCCATGGTGAAAAGGGTCCACCACTGCCACAGAGAAAACTGATGTCTGGATGCAGCTAAGAGTTCTGGTAGAGTCCCAGACAGAGAAGTCACATGGTAAGGATTCACCATTCACATTGGTGAACAGCCCTTTAAAGATAGGAATAGGTACACCAAGTGATTGTAAAAACTGTGGACAGATCTGAAGGATAAGACTAGGAAGACAGTGCTTAAAATACTTAACAGCACTCTTGGGTGAGGTGTTATGTGATACTCCATTTTGTTGGTGGTAACTCTATTCTTCCAGTAGCTTGCTCCCCTCCCACCCCTCAAAATGAGACTCTTTATAACTATTCCCTTTTCTTCCACACTACCTAGCCAATCTATAATCAAATCCTGGCTTCTTTATCTTCAAAATGCACCCAAATTCTGATCTTTACACCCACTTCCAACACTTCTATCTGCATCCAAGTCACCATGATATCTCACGGGGATAATTAAATGACTCCTAATAGATCTTACTATTCTAGGCAAGTCCTGAAGCATTCATAGTTTGAGGAGCACATGGCAGAAGCACAGGACTAACAATGCCTCTTGCAAAAGTCTGGAGGAGGGCCGGGTGTGGTGGCTCATGCCAGTAATCCTTGCACTTAGGGAGGTCAAGACAAGAGGATCACTTGAGCCCAAGAGTTTGAGACCAGCCTGGGCAACATAGTGAGATCCCCATCTCTACAAAAAATACAAAAATTAGCCAGCTGTGGTGGCACATGCCTATAGCCCCAGCTACTTGGGAGGCTGAAGCAGCAGGATCACTTGGCTGAGGAGTTTGAAGTTGCTGTGAGCTACAATGAGACCACCACACTCTAATCCAGGCAACGGAGTGAGACTCTGTCTCAAAAAAAAAAAAAAAGAAAAAGAAAATAAAGAAATGTCTGGAGGGGATGTCTTCTCATAACACCTTTCTGGAGAGGAGAACTAGAAATTAAAGGATAGGAATGTGGTGGATTAAAAATATACCTCAAAATAAACTTCTGCTTGTGGCTGCCAACATTGCAAATTTTAAAGATTGCAAGAAGTCAGTCATGTCTCACTATGAGAGAAGGTAATATGTATAGGTGAATTTTTGCTCCCCAGGTATGATGAATCTCTCATACAGGGAGAGTCCTCCCAATTGTTTGTTTGCAGGTTATGGACTTTAGACAACTGGCTTAGATTGACTAGGATTCTAGAGAAACAGACCTCAAGGTTTTCCTTGTCTAACCCTCCTTACCTCAGGTATCACTATGTCTCTGCTACTCCAACACTAAGTAATGGGTTCTGGCAACACTCTTTTGCCTGGGAATACTTCAGCAGGCATTGGCAATGTGTGCTTCACGAGTGAGAGTCAGTGCTGTGGTAAATCTGTGTGACCCATGCACTCTTTAACAGTGAGGCATGTCAGAGCCCAAAGGAACTGTACCCATTCCTGGGAACAGCCCCAGATGCAGCACTGAAAAGTCTAACTCTCCAGGGAGGCAAAGTGGATGGACATATTTTGGGATGATAATAAAACACAGAGTGAAGTTTTAGTCTTGAATACAGAGTGGACTTGGAATCTTTGAACATAGCTCTCCAGGCATATCTCTGCATCTTCTGCTACAAAACATTCACCCTGGCAGCACTGCTGGGAAATCTACAAAGGTGTGAGGTTCGAGAGGCAGCCTCAGGAAGATGGGAGCAGGATGTCCCAATGGGATACTGATCGCCTTTCCAAAGGCGGAGAGAACCGTGTCTGAGTGACCAGGGCTTAATGGTTAAGTCCAGTCGGTTAAGAGACCAAAAAGCTAAGCAGTGTTGGTAAGGAATGCACCTCATTCCCAACCCTTTTCCTGTGACATTGAAATAAGTTGCCTGGAATGAATTCGAGAGAGAAACTGGGTATTCAAAGTCAAGTGCCTTCCTTTTTCTTCCACTTGGAAGTCAGTTGCCTACAAGAAGCACCAAAGGAGTCTCTTCCTGTACATCATAAATTTTACAAGGGCAGCATTGTCAGTGACAAGGTGAGTAAGTAGTGCTAGAAAGCAGTTTTTGCTTTATCAGTAATTAAGGTGCAATGTGATTTCTATCTGCTAAACTTTTTTTCTTTCCTTTATTTATTTTTTTTTTTTTTTGGTCACTTGGTTCAAAATACAGGCAGAAAAGAGAAAGCTCTTAGATACTGGACCCCTGGGAACGCCATGTATTAGCTGTTTGATATACAGTTCCTTCAAATAGTCCGTGATAGGAAGTAATGGGTCTCATAAGAAAAATCCACAAGGTTAAGAGCTGTGACAGCTGTGAGAGTAATAGATCCTCTTGGTTGATGGACGGAAAGAAAGTTTCATTGTAGGAGCAAAGCATGAGCTGGTCCTTGAAGAGAGGAAGAATTTACACGTGAGGAACCAGGGGAAAAAACCTAAGCAGTCTGACCGGAGCTTGTGAACAAAAGGCTGAAGGCAGAAGAATGCGGGGCATATCATAAATACGGAGCAAAGAACAGTTAAGTCTGGCGAACACACAGCAGGGCCTTACAACCAGCTCAGCCCAAGGACATTGAATTGTACTCAGTGAAAAATAAGGAACCGCTGAGGACCCATCAAAGACCCCAAATGTTGCAGTCAGAGTTAATCTTTGGATATCTGTAAAATGTTAAAGAAAATCCTTGTGAGAGTGTGTTTATCAGACATACACACTAAAATTGGAACAATGTGAAGAAAAGTTACATGGCTTCTGCATAAAGATACTGAAATTCATGAACTTCTCTGTTGTTTTAATGTAATATAATCTATCTCATACACTTAGTATGCAGTCATTAAATTGATGCTTTTGAAAAGTACTTAAGGACATAAGAAAATGCTAAAGATGAGGTAAGTATTAACAAGAGGATTCAAAATATTAATTAGAGTAGAATCCTAATTTTGTGAAAGAGAAATGAAAATAAAGAAAATATGTGTCTATCAAATACAAAAATTAAATATGCCAAAATATAAAATGCATTATTTTTGTGTTAAAATTATGATAATTTTATTTCATTTTTCAAAAATTCCCCACAAATTTGTAACTCTATAAAATGCTTTGTAATATCCTTTGAGGTACCTAGTGCTACTAGCTTAAGAACCATTCATATATGCCTGATTTGGGATGTCAATTGATACAATACTTGTTACTATATATTTCCAGAAATTCCTTTAGTGAAAATAGTAGGAAAATAATTCATTTCATGTATTTATATAGTGTTTTATAATTAACATCCATTTTCAGATGGCTCCTGGGCCACTGTGTATAGTTGGTGCCATGCCAGTAACTATTAGTATATACTTGAAGAAAATTGTATTCCAGAGAAAAATCCATGTTCTATACTGAATCCTCTTCTTGTATAACTGTGAAAATTAGACTTTTCCAGATATCATGGACGTTTCTTTTTAATTGGTTTTGTCAGCAGAAGAATCTTGTGAAATTCTAAATTCTAGAAGGTAATATATCTGCTTGTATTGAAGAATATGGTAGGAAGAGGAAGGCTTTGGGTATAGGGTGTATGTTTTGACTATTTGTCCCCTATAAAAACTCATGTTGAAATTTAGTCTCCAATGAGGCAGTATTGACAGGTGGAGCCTTTAAGAGATGATTGAGTCATGAGGGCTCTGCCCAGGTGAAGGGAATAACCCATCCATGGAATAATGGATTAATGGGTTATCAGTGGAGTGGGATGGATTTATACGAAGAGAAAGAGGCCTGAGCTAGCATATTAGCCCTCTTGCCATGTGATGCCCTGTGTCACCTTGAGACTCTGCAGAGTCCCCACCAGCAAGAAGGCTCTCACCAGATCAGTCTCCTGGACTTTCGACTTCTTGGTCTCCATAACTGTAAGAAATAAACTTCTTTTCTTTACGAATTTCCCTGTTTCAGATATTCTGCTATAAGCAAGTGAAAAATAATTAAGATATGAATATTAAATATGAATCTTGATATTTCTAACTTTTGATAGCTGTATGACTTTGGGCAACTTTTCTGAGCTTCAGTTTCCTCATCTATAAAATATGAAGAATAATTCTACTTTATAGGATTTGTATGAAGATTGAATTAAGTAATGCAAGCAAAGACTTTAAAACAATTTACTAGGAGCTCAAAAAACCACTTTCATTTCCTTGTTCTGCTGGGTTAACATCCTAATGTCTATCAGAGACACCATAAATGGTTCTCACCCGTAGCCCCACTGTTACCCTATCTCATTCAGGCTGTTGTCTGTTTCAGTGAGTCCCATAGATAATCATATCCTGTTCCAAGAGATCATCCTTTACTGGCCACTGCAGATTGAAAGCAAATGATTATCTTACCCAAAAAGCCTAATCTACAGATTCTACAATGGTAAGGTGGCCAGTGTGGGAATTCTGTGAACCAAGGCTTATGGTGATTAAATAAACAAGAATATACAAAATTCTATTGTAGAAGTTTGATGATGAAAGAGATATTAAAAACACAACAAGAGAAGGAATGCACAGATGGTATAAATCAGTAAAACACAACAGTAAGTAAAAGCCATGCCACTAAGAAGAGATTAATAGAAATAAATTAGGTGATAGTGGCAGAAGCAACAGGAAAAAAAAAGAAAAAAAGTGTCACTGCCTGCCATCATTTTTCTGTCATGTGGAATGCAACACTGCCCTAATTACAGATCAGATAAATAGTCTTCTGCAATGACTTAGTCCTTTGGTGATTTCAACAAAGATCTAGGCTAACTTGAGGGGATAGCTTGGGGGCAGGACAGAGAATAGAGATTTTAACACTGCACCAAAGCTGCCATTTTTATTTTTCAGAAAGAATTCCAACCAGAAAGTAAACTCTCAAATACTAAAATCACTAAAAAGAGAAAAAAAAATCTTATATTAAGATGATGTATTCATATTGCTTATTTCACTGTAATAACTCTTCAGCTACAGTGTAGATTCAGGCAATGCCAACTTTATGATATGTTTCATGAGACTGTTTTTGTTTTCTGTTTTTACTTTCTCATAAAACTGAGAAAGATTATTTAGTGCTTAGTGTTAGGCATCCATTTCTCCAATTATGGTGAAAGTTTAAGTAAACTTTTTATGGAATTATACCTCTGAATATTATTAAAGATGGTTCTTATATAAGCTTTTCCTATGATATCAGTTTTAAGAGCAAAAGGCAATTAACAAGGTAGGTGAGATCTGTCTTCCACTACAGTATGTGTCTCCCTCTAGTTAACTGACTGTAAAAGCCATTGTTCTGTGTGTTTCTTTGTTTAGGGTTTGTAATCATCTAAATCAATGGTTCTCAGGTTTGTTTTTTTCATAATATTTATATAAAATATTTTTGTATTTTCCAAATATTTTCTGAAAATATTTAGAGAAAATTGAGAAACAAATAATGCATTAAAAATAAAACAAAGCTACCACAGATTATTACTATAATTTTCAAAAAGAAATTCATTTTAATATTATAATTTGGAATAAGAAATTGAGTTAATTTTGTTGTTAAAAAATTTCCTGAAGTGTCTTTATTTTTATGCCAATATGAACTAATAAAAACATTTTCAACTTCTTTTTCTAGCCTGTTATAGTAGTTAGAATCACTGTTCTTTATTTTGCGGGAGGCATCCAGAGAAAATGATTTTAGGAAAAATTAATAAGTTATGAAGATTTACCTACAACTCACCTATTATAAAGAAATCAAGTGTTATTTTGTTAAAAACTTTGGAAATCTGGTAAATAGTGATTTGGGAAACCTGTTAAATGACTGTTAGCCCAAACATTTGTATCAGTGGTTAAAAGAAAAAGTCAAAATCTCTAAACTCAATCATTAAAACAACCAGGTTATGATATACATAACTATTTTATTGAAGGAGAAAATTGGTTATAACTTCTGGAATTTCCATATACATATATATATTTCAAATGATATATCGTTGGTGATGTATAGTCATAGGAAAAGCATTGTGTCAAACTAGATGTACCAATTATACTTTCTATCTCTAATTATGAGAAAAAGATTTTATTTATGTCCAAGCACCCTAACCCTCAGGGGTGATTATATCATGTCAAACACTGAACTGAAAAATGTAAAATTCAGCTAGACAGATACGAGCAAATATCCATAGTTATTATGGGTGTTAATTAAATATCTGAATGTGTGATATATATTTTTTTCACATTGTCTGAACTTTTGGCCCATGTAGACCATTATCAATAGAATTGAATTTAATTATGATCTGTTTTCATTAATAGAGCTCTAGCATGTTATTTTCTGGTTTAAGAAAAAAAAACTTCAATTAGGGCTTCAAGCTTAAATATCTAAATGAAATAAGAGCTTGCTAAAATGCAAGTGCTAATTAAAAATCAGAGAGAGCTTTCAGTTTCATTTATTGTCCTATTGCAATGAAATTTACCTTAAAAAATAATATATTATTTTTAAACAGTGTTTCAGGGCTTGAAAGTGGCATTTATAATATCATAGTGTGAACTAACTTTATTATTAATACTTTCCCTAAGAAGACAATATCTTTCAGTTTTATCTCCAAAGTAAACATTGGGGAGTGTAAGGGCAACCAGATTTGTCTAAACCAAATTTTTTATACTAATTCATTTCACAGAAAGAGATTTCAGTGTTTTGCTTGAAAATTTCTAAGGCTTGTATACTGGCCATTTTGCTTGCATTTGAGAAAAATGGCTAATGCATTCAGAAAATGTGATTATGAATACGGCTTAAATTTAAACTGAAAATGTCTAAATCTACATAATTACTTACTCCTTCTCCCCTACCCCCAATGTCTGATCACAACCCCATTAGTTCCATTTTCCAATTTTTCCATTCTTTCTTCTGGCCCTAACATTTTCATCAGTATGAAAGAGTCAATATGGTGGTAAAAACTTCATGGTGACACCATGGACTTTCCACCGACCACCTGAGTTCACGTTCTAGCTCCACTAACTCATTGTGTGACCATTCATGCTCCTCACCCACCCTCTTGCTCAATGTCCTTACCTGTAAGGTGTGAGTAACAACAGGATCTTTTTAATGTCTATTTGTGATGAAGAGTTCATACATGAAAAGCACTTAGGACAGTGCTTTAAACAATAAGTTCTAAAAATTACCATAAAGTGCTAGTACTGATAGAATCAGAAGCTGTTCTCCTAAATCAGCCCCAGGATATTGCTCCTCTAAAATTCAGTTGGGTAAAATAATTACCCATCTACTCTTACCAATTAGTCACAACCTACAGTTGGTTTAGCTCCTGTTAGGTCTCATTTATATTCCCCTCCTTTTATGCTATTGCTATTGTACATATTACATCTGTATATGTAACAGTTAGCAATTTTTTATTATAATTATTAGTTTATACAATTTTATGTTTTTGAAAAAAAGTTGAAATAAGAAAAGAGGGTATGAGTGTTTATCGGGTTGTTCATATTAAACTTTTTGTTTACTATTTCTGATTCCCTCCATTTTTTTCTATGGAATTGAGTTACTACATGATGTCATTTTGTTACTTGAATACAGCTTTGTTTCTCTGTGCCTACTGTGTGCTGTTTTATCTAATGAATTCCACTTTTATATGCTATTAGACCAACTATACAATTATATACATAATTCAATTGATTTTAAACTCAGTAAAGAGAACAAAGGAGAATAAATATGAAATTATACCATCTTTTATAATTATCTACATTATAACTTTTACCAATGCTTTTTGGGTTTTCATGTGGATTCAAATTACTGTCTGTTGTCACTTGCTTTCAGCCTAAAGAACTTCGTTTAATTTTTTCTTATGAGGCAGGATTGTGAGAAAGAAATCCTCTTAGCTTTTATTTGTCTGAGAATACTTTATTTTGCCTTCATTTTTTAAAAATAACTATTATGGGTATAAGATTCTTGGTTGACAGATGTAGTTTGATTTCTTTGACTATGTCATTCAATTTCCTTTTCATCTTTATCATTACTGATGAGAAATCAGCAGTTGATCTCATCAAGGTTTCCTTTACAGGATGAGTTGTTTTTCTCTTACTATTTTCAAAAATTGCTGTTTATTTTTACCTTTCGACACTTTGACTATGATTATTGTGGCCGTGGATCTTTCTGCATTTCTTCTACTTGGAGTTCATTGAGCTTCTTTGATGAGTAGATTGATATTTTTAAACAAATTTTGTAAGTTTTCAGCCAGTATCTCTTTAAATATTTTTCTGTTCCTTTTTCTCTCGCCTCTACTCACATTATATATATGTTGGTGCATTTAATAGTGTCTCATATTTCTTTGAGGCTCTGATCGCCTTTCTTCATTCTTTTTTCTCTCTATTATTTACATTACACAATCTCCATTGATCTACTTTCAGCTTCACTGGTTATTTCTTCTACAAGCTCAAATCTACTCTTCAGTCCCTTTAGTGAATTTTCCTTTGGTTATTGTGCTGTCCAATTCAAGAATTTCCCTTGTTTCTTTTAAAGAATTTGTATTGCTATTCTCTGATGGTGCATTGTCACCATACCTTCGTTTAATTTTTTTGCCAGCGTTTTCTTTAGTTATTTGAACATATTTATAATAGCTGCTTTAAAGTCTTTCCTATGCTCAACATCTGGGCCCTTTCATAGGCAGTTTCTATGATCTTCTTTTTTTCCTTATATATGGGTCACATTTTCTGATTTCTTTGCATGTATGCTAACATTTTTGTTGAAAACTTGACATTTATATAATATGTGGCAGCACACTGGATATTGATTCCCCCACATCTTGGAAGTTATTGATGTTGTTTTGTTGATGATGATGATGTTTGCTTGGTCACTTATTTAATTTGTTGGTGGAGCTTACTCTGTGAAGTCTATTTCTCAAAAAATGTGCAGCCTCTGATGTCCCTCCTTAGATTTTTTTCTTGGTTTTGTCTTTTAATCTGTATGCTTTGGAGTCACCCTTGGTCAGCACAAGTCACTCACTGGTCAAAGGCTATGTCTAAGCTCTCTTTAAAACTCAACATCACTGCATAAAAATAGTGTGTCTTTGCAAGTCACTTATCCTCTCTAAAAGCAAATTTCTTTATCTGAAAAATGGGGATGATATTAGAGACTATCTGCAAGGATTTTTGTGAGGATTAAATGAGATAAAATGTTTAGACCAATGTCTTGCACACAGAAGGTATGAATAGGTGTAAGCCCTCCGTATATTAGGCTTAGATCACCTAGGTAGGCAAGAATATGATACACCATTCATTCTTTGTGGTTTTATTTTCCATAAAAACAAAAGATTTAATTACAGAAGCACATGTGCTTAAAACATACCAATTTCTACTCACAATTATATATGAAGAGAAAAAGGTAAAACTAAAAAACAATGATTTAAATATTCATGATGGTAAATTGAGTGGTTTTAGACTTATATACACAAAATGTTGCTATTGTTTAATCTTCCCTCACCTTGAAATATCTTGGGATTACATACAAGTTTGTTCCCCATCTGTTATCAGCCTATTTTCGGCTAGTGTTAATTAAACAACCTTATCTGTTCTTCTCAGCATGCGTCAGAAGAAGAAACTACTTCTCATGTCTTCAAGCTAAATTATAATCTAGGCTTCCCAGTTCTGAACCTCTTTACTGCCATCTCTACAACATAATTCCACAATTTATTCATTGGGTCTGCCAAGCACATGAAGTGCTCATACATACATGTGCCTAAAAAGTGCTCTTACTCAATCTGGGTAGGTAATGATTTCAAATAAATGTCAGGTTCATATTTCACTTTATATGCTTGGAGTTCCAACTCTTACAATATAATTAATGGCATTTACATCTCCCTTGGGAATCCATTGGGATTGGTAAACTGTGACTTTGGTCTGTTATTCTTAAGTGTAGTAAAATCTTGGAACCTCTCTCCAGCAATTAGAGAAAAACATATAATGTTTGAAGAATTCTTATGAAAAAGCTCTGTCTAGGAATTATGCTTCCTTGTTTGAGTGTTTTTATGAAAATATAAACAAGAATATGACTTAAGATCCAAGAGGGCTCAATAAATTTTATCCCTCAACTTTCTTCCCAAATTCTAAACCAACTATGTAAGAAAAAAATGAGAAGAGAGGTGAAAAACAAACAATTTTTTCTTTGTTTTGGGTTTTTGTTTGTTTGTTTGTATCTAGCTTTGGTAGGACTGTATTGAGCATGTGACTTACACCTGTGGAAAACACAGATATAAGACAGTTGAACCTTTGAATACCAAATCTGAGTAGTACACCAACGAAGTCAGTGCAGTCCTGAAATACTAAAAGCTTCCTCACAGAGGGGCCTACTCAGTATAACTCATGGAGGGGCAGGTTAGAAAGAAATAAGGCCTGGCCTAGAAAACGGCGTTATGTCTGATTGTCTCTAAGTTCCTAAAACAAACTTAGATTCCTATGAGTGAGATATCTATATCCAGATCAGCTCAAGTCACACTGGTGATAAGACAAAGACTGAGTCCTGAGTTGGTCACAATCACCTATTCCCTTGCAATTCATGATCCTTTACCTTACTTCACTCATCTTCCTCCCTTTTCCTGGAACTCTCTGTTTCCTTCCTGAAGAGGTTAGACTTTATAAAAATGAATCTCATAGTCTACATTTAAACACATAAATGACAATAGCAAACACTGTTATAGTGTTTATCACATGCCAGACACTCTTCTAAGCATTTTACATATATCATTACATTTAATCCTCAGGAAAAAATATGATATGTAGGCAATAAGTGCTAATATTATTCCCATTCTAAAGATTAGGAAACTGAAGTTTAGAATAGATAAATAACTTGCGCCATGTTATGCAGGCGGAGTGTGGTCTCAGATTCAAATCACAGGCTCCAGAGTTTACATTCTGAATCATGATCATCTACCATCTCTCAAGAGAGAAACAGATAGGCAGAAATAGCTAATGGATGCCAGACACAAAAATATCAATTTCTTCAGAGTAACAAATCCCAATACATACATTTTTGTCATTTCAATTATTGTGGATAAATCATTGCATTGATAAAAAATTCTGAAATAAATTGTGAAATACAGAAACATAGATGATTAAAATGATAGGGAAGGGGACACTTGTTACTTGATTGTGGTGGGAGTGAAACTTTCCAGAAAAAGGCATTCATTATCTTTTCTGTGATTTTATTTTCTGAGTTGACAGGATATTTCTGATTTTTACATTACTATAGAACAAAAACCATGATTTATGTTTTAAAATTTACATAGCTGCTTTTATGTAGTTTTGACAGTTATCTTTTTAAAAAAAATTCCTAGCCCATGGGAAGGAAGAGTTTGGAGGGCCTAGAAGCAGTCTGTGGATGCTAAGAGACTCTTCTGTTTATCTTTGCCCTCCCATTCTGTGCTTTTGCTTGTAAACTTATAATACCTTGGAATTTATGTATAAATTTTAATAGCGTAGTTAGAGAAGAGCTTAATATTATTTGCACAGTAGTCTTTGCTTCATTGGTTCTTTTCTACATAAAAATATAATGCAATTCAGCAGAAAAATATCTATTTGAAGTCAAGAATAAATTCCTTGGCAACTCAGTGTAACAGATGTAAAAGTAAGTTACATTTGTACTTAAATCTTTTGACTTCATCCTGTGACATTTTTATTTAAATTGTCAGCAATATTCAAAGAAGTTACATTTACTTTTCCAACTTTTATATTTTTAAAGAGATTAGGTGGGATTTTATCTGTTCCTCTTAAATGAATCTTGAAAAATACAACCATAAACAGCTTTGCAAAGTTGATATAGTTTTAGACCACTTATTAAAAACTAATAATAAACTTATTTATTAGACTTTTTGAAAATTACTACAGCTAATTACTCTAAATTGAATCTTAAAAATTTCTGAGTGGCATATTACAAGAATTGATGAACTTAATTGCCTCCAAAGAGCTCCCACGGGCAGTACGTAAGTTTTATGAAGAATAAATAAAACATACAGAGCTAATAATTTATTAGCTCTCTGTTCAGGAAAATATGAGCATAAAAGTCTTCCTTCTAGTGCATAAGAATTTTTAACAAGAATAGTCTGTTACTAGGAGGTGGTTTCGTTTTATTTTTTATTAGCTAATATCCAATTCAGT
This sequence comes from Lemur catta, assembly GCF_020740605.2. Lineage (NCBI taxonomy): Eukaryota > Metazoa > Chordata > Mammalia > Primates > Lemuridae > Lemur > Lemur catta. Next base: position 25,112,138 of record NC_059143.1, read on the forward strand.
AGTTCAGATTTCCCTCACATACTAATAATTCCACTGAGGTTTTTCTTGACCAATGCAGTGATAGTACATTTGTGAATAAATGAAATTAGCCACTAGAAATGGTTATGCCTTCTCAGTCAGTAAATATAGAATTTCATATTTATCTATCTGCTTTGGGGTCAAAAAGGAAATAAAAATTCTAGGCCCACCCAATCTTCAGATAAATGATGACAGATAAAAGATGGCAAGTTTCTGTGGCCATTTGTGAAAAGGTGTTCCTACCTAGTCTGTAAACAAATAGAAATTCATTACCAGATAGTTTGAAAAAGACAAATTACCCAGAATTTATGGGAGAGTAATTTGTTTCCTTTAAGTCATGATAATGAATTTCCATTATCCAACATATTTTAGTTTACCCTCAGGCCTCAGAAATTGGAACAATGATTATAGGCTTTAGTGAAAAATAGTTCCCATCTTCTTTCTTTGATTCTCTTACAGACTAGGAAATGGGATTCTCTTTGAGCTTACCTTTGCTGAGTACAAGATTTTAGAGATGAATGTGCCACATGTTAACATTATTTCTAAAGGTTATTCCCTCTAGAAAAAGGGTTATTCCCTTTATTATATTATTACTATGTTATGGAGGAAGAAATAGAAAAGATTAACAATTCTCAACTTAAAGGTACGATACATTGCAAAACATTGTCTTTTGATTCCATTTTGTTTAAAAGTTGAAATATATTTTCTTATAGAAGTGATAGTACAAATAGTTAATTATAGTCACTTACTTAGCTTACTCCCTAATATAGCCAACCTATAAATATATAGATTTATCATGTCAGTAAGCCCAGGACTTGTTTTAAATAAATACCTATAAGAAACTCTCATATCTGTACATGAGAAAATATATGTATGGATGTCAAATCCAAGCAATGTTTTAGAGTACCAAAATCTTGAAAACTACACAAGTATCTATTGATAGGTGATTGCAACTAGATGAATATTATGTATATATTTATTCATAGTTATAAATTGGAATATTTATAACAATAGAAAATTATATAATCTTTAAAATAAAGGAGGTATCTCTACATGTTATAGGAAAAGAGAAACTGGCATTTCTGTTTCCTGTAAATGATTTAGCCATGTAGCCTTGCCATGACTGTTTGAATGAATAAATGTTACAGAAAAATCGTCAAAAGCCTTAAAAATAATTCATTTATTTACTTTTGTTTTTTTTCCATCTAAGTTGGAATGCACACAGATAAGAAAGTAAAAAAAAAATCTGAGAAACCTTGCTAAATATGGTGGGTTGTTTTTCCTCCTTAGAACATAAATAAATGTTAACTTCTGACAAATTAACACAAAACCTTAAATTTAGACTCAGAACAAATTAAGTATACAGCAGGTCCCCTAATAAGATCATTTTGTTCAATGTCGTTTTGTTATAACTTCCATGGGGAAAAAAAAAAAATCGATCCTGGGCGAGGCCCCTCTCTCTGTGGAGTTTGTCCCTTCTGCCATGTCTGGGTGGGTTTTCTCTTCTCACTCCAGTGTCTCCACACATCCTAAAGCTGTGCCCGTTAGGTGAATCAGCGTGTCTAAATGGTCTCAGTCGGAGTTGGGGTGCGCTCGTGAGTGCACCCTAAGATGGGATGGCGGCCTGTCCAGGGCAGGTGCCTACCCCTCCCCATGAGCTGCCTGGGAGAGGCTCTGGCCACCTGTGACTTTAAATGGGAATAAGTGGGTTGGAAACTGCATGAAGGAATTAATACAGATGATTGTACAATAAAAATTAGTAAGTCTACGATAATCACGCAAATACACAACAATAAATAATGCAGGACAAAAGTGCTCAGCAAGCCCACCATATTTGTGATTCTTTTTGAATCGTGTGGCTGGTATGAGGTGCTCCTGACACTCTGGTTTGCAAACATTTATCCCTTGATTTATCACACAGCCACTACAACCGATGTTGCGTATATTATCTTACTTGCTTTTAATTATCTTTCTTGAAGATATGTATAGCTCACATTTATTTCAATGTTTAATAGTAGAAGTGTTTGGGGTCTTTGTTCAGGGGTTTGGTGAAGTTTTTGTGACCAGAAATAATGCAATAGGAAGTTAACTATTGTTTATATCAATTAGCCTACAGTAAAATTGGTATTGTTATACATCACTTCGCTTAAAGTTGTTTCCAAGCACCTATCCACAATGGTTAAGTAAGAACTTATTGTACCTCCTTGCAGATGAGACCCATTACAGATAAATACCCTGGCAGATGTGCTATAGTGACATTGTGCTATTTATCTATTTCCAGAGGAGTTTCTTGACTAGGAATCCTAAACATTATTTGGAGCTTATTTATAACATGTTATTTCCTCTTTCATTTTCTTTATAAAATGAAAATTACCCTTCTACTCCTGTTCACTTCCATTTATTAACTATCCCAATACATACAGGTGAAGAAGGGTTACATGGGGAGCTGCCACCATGGTACCTTGGTTGGGCCCGGTTGGACTGCTCCAGGAATTCAGTTTCATCAGTTCTCCCTGAACTGATAAGATTCAAATTTGTCAAACTCACAAGACACTGCTTAAAAACCAGAATGCCAGGTTATTAATTTCAATTAGAGTGCACATCAATACTTTTACCCACTAGTCAGGGCAAACCTTTTCCTATACATCAGACATTTAGGAAGTCAATCAGAAAAATCTATTGAGCATAAAATAAATAAATCACTGGATGTTCTTGAAAAATATTTCACTCAGATTGTAGAGAAGTCTATCAGTCCCCCACCATAGAGAAACCCTCTTTAGAGACAGAATATTCAAGCATGCCAAATTAATATTCCTTTCTCTCTCCTTCTAAAAGAATGTTGCATATGCATATATATTCTGCCTGTTCACTTCTTTTTTATAAACATGCAGAAAGCAACCAAAGCATAATTGTTGTACATTTTTAATAGATTATCATATTTTTTGTATTATTGACATTCAAGTTGTAGTTGTATTTTGTATAGATTTATAAGTAGTCAATAAATGTTATCTACTATTATTATACTTTTGCATACCATTGCCTATCATGAACCTAAGGTAACTGTCTACTACAATCTTTGTATAAATCAAAATTTTCCCAGGTTCCTATCTAGGTCAAATAATCACATATTATTGCAATGTTAATTCTTCCAATCCATGAACACAGGTTCTATTTACTTGTGTTTTCTTCAATTTCTTTCATCAGTTTATAGTTTTCAGTATACAGATCTTTTACCTCCTTGGTTATATTTACACCTAAGTATTTAATTTTTGTTGCTATTGTATTAATAAATGGGATCGTTTCCTTAATTTTCTTTTGAGATAGTTCATTATTCTTGTATAGAAATGCCACTGATTTTTGTATGTTGATTTTGTATTCTGCAATTTTCCTGAATTTGTTTATCATTTCTGACAGTGTTTTGGTAGAGCCTTAGGCATTTTGTGACCAGAAAGAAAGTTATCATGTAATTCTCAAGGATAAAGCTGACATAAGTGGGGGCAGAGCAGAGAGACAGAGAGAATCCAGATCCTAGTGATATTGTTTAAACAATATATCAGCTGGATCAGACTTCACCCAGAACTAACTATACCACTGGACTTTTAAGATATAAAGCCAGTGTATAACTCTTTTATTCATTTGTTTGTTTTAGCTGTTTATGTTTTGTTTTCCATTGCATGCAACCAAAAGATTTCTAAGTGACATACAAACTGACAGACTTGGCTTCAGAATTACATGGAGTTCTCATGTATATTAATTGAAGAAGAAACACAGCAGATAAGTTCATTTCTGCATTTAACAAATATCTATTGAGTGAATTTTTATTCCAGGCAATGTAGTAGGGCTGAGGACACAGGAGTAAACAAAACATGCATGGTCCCTGTCCACAGAATATTCTGTTTACATTCCAGCAGGCAAGAAAGACATTTATAACTACACATTAATTAACTCACTTTAATTTTGAAAGGGCTGTAAGGAAGAGGAACAAAATCTCACAGAAGTTTTTAAATAGATCTAGTCTGGGGTATATTAGCTTTCTAGGGCTACCATAAGAAATAACCACATAGCGAATGGCTTAAAACAATATAAATTTATTCTCTCATAGTTCTGGAGACTAAAAGTCTGAACGCAAAGTAGTGACAGGACGATACTTACTCTTTAGGCTCTAGGGAAAAATCCTTCTCTGCTTCCTGCCTTCTAGAAGTCGCCAGCAATCTTTGATATTCCTCGCCTTATAGCTCCATCACTCCAATCTCTTCCTCTATCATCATATGATGTTCTTCCTGTGTGTCTTTATGTCTCCAAATCTCTCTTTCATTAGGGGGTTAGAACTTCAACATATCTCTGTGGGGGACACAATTCAATCCACAAGAAGGGAGTTAGGGAAGGCTTCTCTGAGAAAATCATTTTGAGCTGACTGATAAGGATGAGTATGAATCTCTAAAGAGGGAACAATGAGTACAATCCAGGTATATGCTGCAATCCAGGTATGTATTGATATACACATACACACACATATACACACACATATTTATATACCACATACATACATATATATGCACACACATATATAATGCTGTTCCATTATTTCTGCCTCTATCCATCATTACTCTTATGTTATCTTCCAATATTTCATCTGGAACCCCAACATTTTAAGGGGGAGAAACTATGGAAGGGCAACTCCTAATGATGGTGATGAGGGCATCTTTGGGCAGTCACACAGCCACAAGAAAAATGAATCTTGTTCGTGTTTTTGTGGGTTTTTTTTCAGTAAAAATGTTTGTTCCAAAGCTTTATGCTCAGAATTAGATAAGATTAGATTATACTTTTTAATGTAACTATGCATTATAAATGGTAGAGCAATTCGGAATTTCTCTTTTTTTTCTTGCACATAAAACTGTATTTAATGGTTGTTTTTATCTTGAAAGAAATAAGCACGCAATTCTATTTTCTACCTTGAATTTCACAGTTAATGTTAAACTATTAGCACATAAATTTTGTTAATTATAGAAATTACTTCAACGTTTTCCCAACTAAATGTTCTCAAAACAAAATTTAGACACACGGCTATTAACATTTCCAAGGAAACCCTGAGTTTAGTCACATAAATCAGCAAGTTCCCTCACTGACTAAGAGCTTTTGTTCAGAACACAAACAATCTTGTCCCATGTAACCTCCCCTCCTTCTCTCTCACCCGCTAGGAGTTGAATTCATTGTTTTTCCTTCCACGGATGATTTGTACCTGTGCTTTACTCAACACTTCACTACTTACTGACCATGAAGAAAATGAACTAAAATTAATTTTTGGAAAAAATTACAATGTGAGTTAGTATGTGTCATTTTGTAATCAGGAAAAATAAATGGATTTTGTTCCAATTACTTGAACAAATGTCACTATGAATGTAAAACATTTTATTAGGTCATGGAATAAAAATATTTAAAAGATCACATGTATATGCAAGCTCACATATATTGAATCAGGTATTTTACTGTACTCATTTGCTGTTGAATTTTCACAACTTCAGAAACAAAGTATTATTACCTCTGCTTCATGAATAAAGAAAGCTGAGACTCAAGGTTGTATAGCAAGTAGATATGTGCAAGTAGAGTGTAAAAATCTAGGTTTGTCTAACCTTAATGAAATTTAATTTTCCATTAATCCCATTCTTATTTTTTCCCAAATTCTCATATATGGGGAAAATGACACTTAAACATTTTTAAAAGTATATATTAAATTCTCCTCTAACCTGAAATTCAATAGCTTTTAGGATATTAGATATGTGCTCTCATAAAACTGTTCTAGGATCAAAACTTCCTCCTCATCATTAATGAACATATTTATTTAGCACCAACTATGTACACAGCACTGGACTAAATGTTGCTATCATTACAATCATAGAAAAATGGACCCTGCCATCAAGGGAGTTACAATCTATAAAGGAAGTCAAGACACATAAGGTTATTATCTAACTTAGAATTCTTTTTTTTTTTTTTTTTTTTTTGAGACAGTCTCACTCTGTTGCCCTGGCAAGAGTGCCATGGCATCAGCCTAGCTCACAGCAACCTCAAACTCCTGGGCTCAAGCGATCCTTCTGCCTCAGCCTCCCAAGTAGCTGGGACTATAGGCACGTGCCACCATGTCTGGCTAATTTTTTCTATATATTTTTAGTTGTCCAGATAATTTCTTTCTATTTTTTTGGTACAGACGGGGGTCTCACTCTTGCTCAGGCTGGTCTCGAACTCCTGAGCTCAAATGATCCGCCCGCCTGGGCCTCCCAGAGTGCTAGGATTACAGGCGTGAGCCACCTCGCCCGGCCTAACTTAGAATTCTTAATTTACTGTTTGGTTCCCCTAGGATAAGGTCTGAGCTCCTTAACAAGACTACATGATCTAGTCTCACCTCAACCCTTCAGGTTGCCTCTTTGCCATGAATGACCCCTTTTCCTCATCCCAAATTCTAATATACAGCCAAACTGAAATTCAAGCTCCTAAACCTTTATTGCTATCCTGGCCAACATCTCTGGCACCTGTGGCAATCATTTGATTAGAATTACTCCTATCATAGTTGACTAAACTGTGAGCTCCATGAGTGTAGGCATCATGCCTTTTTTCTCCATCTTGATAGTTCTTGTAATATAGAATATGCACAACTGTTTACAGACCTAAAAAGACAATAATGCTTTTCATTGATTGTTTGTCTATCTGTTGCTTGGTTAGTCAGTTGGTTTTCTAAAGGAATTCATCCTTTGAGGAATAGATTGTATGTAAATAAGTATAATGTCTCCGTGACCATGTCTACATCAGGGAAAAATTTGCTTTATCTCTTTATGGCATAGCCAGTCACAGCAAAGAAGAATTTTGAGTGTTTTTATATAGAAATAGTTTTAACTAATTCCATGTAATCAAAGAGAAACTCATCTGTCTTAAAAAACAAAAAAGTCCATGGACTGATCATGTAATTTTAGACTCTGTTATACTTATTTGTCCCTTCTAATTCTTCCTTCCATCAAAGATTCTTTCATAAACACTAAAAAAATTTAACTGATCTACTAATTGTAATATCTCAGAACTGTTAATATGCTAGTTAACAATGATATGATAATAGCACAATGCAATATAATTCCAGCTTCAGAATTTTTTTGGTGAGACCAAAATTGTAAAGTTTTAAATTATTATTTTTTTCTCTTTCCTAGATATTAACATAGTGTGTCTTTTAAATGATATGTCTGGGCATGAAGCAGCAAACTTTAATTTGAGTGGCAATATTCAATATCTCTAACAAATGTTTCAATGAGATTACTCTTCCTTAGCCAAGACAATACAAAGTCTGAGAACAATACAATAGACACAAAATATTTTCGAGATCTTAAACTAAAAGATTACATGCAAACCATGTTACTCAATTGTGAAACTGGCTGTGCCAACTTTAGATCACTTCTTTATAATCCTGTTTAAGTGGGGAGAGGAGAACTCCTTTGGAGAAAGAGTCCTTGAAGTGCTAAAGACATCCCTCTCACTACAAACTAAGGTAAGAAGAATCTAGAAAGTAAGGAGGCCAAGGGAAATTGAGTTTGGGGGTAGTTGGTTGCCTGTGTGTATCTTCCACCCCCAACCATCCCTACCTGAGGTCATTTTAAAGTTTAAAGATTCTCCTCAAGAGGATTAGAGAGAACAAAGGGATCCCGACAGAGATCATCTGTGTGGAATGGAAGGCTGGAATATGAGCAGATGTAGGGAGAGTGAAAAGTGGCCATCATAAGAGAGACATTTCCATGGACAAGGGACACAACTAAAGGATCCCTAAAAAATGGAAAAAAAAAATGTACCCATGAGAGAAAAAATCAGCAATGGTGCATCAGCCCTCAAAGAAACAGTTATGCAATATGGTGCTTTTTGCCCTAATGCCTTCTTTCCCTGGCCCCAACCCTCATGAAATAGAAAACACTGCCTAGCAGACAGGAGATGGCTGTGGAACTAGGATAGGAAGAAAGAAAAAGTAACAAGGGGAAAAGTCAATCCTGCTCCCTGCTACCACTGCAGGCTTCCAGGCCTGAGCTGGAAAAGGAGAGAAACATTTTAGTCACAAGAACAAATCTCATCTCAGCAATTTAAATGCCTGTTCCAGGATAATAAGAAGTTCCTTTTAAAATTTTGCTTATTACCCTGGAATAAAGATACAAATATTCCCAAGTGACATATATGTTTAAATACATGAATTCATAATAATATTAAAATAAACTAACTGCTCACCAGTGGAAGGTATGATAAAACAACTCATTATTTAGAAAATAGTAAAGAAATCAAAAGAATTGAGCATTTCTCCTGCCTTTACAATATGAACTGTACCCCTAGATAACCAAATAGTCGATGGGGGAAAGTTTTGCCTTTGGATTTTTTAACAGAAATATCCTAGTCAATAAATGAAGAAGAAATGACAGAACATAGCTATTACCATTTTGCAACAACAAATGGATCTAGGTGTTCCCGACAGAGAAATACATCACCACCACCTATGAAATGATCCTTAAAAAATAAACATAAACTAATGTGAATCTGATAATGCTCCTACTGCCTTCCAACAACTAATTTATAGAAAATACATAGGCTATAGAGACATGTTATACAACACTATGGAAAGGCAAAGATCAAATTTCAAATTGTGGGAAATTCTTCAAAGAAGAGATTTCATATCCTCAAGAAATTGCAAGGGAAAAAAAAAGAGAAATGAATGAGGAACCTATGGATCAAAACAGAATTAAAAGACATGATAATTGAAATGTGGGCCTCTTATTAGGGTCCTAATTCAAACTATAAAAAAATGCAATATAAGACAATTAGAAACTTGAACACTATATATTTGATGACATTAAGAAATCATTACTATTTTTATTTGTGACAATAGGAAATGCCTAGATATTTTCAAAAGATCCCTGATCTTTTAAAGGCACCCACCAAATAAGATTTCTTCAAAATAATATGGGAGGGGAGCAATTAGATGGAGATACAGGTAAAATGACATTGGCTATGTGTTGATAATTATTGAAACTGAGTTAAGAGTATATGTGGGTTCATTGTATTATTCTGTCTACCTCTGTATGTTTGAAATCTTCCAAAGTAAAAAATATATATGATATTTGGGACAGAAATTTAACCTATACAAAACAATTGGTGAAATTATTGAAACATCGGCTTGGACTTCACATTGTCCTCTCACCAGAAAGAATCACAGCTATGGGATGTGCAAGTGCTCAGTACGGTGCCGACTGGCATGAATCTGCATGATGTGGAATAAATAAGTTGATTACGTAGAATCTGATTTTCTAAAGAAGAGGATTTGGATCAAAATCAGGAAAGGCATTTTCCTAGCTACTCTCAGATTAGGATGTCATTAGTACTCTAATTAGAAATTGTGCCCGGCAGTGTCCTGGCAGGAAACAGATGAGATACTCAAAATCATTTACCTAAGGAGATTTTAATGAAAAGGCTACTTGCAGAAGAGTAGGCAGAGTGATAGGGACCAAGAAAGCATACAAAACACCCTGGAGGTAGAACACTGGGGAGCTGCAGCAAGCTCTAGGCCTCAAAGAACAAGGCGGGGAAATGTATAACCTGAATCCAGTGAGAGCTGGAGCCCTACGAGAGGCCTTCCCTATAGAAGCTGTAGCCTTGGAGTAGGTGACTCCTGCCAGGACCATGGTGAGACAGCCATGAAGAGAAGAGGTAAATACTGAGCTTGTCTCTCCTGCCACCCTCGCATCTCCTGCAGTTCCTTCCATTGACGGAACCCAACTAGAAGCCACAGAGCAAAGAAGCCTGTGTAACGCAGTCCTTAGAGGCCACTATCCTAGGGCAGGGAACAGAAAGACAGACAAGGGACCTAGAGGGGACCAGCTGACAATAACCAGTACAAAATGTATTGTTCATGAACACCAAGGCCATATTGTACATCTCTAAATCATTTGTTTGTATTACAAGAGTACACATATTAACTATATGTTTTGTGTATATTACATACATTTGTTTACATGTATAGAAACACATCAACTCTCAGTGTATATGTGTGTGTGTACGTGTGTGTGTAGGGAGAGACAAAGAGATCCAAAGTATGGGTTCAGTTCACCTTTACATCTAATCTTTCAGTTTCAAGATATTAAAAATAATTCCCAGAAAAAGGAAATCGAAATGTCTGGTAAACTATAAAAAGAATTTCAACATTGCCAGAAATCTGGAAAATTAGAAATTAAAATAACAAGATACTATTTTTTGTCCATCAAATTGGCAAGTAGTTAAACATTTTATAACACCAAGAATTGGTAAAAAGTAGGGGGTAATGGAAGCTCTCACAAACTACTAGGAAGTGTGCAAATCTCCTCAATTACTTGTTCAGTTTGGTAGTATCTGTTAAACAGTACAGTAACACGCTTAAGAGCTCAGACATACTCTGGGTTCAAATCTCTGCTCTACTATGTAATCCACATGCAATCTTCAGTACGTTACTTAATCTCTCATGCCTTGGTTTTCATGTTATTAAAAATACTTAATCGCCCTCTGTCTCAGTTTCCCTGCCTATAAAATGGGGGAAAAACAATTTACCTCACACTTAAGAGTGTTAGGCACATACATAAATGCTCCATAAACACAAAACATTCTCATACACCACAAGTCAGCAATTTCACCCCTATATTTGTGTAAAGAAGCTGACACAAGGGTATTTATGTCAGTATTATTTGTACTGATTATTATAACATACAAATGGAAACAAATTTCGTGTCCATTGCTGGCTATGGAAAAATTCTGATACAAAGTATTGATGAATAAAATATTAATTAAAAATATATGCTTTCCATGGAACTCTATTTATATCTGCTAACAACCATAATACATATATATTTTATATATATAAAGCTTATATATATAAGCTTTAGAAAACTCAGGGAAATATATCCAAACTAACAATAGTTATTTCTATAAAGTGGGATTAGGGGTGAAGGAAGTCAAAAGAGCTTAAGATTTATTTATTGTGTTTGAATCTTATCAGGAAATTTTATTCTAAAGCACTTGTATGATTAAAAATTAATACAGTTTTGAAAAATAATTCAGGTCCACCTGACTCAAAAACCAATGCATGCATTCATTACACATCAGAAAATCCTTTTCATTTACTAGAAACGCTTTTCCTCTGTGGCTACTTCTTCATTCAAACCATAAAAATTAATACTCATGTTTAAAATTGTTTTCACTTGCTGGATTGGTGAAATTTTGATGTTAATCATTTATTGCCCACTAAATGTGAGTCATTTTAAGATGTATGAATGGTAACAATGATCTGTGTCACTTCCAAATTCTACATTATTTCCATCTGTTAGTTTAAAACATCATTTTTCCTTGAAAATGAAAAGAATGACAATAACTAACACTAATACACAGTTACAGTTTATAGTTACTGAACATTTTTATATGAATAATAGAAGTATTAGAAAAGCAACCTGATAATTTTTCTCTAAAGAGTTGTAAATAAGATTTAAAATGTGAGATATAGAAATAAAAGTTAGAGATGAAGACAATAATTTTGACTAATTTGAAGTTCAGAATGAGTGATTATCCAAACTTTCAGATGAAATATGAAATAAAAAAGCAAGACCAAAAGCAGATGAAGTTTGGTGAGGGAAATACCAAATCACTGTTAGATGTTTGAATTTGTTTAACAGATTTCTGGATAATATTATTATTACAATATGCAAGTGTTAGAAAGTAGACAGTTATTAACTGTTATTTGTTATTTAATAATGATATTTATGTTGTAAACAGCCAAAATGATTCAATTGTGTGTTTGTCATCTTTCCCTTTGCAATCTCCAAATCAAGGAAAGCATGAGTTTTTATGTAACTATAAGCTAGTTCTGAAGGTTCATGGTTCATCTGAGGGCAATATCCATAGGGTATGATGCTTTGCAAAGAAATTACTCCATGCACATTCAAGGAGGCCAAACAATAAACCCACAAGTCAGATGTCTCCAAAATTTGTCAGTTCAGTTCATTTCTTGGAGGTTGACATCTTCCTTGACTGTTATTAATATAACCATTTGAAAATTATATATTGTATTATTTATTATTCATTGACCTTGACATCAGTATTATTTTATTATTAAATTGTTTAGTTTTACACAATATAGTAATACTATTGTATTATAGAATTAATAATGATGTAGAGTAAAAATTCAAACTCTATATATAATTTTTTAATTCTCTGCTTTTTTCATTCATTATAGTCCTTTGACATTTGTCAGGAATAATACCATAAAATTACAGTTCCTTGGTTTGTCCCCCTTACTCCTCCAGAAAAATCTTCCTCTGTATTAAAAAGCACTAGTTTTAGGACCAATAATTTCAAATTGACTTTACTTTCAAAAATGGTGGCATTATTTAATATATTTTTGAAATGTAATTAATTTTATCAGTTCATAATCATCATATTCTGCAAAAAAACCTGATTTCATTAGGAGTGGAATACATTAAAAATAGATATTTGACCAAGTTTAACATTTGTTTAATCTGCTGAAATACATGGAACAAATTCCAAGTAGTTGGTGCAAGCAAGTTTCAAAATAATTGATTCCATTTTGCTTTAAAACTTAAAAACCAGATAAATGGATTACATGGTACTTTCCTTGATAAACGCCAAAGAGTACCACTTAGACTAATTGTTCATCTTCTGGTCTTCCTTTTCTCCACTCTCACCACTGAGATACAGCAATTTCTTTTTGCTGCCACAACCTAAGGGGCCCCACATTCTAGAATTCCTCATACAGTAGGCAATGTTGACAAAAAGGGATTTTTAAGGAGAGAAAAAA